>NW_024870853.1:4851792-5533584 GCF_019054845.1 Dipodomys spectabilis | reverse complement strand
TTTCTTTCCTCCATGAGACTGGATCCTCTATGTCTCCCGTGCAGTCTATCCAGATCTCAGCTGAAGAATATTATTTGTTTGGTGTTCCCATCCTCTTTAACCTAGTGACTCACCAGTCCACAGAAGAGAAATGTCAGATATGCTTCAGTGTCAAATATTCATCATGGTATTAATCTAGTGTCAGCTGCAAAACTCCATGAGTATTGACTAGTTACAGAGTCCAGCAGCAGCAGTCCCCCACTGCCAAGCTAAGCATTAGAAAAGCACCAGAGGAACTTTGTTAAAATCATGTTTCTGACACTTTACCCCCAATCACTTAGAACTACCAGAAATAAGATCATGCATCAATATTCTGTAAACTCTCCTCTCATTCTTGTTGTCAGCCAAGTTTGATAATTCTTGCCTTACACAACCTGGTCTTGTCATTTATTCCACTTCTTCTGCTTCCTTCCCTGTTTTATCATATACTAGCCACACTGGCCACCTCATCCTGAGAATATTATGTCCATCTACAAGACCCTATATAACTATTAGGCTGATTCTTATCAATCAAATCTGATCACTCTGGAGGGGAAGTACTCCCTACAGGGAAGTATATTGATTCTTTAAGAAAAAAATCTTTAGATCATGCTAGGAGCACAAACTGGCTTCTGTTCTCCTGGAGTCATATTCAGTAGACTGAGACTTCCAGAAAAGTTCTGTGAATAGAAAATATTTGAGCCTACTTTTCATGGATTACTATTGTTCTATTAGTATGGCCCACACTCCTTTCTTGTCATAGATTAAGGGAACTGAGGGTAAAAGAGAAGTAGAGATATACATAAAGTCACAAAATGACTTTGCAAGACTAGTCCTCAGTTCTTCTGCCTTCTAGCTCTGTGCTCTTTTTTTTTTCAAGCAATTTTGCTCTGTCTTTGAAGCATACAGCCAGGCCCCATTTCACTGAACTCAACCTCACACCCCGGCCATATACACTTGACTTCCTTTCTTGCATCTGCTACTTACTGAGTCATTCTGTGTCTCTGAGTGTTATTTTTCTCGTCTCTAAAATAAGAATAGTATCTGCATGGAAAAATTTCCAAAGGAAATAGGCAACATCTTTGTAGTCATCTTGAAAAATGAAAACAGCAGGTTCACCTCTCTCCATTGTTCTCCTTAAGCAATTGAAATGTTACTCCTACTCATTTTGAAGAGACAATTGGTAGGTTTAGTGTAAACAGGACAGATACATGAGGAAAGAAGCAAATATTTTCTCAGTGGTTAAGTAGAAAGCATATGGACCCTGGATTGAAACTGAGCTGGTATTAATAAGTACTCAGTATCCCATGTTTCCTGATAGATGAATTAAGAATAAGATATGTATCCTCTCTACTGTGAAGAATGACTTAGTGAGATAATTAATATGAAGATAATTTCAAGATAATAAAGCACATCTGCAGAAAATATGGTGGGTAGGAGAGTGGAATTTTTGTTTCATCACTGTCATTGATTCATATAATTCGGGTCCATCCCGCTCCCTGGATGTGTTTCCCCATCTGGAAAGTGAAAATGTTGGTTAGATGCTCTCTGAAGAGTTCCTTGCTTGATCTGACATCCAAGGAGTTTACTATTTAAGATAAGGTCTGCATGAGGCTTTTTATCTTATACATTTTCCCATCTATTATCAAACATGAGATTAACATCAGACTGCTGGTATTGGGAATGAGTACATCTAGATTCTTGATCTTGTTTTGATATTGGATATGGATATGTGACCTTAAGAAGCTTCTTCCATTTTTTAAATCTCAGTTTATCAATCTGTAAAATAAGGGATATTAATGTTGGAATAAATCAGTAGGTCTTTATGCTGATACACAGTCTTGAGGGAATACATCTTTCAGAATTTTTCTAAGGTGTTCTATGAGTCTGTATCATCACAAAAAGGGAAAATGGGATGGTTTTGCAGAAGTTTCAAATTTCCTTTGCTTCAGGCAGATTAGACTTACTTTTATCTGTTTTATATATAGCCCTCTATGTCATATTTGATTTGTACAAAGGGTTCAGTACAAAAGAAAAAAAATACCCTTGGTTAGTTCTAATTGTTTTTACATCACATATATAAGTGGCACCATACCGCATTTGTCATATGCCTGGCTTATTTCACTTAACAATGTACTCCATGTTTACTCATAATGTCACAAATAAAAGGATTTCCTTCTTTTGAAAAGCTAGATGGCATTCCAATCTGAATATGTACTACATTGAATTTACCCATTCATCTAGTATGGCACTTTGGTTCTTTCCATATTATAGCAATTAAAAGTAATGCTAAAAAGAGGTCAGACTAACAGAGGCTGAGAGTAGAAAGGATGGGAGTAGATGGGAGAAAATGGTCATATTGGTCAGAGTCCAAAATTGCAGTTAGACAGGAAGAACAAACTAGTAATTTGCTGTGCAACATGTAATCATAATTAATAATAATGTATATTGTAAAACTGATTTTTAAAAGTAGCTTTTGAACATTCTCACAACAAAAATAATTTGGTAAAGTTGTGGATGTTAACTACACTTAATCTTTCTACAGTACGTATATCTGAATATCATCATCTATACAATCTTTACAATTATTTCTCAATTCAAAATGTTTTTCTTTTGTTTTTTTTTTTTTTTGGTCCAGTTGTGGGCCTGAACTCTGGGCCCGGGCACTGTCCCTCAGCTCTTCAGCTCAAGGCGAGTGCTCTACCACTTGAGCTATAGTGCCACTTACGGCTTTTTTTTTTCTGCTTGTGTGGTGCTGAGGAATCAAACCCAGGGCCTCAAGCATGCAAGGCAAGCGCTCTACCACTGAGCCACCTTCCCAGCCCTCAATTCAAAATGTTTAAAAAACTCAACTTGATGATTTGTAAGGCCTTACATATTAGAAATAAAATCCAACCAACTGTATTGTTTAAGAACTTTTTTTGTTATTTTATAAACCAGTATACTAAAAATATACTGCAAATTACAAAAAAGACATTGAGATCATCAATAATAACTGCACAGTGTTCCCTTGCATGAATATGGAATAATTTATTTGATCATTTCCCTGATGTTAGACATTTAAATGCTTCAAAAGTTCCCTCTTTAAATAATACTACAATGAATTTCTTTTGTACTTCTCTATTTTCTTATGAAATATTCCTAGAAGTGTAATTTCTAGTGAAAGGTTATGTGCATTTCTAATTACTTGAATAGTATTACAAAATTGCTCTCTGAAGAATTTATATTCCCATCAACAAAATCTTTTTGACAACACCTAATATATAATCTTTATCAATTGGACTTGTTAAAAGTGATCATTTAGCCTGGCATAGGTGGCTCATGCCTGTAATCCTAGCTACTTAGGAGGCTGAGATCTGAGGATCGCAGTTCAAAGCCAGCCTTAACAGGAAAGTCCGTGACACTCTTATATCCAATAAACCACAGAAAACCAGAAGTGGCACTGTGGCTCAAGTGGTAGAGTGCTTGCCTTGAGCTGAAGAGATGAGGGACAGCGCCCAGGCCCAGAGTTCAAGCCCCATGACTGTTAAAAAAAAAAAAAGTGATCATTTATCTTTCAGTGATTTCTGGGGAGAATGATCTATTTTCTTATGTTTATCGGTCATTTGTATTTCTTCATGTAATTGCCTATTCATTTAATTGCCTATTTTTGTACTAATATCTTGTGATATCAAAGATATTGACCATTGATTTCTCATACATGATGGTATCAATTTTTCTTAGTGTGTGGTTTGTCTATGTATTTATTATGATTCCTATGCAACATAAGTAATTCAAATATTTTCTAATGAAATCTGTCATTATTTTTACTTATGTATTTTTCATTATTTTGCCTTTAAAAATCCATTTGCACCTTAACATTTTTATTTATTTTCACCTGTTTCCTAAAAGTACTTCAGTGATTTACTTGTTTTTTTATAAACACCTGAAATTTATTTTGATTTTAAGTAGTAATATTTTTTTCCAAATGATCAACCAATTGTTCTGACACCATTTAGTGAATAATCCATTCTTTCTTCACTGAACTGAAATGATATATTTCTTATACTATGTGTGTTTTAGGCTTTTCTGCTTTCTTCTGTTAATTGACCTATACTGAAGTCAGTATCAAACTATTATAATTTTATGGCTTAATAATACTTCAAATGCCTAGTAGAAAAAGTCTTACTACACTTCTTTTCACAAATAGCTTGGCCTTGTAACACATTTTATTCCTCCAGATAAACTTTAGGATTATTTTATCAATACTTTGTTTAGATTGTAAATTTATGGAATTCATTGGGGGGAAACTGAAATTTTGCAATATTAAACCTCATTTAGGAGCCTGGAACATATTTTCATTTGATGCAAGTCTTCTCTAACATACCTCAAAGGATTCTTTATTTTGTTCATATAGATTCCTCAATCCTTGCTATATAAAGTGTAAAAACTTCTACATTCTCCTACTCAGGACGGTTGAGATCTGGATTGCTATTTCAAGCCAGTCCTATAAGGAAAGTCTGAGGGCCTCTTATTTCCAGTTAACCAGCAAAAAGCTAGACGTAGCTGTGGCTCTATTAGTAGAGCTCCAGCCTTGAGTGAAAAAGCTAAGAAATAACACCTAAGCCTTGAGCTTCAGCTCCAGGACTTGCACATGAAAAGAAGTTCTACGTTCTCTCTAGGTTAATAGTGGAAATGATAGAGTGACTATTTCTTCATTTATTTGATGAAGAGTGTGTAACTCCCTTGCCTTACCTCTGGCCCTCCAAATGTATTTTAGAATGAACAAATGAAAAGAACCTTAACCCAACATTGACTTCAACTTCTACTGCATAGAAACACTAGGGGATGACCTCCCCCCATCACACACACACACACACACACACACACACACACACACAATTAGGCAACTTACAAAGTCTGTAGATTAAAAAAGAAATCCAAAGGCGGCCCCATAGTCTCAGTTCATGCTGGGGCTTTGAAGGGTCCTTAAGGTTTATGATGAAGGAATAGGACCATGAAGAAAGACACAGAGCACCATCAGGCAGTCAAGAATTTTCAGAGCCAAACTGAGTGCACCATATCTCATGCCAGCCTATTCTGTGATCACTTAAAATAGTCAAACGTTTAAGGTGGTTACAAAGAATTTAACTGAGTTTAGAACTCTCCTGTGGCCTAGAATATTTTAGCATAAGGGAAGGTTTTTGTATTTTGCCAGCCATTACACAATACCATTTTGTGAATCTTGATTATAGGTTGTTGATAGTATGTTACAGTTGAAATTCAACCATGTCAATGAGCTGAGTTAATTTCTTGTAGGAGAGCTGCATAGGACTTTGTATCCTCTATACTATTATTCAGTAACCTAGATGACAGCGTGGAACCATGGGACCTTCTAGAACTACCTTGGGGCAATCTCGGGCCCCAATTACACACTTCACTGACAACTAAGTATAGAGAAGGTACTCACAGGGCCATGGTACCTGTGAAGGGGAATAAAAAGGGTAATAGGGGTTTGAAGTTGATCAAAGTATATCATGCATGTGTGGAATATCACAATTAAATCATTTTGTAACATTAATATTGCATTTAAAAACCATGCTTTGACACTCTCAGAATGCTTTATCTTAAGACTATAACCACCCACAATCATGTCTCCATTGGATGCAGCTGCCAGATTTGGAACTGGCTCTACCACCATTTCACAACTGAAGAATCAAATAACATATTGAAGCTCTATAGAACTCAGAGGTTCTGTGTTTCTACTAAGATCTGATGGGTCAGAGATTGTAGACAAAAAATGAGTTTCTAGAAGGAAGAGTCTTGGAATCTAGAGATGTAATGGGCTGAGAAAGACAGAGCAACCACCTTGCAATGGTGCTACAGAGATGATTCAAGCCTTATGTGGAGGAGTATGAGTGATATAATCAGTGCTTAAAACTCTTTCTAAAGTCTTAGATTCATAGCCATATTATAGATTGTGATTTAGAGAAAACCAAGGATATTATGCCAGGCTGGTCAATAGCCCTGATGAACATAGATTGCAAAAAATTCCTTAATAAAATACTGGTAAACCAAATTCAACAGCATACTAAAAAGACAATTCACCATTATCAAATGGGATTTATTCTTGGGATGCAAGAATAGTTCAACATCTGCAGCTCAGTAAATTTAATATATCACATCAACAGAATGAAAGACAAAAACAGATGATCATCTTAGTAGAGTCAGAAAAAAAGCCCTTGACAATATTCAACATATTCTCATGATAAAAACTTTCAACAAGTTGTATATAAAAGGAATGTTCTGCAACACAAAATAAAGACCATATATGATAAACCTATAGTTGAATCATAATCAACTGTGACAAGCTTTCAGTACTTCCTCTAAGATCAGTAAAGACATGAAGATATCCACTTTCAGCACTTGTATTCAACAACAGAAACAAACCTATTAGCATATTGGGTGTTCTGTCTATATAAATGGAATCCTTTGGTAGAAAGAGTATCCATTTAGGTAGAAAGAGTACTGGCCATAGCCAGGCATCAGTGGGTCATGCTTGTAATCCTAGCTACACAGGAGCCAGAGACCTGAAGGACTACTGTTGAATATCAGTCAAGGCAGAAAAGTTCTTGAAACTCCAACTCCAGCTAACCAGCAAAATGCTGGATTGGAGGCAAGGCTCAAGTGGTAGAGCACATTCTGTGAGCAAGCCAATCAAATGTAAGGCCCTTAGTTCAAGTTCTGGTACCAGTACAAAAGAAAAAAAAAGCAAAAAGAAAGACAGCTGGTCAGGAGGCCATGGTGTTCTCATTTGATAAATGAATGTGATCAGAGTCTCTAGCTCAGAGTTCTGGTGCATTTTACTCAGAGTGTATGTAAACCCCTCACACAGGCCTAGTTTGTAATAGGTGCCCCGTGAATGACAGTATTCTCTTCAAAGGCATTTAATTTGGTAAGATTCTTTATACAAGTCACTGTCCCCGAATTCATCCTTGAAATGAAAGGACTATCAGTGTGATTTTTAACAATGCCTTTATACCCACTATTTTGGAATCCTTTGACAAAAGGAGGAAAGAAAGAAGATATGGAAAGACAAGGAATGAGGATAGAAAACAAAAAAGGGAGAGAAGGAAAAAAAAGTCTTTTATGAGAGTAAAGGTAACCCTGTGTTTCTGCAAGTAGCTTTTGAAAGCAGTGCTTTGCTGACATGTTTACTCTTGAATCTCCCACATAAAATAACCTCCTATAATGGATGCTTTTCTGCAACTAATCTATACATTTGAACACAGTGAAGGGAGAAAAACTGAGCTATAACTCAATTTATTTGGTTGTGGAGATGTTTTTCCTCTACCAAGTAGCAAGCACACTTTTTTTTTTTTTTTTTTTGGGTAGGTCGTGGGGCTTGAACTCTGGGCCTGGGCGCTGTCCCTCAGCTCTTCAGCTCAAGGCAAGCTCTCTACCACTTGAGCTACAGTGCCACTTCCAGTTTTCTGGTGGTTTTTATTGGAGATAGGAGTCTCACCGTCTCTCCTGCCCTAGCTGGCTTTGAACCGCGATCCTCAAATCTCAGCCTCCTGAGTAGCTAGGATTACAGGCGTGAGTCACCAGTGCCCGGCTCACTCTTTCATTTTTTTTTGTTTGTATTTTTCCCACCATAACAACATTCCTCCTCAGCCAGAATAAACTTCCCCCAAATCTCAATCTATCTATAGTAGTATATATGAGAGGAAAATGCCAAGGTCTTGAAGAATGAAAAGGCAGAGGAGAATATAGAGGCTCAGGCCAGAACAGGGCTATGCACATGAGAAGTTCGGCTGTTTCAGAGAAGCTAAAGATATTTTTGTCTATAAATGTTGGTAACTCTTGTTTGCCTACATATTCCTCTGTTCCATGTGTGTATTCAGTGTGTGTCCCTGTTTATTGAGAGCATACTCCATACCAGGATTGTATAGGATGCAAAAGAACAAAATATTGAGCAAATCATCTGTTTCTGGGTGGACCTCCATGTCTTTCTTTGAGTAGCTATCATCGTGATATCCAAAGAACTTTCATGCTTGCATGCATGTGTATGTACATGCATGTGCATGTATGTCTTTTTGGTTTTTGTCAATCGTGGGGCCTGAACTCTGGGCCTGGGTACTGTCCCTGAGCTCTTCAGCTTAAGGCTAGTGCTCTACCACTAGAGCCACAGCACCACTTCCAGCTTTTTCTGTTTATGTGGTGGTAAGGAATCGAACTCAGGGCCTCATGCATGCAAGGCAAGCACTCTACCACTGAGCCACCTTCCCAGCCCAACATGTATGTATTTTTGTCTGAGTTATCTGTGATAACTCCAGCTGTGCACAATGGTGATCTTTGTTCTCCTACTGGCTTTGCAATACTTCCTTTTGTTGCTATGACTCACCATAAAAAAGTAGACTTTATCTCTTTACAAAATTTGAATTTTGTAACTCACAGGATTGGGAGTGTGTTCACTAGCAATTTAAACAGTCAAGGATATCAAAGATTTCTTTCTATGGAAGTTTTGTCTGCACAGGTGTTACGAAAAAAAGTACAATTTTATGCATGATTACAAGTGTCGGTAGAAGGATACATCTGGACCATGGTAAAAAGAGTGATAATTTCCTCAACTGATTGTTTTCTCTTGGGAATTTTCATCTTTTACTCAAGATTGAGCATCCTACTGTGAAAAAAAGTAGTGAGTTGTCCTAATAATGTAAGTATCAGCAGAATCTGAATTGTTTCCCTAGACAAAAAATAAAGCACCTATGAAATCTGAGTATATAGTAGAGAATTAAATGACTGCTTTTAATAGATCCTGTGTGATCAAATTGTTTAATGCCATTGTCCATCCATTTCTACCATAAATACACACACACACACACACACACACACACACACACACACACACACACACACATACACACACACACACCTCCATGCCTTCTCGCCTAGAAAATCTCAAAGAATTTGGAAACACATTAACAAGTCTGTTATTCTTATTCTTTATATAGGAAAACAGAAGTACCTGTGTGCTAGCAGAAATGATTGTACCATTGATAAATTTCGAAGGAAAAATTGTCCATCTTGCCGTCTTCGGAAATGCTATGAAGCAGGAATGACTTTGGGAGGTATGATACTTTCCTTTCTCATAGTCTCCCCCTCCTCCCCCACCTGAATGTTTAAACCTGATTTCTCTCTATGATTCAGCCAATAGGACCAGCAATGCAGGCTGAGCTTTTCAAATACAATGTGGCTATCAGAGAGCTTGTGCCTTTTTATCCTTAAACATACCACTCCTTATTCTTGGCTTCAGCATAGGAACAGGAGCAGCATAGAAGCAGGAAACACAAGCCAACAGAGGGTAAGATTGGATATGAGGAACAGAGATCTCCAGCGAGTATAATGGTACTGGCCTGATGCTGTTTAAGGGAAGCTAAAATAAACTACCTAAGGACTTGAGATCAGTAACAGGTGCAGGATGACCCAGGCACAGGCAGGCCGTGAATAACCAGGAGTATCCTACGGCTAACTGTTGTGTATGTTGTAGAGCGAGCCACCTGGAATGAAAAACTACCTCTCCTTTCAGCCTACTAAATTGCCAAACAGAGATAATTTCCTATCCTACATCTTCCAGGGATGTGCAGACCTTTTAATCATTTCCTTTTATTTACAATCCTATTGATCATTTCCAAAAGCATTTTAGTAGTGCTGTCACTCAATAGAAGGAAGATATATCTCTTTCAAGCATGACCCTCTATCATAAGGCTCTCTATCCCCTGAGCCTGTGTCTACCATGAACACTGTCACCATTCCAGAATGGCTTAACACCAGTTGACTGACACTTAATTTTCCCTCTCCAAACTCCTCATCTGTTCATATTTATATCGGTCCAGTGCCAGGGGCCTCCCTGTGCCTGCTGCTTCCTAAAAGACACATCTTTCATTAGAAAAGCAAGCTCATTAGTCTACTTTGATTTAGAAATGGAACTTGAAGAAAAAGCAAATCCATTTCTGAGTGCCTGAAAACTGTAGTCTCATACCTGAATATTCATTATCAGCTTGGAAAACCCAAGTACCTGGAATGAATCCAACCCCTTCTCCAATCTCTAAACTCTAATTTAAAGCAATTGTTTACCTTTGGTTTTCTATGGAGTATTTAATACCTCATCTGCCTATGTGTGCATTTAAAGACACCAACTTATTTTCTAAGTCTGGAGTAAGGCCACCTAGATTTTTATGTAGATAATTATATCCTCCCCTCCCCCACAGGCTGGTAGTATTCTTTATGCACATGAAATTTCCACAAATGGATTGACCCAGGCTCAATCTGACTGCGTTTCAACAGCAGCATCTCAAGCATTGTCTAGTAATTTTACCTATCATGGGCAGATGCCCTAGGAAGGCCTTCCCAAACAACCACATTGACACTCAAATATTTGAGATAAATCACCTTTGATTTTGCTTGTTCATTGTATTCCAAAGAAATCCCACAACTGTTTTATAGTAAAGAAGAAGACAAGATGGGACAGCAAAGAGTTGACACTCAAATATTTGAGATAAATCACCTTTGATTTTGCTTGTTCATTGTATTCCAAAGAAATCCCACAACTGTTTTATAGTAAAGAAGAAGACAAGATGGGACAGCAAAGAGGAGTTTTCTCCATATAAAGGTTGCAAGTCTAGGAAAAGGTTCTGATATACTCACCTCTCAATTATCTAGCTTCATATGAATGATATGTAAGGTACTGGATTTCAGAAGAAGAACCCTATGGTTTGCCACCTGCTGAAATGAATTTTAAGCCCACTTTGCTACAGGTAAAGTTTCTCAGTCAGAAAAGTCCTTATTATATTTAGGTACAAATCTTAATACATTACTTCCATGTTTTGGATCATATCCTCGAATATAAAGGTGTGGTGGTACACACTTGTAATCCCAATCCTCAGGAGGCTAAAGTAGGAGGATCAAGAGTTTGATAACAGCCTAGATGACAGAGCAATTTGAGGCAAGTCTGGGCTGTATAGTAAGGCTATGCTTCAGAAAGGGAGGAATGGAGGGATGGGAGAGGGAAGGAAGGAAGGAAGGAAGGAAGGAAGGGAGGAAGGAAGGAAGGAAGGAAGGAAGGAAGGAAGGAAGGAAGGAAGGAAGGAAGGAAGGAAGGAAGGAAGGAAGGGAGAAAGGAAGGAAGGGACTTGTGAACTTACTATAGTAATGTTACTTTACAAAAGGAGCCTATGTATAAAAGACATTTTCACTGTACTATATAGCAGTCAAACATAAATTTGTACATTAATTTATTGGAAAAGATGTGGCACAATAAGTTTCCACATTGGTTCCCCAGATTCTTGATAACTTTGCCATTGGAGTCAGACAGACGTAAGTTAAAATTCAGCTCCATTATTTATTGTTTGCTCCCCCTGACCCTCCATTTGTTCACCTGTAATCCTGAGACATCCTTGAAGAATTATTATGAGGATCAGGTAACAAGATGAATATGAACATCTTTGATAAATGACAATGTGTTCAATAAATATAGGGCATTTATAGGTACTTTACTTGAGCCAGGATCTTCATACTTCATCCTGAAGACTTTTACCTGAGTATCTGGCTTGCTCTATAACATACAACAGCTGCAACAGGCAGTGGGTTTAACCAGAAATCACCCTTGATCACCTCAAACTGAAAAACAACACTTGTATCCTGTATGGAAGGTGATTTTAAATTAAGTAAATGATATGTTGTACAAGTACTTTGTCAGTAAAAAAGAACCCTAACGTTTGTTCTCCTAAGCTACTGCTAGAAAAATAATTTTGTGCATTTCACTAAATATATTACCATATTCCCTGCCTTCTTGCCCAGATGTCTCCAAAGTTTGTTTGTTAACTTGCAAACTTAGTATATACCACCTCCTTCCTCAAACAACCAAGAAAAAAAGGCAAACGTGTATACATAGTAGCCCTGTGCATACTGTAACAATGAACTTCCATTGTCAAAACATTTGGTGTAGCATAGACAGATTGATCATCTTGCAGAAGAATTCATATCATTTCCTTCTCATCACTTCAATCAAAACCATCTAATATGTCCCAAAACAGCAACTTGGAATATGGCCACCGCAAGTCCCCTTTCTCCACTAAGGCTCAGTTTTCCCATCATAAAGTTGGGAACATTCATCAGCTCTTTCTTGTCTTGCTCCTAGAAATACAAATAGTTGAGACTTAAATGCTTTGATTTGCATAATAATTTTAGCTACCTTGCTCAATTCACACCTACATAAGATATATTAGATGTCTAAAAGTAGACTGAATAGATAGGCTGCTGAGGGAGTGGAGTGCAGAAAGGCTTTCTGGGAACCTTAGCAAACATGGCACTCTGCAACTTATGGTTGCTTGGTTGCTCAGTCTCAAGATCTCTAATCTGGGCTGAGCACTGATGGCTCGTGTTTGTACTTCTAGCTACTCAGGAAGCTAATAATTTGAAGTTACTCCTAGCAGGAAAAGTCTGTGAGACTTAATCTCCAATTAACCACTTAAATAATAATCTGGAAATAGAATGGATCTATGGTTTGAATGGTAGAGTGCTAGCGTTGAGCAAAAAAAGCTAAGGATCTGAAATCAAGGCCCAACACTGGCTCTATTGTATTGCATTCTCTGGTGATGGGAGCTCCGCAACTAACAGATGCTTGGTACATTATTGCCTTTTCCTCCTTGCTTTTTTATATATTTTTTATTGTGAAAATACTGTACAGAAGGGTTACAATTACATGGGCAAGATAATGAGTACATTTCTTGTCAAGCATTGTAGCCTTCTCCTTTGTTTCCCCTTCTCATCCCTTCCCATTCTCCCGCCACCCAATCCTCCTCCCCCCCATCAAAGTTGTAAAGTTCGTTTTTCTACATAACGAGTTGTACATCTCATTGTTGCAATGGGTCCACCTGTATCCCTATTTAAACGATTTGTTTTTCCCCTTCCCCTCCACAAATTATACTGATATCAAATACAGTGAAAGCAGGGGTTATACTGTGGGGGAGGGACATGCAAAGCAACAAAGAAATAATCTTATAAATGTGTTAGAAACAATCCCGTGAAAGAAAAAAAAACATTTGAATACATATCTTAGGGTTCATTTCCCTAACATCATCTTATCTGACCTTTTCTGCTTGACTCAGATATATACTAGATATTGCAAATAAGAGAAACCATGGGACCTATGTTTCTTTGGGCCTGGCTTACTTCACTCAATATAATTTTTTCCAAGCCTTTCCATTTCCTAACAAATGGGGCAATGTCATTCTTTCTGATGGAGGCATAGAATTCCATTGTGTATATAAACCACATTTTCTTGATCCATTCATCTACTGAGGGGCATCTGGGTTGGTTCCATATCTTAGCTATAGTAAATAATGCTGCAATAAACATAGTCATGCTGGTAGCTTTAGTGTGGTCTTGTTTGTAAACATTTGGGTAAATGCCCAAAAGTGAGATTGCTGGGTCATAGGGGAGCTCTATGTGAAGTCTTTTGAGGAACCTCCATACTGCTTTCCAAAGTGGTTGAACAAGTTTACACTCCCACCAACAATGCAGTAAGGTTCCCTTCTGTCCACATCCCCTCCAGCATCTGTTGTTATTAGAGTTCTTGATTTTAGCCATTCTAACTGGAGTGAGGTGGTATCTCAATGTTGTTTTGATTTGCATTTCTTTTATGGCTAGAGAGGTTGAGCATTTCTTCATGTGTCTATTGGCCATGCTTCTTTCTTCTTCAGAGAAGTTTCTCTTTAAGTCTTTAGCCCACTTATTTATTGGGCAGTTGTTTCTTTGAGGATTTGTTGTTGGGGATTTAATTTTTTGAGTTCCAAGTATATTTTGGATACGAAACCCTTGTCCGTTTTATGGCTAGTGAAGATCTCCCAATCTGTGGGCTTTCTATTGATCTTGCTAGCTATGTCCTTTGCCATGCAGAAGCTCTGCAATTTCATGCAATCCCATGCCTTTTCCTTCTTTCCATGCCTACCTACCTATCCAATTCCTTCCTTCTTTCCTTAGCAGATCTTCTTCTGAAAGGGTCTAATGGGTAGTGAGACTCTCAGGATGGGCCTCTAAAGACCACTTGCTGACTCTCAACTGTACGTCCAGGGAAAAGTTAGGTCTTCTTTTTATGTGATTCATTTCTAGCTGTTTTTGAAAATCACATATTGCTAATTGCTTCAAGAATTTAAATACCTTGCCTACTTTTCATTTAAGAAAACATAAATATAACTGTCCAGAAAAGGACCTCCCCCTGCCTTGCCATGAATAGCTTTTTCACAGTGCACAATTAGAATGAATGAAAAATCAAATCTCTTTTTTTCCTGCCCTTTCCAAGGATATAGTCCCAGTTTCTAAGATAGAATGAAGAAGAATCACCAATCCTGTCATTTTCTTCCTGACCCTTTTCTTCTTCCCACTTGCCTGGCTATTCTCCCCTAACCATTATTTCTTTTTGTATTTTACAATTCTCGATTTCTCTACTTTTAGTAAATAATACTGCCCTGTTAACTCCTTCACTTCCTGAATCACTAAATTTTATAGGCCTTTTGCAACATTAAAGTGGCAGACAGTCTGCATAAGAGGGGAATAAGCATGGGTCACTAGGATATGTGAAAATCTGAGCTGTGAAACATTTTCTTCAAAAATTATTTGAGAAGTCTCTTTCCTGATGGAGACTGAACTCTATATATCAAGAATAAAAACATGTCGCAGTTTTGATAGCCTCTATGACTTCTCTAGTTGGGATGATAGCTCAGGAAGCTTCTGATCATGGTCTGATGCCACCATGGACTACATGATTATCTTTGCAGTTTCTAGTGTTGAAGCCAGTCCTGATACTAGGTGTTTAATCATTCACCATGCTCAAGAGAATCTCAGCATTGCTACTTCTAGATCTTATATCCTGGATGCAAGAAAGTGATTCCAATGCTATAATATAATTCATACCCTGGCTCTACAGCATTTTTCATTCATATACCCATACATTCTTTCAGTCACTCAAGAAACAGTTGCTTTCATCTTTCCCTTCATTGAAATCCTCTATCATCTAGCAAGTATTTGTTGAGTTCCAACTATTTAGCAGATGCTATCTATGCATTTAGAGAAAGCAAAGACAAATAAGACATAATCTTTGTTTTACAAGTTATTTAAGGAGGCTGGATTCCAACAGCTCATGCCTGTCATTCTAGCTTCTCAGGAAGCTGAGATCTGAAGACAGCCTGGGGAGGGAAAAGTCCATGAGTCTCATATCTAATTAACAACCAAAATGCCAGAAATGGAAATGAATGATAAATGAATGAATGAATAAATAAATAACGCTAAGCAACAGTGCCCAGGCCCTGAGTTCAAGCCCTAATACCAACAAAAAAAAAAAAAGACAGTGATCATGAGTATCTTAACCTTAACGACCAAATAGGAAATTAATGGGAAGTAATATGAAAGGAAAGCATATGCCAGGCAAAGAGCACGGTTTGATTAAAGGTACAGAGACATAAAGAAATGCTATGAAATTTGAGGAACAGCAAGTAATTTAATATAGCCAGAGAGAGAAAAATTGGGAAGGAAAGTTGTATCCTCATTGAAAGTGTAATTGGTTATTAAGTTTAAAAGTTTGGGCTTCAGGCAGTTGAAGATTTATGACCACTAGACAAACACAGCCACCCAGCTTCTTGTTCATTTTCATATTTGGTTTTTTAAAAGAGAATTCATGGCAGCGTGAAGGTTGCACTTTGGAAAGGCTTAGATTTTTATTTATTTATTTTTATTGTGAAAATACCACACAGAGGGGTTACAATTACATGGGCAAGGTAATGAGTACAATTCTTATCAAGCATTGTTGCCTCCTCTTTTGTTCCCCTTTCCCATCCCTTCCCAACCACCCCCCCACCCCCCACCCCCGCCAAAGTTTGTTTTTCAACATAACATCTTGTACATCTCATTGTTGCAATTGGTCCATCTGTATCCCTATTTTAAACAATTTGGTTGGGGGGGGGGGGGTTGTTTGTTTTTTAATAGAGAGAATTCTCACATCAGGTTTTGCTAAATATGTAACACTGGCTCCTGAATTTAGTTGTTTCCACTGATCCGTATAGGACTAATAATGTACATGAGGAAATTCTTACCTCGACCAAGGCAACTGGCTTGTATAAAGAGCCCATCTCAATCCCCAAAGCCAGATGTCTTTGTCTAGGACACCATTTCCCAATGTGGCTTCTGAAAAAAAAATGTTTCCATTATGTTCTATATAAAATGATTTCTTGGCTCAAATGTGAGAGTACCTGCCTAGAGTTTAAAGCACAGAATTTAGCCCACAAAAAAGAAAGAAAAATAATTTATTTTTTTCCAGTCCTGGGGCTTGAACTCAGGGACTGGGCACTGTCCCTGAGCTTTTTAAGGCTAGCACTCTACCATTTGAGCCACAGTGCCATTTCTCCTTTTTCTGTTTATGTGGTACTGAGGAATCAAACTCAGGGCTTCATACATGCTAGGTAAGCACTCTACCACTGAGCCATATTCCCAGCTGAAAAATAATTTCCATAATCAAATAAAAGAAGGAAACTTGAATATTATAATCTTTTGGGGGAAGATATGCAATGCTTGATATCATAGTATAGGGCCTGACAAGTTCTGACATAAAGTGAACTGAGGGCTGGGCACCAGTGGCTCACGCCTATAATCCTAGCTACTCAGGAGGCTGAGATCTGTGGATCACATTTCAAAGACAGCCTTGGCAAGAAAGTCCATGAGACTCTTATCTCCAATAAACCACTAGAAAACCGGAAGTGGTGCTGTGGCTCAAGCAATAGAGTGCTTGCCTTGAGCTGAAGCGCTGAGGGTTATTGCCCAAGCCCAGAGTTCAAGCCCCACGACCAAAAAAAAAAAGTGAACCAAGGAACTTTATAACCCAGGATTTCCACAGTTACCTGCGTACATTCTACCAAAACACTGTTTTGAATAATAACCTTTAGAAAATTTAGATACAATTAAATACTTTATCTTGTAGGCAGACAATATGCCTCATCTAGATCATTTATTTTGCAAATGTGTACATCATTATTTAGGAAAATTAGATAAGATGCATTAGTGAGTATATTTCTAATACATATTGTCAGCATCACATAAAATGACCATTAAAAATGGGTATCTAGGAATTCTACTCTAGACTTTAACCATCTTATTGCATCATCAAGTCTACCTACACCCCCAACATGATGCAACCACATAATCATCTGCTAAAGTAGGAGATCTAGAAACCATACAGTAATTTCATCCCCTCTATTTCCTGCTTTACAGGAAGCAAAATGTTATAAAGAAATAAAAATGTTTAGGTTAGTTACTAGGATTTCATTTCTTTTCCTTTGACTTTTTTTTGTTCTTAATATATATTTTTTATTGTAAAGATACTATACAGAGGGATTACAGTTACATGAGCAAGGTAATGAGTCGTATCGAGCGTTTTTACCACTTCCTTTATTTTTCCCCTACCATCCTTTTCCTCCCCACTTCTCTAACTCCTCCCTCTCCCCCACCCCCTACAAAGTTGTAAAGTTCATTTTCAACATAGCGTCTTGTACATCTCATTGTTACAATGGGTCAACTTCTATCCCTATTTAAGCATTTTGTTTTTTCCCTTCCCCTCCCCAAATTAGAAAAATGTATATACAAGATGCAGGGCACCAGAATCAAATACAGTGACAACATGAGTTGTACCAAGGGGAAAGAACTATATTAAGTGAAGTAAGCCAAACTCAAATAAACATAGGTCCCATGGTTTCCCTTATGTGCAATAACTAGTATATGTCTAGGACAAGCAGAAGAGGTCAAAAGCTGTGTACATATGACCATATTACCTGATGATAAGCAAAATAAACCCCAAGATAGGGACACGAGATTTTATCTTTCTTGTTCTTTTTAATGTACTTGTAATGTACTATGTGATTTTTTTTGTGTGTGTTTCTCCTTTGACTCTTTAGACTGGAGTCATAAAGGTTTTCAGGTTGCAGATGCAAGCAATCAGTCTCAGTTCTGGGAAGTGCCATTTCCACACAGTTGTCAGATACCTGAATGTTCACACAGCTCTGCTTAACTAAGAAGTGCTCAGAGAAGCAGCATTGAATTTTGGCATCAACATTCACAATGCATGACCTAGTACTTAGGATTTTATAGTTGTTGTTGTTTTTTTGGGGGGAGGGTCCGGTTGTGGGGCCTGAACTCTGGGCCTGGGCGCTATCCCTCAGCTCTTCAGCTCAAGGCTAGCACTCTACCACTTGAGCCACAGCTCCACTTCCGGCTTTTTTCTTTTTGCTTCTGTGGTGCTGAGGAAGCGATCCCAGGGCCTCATGCATGCAAGGCAAGCACTCTACCACTGAGCCAACTTCCCAGCCCGTTGTTGTTGTTCTTGATGATGATGATGATGATGATGGTCATAGAAATAGGGCCACATGCATGCCAGGCAAGCATTCTGCTACTGGACCATATATCCAGCCCCTTTTTGCTTTTTCAAACAATGTTTTGGTGTATAGTGTAAATAACATGATCAGTTCAGATACAGAGATGTGTTTCTAGTCCTGACTCTGTCACTTACTGTCTTGACCTCAGGCAAATCCTACATATCTCTGAAACTGTTTTCCCAACTATATTGTGAGAATGATGAACTCTTTCTTATAGAATTGCTGTAAGTGTACATGGAAGCTGATGCATAGTAGGCACACAATAAATAATCACGGTCCCCTCTACTTATTCTAGGCATGAGTATTGGTTTTCCTTTGAGTTACTGAGCATCAAGGCAGATGGTCCTTTTTATGATGTAACAGTATAGCTTTTAGTTCTTGATCCTTGGTTCTTTGGTCTTTGAATCATCCTTGAATTAACCCTTGAAATACTTTTTCCATGGTCTACATAGCCTCTCCTGCTAGCTACACGCATGTTGTGGTTTTCAATGGAACTTATATATTGAGAGACCACATACTTCTAATTCCTCCAAACTAAATTATCTTGGAAAGTACATATATTCTGTACTCCAAATTTAAGCATTTGCTTTTGGGGAACTATAATTAGAGGTAAGTAATCTTTTCCAATCATCAAAATTGATGGTATTTTATAGCTAATTCTTAAATGAGTGTCTCTCTTGGAAAATTTCTTCAAATCTTTAAGTTTTAAAAATGTAATAGCATTAGAAGGATTGTATTGTTGTTTACTTTTATTGTAAGCACTCCAAAATCCTTGTCTTGCCCTTGATAGAGCAAAACCATGTAATGGACAACATTTTTTAAAGTAATGAGCAAAATAATAAGCATACACAGCACATAAAAATTGTGTATGGGGGGGAGGCTGATGCCTATAATCCTAGCTACTCAGGAGGCTGAGATCTGAGGATAGAGGTTCAAAGCCAGCCCAGGCAGGAACGTCCTTGAGATTCCTATCTCCAATTAAAAACCAGAAAACGGGAAGTGGCGCTGTTGCCCAAGTGGTAAAGCACTTGCCTTGAACTGAAGAGCTGAGGGACAACACCAAGGCCCAAATTTCATGCCCCAGGACTGACAAAAATAAACGAAGTGTGTGTGTGTGTGTGTGTGTGTGTGTGTGTGTGTGTGTGTGTGTGTGTGTGTACATAAAAACAAATATAAACAGGGGTTATACTGTGGGGGAGGAACATACAAAGAAAGAAAATCACATGGTACATTATAAATACATTAGGAACAATAGCAAGAAAGAAAAAACCACTTGTGTCCCTATCTTGGGATTAATTTCACTTAACATCATCTTATCTGATCATATGTACATAGATTTTGACCTTTTCTGCTTGTCCCAGACATATACTAATTATTGCAAATAAGGGAAACCATAGGACCTATGTTTCTTTGGGCCTGGCTTACTTCACTTATTATAATTTTTTCGAAGTCTTTCCATTTCCTAACAAATGGGGCGATATCATTCTTTCTGATGGAGGCATAGAATTCCATCTCATACACACACACACACACACACACACACACACACACACGTCACATGTATTTGATGTTGGTGCCCTGCATCTTGTATATACACTTCTCTAACTTGGGGAAGGGAAGGGAAAAAACAAAATGCTTAAATAGGGATACAGGTTGACCCATTGTAACAATGAGATGTACAAGACACTATGTTGAAAAATGAACTTTACAATTCAGGCAGGAGGGGGTAGGGGAGAGGTGGAGTATAGTTGTGGAAGTGGGAGGGAAGGGATGGTAGGGGAAAAACAAAGGAGGAGGTAACAATGCATGATAGGAAATGTACTCATTACCTTGCTCAGGTAACTGTAACCCCTCTGTTCAGTATTTTTACAATAAAAAAACTATTTTTTTTAAAAAAAGCAAGTATTCTATAAATATAATAATTCTGGTAAAAGTGTCATTTTTATTATAACATAGCTGCTTGTTTGTAAACCTTCTACTTTGGATTTATTTTATTTTTATTTTTTGGGTCCGGTCGTGGGCCTGAACTCTGGGCCTGGGCGCTGTCCCTCAGCTCTTCAGCTCAAGACTAGCACTCTACCACTTGAGCCACAGTGCCACCTCCAGCTTTTTTTTTCTGCTTATGCGGTGCTGAGGAATCGAACCTAGGACCACATGCATGCAAGGCAAGCTCTCTATCACTGAGCCACTTTCCCAGCCCTCTACTTTGGATTTAATTTAAGAAGAACACTACCTGTTGTTATAAATTACAGGGTGTGTTTTTTTATGCACACAAAAAGCAAGCTAGGGATGGACCTCCGTGGTAGAGCACTTGTCAAGCATGTTTAAAGCCTTTGGATCCATCCCTAGAACCACAAAAAATAAAACAAATGACAAAACCATAAAAGTTGGAAATAGTTTGCTATTTTACTGAACTTATACATAGACAGTTTACTTGATTGAGATACCCATATAATGACTTTTGAATATCTTTTGAGATCATAGTGCTTAGAAGTAAAACTAAAAGAAAACTACATGGCCATTAAAAAAATGCCAGTCTAGCCTTCAGGTTATCTGCTGTAGATAATATCTCCATGACAACTGATACCTAGGAAGCAAACTGGAAATTAAATTACTACCTTGCATCACTTCTTTTGGAATCAGATTTGATTCTCTGAGTCCAGTTAATCCATGCTAATTCTTTGATGTATTAACCCAGTCATACCAGTGCCTTCTTTTCTTAACTTAATAATCCATTAGCTTTCATAGCTGAAGTGAGAATTAATTGTTGAAAAATATTGTGGTACCTTCTAGCAGTCTGTAATTAAAACCTTGTAAGCACCAAGCATCTATACAAAACTTGAGCTAGCATTTGGAACTAAGAAGAAAAAGAATCTAGCTGGATACTCATGGCTCACATCTATAATCCTAGCTACTCAGGATATGGAAATCTAAGGATCATGGTTCTAAGCCAGGCCAGGCAGGAAATTATGTGAGACTCACATCTCCAATTAACCAGCAAAAAAAAAAAAAAAAAGTGGAACTGTGGCTCAAGTTATTGAGCACTAGCCTTGAGTATAAAAGCTCACAGACAGCACTCAGGCCTGGAGTCCAAGTTCCAGTATTGGTACAAAACAAATCAGGGCTATAGTGCATAGACTGTAGAATTCTGAGTCTGAAGCTTAAGAGCTTATGCAATTCAGCACATACTCTGACCTTGGAGTTGAAGAATACTCCCTTGGTTGATGACTCTCTCCCAGTGGGGCCAACAGTGGTTCCCTCCCTACCTCACAAAGATGTTATGAAAGCTAACTTAGAAGCAGAGAAGTGACCATGCATATAGTTGTACATAATATAGTGATTGTTTCCTGTAATGTAGCTTGGCTTTGGCAGAGTACTTGTTGATTGTTTGTGATCATATGTGATGCAGCGAGACACTGACAGGTAGAAACACAGAAGCATGGGCTAGGTTGTTTGTTTTTCACAGTGAGCTGCTGAGAAGAAACTTTGCCAATGAGACTTGAGGTGCTATCCTGGACAAGCAGTCACTATATCTGTCTGAAGTTCTTGTGGCCATTTTTACTGGTTTATTAGACAATTCACAGATATCTTTCACCTAATTTCCATCCTTTAGTACCTCTGCCAAGGATCTAGCACTTGGCCTCAGGCCTCATCACTGACCTGAAGTAGTAGCTGATCTGAAGTTATTCAGTAAACAAGAAGCAGCTTTCTTCCTCTCCTGGAGGAGATAGCGGCCAACCTCTCTCTTAAAACACAGGAGATGAGAAGCAGACAGTTCTCTTCTTTCCAAAGTCAAAGTGACTCTGTTTTCAGGAACTCACACATTTCAGCTTTTCACAAGGAAGAAAGTAAAATCTGGGACGCAGTGCCTACTTTTCTTATTATCTTGTGGAGTTAGGATTGTGGACAAAAGTGGATCTGACTTTCTCTCTTACTTTTGGCCTTAGTGCTCCCACACTCTGCCACATCCTGAGTTAGCTTCAAAAATTGCACTGATGTCAAAGAAGAGGCACTTGGAATTTGTAGTGTACTACTTTGCCTCTGCCTCAGGGCTTCTGTACTGAAAGCAGTTTCCTTCTGCTGCAGGTTCAGTATGTGAAGCCAATGGCAGAAAAATAGGAAAGTGTTATCTGTGCCTTGCCTGGGGCCTGCCTTTCCCACTGTATTCCTTGTCCATTCTCTCTACATACACTCTCGCGTATGTGCATGCACACACACACACGCATGTGCAAACATACATACCATCTTTCCCTTGACTTAGAAATGTTTGGGAAAACACCAAAGGGAAGGAATTCATCAGGGGGATTTCCCCCTCCTTGAGGCAAAATTTTAATCTCCAGGCCAACAAGAAGTTCCCTAATGTGGCTGGAAAGGTTAATGTAATTTATTTTTTAACTGCTTTCTATTTGCTTAAATGTTGGTTATTTGTGCTAGTGAATTTTCCTTTAATAAAACCATAAATACACCAATGGTATTTTCTTATTTACAACAGACTAACAGAATTCATGTTGTTAACCTTAGGCCTTTTTTCTTTTCCTTTTTTTCTTTATTTTTCCTTCTCCTCCCCTTCTTCTTCTTCTTCCTCCTCTTCCTCCTCCTCCTCCTCTTCTTACTCTTACTCTTCCTCTTCTTCTTTCTCTCATTTGCTTTCCAGGTCATGCTGACCTGTTCAGCATAGACTGTTTCACATTTGTTTTTAATGTCACTTTAAATGTAATTGTAAAAGCACGTATGCTCTAAATTCATGTAGTTACTTTTTCCAGTGGAAAAGCTTGGTATGCAAAAGCATTTCCAGGCTTTGCCATTTCATAGGAGCAGTTTGGGTAGTGGCTTTCACCCCTTACTCACAATGGCATTTAGACAGTGAACCCATTTCTTCTGGCTCTTTAGTCAAAGAAAGAAGACTTGGAAATCATGTCTGACAGGTCCTGTGCTTTGTCAAGGAAACACAAAATTGCATATCCTTCTATTATTAATTATTTTTACTCCTCCATGAACTAAAAACCATTAGACTAAATAGTCCCACATAAACCTTGAAAGATAAAATTTGATATTCTTCCCCACGGCTAGTCCTCTGACCTAGAATGGGGATTGGGAGGAGAATGGGGATGGGTGGGGGGAGAGGACCAAAGCGCCGTCTTGCCTGAGGGAATTTAGTGTACTTATTAATCCCACTTGATTGCACACTCCCCGCCCCATGTCTCATTTTATGTCTGCCAAGGACTGGCTCTGCTCCCTGTCTTTTGTCTCAGATCTAGTCCTTCCCCACCCAACTCTAACTCCCACCACTGACCCTGCTCTTCATTAACATGCTACTTAACCACATGAAAAGCAGAGTAGTACCACCCTAGAAGTAAGGATGCCTGCCACTTTCTAGCTATGTGGCCTTGGGCAGGATTATTTTTGGCCTTCAATCTCCTCATCCATAAAATAAGGATTGGTTTGGAGAGGAAAGGAGGAGATAGATGATCTTAGGCCTCCAAAACTTTTATTTTTTTCTGAAAGTAGAATCTTCAACAAAATCTGCCAGAATCCCAGCTGTAGGTATAGAATCAACCACTGCTGCTCTGGTTTGAAAGGACATAGCATGGTTGGAGTCATGTCTTTGGGCCCCCTTTGCCTTCCCACAGAGGCCCTTGAAGGAATTTGTAGGGCCTTCTATGAGATTGCTTGGGACATCTTCCTCATTCTTGATTCTCCTATTAGTTCTGGTGTAAATGCTATTTTATTAATTAGGTTTGGCATAAAAAAGTCCACATACTTGACATAAAGAGCTTGAAAGTGGAGCAACAAGGGCAATTAGTAATTAGCAATAGTGATAGCTATTATTGATTGGTCTACAGAACTTATTCTGTGCTGAGTATTTTTACAGACATTTCTGTTGGGAAAAATCACAACCACCCTGTGAAGTAAATCCTGTTATTATCTTAGGATTTCTGAAACTTGTTTATTTGACCTTCAATATTTGGCTTCATGCCAGATGTCCAAAATGAAAGGCCATATTTTACCACAATATAGTTTTTCAGAATGTTTATTTGCCTAGATAGTCGATGGAGAATATCACAACCTTCCCATTAGCATCCACTTGCACAAGATTCACTATCTCTTACCTTATTTCTTCCTAAAAACAGTCTTGTATAGTAATTAGGTCATATCATCACCATTATACCAATGAGAAAACTGATGTATAAAAGAAATCAAGGAAGGTCACCCATCACATAAAACCATGGTGATGAAACATCACAGGCCCTTTTTGTGAAGAATGTTTTAGAACTTCATTAATGAATTTTGATTCCTAAAATTGAGTGCATTTTCCACCATAATTAAGAATTCTTTGATAGTATAGAATTTGCCTTTTATTCTACAACACTGCAGTATCTATAGTCCTTGAAACAATCTGATGAATCAGGAACTGATATTCTCATTTACAAATGAATTAATTGAGGTACAAGAAGGTTGAACATTGTCTAAAATCACACAGCTAGTCAGTGATAGAGCCAGGATTATAAATAAGACAATCTAACTCCAGAGCACTGCTTATAATTGTTCATTTTTCCACATGTGTGAAGAAATTAACATCTGGAAAGGAAAGGGACATTCCCATGATTCATTAGAAGCAACCCTGGCTCATAATTTAGTACTCTGACATTTTAATCCTAAAACTATAAAGTGACATTCCCTAACTCTAGCTAGGGAATCTTCCTAGTAGAAAGAAATACAGATGTCCTAATTGAAGCTAGGGACCAGACATTTGATTCCCAGGTCAAAATTAAAGTGTATGATTATGTTTGTCCATACCACTATTGCGGGAGATGGGAGGGTAAGGGGAAGGATTTACATAGTCATGCCCTGGGCAGGAAATCAATCACAATCACTTTTCTGGCTCTTCTTTTTTACATTCTTCAAGAATTTTTTTTTCTGTTTCTGTTTTTGTTTTTTTTTATTTTTACTCATTAATCTCGGTCCCTGACTTAGAAAGATATATGAGTTCATGACCTTTAGATTTAAGCATTATAATATTGGAAGCATTGCATGTGCACACACACACACACACACACACAAACACATATGCATTCCCATAACTCTAGTCTAGTCTGGCTTCACAGATAGCTTGTAGTCTTGCACCAAACATACCTTTATGTTTACTTAGCATTTAAAATTACATTTAACTACCATGATATAACCTCTTCTGTGATCAATTTAATACATACCAGTAAAAATAATTCACACATAAAATTACATCTAAGATCTGACTTTAGTTCTTCAGGTAGCCATGTGCTTATGTAACTCAGTTACTAATGTCATAATTTCTTATCTTTTCATCCCCTGCTGTATCCTCATCCCTTAGCAATCCTGCTATCACCTGCTGGGTTAGATTGTTTGCTGCCAATATATTCTTTACTCTTTAGGAATGGATGTAGACTGAAGAAACCATTAGGAGAACTACTTTGTGCCAGTAATTCTTTGATTTAGACCTCAGGAGTGACCTAATAAATAGAAGGCAACACCCTCCTTTTATAAATGAGAAAACTGAATGTAGGGAAGCAAAGTTATTAAGCTAATAATTGGCAGAGCTGGGATTTAAACCCAAGATTGCCTGATTCTGAAACCTCCTCTCTCTCTCTCTCTCTCTCTCTCTCTCTATCTCTCTCTCTCTCTCCCCCTCTCCTCTTGCCTCTCTCTGTGTCTCTCTGTGTCTCTCTCTGTCTCTCTCTGTCTCTCTGTCTCTCTCTGTGTCTCTCTGTGTCTCTGTGTGTCTCTCTCTGTCTCTCTCTCTGTCTCTCTCTGTCTCTCTCTCTGTCTCTCTCTCTCTCTTTCTCTCCCCTCCCCCTGTGCCAGTACTGGGGTGTGAACTCAGAGCCAGAGCCAGGTTGCTCTCTCTTATTAGCTTTTTGCTCAAAGCCAGTGTTCTACTACTTGAGCTTTACTTCTGACTCTTTGGTGATAAATTAGAGATGTGCCAGAGATGATTTTAAACCACAATTTTCAGATCTCAGCCTCCTGAGTAAAACCTAACTTTCTGTAAAGAAAGTATATTGTTGTTCTATTGCTATATAACATATCTCATAAATTTAGAAATTTCCAACCATATCCAAGAATGAGATCTGCTAGTTAGAAGTCTACCATAGTGAACTAGATTCTCAATTCCGCATCTCATAAGAATAAAATCAACACATTGAATGAAATCAATCAAGTTTCCAGCTATATACAAGAATCAGCTTATAGATCTGCTAGATAGAAGTCTAGCATAGTGAACTAGATTCTCTATTCAGCAATTCATAAGAATGAAATCAGCACATTGGCCAGACTGTCTTTAATCCACACAATCTTCCTTTGCCAACTTTGCATGATTATGGCAGGATACAGTTCTCTGTGGTTTTCGGATTAATTTTCCCATTCTTGTTTCCTGGTTATCAGCTAATAGCCCCTCTCAACTCCTGGAGGATGTCCTTTCTTTGCTATGTGAATCCTAATACCTCCAAAGCTATCAAAAAGAGACTCTTCCTTATGATGAATTTCTCACTAGATGAATGTCTTTGTGGAAAGACCCCAGCTCTTGTGATTAAGCCAGGCCTATCAAGGCTAATTAGCCTTAAAATTCATCTGAATTGGGACTTAATTATATCTGCCCCAGTCTTTCACAACATCTACATCAATGCTTGATTGCATAACTGGAAGAAATTCTATATAGTTGAGGATCTGAGAAATATTGAGGGCCAGCTTCGAAATCATTCTCCCCCAGGATGTGATCCCATGATAACATATGAGGAAAAGAAACACCTTTGACTTTTAGCAGAGAGGCTCAAACTTTCTAAGGCTCTGAAAACTTTACAACTGATCTACACCTCTTCATTACCCATGGATGAGAAGGCATACATCTTGAGTAGGAAGGAAGAATGAGGTTGGGACAGTGCCAGACAGTCACAGGGCCAAGAGGAGTTACAGATTAATCACATCTGCTCCTTAAGAACACACCATGAATCCCAATTTGAAGACTCCCTGGAGCTATAGAGAGAGCCTCCACAGAAGTCTAGTGCCCCAGTACTGAGAAATGAGTTTCCTTTAGGATCTAGGTAGATTGGGCCCCTGAAGAGCAGCTAAGAATGGGGAAGTATCTTCAAAGGTCTTTTCTGCTCTGACCAAAGATGAAAAGGCACGGAAGAGATGAAAGGTAGCTAACACATCATTAGATAACCATCCACCTGCACTACCGCCCTCTCCTATAGCTTCATTCCTCTGTTTAAGTAAGCCATGAGCTTCTGCCTTGACATAGTGGCCTGTACTTCACACAGAAGAGTTACATTTGACTCTGGGGCTCAGGTGCAGGGGAAGGGAGGAGAATGGGGGAAGCCTTCATGGATGAAAACAAGGCCTTGGGCATTGAGTAACAGCTGAGACTAGCAAGTCTCATTTTCCAGCATTCTAAGTCGTCTAGCTATATGCTGCCCTCTGCCACAGAGACAGAACAGAGGATCCCTCGACAGAATGAATGGAATCTAATTTCAATTATGTTCAGTACAGTCACCCTCTTTAGGCAGAGGCCAGAACACCTGGTGCGGTGTAAGCCCCTGTGGCCACAGGGACAGCACATTACCCAAGCCCTGGAGGCAAGCTGATGTCTTGTAGGTCTAGGAAAAGGTGAAAAAGCCAGGTAAATTCTCATTGTCACTGTACAGAAAGAGGGAGGAATTATTTCATCTTGAAAGATTCTCCCCACAGTCTCTGTACACATTGATCTTATTTATAATGAGTTTGCTTAGGTCCACAAATCATCACCCCACAGAGATCGGAGTCATTGGTGGGAGAGGGAAGTGATAGATGGATCTATCTAGATCTCACAGATCTAGCCAGCACCACCAATTGCTCTGTGTGTTCTTCCACCTTTTGAAAAAAAAGCCAATTGATCCATCTGTATATAATTCATTTGGGGTTCTTTTCTTCTTCATCAATAGCTTGAGAATGGTATGGCAAATGAAACAGCTGCCCCAGAGAGCAGTCTATATTCAAAGCATAGAACTTTGTGAGATGATTAAAATGTTTTTTATCTTTGTTGTCTAATTTAGCAGCCACTGGCTGCATGTGGCTCGTGAATACTAGCAATATGTCCAGTGAACTAAGGGAGTCTGTTTTTAACTTTCTTATGTTTTAAATCATTTAATTTTTTCTTTTGTTTTTTGGGGGACTTCCTGGGGCTTGAACCCAGGTCCTGGGCTCAAGGCTAGCACTCTACCACTTGAGCTACAGCAAGACTTCCAGCTTTTTCTGTTTATGTGGTACTGAGGAATAGAACCCAGGACTTCATGCATACTAGGCAAGCACTCTACCACTAAGCCACATTCCCAGCTCAAATCATTTAAATTTAAATAGCCACACATGGCTTAGTGGCTATTGTATAATTAGACAGTGCAGGTTTGAAAAGGAGCTCAGAAAGGCATATAACTGGGTTAGGACAGGAATAAGTTAAAGAGAGAACTAATGAAGTTAAAATAAGTATTCTGATTCTAATCCCAGTTCTGATACTAGGTTACTTCATCCTCTCTGAGTTCAGCCCCGATACATCTTTTCATCTTTTATTTGAAAGGTTGGGGTCACCTCACAAGTCCCAAAATGGTGACTAAGGATTGGATTCAACTTTAGAATATGAGTTTCAGAAGAGGTAGGAAGGCAATAAGACACTCATTCCAATTCACTACACAGAGTACTAACCATCTACACACATACACAGTACACACACACACACACACACACACACACACACAAGTAAGGTGACTGAGCCTAAATATTTTCTTGCAGCCACACTGGTGCTTATGCAGAAGATGGGGGAGGTGGGTCTTCACCTAGCTCAAAGGCCTAGAGGTGAGACAAGCCATCCTTTGAAATGCAGATACCTAGCCACCATCCTGGTGCCTAGGCAGGAGATGGGAGTTCCCACTCAGCCCCAAGGCCTCCAGGTAAGGCAAGCCATCCTTTGAAGTGTAGATGCCTGGTTCAAAGGGGTGAGCTAGGAAGGCTCTGCTTTAGAGAAATGCAGATGTCATAGTCTTAGGAAAGCTGAATGCTCTGATGCTGCATTGATTAGCTCCCTAAATGGCTTGAATCACCAGCCTCTGAGTAGCCTCTAAGCATACCCTATATGGAAGGTTAAGGCCTATCTTCCCTAGATGGAAAAGTTCTGCTAGTACCTGAGTATGTCTGAGTAGGTCTGAAATCTTGTCTTCATGGTAGGGGAAGGGTGATTACCCCCTTCAGGTGAATGCCCCCTCAGGCATTCCTGCATCCCTGGAGAGAGGGATGGGCACTTAGCTGATAGGTTGCTGAACCTGGGACTGGGACTGGGAGTGTCCTGTGACCCTGCCCCCTGCCCAGACCCTATTTAGGCATGGAACAGCCTAGGTGCTGGGGCGCCATGTCTCCTTGATGGAGTCCTGTGTCCTGTCTCCTGGTTTGTCTCTGGTCATCATGGCGTCCTAATTCAGCTGTCCATCAGAGCTGAATTGGCTTGTTGGTACTGTTTTTGTTCTTTCTTTCTTCTCCAGCATGTTTCCTAGCTGTGCCTGCAGCCTGCTAACTGTATAATAAAGGCTCCAATATTTCATATTCCAAAATGTGGCTTCTGGGATGAATCACCTTACAACAACAACAACACCACAAACATCTTCATTCTTTGTTACCTGTGTAGCCCCTAAAGGTATTTCAACCTGGCTAGGACCCTCAGGTGAACAACAAAAAAAGATTTCTACAGATTCTTCCTGTTTTCTCATGCTGTTAGTCTTTATGCCATAGCAGTACACTAAATCTGTTACTATTTAGGCAAGTGACAATTGTATTATAGCTTCTTGTCTATTCCTTTCTGGATGAGGTACCAACAACTAAAGTTTAGAGTCTAGAGTAAAGATGCCAAGTGGGGAAGATAATGCTCCAACTTCACCCATCTCCTCTTAATTCTGCTTTAAGGCTAAAACTGTAAGATCTAGTGCTTTAGACACTTTGATAAGGCATCATAAAATAGAACATGGACCTTGTAGTATGTACAGCAGGCTGTACTTATTGGCTTCTCTTTTCTGATAACTGTGTTATGTCTGCTCATTTGCAAACCAGAGATAGGAAAGATCCCTAGCCCCTGAGAGAGTACAGTAGAATTAAATAATGTAAGGTGCTTTTGAATGGAGAGCCATAGGTAGCCCTGAAAAAATGATAGTTACTCTTACCTGTCTCAGTTACTCAGGCACAAGGGTAATTACAACTCTGTCGCATACTTGGTTATAAGGGGTACTTGCATGGTCTGGCAACTCCTATGCTCAAGACAAGAAAGTACTAGTGGTAGAGAGGTTGAGGTCTTATCTGTAGGAATGGCATTAGAACCAGATCTGATAGCCATTACAAGATTGTGAAGCTGCATTCAAGAAATGAATGAATTTACCAGATAACAAGCTGATGGTATACCCCAAGCCTCTAGCTCTAGGAAAAGATGGAACTCTCCCCATACCATGCCTCCCAGCCTAAGTCCTTGGTGGGAGATTGAAGTTAGCAGTGAGTGTGCAGCTATTGATACTGACCAGCCAGCCCCTACAGAAATGATCAATGGAGAAAGTCTTGTCTTCAGGATTGCTTTCTCAGGCTTTCTTGTTATTTTTCCCCTTAGTTCCTCCTCTGTGCTCCTCTTGTACCCTCCCTAATTCCACCATTTTCCTCATTCATTGTTGCATTGATTAACTGAGTGATGACTATGATTGGAGTTTGCACTGTGGGGCTTCTTTTTTCCATTTGGAGCTGAAAGGTAGGTTCAGATATGTAACTTTTTCTACAAGAGCCAGAAACAGATGATCTGTACATTTAGTTGTATCCATCTATTGAAATTGAAAAATCAATTGCTCTTTGTTTTATAGCTCTTTTATTTCTTATTACTTTTTAAGAGGATAAAGAAAAAATGGTGTATGATCTAGACCCCATGCATGTGCCTATTCTAGACATCAGAGTATGACCATTTCAATTATTTATATTTCTGTTGATATAAATGCTAAGGGAAAATACTATGAAGTAGACGTTGGAATGCCCAAAGACCTCAAAATTCTGTGTGTGTGATAGAAATAGAGACAGAGACAGATACAAAGAAGAGGGAAAGATAGACAGATTAAATCAAACACAAACATTATATTTTAGGAAGATAATACTGTTTGATTTGGGAATTCTTGTGATAGTGTAGAATGTTATTTTTAGTAACCTTTCTAATGGCTCCCTTTTATGCATCATTTTCATTTTATAGACAAATGGTAGTGGTAAAGACACTCTGTCATGTCTTCACATTCCCCCTATACCCTTTCCAATGGAGAAAATGTGTTTTAGTGCATGTTTAACTATGGGTATAATCCTGACAACATATAAAACTCTTTTTTTTTGGGGGGGGGGGGGTCCGGTCACGGGGCCTGCACTCTGGACCTGGGCGCTGTCCCTCAGCTCTTCAGCTCAAAGCTAGTGCTCTACCACTTGAGCCACAGTGCCACTTCCGGCATTTTTCTTTTTGCTTATGTGGTGCTGAGGAATCGAACCCAGGGCCTCAGGCATGCAAGGCAAGCACTCTACCGCTGAGCCACCTTCCCAGCCCCAACATATAAAACTATTGATAGTGCTCAGTAGGAAATACAATATAAGAAAATCCCTGTTAATTGTGCCCAAAGTGTGATGATATGTAGTATGGGGATACAAAGTGCATTCAAGGCTATTTGTTTAAACCTCATTCCCATCTCATGCTTACTTTCTCAACTGTTGTGTACCTACTTTTATATCATCCACAGTAATGTGAGAGATGTAACTATTAAAAATCCAAGTATTCTAAGTACCTATACGTTTTGGTACTTCTTTGGTGCTCAGAAAGTAAATCTAGTCTTTCTCTGATCTCTTTTCCTAACAATCTACTAGACATGAACACATTTACATCACATTCTTGATATCAATATTTGTCTGCCACTTGTAAGATAGAGCCTTAACTTCTTACTATGATATATCTGCCCATTTAAAATCAGAGTTCATCTTTTTTAAATCTCATTAAAAAACAATAAATTACCCCTTATATACAATGTGCACTTCATTCACATTGATCTCTGATTGATCCCCAGAACACTTCTCAGTGCTTATGTTAATACCCTTTCTACCCATCTCTACCTTGTGAAATCCTCATCAGTCTGCAAAAAGTAGGGCAAATTGTACCTTTGATGTAAAGCATCTTCTAACTCCACATAGGCAGAGTGATTATGGACCCACCCTCCATCTTTGTTTGATGCTTGTAGTCTAACATCTACCAAGTTGTCATTTTATAGAAATTTATGATCATTTATCTTGTACCAGACTATGTCCTTTCTTCACTCTTAAATATAGCTCAAACAAAGGGTCTGTTGCACTACTTAATGAATTATGAAGATCTTTATAAATGAATTAAGTGTCCCAAATATTCGTTCTGAAGGCTTCATTGAGACATAATATAATCCAAGTGTATACCAGTTACTCTGGCATGAGTATCAGGGAAGAAAACAGGTTTGAAACTTTGGGCTTAGCAGAGATTTGGGATGTTGAATCTGAATAAGCATTTGCATTTAAGGATCTTACAGCCCATGAGCAGGCAAACCATTTTCCTAACCTGCTGCTTCTGTGTGTTTGGGGCCACTGATGATAAATTCAAGATTCTCTTCTCTCTCAATAGCCCGTAAACTGAAGAAACTTGGCAATCTAAAACTACAGGAGGAAGGAGAGAGTTCCAGTGCCAGCAGCCCCACAGAAGACCCATCCCAGAAGATGACAGTGTCACACATTGAAGGCTATGAGTGTCAGCCCATCTTTCTGAATGTCTTGGAAGCCATTGAGCCAGGTGTGGTGTGTGCCGGACATGACAATAACCAGCCCGACTCCTTTGCAGCCTTGCTCTCTAGCCTGAATGAGCTGGGAGAAAGACAACTTGTACATGTAGTCAAGTGGGCCAAGGCCTTGCCAGGTAAGGAAAAGGAAAAGGAGAGTGTGGGATAAAGGATGTCATATTTAGTAAATGTTCCTATGAACCCAGGTACTCATTAGCTTATGCAGTCTTCACTATAACCTTATGGGGAAAGAATTACTATTATCTTTAAATGCTGAGGGGCTTTGAGATACAGAGAATAAGGAAAAACAGCATGATAGTATCTGCAATGGCACACATTGATACACAGCATTTTCTAAAATAATTTTGTGTACCAGTCCTGGTGCTTGAACTCAAGGCCTGGGACCTGTCCCTGAGCATTTTTTTTTACCACTTAAGCCACAGTGCCAGTTGTGGATGTTTCTACTGGTTAACTGAAGATGTCATAGACTTTCCTGCTCAGGCTGGCTTCAAACTCTAATCCTCAGACCTCAGACTCCTGAGAAACTAGGATTACAGGCATGAGCTACTGCTACCATGCCTAAAGTTGTTTATCAGCATTTATTTTGTACCAGACTATACCAGGTACATTAATTGATACAGTCTCATTCAACTTCCTGCTGAGAAAATTTCCCCATAATTACATACCTATAGACATGTGCCTTATGATATTGTTCTACATGTGTACACAAAGGGTTACCCCCAAAATAATCCTGAGCCTGATTGACATTCTGTCTTCACTATCACTTTAGAAGCTGTACTACAGGAATACTTACAATACAGTATGGTGGAAAGAACATGAGCTGGGAGTGATCACAATTGAGTTCTAGTCTTACTTCTACTGGTAACTCATTATGTAAGCACTTTACCCTCTGTGTCTGTTTCTTCATCTATATATGTGAAGGATGTTTTGGACTAAATAGACAGTTTTTTCAATTTTGCTCCATTGTTTTTTAAACAACCTTAGGAATCATAATGGGAGCAAAAGTTAGATGGCAACTGACTGATTGTCTAACATCTTCTTGGCTACCTGCAGTGATAGAGAACTTCCTTCCTTAGTCATCTGTTGTTTACACATGTGTGCTTATTAAAACAGAACAGCTTTAGAGATCCTCTACAGATGCACAAACTTTCTTTTAGTAGCCAAATGCTTTTGTTTCTTAAAAGCATTGTACACGGGTACAAGTGGAACTGATTGATTTAAAGCCAGAGTGTTTGGTCTGGGCATCATCAGCTCAGCCTCTTCCTCACCACCCCAGGTAAGTCCCAGGTCACTTTTGCATAGTCATGTGGTTCTAGGGAATGCAGTTTGAAAACCAGTGAAGCATATGCTCTTTAAAGAGTCTCCTAATCCTGAGATTATATGATTCAAAGAGTCTTTTGAAAGATCGACAACCTAAATCTCCTTCTGTTGAGTCACAGATTAACCTGCCTTCTAATAATAATTGCTATTCAGATGGATATTTTTATTCATAGTAAAAAGAGCAGCTCTCTAGATATTACCTTAGTTCATTCTCATAAGAATCCTATGAAGTACAAGCTCTTTTCTCTTATTTTACAAAGCTATTGACATTCTCAGAAGAGGTATGATTGGTTCACCATGACACAGCCAGAAAGTAGCATTTCTAGAATCTGAGCCCAGGCCCCCTCCTGATTCCAAATCCCATCCTCTTTCTACTCTCACTATAGTCTATTGTGACGTTGAGTTCTGTAACTCCTAGCTTGCCTACTTTAAGGGCTGAAAAATTCATTGAGGATCACTTGGGCCATATGGTAGGTTTGCTGCTTTTGAAGATATTCATGTTGACTATCAAGCCTTTTGTTGTTGTTATTTCAAATTCACAAGGTCCCATGGCTGCTACTAGACCATCCCAAATATTTTTCCAGCTTAGGGAGCTGAGGTTGACTAGCCAGTAAGATCACTGGGAAGAAGGCCCAAGGACTCTAGCTGCACATGTACTGTGCCAAAATAGAGTTCACACAAAAAGGAATAAAAACCTGTTGTAATTCTTATCACTTCTTCAGCTGGATGGTTTGGTGCAATGTGCTGGATAGAGATTCAAAGTTTAATTTTCCCAAGCAGTTTCCAAATACTTAACAGACCTCCTTTTGGATACCGACCTTTATATATACATAGATCTCAAAGCAGTCCTGTAAATTGTAAGGATTATTATTTCTGTTTCCATACCACAGCTCAAAAAAATTAATGAACTTGATCCATTGGTGATTCAACAAATGGAAATGGCACTCAAACTCAGAACCTTTTATATTTAATTGGGTGGTTTTACCAATCATCATGGCAGAATTTATATGACTGGAGAATCACTGGCCTACCCCCAAAATGGGAATTCATTTCTTTATATTAACAAATCCACAAGTTAAAATTAGTTCACCATCTAGCTTGCCAGAGTAAATGATTTCTGACTGAGTAGCTTAGAAGAATAGCTTCAGTAAAAAGTTGATTAGTGCATTTATAAAAACTAGTATTCATACCATCAATAATCACCAACTAGCTCAAGTGATTTTGCTCATTTGAAAGACTTGAGTGACTGTCCTGTCCAAGGCACTGCGCCAAGAACCTAGTCAGATAAATTTTGTTGTAAGTTTTCCATAATGGTAATAATATCTGAAAATTGCCTCAGGGTATCTGGCACATTAATAAATTATAACCAATAACTGGAGGCAGATGAGCAGATGGCATGTACACTGTGTATTTAGAATCACATGTATCTAATTTGGTGTCCTCACTCAACAAATGGTTATGTTACCTTAGATAAATCACGTCTTCTTTGTGCCTGTCTTTCTTCATTTGTTGTAATCAATACAGAAATTATGTATAGAGTACCCAGTATTGTACCTGATGCATGGTAGGTAAATGTTAGGTTCCTATAATGAAATGAGTTCTAAATTACCACTCTCACAAATCTCAAACTAATCCTAGAGTTCACAAATAGATCCCAACGTTGACTTGTCTTCTTTAAAGACTTTGGGTAGCAGGCTCACTAGAGCAACAAAAATTTTCAAACTAACCTTGCTTTGAGCCTTCTCTCCCAGACATGAAACTACAAGTTTCCATAGCAAATTACTAATAGGATGTTGATTAGATTGTAGTAAGAAAGCAAAGAAAATACTTCTGCTCCCTCTAACCTGTTGGATGTGTTTCAAAATCTTAGAATGACTTCAGTGACAGATAAGTCGTTAATGAGTGAATTCCTGAGGAAATCTGTAGTACTGAGGCTGCTATTTCTTCTAGTTATCCCTTGCTAACCATGCTAGCCAAAAAGCTGGATATTCAAAAGCAGTTATGTATTACAATCAGATTAGACATATCTACTCTGTGAATAAGCCAGTTATACATACTAGCCATATGTGCACTTCTTAGGCTTGAGTGTTAAGCACCACTAAGGACTGTCCATTAGTACCACAACAAGACTAATATTTCCCTTTTTTCACCTCTGTGTTAGTTCTCTGGTACGTCAAAGTTGAGGAAGCATCTCTATTCCTGTTCAGTTGCATCCTGTTTCCTCAGTATACCTTTATTTTTTATTGTCAAGGTGATGTACAGAGGGATTACAGTTACATAAGTAAGGTAATAAGTACATTTTTGTCAAACTTGTTACTCCTCCCCTCATTTTTCTCCTATTTTCCCTCCCCCAGCCCCCCCAAGTTGTACAGATCATTTCCAACATATTGTCTTGTGAATATTGCTGTTGCATTGGTTCCCTCCTTGTCTTTTGTCTTACCATTCTGTTGTTCCCCTTCCCTCCCCTAATTCAAATAAATGTATATACAATACCAGGGTACCAAAATCAACTACAGTGACAACAGGGGACATACCATAGGGGGAAGAAAACACAAAGAAACAAGAAATCACATAATACGTTAAAAAAAAACAACAACAACAAAGAAAAACCTCTTGTGTTAATGTCTTGGAGTTCATTTTGCTGAGCATCATCTTATATGGTCATATATACATCGATATTGAGCTATTCTGCTCATCTGCTAAGATTATCCTAGATGTATCAATATACCTTTATATTGACATACTCCATTAGAAAACCAAGGCTTATCATCGAAAGCATTTTTTTCTTTTCTACCCACTGTCTCCCAGTACAGAGATCCATTTTTCAAACTTGCAGGCCTATTCCTCAGGTGATCTTTGGATACTACTCATGTGGACCCTATTTCTTATGTCCTACTAGGAAGGGTCAGTTCCAGACATCCTGTACTATAAAAAGGCTACAGGAAGGAAATATTCTGGGGTCTGAGGCTCCAGGCAGTCTGTTAACATGTCAGTATAGTGAAGGTGGGTTGCAGAGGCTTGGGACTTCAACTAAGGATAGTGCAATGGGAGATTTTAGAACCCTTGATGACTGGGAGACTTGAGATCTAAAAGCAAAGGGGAATACAGCTATGTAGGTAGACAGGGACCAACAAAGCAGATCATTAGATAGCGGCAACTTTTAGATCTGAGCCTATATCCAAAGGAAAGCTTGTGACTTTGTTGCTCCTGAACTGTGACTTTCAGTGGTGAAATTAAAAAGGTGCTAAAGCAAAGAATCAAAATACCTGGATTCAAGAACCACTTTAGTGCATGTTGATTTTATGACATCAGACAAGGCAGCTCACTGTTCTAATCCTCAGGTTCCCTGTTGATAAAAATAAGTGTCACATAACCTCTGAGGTTATGGTGAGGGTTAAATGAGGTCATCGATGGGAAAGTGAGAAGCTTGATTTAAATTCAAAGAAGCATTCTTAATGCAATATAGCAAGACAAAACACAGAAGCCCAGATTTGGAAGAAGAAAGGGTGCTGGTAGGGATGTATTCTGATTTGGCTACATTTATAATGTCCAGGAGAATCTGGCTATCTATGGCTGTGTGCTCTTGCAAAGGTAACATCTGGGCAGCTCTGTTCTCTGACTTTTAGGGAAGTCATTTGGAAACCAGCTAATTCCCATATCATAAAGTACAAAAATTGGAGGTCCTTAACCTATTTGTTAAGTAATATTTCTTACATGTGCAATCAGATAACTAGAACTTGCTATGCATAAGAAAAACAAAACAAATAAGACATAGTCTCTTATTTCAAGAAGGTCTGACTCTTGTGGGAGAGGCAGATGTATACATAAATTTCAGTTCTTTGAAATGAACTTTGTAATTGGCTAGGACTATCCAAGGCACAGTGTAAAAGCAAAAGCACATTCACTAAGCTTTCTGCTTGGACAAGTTGGAAAAGGCTTCACAGAGGAGGTGGTTTTTGAGTCAAGATTTGAAAATGATGGAATGTTTATCATATAGAAAACCTGGAAAGATGGAGTACATCCTAGTAGAAAGCAACTGCTATGTAAAGATAGCAAAGCTGCAGAAGCAAGGGAAAACATGAAGTATTCAGCAAATTGTAAGTTTTTCAGAATGCTTGAGACCTAATTGTCAGAAGGCAAGGAACAAGAAATCAGTCTAAAAAGGCAAGTAATACAGGACCTTTATGTCTGAGAACAGCAGGTTAGGAAAGCATCAGGGCCAGAGTTACCTGTTAAGTAGAAAAGGAATGGAGAGAAAGTATGGTGCTGAAAGAGGGCCAGAGAAAAGACAGGTGGTGGTGTGAAGGCAGTGGCTGTTAAGTCCCATATGCATTTGCTGATATAGTATAATGTCCCTCTCTTAGGATGGTTATCAGGGTCAAATAAGATTAAAGGTAGAAACTGGGCACTGGTGGCTTATGCCTGTACTCCAAGCTATTCAAAAGACTGAAATCTGAGGATTGCAGTTCAAAGCAGGCCTAGGTAGGAAAGTCCATGAGACTTTTATCTCCAGTCAACAAGCAGAAAGCCAAAAGTGAGGCTGTAACTCAAGTGAGAGCTTTAGCCCCAGTCAAAAAAAATCTAAAGGATAGCACCCAAGCCCTCAGTTCAAGCACTGCCCCCCCACCCGACACACACACACACACACACACACACACACACACACACACACACACACACACACACACACACACAAGGTTACAGGTATAAAAGACCTTTGTAAAGTGAGAATGGGCTGTCTTTGTGGGCAAACATAATTATACTGCATCTTTCCAAAGGTCTAATGATCCAGAGCATATAGTTTGAAGGCATACTCCTTGGCTATGGTACTTGATCTACCAGTTACTAGCTAAATGATCATGTATATGTTTCTTGACCTCTCTGTGGCTCACTTTTCCTGATTCACAGACCAGGGATAATTAGATAAGCCGATGTAAGTAAAAGGCTTAGACAAAAATGTCAGTGTTAGATTAATACTCTCTGCCAAAAGAAAATGCCCCATTTCCCCTTCATCATGAACTTTTTGGAGCAGCTCCGTGAAATATGGAAGCAAGAAATATTAGCTCTGTCATATAGTCATTTGCTCTCCTCCCCTTCCCTTATTACCAACACTGATGTCTCCTGGCTTCTCTGGGGCTGCTCTAGTGCCAAAAATTCTCAGTTCAGTAGAAGCCTCAATGTAACTCAGCCCATCAACATCTTGGATGACTATGTATCTACCCCTTTTTTGCTCCAGGCTTCCGAAACTTGCATGTGGATGACCAGATGGCAGTCATTCAGTACTCTTGGATGGGACTCATGGTATTTGCTATGGGCTGGCGGTCCTTCACCAATGTCAACTCCAGGATGCTCTACTTCGCCCCTGACTTGGTTTTCAATGAGTAAGTGTTCCTGGTACCAGACTTTGATCATTTCACTACTGCTGAAGGCTATTGTTGATCATCATTTGTTGTTCAGACACTTCATCCAAGGACTATGCTGGTTACTACCTAAATCTTATGTCTTTGAATTTTCTTGATATTCTTATATTCTCTTTTTATAGCTAATCCATGTGTTTACATATGAATGGTGAGGTTGGGTACAGCCAAATAAAGTCACCTTGACTCTAGCATTTTCCTCTTCTTAATCATACCTGTTCTAGTGGCAGCTCTATTTTTCTGTCATCAATTTGTCCAAGGGCTCTCATTTTGAAGTTACATTTTGCTCACCTAAAAATTGAAAATATTGGTTTGACTATTTCCCATATTTATCATCTTTGGAAAAGATCCTTAATTCCATGACTCTGTTTCTTTTTTTTGGGGGGGGGGTTCCAGTCGTGGGGCCTGAACTCTGGGCCTGGGCGCTGTCCCTCAGCTCTTCAGCTCAAGGCTAGCGCTCTACCACTTACAGCGCCACTTCCAGCTTTTTTTCTTTTTGCTTATATGGTGCTGAGGAATCGAACCCAGGGCCTCAGGCATGCAAGGCAAGCGCTCTACCACTGAGCCACCTTCCCAGCCCCGATGACTCTGTTTCTTAATTAGCTAATAATAACAGAACCTCGTTAAACAAGAACTGAGGGATGTACAGTGCCTGGCCAAGAGTTAAAAAAATCTTGCCTAGCTACTCAGGAGGCTGAGTTGTAAGGATTGAGGTTCAAAGCCAGCCCAGGCAGGAAAGTCCATGAGAGTCTTATCTCCAATAAACCACCAGAAAACTGGAAGTGGATTCTGGCTCAAGTGGTAGAGTGCTCACCTTGATCTGAAGAGCTCAGGGACAGTACCAGGCCCAGCGTTAAAACCCTACGACCGACAAAAAAAATCTCTTTGTGATTCCCTCTCTCCTTATGAATAATAGTCCCCTATGTCTTCTATCTGAGGTCCCTTAGTGACACTGTGAATGGAGCTGACAAGAATATTCCCAAGAACCTTGAACTACTTTTGCCATAGAGAATCTTTTCAGTCATAGCTGGAATTGAGTTTCCCTCTCTTTCAGCCCTTTAACCCAGAAGAGCCTTAAAATAAAATCTACAGGCCAGTGATTCCTTATAGTACAACAGTGCCATGCAAGTGTCCCCAGTTGCCCTCAGTCAACCTTGCCAACCCTGGTAGCCAGAGCTATGAATAGCCATTGGGATTTTGGCATGAGCTGCTCTGTGATTTCCAAACCTCTGAAGAGTTACCTATGATGCCATCTTCTGGGGCAGACTTTGAAAAGGCTCTTAACTATTCTTCTCCTATGATCAAGCCCCTGCCACCCTTGAATTATTGAATCAACTTTCTCAGCACCTGTTCCACCTTCACCAGAGCCTTGAGACCTTTGTGAAAATCTGAGACAAAGTGAAAATTGGTTCTTTTCTAAATCCCCATTTCCTTCTCTGCCCTCAAGTATGCATGTGATATCCCATCTCAGATTTCTAGCTGAGTCTCTTTCATCTAATCAGAAGGTTCCACAGAGATCCCCACAGTCAGAGACCTAGATTTCCCCACACCACAGGGCTTTTGAAACAACAGGTCCCTTCCTCTTGTAGAACCCACTATATTAGAGTTTGGGGATCCCGATCAACACCCAGACCAGTGTTTCTCAACATGAATGCTGTTGATACTTTTCATTGTGCAAGACATTCTGCATATCTGAATATATTTAACATCCCTGGGACCTGTGCACTAAATATTAAATAATATTCCACTCATGCTAACAGCCCAAACTGCCCCCACCCATTTCTGACACCAGCAGTCCCCAGTTGAGAGCCACTTCCAGCCTCTCTAAGTTACTGATGGGAGACCTAAAGAGAAAGAAAGGGTCTTGTACAACCTAGGCTATAACCATGTGCCATTCTTTCTGATACCAAGCCTAGTTTTCTTCTTTCCTTCCCTGTTCATGGTGTGTAGTTAATGGACTTAAAGCCAGCTATATGACCATGAGAAAAAACACTGAACTTCTCTGAGTTTAAAATCTCATCTGTAAAATTATGACTACTACCATAATAGCACCTTCTTATGCTTCATTTATTGAGCACTTAAAGTATACCAGGAACTATGCTCAGTGTTTTCCAATCTTCACGTCCACTCATATTCACTCATTTTTATTCCCCTTACTTCTGCTCTCCTGAATTTCAGTCCCTCCTCTTTTCTTTTTTTGCCAGTCCTGGAATTTGAACTCAAGGCCTAAACACTGTCCTTGAGCCTCTCTGTGCTCAAGGCTAGCGCTCTACCACTTGAGCCACAGTGCCACTTATGGTTTTTTCTGTTTATGTGGTACTGAAGAATCGAACCCAGGGTTTCATGCATGCTAAGCAAGCACTCTACCACTAAGCCACATTCCCAGCCCTTTTTTTCTAATCTCTACTAATCTTTCCTTTTCCTCCTTTAACTCTCTCCTGATTCTTTTTGGCCTTTTCCCTCACTTCTGTTTCCTTTCCTATCTGAATTATTTGCCTTGCCTTTTCTCCTCCTCTCCTCTCCATTCCCCACTTTATCTCTACAGCCTGCAGCAGTATTCTAAGAATCCCCATGCCCAGGACCATGATTTCCAAAGTTAAAAAGACTGCAATTTTTCATCAACAAAGACATGGACATACCATGGGACCAGAGTAAGAACAGATTCCAGGGACAGCAGATCATACTTTAAAAAAAATGAAGATTGCAATCTGAATCCAGCCTTAGGCAAAGCTTGAGACCCTACCTGAAAAATAACTATAGCAAAAAAATTTCTCTGGGGCTATGGCTCAAGTGGTAGAGGACTTACCTAGCAAGAATAAAGCTCAGTGTTCAAATCTTAATACTACCATGAAAACATTCTTCAGTGTGAAAGAGGTTAAAACAATATTGTTATGGTCAATTGACTTGTGAAACTATCTAAACACTTCCCTTTTCTAGTTGGATCTCAGCCTGAATTGAATACTTCTACATTATCTTCCCCCTTTTCTCTTTTACTAGGACAGTCAAGATCTCTTTGAGCAAGGTTGCTAAGCTAACACCCCCTGCCACCAGGCAATGCCAGCCATGTTAACACGATTGACCAAGCTAGTGGCTTGAAAATCAAAATGTCAAAGCACAAACTTCCCATCTGGGAGATCTTTGTTCTCACCACATAAGTGGATGTCAACTTCTCTTTCCTTTTTTTATATGCTACAAAAATCAATTATTGTCACACACACACACACACACACACACACACACACACACACACACACACACACACACACACACACACACACCCTTCATTTCTGCAGTACTAAAACTCAGAAAGTAGAAAAAGGTTGTATCTCATGTTAGAAGAATCCTGTGACCAGTTATGGATCAGAGAGGTTGCCCTCCTGCCCAGAAGATGTCCAAGCCTTTACCACTTCCCCACATAATTTATAGGTGATAATGTGATGATTTGTTCACAAGTCACTATGCAGAAGCAGCTTATAATGTTTACAGCTCCCAAATAAGAAAGGAACCGCTGATCTATACTGGAGTGGGATCCCTTTGGCAGGGACATTTAGATTAGAAATTGAAAAAATGCTCCCTGGAAGACTTAAAAGCAGTAGAACTCATTTCAAAAGGACAATGTGAAATCTCCATTGCTAAGAGATTTTAAAGACATGATTAAATTTCTATTATGGAAAATGACAGGCAGGGGTGTTGACAGGAGCAACAAATATGGTCACTTGCAAATCTTGGTGTCCTTCTTATAAGTGCTGATTGCTGGGTCTTCCCTTCTACAAATCCTCTAAGTTAGGCTGCCTAGAACACAGGCTCTGGCTGTGACTGTAGCATGGATATCAGAAGTGAAGTCAGAGAGACATGTGCCTGCCCTATTGTGTTCATTTGGTTATGCTTTCCTGCCTCAGGAAACAGAAGGGGCATGTAGACCTGGAAATTCCATGTGCTAACCCATATCCTGGCCAGGAAAGATGAGTAGTTATCAGGATTTTGAAAGTTTGGGGAAAAAAAGAACAACCTTGTTTCTTGTCACTGAAGTATCAGCAGGAGAAGACGCAAGCTTTTCTTGGAGAATCTGGGAAAGGAGGGCAGTGAGAAACATTTCCTCACAACTTGTTGAAGCCTCTCCTCAGTCCTCTTTTTTCTGTGTGTCTCCTATCTAGGTACCGTATGCACAAGTCCCGGATGTACAGCCAATGTGTCCGAATGAGACACCTCTCTCAAGAGTTTGGATGGCTCCAAATCACCCCCCAGGAATTCCTGTGCATGAAAGCACTGTTACTCTTCAGCATTAGTAAGTACATGGAAGTACAGAAGCTCACTAGGGGCCACTTATTCCATTAAAAGATTATTAATGAGAAGCCAGATCCTGGACATTTTCCTCCTTCTTTTCTCCTCCCTTTTCATTCTCCCTCAGCATCCTTTGTTCTAACAAAGACCAATTTCATGGCTAGAGATCCATTTCTTTGGGAGAATCCAACCCTTACCAGATCCTCATCTACTTCCAAGTCTCTCCTTCTGAACTTGTAGCAGGCCCCTGAAATTTTTCTGTGCAAAAATTCTGCACAAACAGGAATGAACTACCTTATAGTCATTGTAGAGCAGTAAAGCAGGAAGGATCATCTGTTGGAAGGTAGTTCCTCTTCTGCCAATAGTTTGAGGTCTATTCAAATGACACAGGCAGCATCTTCTGGGCAGCCAAGAAAGCTTTCTTTAATGTCTCCTCTAAGCAAAGTGCTTTCTTAGCCTCTGTGTGGGAGATAAGAGGCAACATGATGTTCAAAGTCATGCATTAAAGACTGATGGTGTGGCTCAAGTGGGAAACCGTCAGCTTAAAAAACCCAGACATGTTAATTGTCTAAATCACAGATGGATGATGAATGATGTAAAACTTCGAGTCCTAAGCAATAGGTCTATGAAAAGACCAGTAAAAGGAAAGATTGAATAGATTTTCTTTCTTTTTGAACAGCCATACTTACCCCTAATATCTCTTTGGCAGACTAAAAGCTCCAGGCACATGGGCTCCAACTGACAGGAAGCAGAGTAGATAGTTTCCTCCCTGTGGGGGTGGGGGTCACGTTTGTGGTCAGGAAACTTGGTACTTTGTCTAATGCTCCTTCGTGGGCATGCTTCCCCTCCCCATTCTGTCTTCATTCCACATCAGTTCCAGTGGATGGGCTGAAAAATCAAAAATTCTTTGATGAACTTCGAATGAACTACATCAAGGAACTCGATCGTATTATTGCATGCAAAAGAAAAAATCCCACATCCTGCTCACGGCGCTTCTACCAGCTCACCAAGCTCCTGGATTCTGTGCAGCCTGTAAGCAAATGATGGAGGGTGCTTTATCAGACTGATAGAGCCAAGTGATCATAAGCTCCAGTAGGGTCTGACACCACGTGTTGGGAGGTGTTTCCATTTGCCTCTGGCTTTGAGTATGTCCAGGAAGAAAATGCAATGGAGAAGAAAGGAAGACAGGTCACAATGTCCCCACTAGATGTTGTGAAAAGGGTGGAAGAGCTGAGAACAGAGAAGTTGGGACTCAAGGAAGAAGCTTAAAGCAGACAAAACAGACTTAGATTTTTTTTCACTCTCTCTTCCTTGACTCATGTACATGTGAGCTTCCATTGTCTTCCTCTCTCTCTTTTCTCTCCTGTGGGATGTGTGTGTGTGTGTGTGTGTGTGTGTGTGTGTGTGTGTGTGTGTGTGAGAGAGAGAGAGAGAGAGAGAGAGAGAGATAAAGAGAGAGAGAGACAGAGAGACAAAGACAGAGAGAGACAGAGACAGAGACAAAGACAGAGAGACAGACAGAGAGACAGAGAGACCGACAGAGAAAGAGAGACAGGGGAAAGATAAGAGGGAGAGGAAAAGAGAAGGGGAGGGTACTATGGAAAAAGCATACCCAGTCCTGAATCAGAAAACTTGCAATGGTGTAAAAGGTCTCTTGGGAGCCCTCAAGTGATGTCCCTGGAGACTATTTCTCACATATATACACATGCACACACACACACACATGACCTCATGGAACAGGACCAAGGATATGCAAAGGATAACATACTAGAAGGACTAGAAATCAAAACAGGCCAGCAGCAGGGGTGGGGGGAATCTGGCAGATGGCAAACTCTTTGTCAATTGTAATTTCTCTTTCTTTTATTGTCCCCTACAGATTGCAAGAGAGCTACATCAGTTCACTTTCGACCTGCTAATCAAGTCCCATATGGTGAGCGTGGACTTTCCAGAAATGATGGCAGAGATCATCTCTGTGCAAGTGCCCAAGATCCTTTCTGGAAAAGTCAAGCCCATCTATTTCCACACACAGTGAAGCTTTGGAAACCCTTATTTCCCTTGCCTACCCCACTGCCCTTTTCAGATGTCTTCTGCCTGTTCTAACTCTGCACTACTTCTCTGCAGTGCCTTGGGGAAATTCCTCTATTAATGTACAGTCTTGTCATGAATATGCTTCTATTTACTGGGCTTTGTTTCTCTTTTCCTCTTCTCTTTTCCCTCCTCCTTCCATATCTCACCCTTCCTTGGCACCCTCAGACTCTGCTCCCTGTTGTGGCTTCTATCTGTGTTTTGAATGTTGTTGTATTTTTTGAATCTGTGTTGATCTCCATGTGGCCCAGTGTCAAGTTGTGCTTGTTTAGAGCACAGCACTGTGTGCCAGCCACACAAATGTTTACTTACATTAAGCCACGGGAAGTTTAGAGAACTAAAAGTATCTGGGGAAAAATATCAAATATGTACACACACACACACACACACACACACACACACACACACACACACACACACACACACACACACACACACACCCACATGGATAAAAACAAAAAACAAAAAATGCCAAAAACCATGTTAGGTCTGTTTCCTCAAAAACAAACAAATAGAACTCCCCAAAGAACCCAATATGATTGCTGGAGTCACTGGTTTTGTCATTCCCTCCCTCTCTGGGAGACTTTGATTTTTGCCAATGGCTAGTGCCATTGGAGGGCAGAATGACCCCAGAGCTTAGTTGGGAGGTGGGATAGAGAGAAGAGAGGACAAGGAGGACAGATGGATCATCAGTACCTGGCCACACCTTTGGGTCCTGAGGGTGAGACCTCTCAACTGCAGTGCAATTCACTGTACTGACAGTGTGTGTTGTTTGACATCTTGTGTGCATGTGAACACCTCCCCCCTTCAAACCCTTTTCTTACAGCCTCTGTGTCCACCCTTAAACTAACTTTTAATAGTGTTTCTAAGACTTTTGAATGAAATGTTCTCTTTAGCCAAAACTTGGCCACTTTCACTGAAGAATCAGATCAGTGAGAAGAAGAGGAGACCTCTAACCCTTTGGAAAGCTCCATTCAGATCTAGGTCTACTTTTCCATGTGTGAACCAGCAAGAAGCTTGTAGCTGGAGTCAGAGGGAAAGGAGGTGATAGCTTGGCTGTTCTCTCGCTTTGGGCACTGAATAGTTGATCTCTCACTGCCACCACCTTTTCCTCCTCCTTGGAAAGACCAACAGACTCCATGCAGCAGCAAGCTCTTCCACCCTCCCTTCAGTGTTTGGTGGGCCTGGACTTCACCATTGTGCATTTCAGCCATGGTGGCAAAGTTCACTTCTTTGGGCATGGTCGAAGTTTCTGCTAATATCTCCCATGCTCCACTATCATGAGGGCTAGAATGCCCAGAGCCCTGACATCTATCTCTAGATGTCTGTAGAGACAGCTTACAAAATGTTTCTCACAAACAGTCAGATCGCTGGAGCCCTTAGACAAACTGGAAAGAAGGCATCAAAGGGATTCGACAAACTGAGCGTCTTGCCCTGTCCCCCAAAGATGCTATCTTCTCATCGAGTGCAGAAATAATTTTCTTTCTCAACTCAGCTAAAGGGGCTAACCAGATCAGGATGAATGAGAAACTCAGTAACTAGGGTGGGAGGAATGAAGGTTCTTGAACCAGAAACACTGAAATACTCTCCACCCAGCATCACCACCTGCACAAGATATAGGGAGAGGAGAAAAGGCTCCAAGAAAAAACTTGAACTACTGAAGTCTTCAGAGGCAAACTTTAAAGCCAGATGTGTACCATCTGTTAGATGAGTACCAGTGTACTCCTCCTCCATCTTCTCCTCTTTCTCCTCCTCCTCTTACTCCTCCTCCTCCTCCTCAGCTGCTGCTGATTTGGGGTTGACATTGGCCATCCTCACTCAGATTTCCTTACTCCTGTTATTGCCTCTCAATTAAAGGGGGTACTGGACCACTGAGACTTTCAACAGAACCACAGATTCCTTTGAAAAAATCTAACTAATGTGGCTGCCATAGGTTGCCACCCATTAACTTAGGGCTTGCCCCTGGGTCACAAGTTTTATATAGTTTTTTGGCACACCTCTTTCCAACGGATCTTGTTTCCTAGCCCTGAGTTCAAGGGGTGGGGAACATCCACCTACTTTCTCATCTTGGCCACTGCCTCTTCACTTAGCTCTTAAGTCTGTTCAACTGAAGAAATGAAAGGCCAGTCACCAAGCTGCCCATTTGAGTTGGTGTTCTCTGTGTTGAGAATATAGTTTGCAAGTGATATGATACAATGCACATAAGGTTTCTTCCTTGATTCCTGTGTTGGTATTACTAGCCAAACAAAGTTGCAGAACAGCTTCTTGGAATAACAAGAGAGGGGACTCTAGTATGGGTGATATGCCAATCTAAGCCTGCTGGACAAAATTGATGCTGACAGTTTCTCTTTCTAGAGTAGGATAGATTCTGGTTTTCTTTGTGATGAAACCATCTGGCTCATATACAGAATCACTTTTAGCTATCTTAAACAGAAAAAAAAATTCCAGCACTCTTTTCAGTTAAAACTAGGTTACATCTTAATAATTCCTGTTTGGAAGTGATTTTTATCATTTTGTGGTACATGGGTTCGATTATATCATTCTAATACCTCTTTGTAAATATTTGAGGCTTTCCTTTCCATTTATCAAATTTTCCATCTTTATGGATTTCCCAATTGTGACTCTTGTCTTTATGAATGTATGTTTTTCATTTGTGAAAGCCAAAAAAAATCAATGAAACAGCAGTGAAATTAAATGCAACAAGAACTGGATTATGCCAAAAAATTTCTAAATGGCAAAAAGAGGTGAAAAGAGAGAAGATGAGGCTTGCCACTACTGTTTCTGCACTAGGGTTTCCATAAGCAAAGGAGGTTTTAGTTTGGCTGTGTTATCCCACAGCCAAAAAGAGGAGGATTGTTTTATTTCTCTTGTGGCCAATAAGATACTAGCTGGTGTGATTAACAGAGGTCCCTCATTACAAGCACTCTGCGCTACAGAGATGATATGGTTGCTATACCATGCTCACCTGTGAAGGACTGACTACCCAGACCTACTCACCTGGCGAGCTGCAAGATAAGGTTCACTCAACAGACAAGTCAAAGTGATCATCTCTAAAGAGGTTTGAAGAGGAGAGAGAGTGATGAAGAGCAAAAGAAGGAATACCATGAAGAAGGGCCCCATCTCTTCTGAGCAGCAGATGGCTGTCAAGATCACGAACTCTGGTCAATGGAATAAGAGTCGTGTGTTAGTTTCAGCTCTCATTCATTGGGCAGCTCATTGGGTTCTGGCCTCTGAGCTGACATGGTGGTTTGGATTCTTTGTTCTGTAGATTTTCTATGCCACAGGCAATATTGCTGTTCTCGGAAAGTTCATTATTTTTTTAAATTACTCTTGAGAAAGGGATTTTTGAAGGATACTGTCATATATCTTTGAAAAAATGAAAATTGGTAATACTTATTATATTTTCATGTATGTTCACTGGCACTTAAAAAAAAGAAAAAAAGGAAAAAAAAAGAGCTTCACTCTGTACTTTGGGTAGTTTCTAGGGTTAATTGTCCAGGCTAAAAAAATAACATGCTGATGCTCTAGTCCCTTTCTGTCCATACGCTACTTCTCAGTACATATAGACATATATAACAAGATGTATTCAACTTGTACGTTAAGAGAAAAATATGTCTACCATCCACATGATAATGACACTACACAATGACCTGACTTTGAGCATTAAGTAGCTTTTGTTTGTTCCACTAGGCACAGCACACATGTGTCATTGCTCCCTTCTCTGCCTTGACATTTGACAGACACAAAGGCCCAACCCACCCCATCTCTACTCATTGCCAGCCCTACCTATGCCAGCTCTGCTGCTCTTCAGGAGACTCTCTACAGATAGTCCAGTAACCATCCCTGTATGAACCCAAGAAAAACAGGAGGCTGACTACTGAATTATCCTGTGCCACTTGCATAGGTGAGATGGCACTGGGCTAAAGCATGGTCTTCTTTATGCTTGACACATCATAAGGGATCTTGAGAACTAGGAATGCTTCAGCACCAGCTCAAATCCCAAACTTAAAGTTAAAAGAAGCCATTTGTTTGCATGTGAAATTTCTTGCAAAAGAAAGTTTCTACCCCTATTGCTTTCTAGGCAGATTTGTTCTCCTCCCTATCTCTTTGAAAATCTTTTAAAAGTAGGAAGTGAGAGAGAGAGAGAGAGAGAGAAAACAAAAAGTGATGAAAGCATCACATTATGTAACCAAAGATTACATTGTATCTGCTAAGACACCAAAATTTTTAAGGGCAGAGAGGGAATAAATATTGGTGCCTCTTTGGTAAACTATCCAAAGACAGACTAAAGAACTGTGCTGGTGACTGACTTAGAGTTTTGTGTGTGAGGTTCTCACTCACCATTTACATATTTAGAGGAGTTGGAAGAAAAATGGAAAAAAATGGGATTCTGGGGTCCTTCATTAACTGATTTTTTAAACAGAACTAGCTTTCCTTTTTTCATAGTTGCTGAGCAAATTCTTGAAGCTCCATCATTGCATGGTTGAACATGGAGCTGGTCTTGGCCACTGTGTTTGCTAGTTGCCCATTAGCTTATCTGAAGATGTGAAGCCCTTGATGAGAAGGGGAGCATTGTAACGACTAGATTTTGCACTAGAAGGACAGCAGGCAGAAACCCTCATTTCTGCCCAGCTTTGGACAGCACAAAAAGTTCTCTGCAGTTTAAGGCAGAAATTTGAAATATATTGTAAATGAGTATTTGTATCCATGTTTCAAAACTGAATTATATATAGAGATGTCATGTGTTCTGATAGCTTTACCTTTCTCTGCACCTTTGTATTTGGTTCCAGGTCCTATCTGATGCCATGTACCTATGAGAGAGGACATAGCTTTATTTTGGAAGCTCTCTTAGAATAGACAAGACACCTGGATTGATTACATAACTGAGATCTTTGCCTTTGCTGGGCCTGACACACAGGCTTCGCAAAGGGGAAGAGAGAGGAAAGGGTAGGGTACGTGATGTATTGCACTTTACTAGCCTAAGACAGATGAATGTGGAAAGGTACTGAAGACTCATTGGAACTGGCTGGGATTTACCATAAGGAACACCCAGACATGGGGCCAAATTGCTCACGCAAAAGATTGGCCAGTAAACCCCATCATGGGACCTGAGCCATTGGGAGACAGAAGGATATTCTTTGGTCTTCACAATTCTTGTGAGAGAAGGGCAATTGCCTGCATTTGGGAACCCGGAGCAAGTGCTCCATCTTTCACATCAATTCTCTCCCCTGCGACTGAGGTGCTCTTGCTACTGGGTGTCTATGTGCTCTAACTCTGGTTTTGGATATGTCTGTAAAAGATTGTGATAATTGAAAAATGTGTTTTTCCTCTGTTAAAACTTTGTCAGTATGCTAGAAGTTGTATCTCTGTAGGTACAAGTCCAACTCTACTCAGTAGACGTGTCTTTCTTCAATTAAGAATTTGACACTGGGGTCTGTTGCCCAGAGCCACCCAACCTTCAACCATTCTAGGTGAAGGCAGAAAACCCCCACATTTGTCACTCCAGACAGTTCAGCTACACTATCACTTGGACTTTTCTTGTCCCCAAAAGGAGTATTTGAATTTAACAGATGGAGTTCTTGAGTGTAAAACAGCCACTATATAATTTGGCAAGAAAGTAGATTCCATGTGTTGATTGGTTTCCAGTCCCAATTCATTGCAGAAGATGGGAGCGGGGGTGATTGCTTCCTTTCCTTGTTTTATTTGTCTTTTAACCTTTTATGGAATTAAATGAGAAGCTATAGAATTGGTAGCTCTTGTGGCCTGAGATCCTATAAGCTACTCTGCAAGACTGTCATGTAATTAAAAGATTTCATTAACCACCAAAAGACTGGGACACACACACACACACACACACACACACACACACACACACACAATGGAGAGACAATTCTGAAATGATGATGCTTCTCTGATGGTGTCTTCTCTAGCTGTTGCCTGACAGTGTGTTGCCCTGCACTCTTCAGAACAGATGGGCCAGGCTTGCAGTCTCTTACAGCCCTTGGTGCTAACTGCCTGGCAGTGAAGTGCCTATGGGGTTTGGCCTATTACTTCCTAAGCCACTTGAGTGCTGAGAGCAGCTACCACTTGGACATGCTAAATAAACAAACAAAGCAACAATAGATAATAAGAACCCCTACTCCCACTGACCTCTTCTACCCTGTGACAACTTTCTGCTTTCCCTTAGGTTGGACATTGATTTGGGAGTGGCTCAGATATGACATTCTTATGCAGGCCTTGAAATTCATTTAGCAGTGGAAGGGAGCAGACTGTAACCAGAGATAAAAATTAAATTTTTGGATATTGAGAGGGAAAAATAAAGAGAGGGGGAGAGAGAGAAAGAGAGAGAAAGTATTATTCAAAATCTTATTAAAATAAACCAATTAATTTTGCTAGAAACTTCTTTTGATGGGGCTTCAGTTCTCACAGCAGCAGTCGGCCTCCACTGGGCAGCAGGACCAGCCCCAAGCGCTAGTGTTTCTGTTCTCTTTTTGTAATCTTGAAAGCTTTTGTTGCTCTGAATACAATTAAAAATGGCAGAAACTTGTTTGTTGGAATACATGTGTGACTCTGGGTTTGTTTCTACGTCTCATGTCATCTATTGTGTAAAACACTGGCTTGCTGGTCCGCCAGCTACAACTTGGCCCCAGCCCCTGTTGTGGCTGCAGGCTCAAGTTATTGTTAACAAAGAGACCTAAGAAAAGCTGCTAAGATCCTCTTATCACTGCTGTTAATTTGTTAAAACATAAAACAATCTAAAATTTCAGGCAAATGTCATCAGAGTTCTTTTAATTAGCCCCTTTTATTGGCTGTCTTCTTTATTGAAGTCAAGAATTGGTATCATGCCCAGTGGCCTTTTATGCTACTTTGATTTTCATCCACTTTTAAAAATCTTAGCACAGTGGTTATAAATTTGTCCCATATTGGCCTTAGCATTGGTTGACCTGAGACCACCAAAATAACAAAGGATCTGGCAGCCCATCACAGTTTTTCATTTAAAAAGTAAAGCAAACATGCTTTTCTTGAGAAAGGCACACAAATCCCAGCTGCTCACCCTCATCCTTGTAGTACCATAAAATGGTGGCATCAATGCCCAGATGAAACCAAGCTTTTAGTTAAGGAATGGGCATAATCACATACTCACTGAGTTTTTGCTTTCCAGTGCCATACTGTCTTCAACCACCCAGGGGAAATCTGAGCCAGCTCTTTTTGGATCCTTCAGTTCTTGTTACCTGCCACTATGACATCTCAAACTGGATTTCTAGGCTTGTGATAAAGGCCATCAATGAAGTGTCACTGGAGTCATGAGAATAATAAGAAACTTGTCTGTGCTTCTATGTATTCGCCTGTGTTAGGACTTGTTACAATGCCTCCCTCCTGGTCTAGAGTAGGGATTCAGAGAACATATGTGACACAGCTGGTGGGCAATTTGCTCTGGCTATCCTCCTTGTTAAAATTCTAAAACCCCTAAAAGGAAGCCCATATTGAGCCATGTTTATCACTGACACCACAAACTAGAGAGTTCTCAAAGTCCTGAGATTGATGTTCCATGGAGAGGAGAAGAAAATCAGCGATTCTTGAGATGTTTCGCTGAGGGTCTGCATAAAAGAAAGAATGGGGTTGGGCTATGTTTGTAAGTCAAAACCTGTCCGTAGACTAGCCCCTGGCCATCATTGCTGAAGGCCTCTTTGGCCTATGCAGAGAATGACTAGAAACCACTCTATTTGGATTCACTCATCACTCATCTTCTACCTAAAGAGGCAAAGTGGTTATCATTCAGTACAGATCTCCTAAATAGAAAAGCATAGAGATCAAGGGTACAGGACACACAATAGATTGTAAAGATCGTGGAAACATGAATACTGTGTTTGACTTGCTTATGAGTATACACCTAGTATACAGCTAAGATCTTAGCCCACTGATTCACTATATGTGGCACTGGGACTTGCACTGCCCTGGACAAAAGGTTTCTAAAATGAATGTGTACTAGGTGTGGGGAGTTAAATGAAGTGAGAAGTCCCTTCCAGTACAGATACTATGGTTTCTCCAAACCATAACAGTAGCTTTATTTTGTGTGGATCCTGGGGCTTGAACTCAGGGCCTAAATGCTGTCTCTGAGATTTTGTGCTCAAGCCTGGCACATTACCACTTGAGCCATAGCTCCACTTTCAGCTTTTTAGTGAGTGATTGGAGATTGGAGTCTCATGGACTTCCCAGGCTGTCTTTGAAGTATGATGTTCTGATCTCAGCCTCCTGAATAGCTAGGATTATAGGCATGAGCCACCGGTGTCTGGCAGCAATACTTTCCTTAATTGTGACCTAAGAGAGAAAAGAAAGTAACTTTCACTATTCTCAGAACACAATTTTGGAGATAGAATCCCCATATCTGTACTCAACAAACATTTTCAGAACAAATGGGAGTCATCGGGTCAAAACAGCAATCAAGTCCTGTATAACAGATGCTATCAACCCCATGATGTATGGGAAAAAGGCTTAAAGGTGAAATAATGTGTTTCCCATTGAGGTGCTCAGATAAATAGCAGATCTAAGTAGAAGTCACATAAGCCCCAGTCCATGTATCATCTGTGCCTTCAGTGAGTTTAAAGTCTTATTAAATGCCTTAGGTCAGACCAATCTGGACTGCAAACCATCATACTAATTCTTATTCCTCCATATCCTTCCCTCCAAAGGAGTTGGGCTAACCATTAATTTATAATTGCTTTCTTGAGTAGTAGAAGGGATTGTAGATACTGTCTAGTCTAAACTGCTTATACTTTACATGAAAAGGCTGGGCCAAAATATTTTGTGGATGCTGTTGTGAACTACAGCCTGTGACAAGGGGCTAGTTCTAGAACCCAGATCCTGGCCTTTTTATGAGCAGTCAGGCATCATGCCATTGCAATGAGGGTCTGAGGAGACCTATCATTCTTGCATTGCATGCTAGTTTAGAGCCTGGTGAGAGAGAACCTTTTTGTGTGGCTCCCATATACAGACCAAGAAGCCCAACTACAGAACCTGCTTCAACTTCCACCCTTTCCAGGAAGATATCTTCATGTCGTTGAGCAGGGGAGTGATAGAATGAGAGAAGGGTGGAGTGAGCTGGAATTGGGATTGCAAAAGCAATCAAAGACATTACAGACACTAAGGTATGTAATCAGCTGTATGAATAGCAGGCAAATGTGAATGATTCAAATCCTCAGGTACTTCTGTCTGCCACCAAGTTTTTCAGGCCACAATTTCCCCGTATAATCTCCCCCATAATCTTATGTGCCTATTATGCATATATTTTCAAATCCTGTATTTTAGAAAAATGTGATCTTGCTCTACTGCAAATGTTATCCACCAGCCTCCTTTCTATATTATCTAGTAACATTATGCTTATTGTCCCACAACAGTCTCAACCCTATAGCACATAATCATATATGCCTCTCATTCAAGACTTGTCGATCTCGGTGGAAATGTACCTCTATCAATGTTCTATTGGCCACTTTGTATACAGACTATACTAACATCTAGCAAAGACCTTGCCAAACAAATATTGCATCTAGACTCTCTGTGAGCAATTGCAGCATCTTGAAGAATGTTTGAAATGAAGTAGGTATGGACCTTAAAGAACTAGAGTATGGGCATTGCCATTGGACAACCATTCATGGGTCAGAAAACAGACCAAACTTTCCTTTTGATAGTACAACACATCACACTAGTTTTTGTTCATGTGGTTCTCTCCATATGACATGCTCTTATTCATTTCTACCTGGGCAAATCCTACCTACATATTAGCACTCCATTCAAAATCCAACTCCATAATATTTTCCCTAATTTTCACAACTGTAAATAGCTCTTGATCCTTTAATCTTTCAAATTTCCCACTCTTACCTTAAACCACTACTTGGGTTTGCAGCTTGTCATAATAGCAACATGCTGCTTTATTATCTAAAGAATGTTTTCTATCTTTGTAGTACTTTGATAGTTGCTATGTCACTGAAAACTCACAGGATTCCAGTAAGGAAATCAGGACTGAAAATATTCATATCCCCGTTAAATATGTGACAGGAAGGAAGTATTGTTATTTTAGAAGTTGGCTGTAGATGTCCTATTACTAGCAATATTTCTTGATATCCTGAATGGCCCTTCCGTCAAAACATCTAAACCTTTAAGTAAAATATAAAAATAATATTTTAAAATCATTACTGACCTAATAGAAATGTGAGGAATCCATAAAAGCAAAAAAGGAAATGAGACAGAAGCCCTAGCAGAATGTGTCAAAGCCAGATATTCCTCTGTGAATTTTATCACATCCTAGGAGATTCTGAATTTCTATTTTGATGGCTATAAGAAATGAATAAACTTGGAGTTAAGAACATGCCTATTCCATGGAGCCTTGTAGAAGGCTAAAGGGGTATACCACATTAAAGGGGTAAATAAAAAATTAAATCTTAAATACAGAGAGGGATAGAAAAGAAACTTGACTGGCTTGCCTTTTGTACTGAGTGAAGATGTACAATAAACTTTTCATGAAAACTTGTAGTAGCAGGTAGTCCTATAGTTTTGTATATGATAAAGTTATAGTCCTGAAAAAAACCAAGGCAGACATCTCCAAATCAGGAGTTTCCATGAATAATCAATCCCCTATGGAAGAATGCAACTTTCAAACTGTCTCAATTCCTACAAGTCCAAAGTGAGCGAACAACTCACAGTCAGAAGTTATAAAATACATACAGAAACAAGATACTTCTAATAAAATCCCACAGAAATAAGAATCACCAGAAGCAGAAATATAGATTTCACAATATACAACTATAACACATAGAATATGAGCTAGATTTCCTTGGAAATGGTTATGGAGACTATAAAAATGATTTTAATATCAGTAAGGAACAGGAGACTATTAAGACCAACCAATTAGATCTGACAAAAAGAACAAAATATTATGTCTAGAAATAACAGGTAGAGTAACAGAACCAAAAACACATCGATAGATTAAAGAACAGATTATATACAACTGAAAAGCAGGAAATTGAACACATATGCAAATAAATTATTCACAGGGAAATAACAAAAGTTAATGAAGTAAAAAAATATCAGATTAAGGGAAATGATGATAGAAAAGCCAGACCTAAATATCCATCCACCTAAAAATTTCAGAGAAATCATAGAATATGATATAAACAATATTCAAAACCAAAGTAACTGAGCGTTTTTGACATTGTTATGTTTTTAACATCTAGAAACCTGACAAATCCCAAGTTAGGCAGATAAAATGAGATCCCCAGTAAGCATGTCATAGAGCTTTTATTGACACTAAAGAAAAAGAGGTTAATAGCAGTAGTGAGAATAGAGAAAAAGGATACAGATACTGTATGAAAAATAACTAATACATACCTGTACATACATGGTTGTTATTAGCTTTAGTCATGATACATGGACAATAGCAGCATGCCTTACATCTATCTAACTGTAATTCAGTACCCACTGACAGAATTTTCCCAATCTTTCTCTTCCTTATACTGTCACTGGCCTCTGGTAACAGCAGTTTGCTCTCAACTTCCATGAGATCAACTTTTCTAAATGCCACATGTGAGTGAGTTTATGTGTTATATGTCATTCTGTGCCTGGTTTACTTCTCTTAACATAATGATCTCCACTTCTGTCCATATTGCCTGACAAAAATGACAAACTGTCATTCTTTTTCATGGCTGAATAACATTCCATTTTGTTTATGTATAACAAATCTTTATCCATTCATCATATTGGTTATTTCCACTTATTTGTTATTTCAAATAGTGCTACAACACACAAGATTGCAGATATTGGGCTGGGAAGGTGGCTCAGTGGTAGAGTGCTTGCCTTGCATGCATGAGGCCCTGGGTTCGATTCCTCAGCACCACATAAGCAGAAAAAAAAGCCGGAAGTGGTGCTGTGGCTCAAGTGGTAGAGCGTTAGCCTTGAGCTGAAGAGCTGAGGGACAGCGCCCAGGCCCAGAGTTCAGGCCCCACGACTGGACCCAAAAAAAAAAAAAAGATTGCAGATATTTCTTTAATTTCCTTGGATATACTCAGTAGTGCGATTGCTGGATTAAATGGTAATTCTATTTTTTAGTGTTTTGGGGAACCTCACCCAATAAGAATGGATGTTATTAAAAATAAAAACTAAAGACAACAAGTGCTGCTGAGGATGTGGAGAAAAGACAACTCTACACCCTCAGTGGGCATGTAAATCAAAATTGCCATTATGGAAAACAGTATGGAGGTTCCAAGAAATGGAAATAAATGTATTTAACCTGATTTAAACATTGCACAAAATGTACATGGTCAGTCATTACACGATGATCCATTAAGATACACAACTTTGTTTTTATGTAATTCAATTAAAATAATAAAATTTTTAAATGAAATAAAAGTGAAACTGCTATAGACTTTAAGATATTTTAGATACTCATTAATATTAGGCTTTAAGTCTACATTAAAATTGCTAAGATAACCAGAAGGTTTGAAGGTCAACAATAGTAGAAAAACACAAACTAGGAAACTACTAATTTATAAAATTTCTGTGTTTACATTAATAATAGATAAACTTTTCTGGTTAAGTGTTACTAAAAGTAAAGAATAAGTACTTAATGATTAAAAAGTTCAGCTTGATAATAATCTAATTCCATTTTAACTTATATGCATACCATAAAAGGGCCTTGAAATGTGATATAATATAATAAAATTACTATACTCGAAAATAGTGAGAGACTAGCAATTTTCATTCCAGAAATAATAGATTAAGAAGAGAAACTAAAACTGAATAAGGGTATATATGATTTGAACAGAAAAATGCTTGTATATAGACTTAAATTCAATGCTAGAGAATGTATATTCTTCTCAAATGTATGTAAGACATTTTTGCAAATATTCTATACACTAGATTGAAAATAAAAAAAATATTAGCCTTGGGTGAAATCTAGCTTGTTGACTGATTTTCATATTCTCTTTTGGACAGCTTCATTGAGATATATATTTCATGCACCATATATTTTGCTCAGTGTGTAATTCAGTGGCTTCTAGTGTATTCACTGATTTGTGTATTCACTGCCAAAACCAATTGTAAAACATTTTCATGACCCAAACAAAATCTCCCCACCTCTTCTTATCAGCCTTCAACATTTCTCTACATACCCCTGCCCTGCAGCCCAAGAAAGCTACTAATCTACTTTCAGTCCCTACATAATTGCCTATTTTGAACATTATATAGTGATGAAATTACATGCTCTGCGACTTGTTTCTTGCACTTAGCCTGTTTTCAAGGTCCATCCATGTTGTAGGATGAGGTAGTATATTATTTTTTTAATTACAGTACATTTATTAAAAATGAATATTATTACAATATGCTCATACATGCACATACTGTGCCTTGATCAAATTCAACCTGTTTCTTGTTTTCCCTCTCCCCTTTATATGTGTGTGTGTGTGTGTGTGTGTGTGTGTGTGTGCGCAAGCATGCACATACACACACATGCTTGCAAGTACTAGGGCTTGAAGTCAGGGCTTCATGTTCTGCCTTAGCTTTTTTGCTTATGATTTGCATTCTACCACTTGAGCCACACCTCTACTTCTGGCTTTTTGCTGGCTAATTGGACATTAGAGTCTCATGGATTTTTCTGCCCAAGTTAGTTTCAAACTTCCATCCTCATATCTCAGCCTCCTAAGTAGCTACGATTATGGGTGTGAGCCACTGGTACCTGACTTCTCTAGATTTTTAATGGGTTTAATTAATTTTTGTATATGCATATAAAGTACTTCAGTCATACACACACACACACACACACACACACACACACACACACACACACTACCACCACCACCACCACCACCACCACCTAATTTTGCCTTCCCCACCCCTGCTGGTTCCCTTTTGCGTTCCTGACTCAATTGACAACTGTCATGTGGATATATCATATTATTACTATTCACCAGTTTATTGATGGATATCTCCATTGTTTTCAAGTTTTACCTCTTATAAATTAGGCTATTCTGAACATTCATGTGCAGGATTCTCTGTGGACATTTGTTTTCATTTTAAGTACACACTTGGGAGTGGAACTGTTGGGTCACATAGTCTGAACACATTGTTGGATCTAAGATTAACAGGTTGAGGAACTGCCAGCTTGTTCTCCACAGTGCCTGAAATGCTACGTTCCAACCAACAGTGTATTTGTGGTACATTTTATCCATACACTCATTAATATTTTTTATTCAATACTATCTCAGTGAATATAAAGCAGTACACCATTGCAGATTTCATTTCATTCCTTTGATAAATACATTGAGTATCATTTTTGTGTGTCATTTTATTGTTCAATTATATATATTCTTTGGAAAAATAATTTTTTTTTACATAATTTTCCTGTTTCTAATCTGAGGGTTTTTCTTAACCTTTTCACTATTGAGTTTCAATATATTTATATATTCTAGAAATAAAGCACTTACATAATTTTCAAAAAATTCCCCCATTCTAGCCAGGCATTGGTGGCTCACGCCTGTAATCCTAGCTACTCAGGAGGCTGAGATCTGAGGATCCTGGCTCAAAGCCAGCCCGGGCAGGAAAGTCTGTAAAACATTTATCTCCAGTAAACCACCAGAAAACCAGAAGTGGCGCTGTGGCTCAAGTGGCAGAGCACTTGCCTTGAGCTGAACAGCTTAGGGATAGTGCCCAGGCCCACAGTTCAAGCCCTATGATCGACAAAAAAAAAAAAAAAAAAAAAAAAGTTCCCCCATTCTGAGGAATGTCTTTTCACTTTTGTTCATGATGCCCTTTGAACTACAAAAGCTTTTGACTGTTATGATGTCCATTTCTTTAGTATTTATTTTTCTGCTTTTGCCTTTAGAACCATTTCTACAAACCCATTGCCTAATCCAAGGTCAAAATGATTTATACTTTTATTTTTTGTACATTTTTTATAATTTCAGCTACTGTAGTTAGTCTCCGATTCATTTTTTACTTACATTTTATATATTATACGAGATAGAAGCCCAACTTAATTCCTATGCTAATTAATATGTGGTTGTCTCAGAACTACATACCACTCTTGTCAAAGACATTGTTACTAGATAAAAGTCTTTATTTCTGGACTTTCAGTTAGTTTCATTGCTCTGTATGTCTATCTTTACACCAGTGCTAATTCTCTCAATTGCTGTACATATACAAGGTTTTGAAATTTGGAAGTGTATGTCTTCCAAGTTTGTCTTTTTTCAGTATTGTTTTGGCTATCTGAGGATCCCTTGAAATTCCATATGAATTTTAGAAACAGCTTGCCAATTTTAAGAAAAATTACAGCCAAAATTTGTTTTAATTTTTATTTTATTGTAAAGATGGGGTTACAGTTACATGAATAAGGCAATGAGTACATTTCTTGTTGAGTATTGTTACCCCCTCTTTTGTTGTTCTCCCACTATCCCTTCCCTCCTCCCACTTCCCTCACTCCTCCCCCACAACCTGAAGTTGTAAACTTCATTTCCAATATACTGTCTTGTGGGTACCATTGTTACAATGGGTCATTCTGTATCCTTGTTTCAGCTTTTTGTTATTCACCTTCTCCTCCCCAAGTTAGACAAATGTATACACAAGATGTAGGGTATCAAAACCAAGTACACTGACAATAAGGAAGAGCATATGAAGGAAACAAAAATATCACGTAGTACATTAAAAGCAACAGCAACAAAGAAAGACCTGTTTTGTCCATGTCTTGGGGTTCATTTCACTTAGCATCATCTTATATGGTCATAGGTATATAGCTTTTTTCTGCTCATCTGATAAAATTGTCCTAGATGTGTACTAATTATTGCAAATGAGGGAATCCATGGGACCTATATTTCTTTGAGTCTGGCTTACTTCACTTAATATGATTTTTTTCCAAGGCTTTCCATTTCCTAACAAATGGGGTAATGTCATTCTTTCTGAAGGAAGCACAGAATTCCTCTATCTATCTATCTATCTATCTATCTATCTATCTATCTATCTATCTATCGATATCTATAGATATCGAGAGAGAGAGAGAGAGAAAGAGAGAGAGAGCACATTTTCTTGATCCATTCATCTACTGAGGGGCATTTGGGTTGGTTCCATAGCTTAACTATAGTGAATAATGCTGTGATAATCATAGTTGTGCTGGTAGCTTTAGTATGGCCTTGTTTGTGATCATTTGGGTAAATTCCCAGAAGTGGGATTGCTGGGTCATAGGGGAACTCTATATGAAATCTTTTGAGGAGTCTCCATACTGCTTTCCAGAATGGCCAACCTTTTTTTGGGGGGGGAGGGTCCGGTCGTGGGCCTGAACTCTGGGCCTGGGTGCTGTCCCTCAGCTCTTCACCTCAAGGCTAGCGCTCTACCACTTGAGCCACAGCACCACTTCTGGCTTTTTTTTCTGCTTATGTGGTGCTGAGGAATCCAACCCAGGGCCTCAGGAATGCAAGGCAAGCACTCTACCACTAAGCCACCTTCCCAGCCCTGGACAAATTTTTTATAGGTATTTTCTTAGTTCTGTATTTTGGTTTGGGAAGTATAGTCATCTTAACATTGTCTTCAGGTTCCGGGAAGATGGCGGAGGAGAAGCTGGAATCTGAACAAGCTCTCGCATAGAAAGCAGTTTTAGAGTTCCAGTGAACAGTCCTAAGCCAGAGAATCACACCAAGTGTGCCATCACAGGACAGAGAGTTAGACAAGAGAGGGAAAGCCAAGGCAAGAAGACATATCTGAGCGCTTGCCGCGGCGGCAGGGTCGCTGGGGCCATACCTGAGCGCTCACACAGAGAGTCCGGGACGAAGGAGCCAGACGCAGCGGGCGAGCGGATTCTACTCAACCCCAGCAAGAACTGACAAGGAGCAGACATCTTCATCCTGCATTTTGCAGACCAGAGACGACCCAGGATCCAAGACTCGGCGTGAGTAGAAGCCCGACGTCCTCACTCCTTCTCAGGGAGCAGAGGAGGGAAGGCCACCCCTCCCCCCCCAGCACCGGTGATCTCCATCTTGGATACCGACAAAGCTCGGAGGAGCTGCCAGCTCCAACTCAGGCCTTGGAATAAAACGAGTCATTTAGCAGGTCACAAGAACTTAACAGCGAAGTGACCTGCCAGACTCAGCTCCATCCAGGGAAAAGTCACCCAGCTCAGGCACCAGCCATTGGAGTGGCTTTCCTCACTGGGTAACCAGAGCCAGAGGCTGCCCCTCCCTCTAGCAGCCTCAACAATCAATTGAAAAACAGAAACCCTGAGAATGGCTTCAGGCTGGGCTCTGTTAGTTTTTTCACAAAATAGCCCCAGGGAAAAGCTACTGATTGTTGAAAGGTCTCAACTCTACCCAGAACCTAGCCTCACCACTGCATCCCCCTCTTTTGTGATTCTCAAAGCAGATCACCCTCTCATCAAACTAATCTGGGAGGGGGATCTCAAAATCTTGGGTAAAGCAGAGCATTTTTCTGCCTGTTCGAACAAACTGACTTAAGAAACCAATCAAGCCACAGGACCTCAAGCTGACCAGAGACTCCAACAAGAGGCTGGTTACAGACAAAAGGGAGATACAGGATTCTTCCCACCCCCCCAAAAAAAAATCAAAAAAAAAAAATCAAAGAACTTTTTTTTTCTTCTTCTTTTCTTTTTTTTTTTTTTCTTTTTTTTTTTTTGGTACCTTATATATATAAAAAAAATTTTCTTCCTTTTCTAAAAATTTTATTAATCTTTAATTTTTGACTTTTTTGAAAAAATAATTGTTTTCCAGTAACTTTTTTTTTCCTCTTATAATTTTTATTTTAGGAATACGTGAATGTGCGTTTTCCTTTCTTTTCTTGTCTTCTTTCTCTTTTTCTTTCTTTCTTAACTATCTTTTTGTTTTTTGTCTAGCTCTACTGAACTTCTGATCTTTTTTTCTCCCTTTCTTATCGTTTCCACCTTTTCCTCTCTTTTGATCTTCTTTATGTGACTTAACTCTTGTCCTGCACATCCTCAGATAAACCATAGTTAACTAGTAGACCCTATCCCCCATTGTGTACACACTTAATCCATAAATTTATTACTCAATTCAAAACCTCTGAGACTTAAATTCCTTAATAGCAGTACTACCTCTTTATACCTATATAATATTTTAAGCATTTTTTTAAGTTTTTCACTTCTCCTCTATGTCCCTTCCCTTCTCTTAATATACTCACATTCCTCTCTAAATAGATGGTCTTTTAATCTGCACAATAATATTAATTTTTACGTTTCTATTTTTTTCTGGTCTCTTTTCATTTCCCTTTCCCTTTCTTCTTTTTCTCTCTCTCTCTACTTGCATCCTACCCAACCTATTTCCTGCATTGGGATTAGGACATAGTTAACTCTCCCTGTGCCTCCCCACACCAATCTATTCCGATTTTTTACCCACATCTCTCCCTAACCCTAATAATTTCTGGTTTTCCAAATTCTTCTCTGCGGTTCGAAGTCCATTAACATATAGTTGTTTGATGTTGAATAGATGTATCTGTTGAACTAGATTGTATCTGTAGACTATTGACTGTACAAATGCAAACTTTGATTGATGGTTCCCTTAAGATAGTGTTCTAGCACAAAACTGGTGGTATTTTCATCTCAACTGGGCAGAGTAAGCCAGAAAAACACAAGAAAAATGGCAAATCTGGATATCTCAATTCCCAATCTTGATAATCAGGGGTCAGAACAGATAATGAATAATCCAGAGGAGAGTTCCCAAATAGCCCTACAAACACTGCTGGCAAACATGATAAATGAGAAGTTTGACAACTTACAAAGGACTCTGTATGAGCGTGAAAGGGAGAGAGAGGAGGCATCCCAAAAGCTTATACAGGAATATCATAAGCATGAGGAAGCTACTCAAAAACTGATACAGGATTTGCGTGAACAACTTGAGAATACTCAAAGAGAAAGGGAGGAATGGCGTGAGCAGGCTGAGAACACTCAAAGAGAACTGCAGGAATCCCACGAACAGGAGGAAGCTAATCAAAGAGTAATTCAGGAATTGAGAGACCAGGGAGAGAATACACAAAGATCACTAAAGGCATTCATGGAATCCATTAACAAAGAGCTGAAGGAAGTCAGGGAGACCACAAAGGGAATGCTGAATGGAACCCAACAGAAGGAATGGGAGTCCAAAGAAACCATAACCAATCAAATAAGTGATTTGAGAACAAACACTGAACACCAAATTAAGGAAGTAAAGAAATTCATACAAGACCTAAAACAGAGCTTCAACAAAGAACTTGAAGCCATCAAAGCTGACCAATTAGAAGGAAAAGAGATAAAAAACAAAGTAGAGAGTCTTGACAGCACGTTAGACCATGCAGAAGATCGAATCTCAGGGATTGAAGACAGCCTAGATGTTATAGAGAAAGAACATACAACCATCCAAGACAAGTCCAAGAAATATGATAGATCTATCCAACACCTGGAAGACACCATCAGAAGGCCTAATCTAAGGATAATGGGTGTAGAGGAGCACCTAGAAACAGAAGTTAATGGTCTAGGAAATTTGTTTAACAGGATCCTAGCAGAGAACTTCCCAAACATACAAAAAGATAGGCCTATTCAGAATACAAGAAGCTTTTAGAACCCCAAATAGACCAGACCAGAATAGGACATCCCACCGTCACATTATAATCCACAAAGGATCAACTCAGACCAAGGAAAAGATCCTTAAAGCTGTCAAGGAGTAAAGGGTAATCACCTATAAAGGGAAACCAATTAGAATCACCTCAGATTTCTCAGCAGAGACAATCAAAGCAAGAAGAGCCTGGAATGATGTATGCCATGCCCTAAAAACAAACAACTATCAACCAAGAATACTGTACCCAGCTAAACTCTCCTTCATAACCGAAGGCCAAATAAAAACCTTCCATAGCAAAGAAAAATTGAAACAATACATCTCCACCAAACCAGCCCTACAAAAGATTCTTAAAGATGTCCTACACATAGAAAACCAACAAGACCGCAATAAAGGCCAAGAAACTGCACCCAAACTGAGAATCCAAGAACCATAGGAAGAACCAGTGTTCACAGCCCCCAAGAAGGTGGATAACATGGCAGGAACTCCCAAATACCTCTCAGTCCTATCTCTTAATGTTAACGGACTGAACTCTCCAATTAAGCGACATAGACTGTCTAGTTGGATTAAAAAACAAGACCCTTCTATCTGCTGCCTGCAGGAGTCACATCTTGCCCGTAAAAACAAACACATTTTCAATGTTAAAGGCTGGAACAAAATCTACCAAGCAAACGGCCCCCATAAACAGGTGGGAGTTGCAATCCTAATAAAAGATAAAATAGACTTCAAATTAAAATTCGTGAGAAGAGATAAAGAAGGTCACTACATACTAATTAAAGGATCTCTCCTTCAGGAGGATATTACAATTCTAAATATCTATTCGCCAAACAATGGAGCACCCAAATTTATCAAAGAAACACTAATTTCCCTCAAATCCCATATAGATCCAAAGACATTAATTGTTGGGGATTTTAACACACCACTCTCCCCACTAGATAGATCAACTCGGCAAAAACTCAACAGAGAAACCGCAGATCTAAACAGCTGCATAGATCAACTAGACTTAACAGACATCTACCGAACATTTCACCCAGCAGCATCAGAATACACGTTTTTCTCAGCAGCACATGGAACGTTTTCTAAAATAGACCACATTTTAGGCCACAAAGCAAACTTGTCTAAATTCAGACACATTGAAGTTATACCTTGCATCCTCTCTGACCACAAGGGAATAAAATTAGAACTCAACACCAAAAGCCACCAAAGAAAGTCCGGCATCACATGGAGGCTGAACAACACACTGCTGAATCATGAGTGGGTCATGGAAGAGATTAGAAAGGAAATTCAAATGTTCATGCTATTCAACAAAAATGAACACACAAATTACCAGCTCCTCTGGGACACAGCAAAGGCAGTACTCAGAGGCAAGTTTATAGCTCTGAGCTCCTACATCAACAAATTGGAGAGATCTGAAACTAACAATTTAATGACACATCTAAACCTCCTTGAAAAAGAGCAGCAAGATAAACCCCAATCCAATAGACGGAAAGAAATAATCAAAATTAAATCAGAATTAAATGAATTAGAATCCAAAAAAACTATAGAAAGAATCAACAAAACAAAGAGTTGGTTCTTCGAAAAACTTAACAAAATTGACAGACCCTTAGCAAATCTTATCAGAAAAAGAAGATAACACACCCAAATTAATAAACTCAGAGATGAGAATGGAAACATCACCACGGAAACAACCAAGATTCAGAACATTATAAGGGAATACTTCTCAAAACTTTATGCTAATAAGTTTGAGAACTTGACAGAAATGGACCTTTTCCTAGCAAATATTGACATGCCAAAACTAAACCAAGATGAGTTAAACAATCTTAACAGGCCCATATCAAGCATTGAAATAGAAACAGCAATAAGAGACCTCCCAGCTAAGAAAAGTCCAGGACCAGATGGTTTTACAGCGGAATTTTACAAGGCCTTCAAAGCAGAGCTCACACAAATACTCCTCCAACTCTTCAATGAAATTGAAAGAGAAAGCTCACTACCGAACACATTCTATGAAGCTATCATAACCCTCATCCCAAAAGCAGGCAGGGACTCATCAAAGAAAGAGAACTATAGACCCATTTCTTTGATGAATATTGATGCAAAACTTCTCAACAAAATTTTGGCCAATCGACTTCAACAATTCATCCAAAAAATCATACACCACGATCAAACAGGATTCATTTCAGGGATGCAAAGCTGGTTCAATGTACGCAAATCAATTAATATTATTCATCACATCAACAGGAGCAAGAATAAGAACCACATGGTTATCTGAATAGATGCAGAAAAAGCATTCGACAAGATCCAACACCCCTTCATGATGAAGGTTTTGGAAAAATTAAGAATCCATGGAACATTCCTCAATACAATAAAGGCTGTATATGACAAACCTACAGCCAGCATTATACTCAATGGTGAAAAACTAAAACCATTTCCTCTTAACTCAGGAACAAGACAAGGATGCCCACTCTCTCCACTTCTCTTCAATGTAGTATTAGAATGCCTAGCTACAGCAATAAGACAAGATGCAGACATAAAGGGGATCCAAATAGGGAAAGAAGAAATAAAACTCTCCCTCTTTGCAGATGACATGATTTGTATTTAAAGAATCCCATAGACTCCACTCCCAAATTACTCAAGCTGATTCAAAACTTTGGCAAAGTAGCAGGTTATAAAATTAACCCCCAAAATCAATGGCTTTTCTGTATGCCAACAATGAGAAAAGTGTGGCTGAAATTAGGAAAGCAACTCCATTTGTAATAGCCCCACAAAAAATAAAATACATAGTTATTAACTTAACTGAAGAAGTGAAGGACCTCTATGATGAAAACTTTAAAATCTTGAAAAAGGAAATCAACACGTAACTAAAAAATTGGCAAAGCCTCCCATGCTCCTGGATTGGAAAGATTAACATCGTGAAAATGGCAATACTTCCCAAGGTTATCTACAAATTCAACGCAATACCTATCAAAATTCCACCCTCATTCTTCAAGGAAATAGAAGAGGCAATCCAAAAATTCATATGGAACAATAAAAGACCCCGAATAGCAAAAACACTCCTCAACGGAAAGAACACTGCGTCTATTGAGATAACCATGTGGTTCTTATTCTTGCTCCTGTTGATGTGATGAATAATATTAATTGATTTGCGTATATTGAACCAGCTTTGCATCCCTGAAAAACCAGTTGTTTAAGGATACAGGTGGACCTGTTGCAACAATGAGAAGTACAAGTTGACATGTCCAAAACGAGCTTGGGGGGGGGGAAAGGGGGGGAAGGAGAAGGATTGGGATGGGGGGAAGGGGGGAGGCTGCGAAGGGATGTGAAGGGTAAACCAAAGGAGGAGGCTGCAATGCTTGGTAAGAAATGTACGCATTATCCTGCCCATGTAATTGTAACCCCTCTGTACAGTATGTTCACAAATAAAATAAAATTAAATTTAAAAAAATATTGTCTTCACATTATTGCAATCCAACATTTTTCCATTTATTTATGTTTTTATTTTCAGCAATGTATTATGGTTTTCAATGTATACTTCTTGAACCTACATGTTTAAATTTCTTCCTGTGTTTTTTATTCTTTCTTATGCTATTGTAAATATTACTATTTTGCATTTTTCTTTTTTCCTTCTTATGGTATAGTATAACAAGTTTTTTTTTTGTCCTTTGGATGTTCTGCAAATTAGTAGTTGGAGGAAATACCTTAACCAAATTCAGGTTTGATTTTTCTGCAAAATAAGTTAATAGAAGTGTTTATTTAAAGTACAAAATACCTGGTTGGTTATCTTGCTGCTGTGACCCTGAATGATCATTCCCTAAACTTACTAGTCAATTGGTGGTTGCAAAATTGTAATAATCCAGATAAGTGTGGTGGCACATGCTTGTAATCCTAACACTTGGGAAACTGAGGAGTAAGTCCAGCTTGAGTTACATAGTAAGACCCTATTTCAAAAAGAATAATAATATTCCAGTTCCATAATTTTTCATTTACTTGCTGTAATACTTCTGTAAAAAATCTTAATGTAAATATCTGATTATTCAATGGGACAGTTTGTGTAGGAAAGCACTGTTCTTAAATACAAATGTTAAAGGAAATGATTACTTCCCACAGGCTGAAAGAATTGGAGGACATTCAAGTGGAATACTTGGATTATCAACAGAAGAAAATTTGTACTTGTTTAAAGCCACAAAAAAGTCAGTAACTGACTTCTAGCTAAGACTGAAACCAAAGCCTCTAACTTCTATATCCTTTCTTTTTCTAATCCATTGTGTTCATAAAAAATAGGTTTATCTCTGCTACTTACTCCACTCTGCATTCTTTTTTTTAATTTTAATTTTAATTTTTTGTGAACATACTGTACAGAGGGGTTACAATTACATGGGCAAGATAATGCATACATTTTTTATCAAGCATTGCAGCCTCCTCCTTTGTTAACCCTTCACATCCCTTCCAAGCCTACCCCCCCACCCCCATACCCAATTCTTCCCCTGCCCGCCCCCCCGCACCAACGTTGTAAAGTTAGTTTTTGACATGACAACTTATACTTCTCATTGTCGCAACAGGTTCACCTGTATCCTTAAACGACTTGTTTTTCCCCATCTCCTCCACAAATTATACCGACATCTAATATAGTGAAAGCAGGGATTATACTGTGGGGTGGGGGGACATACAAAGCAATAAAGAAATAATCTTATAAATGCGTTAGAAACAAATGCATGAAAGAAAAAAACATTAAAATACATATCTAAGGGTTCATTTTCCTAACATCACATTATCTGACCTTTTCTGCTTGACTCATACATATACTAGATATTGCAAATATGGGAAACCATGGGACCTGTTTCTTTGGGCTTGGCTTACTTCACTTAATATAATTTTTTCCAAGTCTTTCCACTTCCTAACAAATGGAGCAATGTCATTCTTTCTGATGGAGCATAGAATTCCATTGTGTATATATACCACATTTTCTTGATCCATTCATCTACTGAGGGGCATCTGGGTTGGTTCCAAATCTTAGCTATGGTAAATAATGCTGCAATAAACATAGTTGTGCTGGTAGCTTTAGTGTGGTCTTGTTTGTAAACATTTGGGTAAATGCCCAAAAGTGGGATTGCTGGGTCATAGGGGAGCTCTATGTGAAGTCTTTTGAGGAACCTCCATACTGTTTTCCAAAGTGGTTGAACAAGTTTATACTCCCACCAACAATGAAGTAAGGTTCCCTTCTGTCCACATCCCCTCCAGCATCTGTTGTTGTTAGAGTTCTTGATTTTTGCCATTCTAACTGGGGTGAGGTGGTGTCTCAATGTTGTTTTGATTTGCATTTCTTTTATAGCTAGGGAGGTTGAGCATTTTTTCATGTGTCTATTGGCCATCCTTCTTTCTTCTTCAGAGAAGTTTCTCTTTAAGTCTTTAGCCCACTTATTTATTGTGCAGTTGTTTCTTTGAGGATTTGTTGTTGGGTGGTTTAATTTTTTGAGTTCCAAGTATATTTTAGATATGAGACCCTTGTCTGTTGTATGGCTAGTGAAGATCTTCTCCCAATCTGTGGGCTTTCTATTGATCTTGCTAGCTATGTCCTTTGCCATGCAGAAGCTCTGCAACTTCATGCAATCCCATTTGTCCAACCTTTCTTTAAGTTGTTGTGTTTCCAGGTCTCTATTAAGAAAATTTTGGCCTGAGCCAAGGAGACCTAGGGTTTCTCCTATTCCATCCTGTAATGTTTTCAGTCCACTCTGCATTCTTCATGATTGGTTTTTACCAAGAGCAGAGCAAAAAAAAAGTCTTCATGAATCCATGTATTCATTTAACAGATGTGTATTGGGACTGCCTACTTCAAGATGAGAAATGGAAGCCCTAGCAATCTAGATAGATGTCATTAGTAATGCCTATGAGGCATCCATTGACAAGTTTGGTTGCCTTCACTGTTTAGTGCCTATGAATATTTATTCACTCCATTTAATAGGTTATTAATAAATTTTATAAATTATAGGCTCTCACCTATAATCCTAGCTACTCAGAAAGCTGAGATCTGAGGAGCCTGATTCAAAGCTAGCCTGCCAGCCCAAGTAGGCAAATCATGAGACTCTTATCGCCAAAGAAGCAGCAAAAAGCTGAAAGGAGAATGGTGGCTCAAATGATACAATACCACTAATCAGAGGAAGAAAGCTCAGCAAAAGTAAGAGGCCCAGAGTTCAAGTCCCAGTACCTGTACAAAATAAAATTAAATAACCCCCAGTCATAAAGTCAGTGTTAATTATATAATTCTTCATCTTAACAGTTGTGCACTACTGCATTAAGTATTTAAGGTATACAACCAAAATTAGAACATCCCTTTCCTTATTCGTACTTTCAAGAATTCCTCATCAAGATCAGGTGTGTATCAGGCTTTGGGGATAGGTGCTGAGAAGAGTGAGCATATGAGAAATAGCCTTGAGAAGTCTGTGGTCCTAATACACAGGCAACAACAGTGCTATACAGTCGGGACTGTGACAGAGGAATTCACAAAATGCTGTATAAAGGCATTTGGAAGGAGGAATCACCAAAGTAAGAGGAGGAGGATCCTAATGATGTGTCTCACTGAGGCCTTCTGACTTAGAGTTCACAGACAGTTGACTCCAGAAGATAAAATGCTTCGTAGGCCAGAAGCAGCAAAAGGTGTGAGGCCTACATGCTCTCAAGTTACTGAAGAGGGAAAATATCTATCTGTGTAGAGAATAATCTGCCAGTTTATCTCGTAATCACAAAGGAAGAGCTACTTAATGATGTCTTTATCTCCAGGGCCTGGTCATCTTGACTTCTTTGTTTAATATCTAGTAATATATAAGAAAGACAAGGCTTGGATTTTTTGAGATGTCAGTAGAAGGCACATTGCAAATGACAAATTCTGTTTTCTTCCTCCATGTTGAGGGGACTGGTGCCAAGCCTACTGCAACTCATCCCTCTTGGCCCTAAAGGAGTTTATTGACACTGATTTAAAAAAGCATGACATTCCTCTTTGGAATATTAAGAAGAAAGAATACCTCCATTCAGAAACAGCAGGCAATGAGGTTTTAGGGAGAGAGGAGGAGGGAATATTTGGGAGCACAACCCGATGGGACAAAAGGTCCTTAGAAGGATTGGTATGAAAAGCAGGCAGGATCATGAGGATCCCTGCAACTTTTGGTTTCCTAGTTAGATTAGTACTAGACAGGGAGGGCTAAGGGCTTGAGGGAGAAATTTTCTTAACATTCTTTTATTCCACCAGACAGACAAGAACTCTACAACCTACATTCTGTCAAAATCTTCTATGACTCACTTTCCTGCCTACTCTTCTTCAGATCTCAGGGCAGGGTATGTGCAACTGGCAACTGAGTTTTGGCTAGTTGCGAGCTGTCATTTATTTTCTTTCTCCTTTCTATTTCATTTACTTTTCTCTCATTCTGTTTCTGCCTCAGTGTTATTTCCTGTCTCAGTTCCTTTCATCCTTGCTTACCCTTTCTGCCTTTCTCTTCCCTCTTATTTCTTCCCTCATCTCACTTTCAATCAATATTTTCTATCTCTATATCTATCATTGCCTCATTCAGTGGCCTTGTTTTTCTCCTTTCTACACATCCCTTTCTGGCAACTCATTATCTTTTACTGTCTCCGTAGTTTCAGTCTTTCTCTCTTTTGTCTTAATCCTAAATCTGAGCTCTCCCAGGTCCTGCTTTTAAGCTTTGACCAATTCCTCCTAGGTGCCTAGGAACTATTTGAAAATGCAGTTAATTCTGAGTTACGCAAAGGCCAACCTTTCCCTCAAATAAATCCAAAATTTGCCTCAAAACACGCTCATTTAACAATGTGACAAATATTTATAAATATTGATACAACAACCTCTAAGGGTAAAGCATCATATGTAATTTCATTGCTTTTCACAACAACCTTGTAAATCAAGAAGGAACTGTCATTTCTGTTTTACAATCAAGGAAGAGACCTGAGATGTGCTGTTCAGAGAAGAAAAAGAGCATGACTAAAATGAGATATTAGGCGGATACAGGATTAAGACATATCTGATCCCAAAACCCATGATATCCTTACTTTCTAATTCAGTATGATTAATACCTAACCCAAGAGCTGAAACAGAGAGTAGAACTGGAAGGCATGTGTGAGGAGGTGAAGAAATGACCCGGTGATACAAGTCCCAATTTCTCTTCTTCCAATTTCCTACCCTAAAATTTGCCAGACTAATGACCTCAGACCTTCTTCCTCAATGACCATGGCAAAGAGAATTTGGAGATTTTATTCTCTCTAATCGATACAGTCTAGAAAGATGTTTTTGTCAGACCTGAGGTGACACTGGATAACTATGCAGTGTGTCCTACTTTCCTCTAGTCTGCTTTGTTGTTCATTATTGAATCTGATTCCTTGTGGGTGAGGAATGATGTAATTCTCAATTTTAATTATGTTTGTCCAATGCATAAGCTTAGCCTTCTTCTTGATTATCCAATACCATGTGGTTATAGGCTTTGGGCTCTCAACAATCACAACCATCTCTCACTTCAGTCTTCATCTTCCCAGGATAAGTTCCACACCTGTGCTCTTCTCATCCATTAACCATGCTAGATGACGCATCACTTGCCATACAAGTGATACAGTGACCTGAAATTCTACCCTGCTTGCCCTGCACTGTCCTTACTAGACTGCTGCATCTACTGGACTCTATCACTATAGTTACAATATTATTCTCCTGGGCTATTTTCTCCCCACCAGACCCATGTCACTAAGAACTTGGAAGCCCTGAATTACTGAAGCTGAGTAATAGAGAAAGGAGAGCTTAACCTCAAACAAAGACTTGAGGCTGTTTCTCCTCCTCCATTACATTATCTTACTTCTACAGCTACAATCCAGACTAGAATTAATTAGGTAGTACACGTTTCTCAGGTACAGCATAACCTTTCCATGGAGAACTCTGACTGACAGATTCTAATTTATAAGCTTTATTCTGGTACATAGACAAACACTGCCATGCTCATACTTTATCTTTTGAAGGTTATAGCATTTAGACCCCAAAGCTCTTAATTTTATTGGAAATTGGAGAAAAAATGTCATACAAATATTTCATTTCACAGCATAATGATTCCAGCACCACACCTCTTACTGCAGTAATTGCCACCTGCACACTTGTACCATAATCTGAGACTCTGCCACAGGAGGGCCTAACTCCCTGCTGTGTCTTTGTTTGGGGTCCCAAGAAAGCAAAAGAGGCTTTCCTCTCTCCCTCAATGTTTTATAGAGCATCTCCTTGCTATATTATATCAAGTGTGGGGGGAGACATTTGACTACAAATTTAGTATGTTAGTATATTTGCAGTATAAACTTAGGAACATCCTTACAAATATGATAGAGCTAGTGATACTTATTTCCAGCCCAGAATCCCTTGGAGGGCAGGCTACCGAAAGCATCTTGATCATTAGCACTTAGATGGAATAAAGGCTTCCTGGAAGCCAAAAAATAGAGACTGACAATCACAGCACATACTTTTGTATTAAAAGAGTTAAGAAAAGAGTAATGGGAATCCCAAGAGAGCCAGTGGGTAGTGCTTTAGCAAAAAAAAAAAAAAAAAAAAAAAGCTAAAGACTGAGTCACTGGAAAATGCTTACATTGATTAAAGCTGGAATGAAATGAAAAAGGATTGGGGCCTAGTGTGGTGTTTGTATCTGGAAAAGAAATGAGTTGTTAGAAACAATTAGGCACTGGCAACAGTAGAAAATAGTATCCAATTCAGAAGTCTGGGAGTTGCCAGAGGAGTAGATGAAACCAGAACTCTGATGAGGGCAGCAGAACCTACCAGAATGAATTATGTTCCTTGTGCACACTAGAGGAATATTAACCTTGCCACAACAATGGAGTAGAAATTGAGGGAATGAAGATACAAAATTGCCTGAGACTGATCTATTATAGCCAGAAGTTTGACATGAGCTTTCAAAGAGAGGGCATACATGTAGGTCACTACAAGAAGAAAATTCTACATTCTCAGCACAAGACACCCATGTATATAAAAAGTCTGGCCAGGAGGAGGTCATGCAGAAGTCTTAGTAATCTAGGTGGTGAGGAGTAGTACGCTGGGGCTGTCTTGCCTTTCATGGTGATATGCTATGCAATCTTCTTTTGAGTGACTATCCGTGAAGTTTACATACCTGAGTTCTACTCCTGGTTCCAAATCTGGGACTGTAGGAGAGTCACTTTATCTCTATATGATTCATTTCTCACTTCTGTAAACTTAGTAAGATAACTGAAGACAATACTAATCAATAATCATTACTTACCCCTTGCATCTGAGTGGACTGCTTTCTTCATGGGATGACTGGGGCTAGAGTCTAGTGACTTTTACAAAATTGAAGATAATATGTATGTCAGAATAGGCTATTTTTAGGCAGGATAATGAGTTACCTATCACCAGCTCCCTATCTCCCTCACTTCAAACACTAAAACCAAACATGTCCTTGACCTCTATAAAGACAAAGCTGTCATTTCTGTGTGATCTGAATTTTCAGGTTCAAATTCCTACACTGTCCATTTCCTTTCCCCTTCCTTTTGCTTACCTCCACTACCTCTGGTAGCAATGACTAATCACCTTTTTTAGGTTTCTTTGTCAGGATTTCCATATTTCCATGCTCTGTAGCAACATTTATGACTATGTTGGGGCAAATGTATGGCTCCCAGTCTGTTCATTCATCTTTTCAGCTTAAACTTTAAAACAAATCTTGGGGGCCACAAGTAATTTGTGGATTACTGAATATATTCTGGACATATCATAATGCACATCATATTTTGTTTTGTCATTTAACCAGAGCAAAGAGCTGATAACCACTTTAAGGGTGAGAAAACTGAAGCTGAATAAAAGGGGATAAAGTTATTCAGTGTAACATAACTAAGAAGCATCAGTCAGGACTATGCCTTTCTGATCCCAAATCAGATGTTCTTGTTATTAACGTGGCTCTTGGCCTCTACTTTAAATCAGGCCTATATGACAGAGTCCCCCTCTATAGCTTCATATACATAGACCACCATGTGTGGGACAGATAAGGAACTATTTACAGACAATCTTCACTCACATTCACACAGGATACTTTTGATTGTCATTCACAAATGACAAAACAGGCAATGATTACTCTGTTTATCATGCACAGTCTGGATCTCTAAGAATTCTCAGCATCATCTGAGTTATGTATCCCATGGCCCATACCACAAGCCAAAGACAAGACTTCTTTCTCCTTATTCCCATCCTAATGCCACAATTCCCTGGTACGTCCAGCTCTAATCTTATTCTTAGGCCAGAGTCTCCTGATAGACGAAAATTATAGAAGCACTCTGATCTCCCTAACTCCTACTTGGAATAAATTTTTCCTGGAAAGAAATCAACCATTAGTCTTAAAGCTGCAGAAACCACAAATGTAGCCTAAGGTTCACTTCTAGTGCCCTTCCTGTCTTCCCTTTTAGACTACCAAAATCAGATCATTTTCGTCATTTGGCTGTGGCCTGGTACAAATCTCCACCTTGGAAGGAAAATGCACCAGCCAGGCTCAAAAACTCAGCCACAGCTGCTCTGGGAGTCCACAGCTTGTGCCTGGCCCATTCTCTACCCCTGCAGTTTTATTAGCTTCATTTTTTATGTGCTTCTTAGATCCCTGAATGCAGCCAAAACCAACATCAAATAACATCAAGGAACACAAGGTCATGACTTCCCCACCCCCCAGCACTCAATCCCCCAACTCACTTAGAAGTGGGGTAAGGTGGAGCCGCACACCACAGTTTCCCCCTGTCTTTTTAGAGGTTGGAGGAAGACTGCTGCTCTGTGAGCTATTCTCAGGCACTGCTTCCTCAGAACTCTCTGTGAGAGACGTTTCAGGTCACCATAACCCAAGGAGCAGAAGGAGGAAAAGGGGAGGGGGAAGAAAACACCGCCAGCAAGCAATCTTCAGATCTCTGCCTCCCTGAAGCTGAAAGAGCTGAGCCGAAATGGTGCTAGCCAGTGCCTGTGAAGAGAGACAGTTGAACGAACCAATTCTCTGCCTCTCTACCTCTTTACTTCCCTCCTCCCTTTTCCTTTATCTTTCCTTCCTTATTTCCTTCCATTGCCAGCTAGGAACAAAGATTCTAGCAGGTCTCCCAGATGGGCTGCAAATCCTAACTACCCCAGGGGATTTATCAGCCCCCTTCCCTTGAGCTCTTAGGTAGAGAAGCCAAGAGCCTCAGACCAGTTTGGGAAGTTTCCCAGCACTGCATGCTCGGCACAGGGCCTGAGACCAAATGAAGGAGCCAAGCTGCCTGAGCTGAAGGAGTTTCCTAGTCCAGGGAAAGTCAGCAAACCAGTTTGGATTATAGCTTTCCTGACTCACAGTGCTGGGAGGCAGGGCTGTAGTATAAACTAGGCAGAGCCTTGGCCTTCCAGTAGTTTCTAACCCTGACCATATGTCACTGAAACATCCGTTTCCTCTACTTTCCCAAACACATTCTCCCGATATGGCAGATGGCTACAAGTTATATATATATATATATATATGTATATATATATATATATATATACATATATATATATATATATTGTTAATAACGACTTTTTTAGTTTCTAAGATATTAATAAAGAGATTTTAGTGGTGGCACTATGAAAGTAAGACACTGTGACAAAGGGAAAATAATACTTGAACTTTTGTTATGTGCTTGTTCCTTAGCAAACAAGAGCTCAGGCCCTGGTGCAGCCACTGTTTCTCCAACCTAATTCCTTTTGTTTAAATCTAGCCAAGATTCCAGGCTGGCTACTGGAGGCTCATGACTGAAATCCTAATTACTCAGGAGACTGAGATCTGAAGATCAAGGTTCAAAGTTAACCTGGGCAGAAAAATCTGAAAGATTCTCATTTCCACTTAACCAGCAAAAAATTGGAAATGGAAAAATGTCACAAGTAGTAGAGAACCAGAAAACTTAGCTTGTTTTGGGAGCTCATGAGGCCCTGAGTTCGTCTTTGTATAAGTACATGAAAAAAAAAATCTAGCCAGATCTCTGGGATCTTCCTGTGTAATGTGACCAGGGTGTCACTACATACCCTACAACTCTAGAATGGTACTGTTTATTTTATATTATTATGCCTCTGAGAGTTTTCCTGCCCAACTTTATGAAAACAAAAGTTTAATTTTTGTCAATGGATAATTTTGACTTTAGAACCGATATGGGGAGTGAGGGAAGGGGTGACATTGTCCAAAAAGAAAGGTACTCGTTACCTGACTTCTGTAACTGTAACCCTTTTGCACAACACAGTAACAATAAAAATTTAAAACTTTAAAAATCCCTATATGGAATGTAGCTCTCTTCCTCTACTATTCTATACTATAATATTCTATACTTATCTATACCTGTCTATTTATCCACTTACCTATCTGCCTAGGATTTAGTGCAGGAGAGTTCTCAGATCAATTAATTAGATGGTAATTTCTCTCCTGCTTAGAATCTCTCTTTTGTGCCCCCCTTTTGTCTTTAAAAAAATGAACTCAAAATGTAAGTTAATGAGTTCACCTCATCCATTGGTATCAGAAACAGAAAATTAACATCTCTTTCAAATAAAGAACTATTGCTAATACTACAATAGATAACAGTTTTATTATGATCTATGAAAAAATTCACCCCCAAATCAGAAAGTACAATGGATACTCAAAGGATCCAGTCAATGATAATTCTTCTTCTGCAGAGAGCTCATGGTGTCATATCTTTGTCCAACTTTGTCCTCCTTACCAACTCCTCTTTTAAGAGTGAAAGTCTAGCCATAAGGAATAAATACTAGAAAAGAACTCCAGGCTTGACTTAGAGCCTCTATTGCTGAACTGTGGGATAAGTAAGAGGGGAAACATTTACATTATCTTCCCTAGTGTTTTGTCTTGGTTTATCAGTTTATATCAGAACTTCCATTCTTTTTCTTGGTTGCTAATGCCTTTACCATCTCATTTTTTTTGGGGGGGGGTTCCAGTCATGGGGCCTGAACTCTGGGCCTGGGGCAATGTCCCTCAGCTCTTCAGCTCAAGACTAGTGCTCTACCACTTGAGACACCCTCCCAGCCCCCCATCTCATTATTTTTGATAGTATCTATAGGCCAAGAAAATTGATAGTTCCATTTTATTAAGTAATTAAGTTCACACAACACAGTATTTATGACCCAGTGAGTTAGTAGCCACTTAAAAATGAGATATACATATGTATATATTGAGAGGAGAATATTAATATACATATTAATGGTAAAGGAAAATATTTTTAAATTTATTTTTATATATAAATGGTTTTACAAAGGGGTTACATTTATATGTACAGTGCATCTTGATCAGAGTCAACCCTTCCATCTTTCTCCTACCCCTTCCTCCAGCAGTCACTTTATTTCCACTTCTCTTTTCACAAACACTGTGTGTGTGTGTGTGTGTGTGTGTGTGTGTGTGTGTGTATAGATAGATAGATAGCTATAGATAGATAGATAGATAGATAGATAGATTGTATTTGTCCCATTTGCCTTTTCATTCATTCACTCCCTCCTACTAGGCCATCTTACAAGCTCATTTCAACTTCCTGATACTCATTTTGTTAAACTGTTTTACATGGAATTATACTCCTTGGTAAAACTCTTGCATATACTATGCTTTAGTTTACTTAACTATGTAGGTATGCATATGCCCCTGTGTGTGTGCTTACATGGGAGATTGTATTTTAGGTTGAATATCCACATATGAGAGAAAATATGGGCCTTTTTTCTTTCTGTGCCTGACTTATGTCACTTGGTATGATTTTTCCAGATCTATCCATTTCCCAGAAAATGACAGCTTTGTCCTCAGGAAAAATATTTTTATTTTATCTTCAATAGCTTTTTTATTAATATCTTAAATAGACAACACATAACTTTTCAGATCTTGGAATCAGATTGGACACTGACATACTTATTTCTTATGCCACGTGGATTTTTCACACAGTACTTGATTTTTATCACAACAGTTATCAAAAGGAATGTAGCACAATGTAATGTCGAAACTGTGAACTACTACCTCAAGCTAGTAAGTTACGGGATGTTTGAAAGATGCTGAGTATCACTGTGTTTCCCTCAAAAAATTTTAAATATCCAAAATGCCCCTGTGAGTTTATTGTGCTTGCTTGGAGGAACCTGATCTTCATTTTTGGAAAGACAGATTCCTGGACATTATTAGAAATAAATTCCTCCCTTCACTGGCTGAAATATGTTTCCCTTAGTTCCATTTTCCCAACATGGCCTTTTCTGTAATAGCAATCTGAGATAACACTAAGAGCATTCCAGATCATCCACAAAATAGCTACTGAAGGTATATTCTACTCTTTGCCCTCACAAAGTGTACTTCACTTTATAGCTGAGGACATCTTTTTAGAAGTGCACATCTAACATATCCATTGGACTGGAAAACAGTTACAACACTGATGAAAGTAAGTGGTGGTGAAAATATAGATCAATTGGAGTTCTCATGTATTACTGCTAGCAATATGAATTGATACAATCACTTTTTAAAGATGTCTGTTATTATCTGTTGAAATTAGATATATATGTACTCTACATATGCCACAATAATTTTTATGATCTAAAAACTAGCATACCTGTGTACTATAATACATTCCAGGATGGTTGTGATGGTACAGATGATACCAAACCTACTATGGGTAATCAGCAATTTACAATTGTTTTTATTTACAATGGTGCGCTCTCTCTCTCTCTCTCTCTCTCTCTCTCTCTCTCTCTCTCTCTCTCTCTTTCTCTGTGCTGGTCCTGGGGCTTGAACTCAGAGCCTGGGTACTTTCTCAGTTTTTCTGCTCAAGGCTAGTGCTCTATCACTTGAGCCACAACACCACTTCCGGATTTTTGCTAATTAATTGAAGGTAAGAGCCTCATGGATATTCCTGCCAGGTCTGGCTTTGAGCTGCAATCCTCAGATGTCAGCCTCCTGAGTAGCTAGGTTACAGGTGTGAGCAATGGGCACCCAGCTATAAAACATATTTTTTGAATTTGTATCATTTGCCACAGTAGCAATATGTAGTATAATACCATTTCATGATGCTGAAGAGTGGCAGTAAGTTGCAGCTCTCAGCAAAATGATCACAAGTGGAGAGAACTGATACTCTCCCGAGCTCTGTGTTGCTAAGCTATGAAGTTTGGGAGGGGAGATATATTAAGTGTATTGTAACTTCAAGAACTTTCAACTTATAATGGGTTTATCAACATTTATCTGCGTTACAATTTGAGAACCATCTGTATTATTCATAATTGTACCAAATTTGAAACAGTTTCAAAATTTATAAACAATAGAATGGATACATCATAGTGCATTTGCAAAATAGAACACTATATGACAATAGAAACAAAGAAATATATTTAGAGGCAAAAATATATATTGATATTATAACCATAATGTTGAACAAAAGAAATATAAGAATGTACACTCTATGATTCCATTGCTGTAAAGTTTGTGCAAGTATAAAGCTATCCTTTAAAAGACACAACTACTTAAAGATAATAAAATATTCCAAAAACAAAAAGAAATTTTTGAAGGCAAAAAATAAAAATAATAAAACATAAATTTAAAAAGACATACTTCTGGTTCTGCCAAGGTAGTGCAGCTTCAGTGGGGCCAAGATTGAACCTCCAGACACAATCAGCAGCTATGAATCTTTAAGAAATAATGCAATGCATGATTAGTAGCTACTTCTTTTCCTCTTCGCAACTCTTTTTGTGTCTGCAAATAAAGCAGTGCTTCCACCGCAAATCAACAGCAACATAGCAAGTTGAATTAGCCATCATCTAGTGCAGATTCAAAGATTTGATCTTTTAATGGTATCCCAGGTATCTTGGATGTCCTGCTTATGTCATTAAATTTTTCTTTATCTTATTTAAATATTCTAATTTATCTCTCATCTTCAAGGTATGATATTCTGTTTTTAACTTGATCCAGTTTATGGAAAGGTTTTCAATTGAGTTTTTAACTTAATGAAATTTTCATTTCTGTAATTAGAATTTGAGAGTTTTTTTTCAGTCTTGCTGTTTATTGAATTAAAATTTGTATCCTTTACTTCCTTATTTTATTGTCTTCTTTATTAACCTGTGTACTTATATTGTCTTTGAATTGATTTGACCGTTAATTTGCATTCCTTTTGAATTTATTCAAGTTTTTATACGTATCTACTTTCATTATTTGATCTTTCTTATACTCACTATTTTTAACTCTTTGTCTGGTTTTTCATCCAGTTCGCTATTATTAGAGTTCAGTACTGTGGAATTGTTGAATTTTGGAGGAGTAATGCTGTCTTGTTTTTCCGTATTGAGATTTGTACGTCTGAGGTCAAGTCATTTATTGGAAGTTCATTCTTTCAGAAGCAATATTTTCAATATTCAGAAAGAACTACATTGTGGCAGGGTTCAGATGGTAGTAGCCTATCACTTGACTATAGTTATAGCTTAGTAGCTAATATTCACCATAAGCTCAGAGCACCTGGCCTGATCACCAACACCATACACCAGCATGAAAAATACTTGAGGAGTCTTTTGTATTTTTTAGTGCACAGTTTGAGACTCCATGTGAGTTGAGTATGGGACTGGTCAAGGTCAGCTGTCTCCTTCTAGGGGGCTTTCATTTTAGAAATATCTCTTCTTTATGTAATAGCCATCAATGTTATGTACAAGGAGCTTTGCAGCCTGTGGCTGAAAAGGGTAGCACAATTTACTCCACAAGTCTCCTGGGGTTTTTCTGCAAAGGCAGTATATATCCATGCTTAAGGCAGACTCTAGAGAGTGGGAAAGCAAACAGAGCACTGAGTTCTGCTTTGATAGGTAGAACTCAGAGACTAAGACACTTTCCTTGCTAGTTTTGATGCTTTCAGCTTCCACCTAGCAGTTAGTCATCCTGTGTGAGGAAGAGCATGGGAAGACTGGGGTGATCACATGATCCACAGGACCTGTGCTGAGAGCTCTCAGTGTTACCCAATAAAAAGGGCAGAAGATAGCATACAGCCAGAAGGCAGCTCCAGAATGCCAGTCTCAACACATCCAGACCCCACCCAGCCTTGTGGAAGGGAAAAGGCTAAGGAAATTGTATGATTCATAGGACCTGGTCTTAGAAACTGAATCCGTCCTTGCAGGAAACACACAGAATCTGGAGGCAGCTCCCAGATGCTAAGCAGTCTGCCAGCTACAGGTTTGGAGTTCTGTTACCACAGCAACCCTCAGACAATGGTAGTCCCTCCTCTTTTTGAAAGGCACAGTCACTGACAACCAGGACCTTTGTTCCTCAAATTCTACAGCTAAAACTTCTCAGTTAGTTCATGTTAGAGCCATTCCCTCTCTTCTAATCACTTCTGTGGCCATCTCCCACCAAGAAAGACACTGTGAACTGTGATAAGATGTTCCCAGACTTACAGAGCCAAGATTGTTCCTTGTTTTCAAGTCTCCAGAATGCTGTCTCAAAGAATTGGATGCCTCTCAAAATAGTACCTGTATATAACTCTCCAAGCTACGTGGAACAACAAAATGTCTTCTAAACTAACAGGCCACACAGGAGCCAGTCACTGTCATACATGAAGTGTGGGTTGATCCTGAAGTTAGAAGTGTGGGTTGATCCTGCTGTCTGTTGCTATAGCTGGCTGGCTTACCATGTAGTTGTAGCTTCAAAGTACTACATTCCTAAGGAAACAGTGAGAAAGCTACAAACTCTTTTCTACCTTTAATCTGTCACTGCTGTTTCTCCATGATCTTCAGTATCCCCTCACCTCTTTTGTGATTTCTGATACTTTTCCTCTTTCTATTTTCAAAATATAGTTTTTCTTCTGTTATCATAATTCTTTTAACTGAAAGAATCGTATGGAAGAAGCTTCTAATCTGACATCTTTCATGCTGGTCTTTTTTTCAGGTATTCTACCACATGCATTTTACACAAGTTTTCCATTCAGCTAAAATATTATATTTTATTTTGAAATGTCATACATTTAAAAAAGAAACAAGAGAAGGCTGGGATGTAGCTCAGTGGCAAAGTGCTTGCCTAGCAAGTGCAATGTCCTGGGCTCGATTTCCAGTACCAAAAAAGAAAAGACAAAAAAAAGGAGTTTATTTTGTGTTCAGTATACTTTGAAGAAGCTTACCATTTCCTTACATTTCCATTTACTCTTTTCCAGACAGTGTTTGGTGGATTTCATTATACTGTACACACACACACACACACACACACACACACACACACACACGCACACAAGCACACCAAACTTCAATCCTCTCTGGCACTTCAGTATCCTTTCATTTCCTTCTTTCCCTTCTCATTAATTTACACCCTAAAAGTCCTATTATATTAATGTCCTATCATCATCATCGTAGTCATCATCGTCATCATCATCATCATCATCATCATCATCTTAGATTTGTGTTCCACAAATGAATGAAAATTATATTTGGCCTTTTGAGCATGGCTAATCTCACACATGATGATCTCCTTATTTTCATTTTTCTTTATGAGTAATACTTCATGGTATATATATGTTCCATATTGTCTTTATACAGTCAGTTGTTAGAAAACTTGACTGATTCCAGAGTTTGGTCATTGTGACAGAGATTCTATAAACATGAAAAATCAGGTATCTTTCTTATATATTGATTTATACTCTCTCTCTCTCTCTCTCTCTCTCTCTCTCTCTCTCTCTCTCTCTCTCTCTCTCTCTCACATACACACGTGGGTAGGATCACAAGATAGGTCCATTTTTAGTTTTTTTCCTCAAAACTTCAGGTATTATAACACCAGATTTCAAATTATACTTCAGATCTATAGTCACAGAAACAGTGATATTGGCACAAAAACAGAAATGAAGACCAATGGAATAGAAGACCCAGAGATAAAACCACATAGCTACAGCCATCTTTTGATCTTTGACAAAGGATGAAAAACACACACAATAAAAAATGTCCTCTTCAACAAATGATGCTAACAAAACCAGTTACCTACATGCAGAGGACTGAAATAGACCTCTATCTCTTTTTCTGTACAAAAATCAACTTCCCAAATAGAAGATTTTAATCTAACAACTGGAATTTTGAAAGTACTACAGGAAAACATAGGGGAAATACTGGAAGATATAAACATAGGTACTTATTTCATGAATTTAATTTAATTGCCCAGAAATTAAAGCAAGAATCAACAAATTGGACTGTATCAAATGAAAAAGTTTCTGTACATCAAAAGAATAAATGACCAGAATGAAAAGACAACCCACAGGATGGAAGAAAATCTTTACTTGCTATTCAACAGATAACAGATTGATATCTAGGATATACAAAAAGCTTAAAAAAACACAACAAAATAAATAATTTAATGAATAAATGGGCAAATAACTGAACAGTTTACATAAGAAGAAACACAACTGGTCAATAAATGCATGAAAAAATGTTTAACAGCCTATAGTGTTATGCTATTCTCCTTAACTCCCTTCACTAAAGACTCCAGCTGAAAACTCCTAGACTATAGCAAATCTATTCTGTCATACATTGGATTTCTAGGCCTCTACATCATAAGCTTTATGAGCACATGATTTATCTGTCTTATTATATGGACAGCCTAAAACAATATTTGGTACACAGAAAGAACTCCACATATATGTATAGATGGGTGGAATGGAATTCAGTTATTTCATTCTATAGGTCCTTTTATTTGAGGCAAGATTTCACTATGTAGCTCAAAATGTCCAGAAATTTTGTCTGAAGCCAGGTGGGCTAATCATTCTTATCTCAAACGTTGCCACAAGTTGAAAGGTAGTAATTCATGTCAAGTTTTCTATCACAGGCAGGCATGATGACAAATGTTGTGATCCTGGATACTAAGTAGACAGATTTAAAGATTGCAGTTTGAGGGTAGCCCAGGCAGAAGTTAACAAGACACTACCTCAAAGACAAACTGAACATGGTGGGTCATGCCTATAATCCCAGGAGGTGAGTAAGAAAGATCTGGATCCATTGTTGGCCTGGGAAAAATTAGAGATCTTATCTGGAAAAGGACACTAAAAGCAAAAGAACTGGAAAGTGGTTCAAGTTGTAGGACACTTGCCTGACAAGTGTGTAGCTCTGTGTTTAATCCATATTACAAAACAAATCCAGAAAGGAGTCTAACATTATACTGAAAATTTAAAAACATACAGTAAATATTTTCTGGAATAAAGTGGCTTTCCATTTAATTCAAGTGAATCTATGTTGTTTATTATGATTTGGATATGAAGTGTCTCTCTAAAGGCTCGTGTGTTTTATGCTTGATCCCCAGCTGATAGATCTAATCATTTAATGGGTAATGGGATCCTGGAGGTTCTAATTTAATTGATGGCTTAATCCACTGGCAGATTTGTAATTTGATAGCATTATGAGGTGATGGGAACCATCAGAAGTAAGGTCCAGTTGAAAGAAAGAGATAACTGGATACATTTTCTTTTGAATTTCTTTCAGCATTTCTTTCTGTGTGTCTGTCTCTTTCTCTCTTCTTTGACTACCATTAAGTGGCTGTCTTCTGTCATTGTCATACACTCTTGTTACTAAGTTCTGCCTCACTAAAAAACAATAGTAATGGAGCCAGATGATCAAGGATTGAATTCTCTGACACTATGAGACCAAATCAATCCTTTCTCTTTTGTTTTTCTCAGGGACTTTTCATAGTGACAGAATACCAACTGATATTGATGCTAAGAACCCCTTTTGAGAAGGGGAAACAAAGGAGGAGGCTACAATGCTTGATAAGAAATGTACTCATTATCTTGCCCATGTAATTGTAACCCCTCTGAACGGTATTTTCACAATAAAAAAAAAAGGAAGAACTCTTCCCTGCGTGCACGTGTGTGTGTGTGTGCGTGCACACACACACACACACACACACACATGCACACTTTAGAAGTGATAAAACTCAAATTGACCTTCACTTTGATACTTTAAATTGTGTGTTCTTAGACAAGTCACGTAAGATCTGTAGACCTGGGACACCAAAAGGCTATAAAGAAGTATAAATTATGTCAGTTTCTGTAGGCCAGGTAAGAAGACTTAGCCATCTCTTTTCCCCTTAACCTTCCCCTGTATCCTTTCCTTTCCTCCCTCTCTTCCATCTCACCTCTTTCTTTTTTTAAATTTTATTTTACTGTTAAGATGTTGTACAGAGGGATTATAGTTACAGGAGTAAGGCAATGAGTACATTACTTGTCGATCATTGTTACCCCTTCCTTGTTGTTGTCCCACTATCCCTTCCCTCCCCCACCTCCAACACTCCTACCCCCTCTTCTACACCCCCCACGCTCCCACCCCCACCACCCAAAGATGTAAAGTTCCAATATTCTGTCCTGTGCGTATCCTTGTTGCAATGGCTCATCCTGTGTCCTTGTTTCAGAGTTTTGTTATTCCCCTTCCCCTCCCCAGACTAGACATATGTCTATACAAGATGCTGGAGAATCAAAATCAAGTACAGTGACAAGAGGGGATATGCCATAGGGAGAAGAACATACAAAGGAAACAACAACAAAAAAATAAAATCACACTTTACATTTAAAACAGTAACAATGAAGACAGACCTCTTGTGTCCATATCTTGGAGTTCATTTCACTTAGCATCATCGTATATGGTCATTTTTGCATGGTTTTTGAGCTTTTCAGCTCATTTGATAAGATTATCCTATATGTATACTAGCTATTGCAAATAAGGGAAACCATGGTACCTAAATTTCTTTGAGACTGGGTAACTTCCCTTAATATGATTTTTTCCAAGTCTTTCCAGTGTCATTCTTTCTGATGGAAGCATAGAATTCCATTAGAGAGAGAGAGAGAGAGATATCACATTTTCTTGATCCATTCATCTATTTAGGGGTATCTGGGTTGATTCCATATCTTAGCTATGGTGAATAATGCTGCGATAAACATAATTGTGCTGGTACCTTTATTATGGCCTTGTTTGTAATCATTTGGGTAAATGCCCAAAAGTGGGATTGTTGGGTCATAGGGTAGCACTATGTAGAGTCTTTTGAGGAACCTCCATACTGCTTTCCAGAACATCTCACCTCTTTCTGTCTCCAGCTCTCCTCCCCAACACTTCTTGTGTTTCTTCCTGCCAAAATCCCCAGCTGTGCCATCAGTGGATGTCCAGCTACCTTCTTCTCCCTAGACCCCTTTTAGGAGACTTGGTTCAGTAATATTTATTGTTTACAGATGTCACATGATTAGCCATTGCACAGAAGCAATTTTTCCACTAAGGCTGGAAAATTTGAGCTGCAATTGTGGTTTCCATTTGGAAATCTTTTCAGTAAGATCATGGAAAGCATATATGGGACAGAGAGAGTACACAAAAGGCCTGCATAGGTCAGTAAGCTGAATGTGCACCAAGCATATTTTACTCTAGTGTGTTCTGGACTTATATATACATGTGTGCATGCATACATATACATGTATACATACACATACATACACAGCAGCAGACTCAGAGCAGGTGATCTCCATATGAGGAAATCTGTAAAGAAGAAATGTCATCTTCCTCACAGAAGGCATAGCGCTGAGATTAGTGACCATATTTGTACATGCTGAATGAATTAGCTGAGATAACTTTTAAGAGTTGACTAATTGATGTCTTTGGCCCATATTTTGCTACATATTTTACTATAATTATGGAACTTGGGATCAAGACAGTGGAAGGCTACACAGGGACAGGCATAACTAAGGCTTAATTATAATCCTTTGGGTCTTCAGACAAAATCAGAGTTCATAAATTTGAGTCTTAGCTCTGACACTTCCTAGCTGTGGTAACATCAAATTCAGTTTCTTTGTACATAAAATGAGGACACTAATACTGCTTACCTCATTGGAAATCTGTAAGGCTCATTCAATTTTTACCACTCAAATCACTACAAGCTGATGGTAAACTATCATTGGCTGTTATTACCTTATATCAAAAAGCCTTTAGTACATACAAAACACACAGTATTATGTCATTATTATTCACATTAAATGGAACTGCCTAACCCAGTATGCTGTGATCATGGGTCATAGAAATGATCTCTTTGGGGATAACTGGGAAATACAAGAAGGTAAAAAAATCAAGAAGGACCTCTTCTTAAAAAGTTCCCTCTGAGTACCTTCTTTCCCACACTTCTCCTTCAAGCGTCTCTGCCTACTCACACTCAGGAAACACTTCAGATTCTAAAGTGCCCAGGGTTTTGGAGGTAGGGGCAGAAAAATATGTCCCTTTCTGTGAGAGTGTCTTCCATGTAATATAGAGCTTGCTTATTTCAAATTACTCCAGAAAGCAGAGTTATAGACAAAGGAGTAAGAACTATAGAGAAGTGAACTATTGTTAAATTTAAATTTAACATAGATTCTTTAAATAATTTGGATTGTCAGTCTAATACCAGACTAACTGGACTATATTACAAGATGGTAATGATCCCACTCTAGTGGTGAGAGAATAGGTGCTATATTGCCCTTTAAGGGGATATATTTGCCCCTTTTGACCTTGAGATCCAATTACTAAGTAATTTAACTCAAAAAGTCTTCAGTAAACCCCATTACTCAATTCAGAGTTTCTCAAAGTGTGGTTCAGAATCATCTATATTAGAAGCATGTGAAGTGCTTTAGGTTCATGGCCAAATGCTACACCTACGGACTCAAAATCACCAGAAAATAAGATCCAACAAATGGGTTTGCATGAAGTTGCAGAGCTTCTGCATGGCAAAGGACATAGCTAGCAAGATCAATAGAAAGCCCACGGATTGGGAGAAGATCTTCACTAGCCATACAACAGACAAGGGTCTCATATCTAAATATACTTAGAACTCAAAAACCTAGATCACCCAACAACAAATCTTCAAAGAAACAACTGCTTGATAAATAACTGGGCTAAAGACTTAAAGAGAAACTTCTCTGAAGAGGAAAGAAGGATGGCCAATAAACACATGAAGAAATGCTCAACCTCTCTAGCCATAAAAGAAATGCAAATCAAAACAACACTGAGATACCACCTCACCCAAGTTAGAATGGCTATCATCAAGAACTCTAATAACAACAGATGCTGGAGTGAGTGTAAACTTGTTCAACCACTTTTGAAAGTAGTATGCAGGTGCCTTAAAAGACTCCACATAGAGCTCCCTTATGACCCAGCAATCCCACTTTTGGGCATGTACCCAAATGATCACAAACAAGACCATACTAAAGCTACCAGCACGACTATGTTTATTGCAGCATTATTTACCATAGCTAAGATATGGAACCAACCCAAATAAATGCACCTCAGTAGATGAATAGGTCAAGAAAATGTGGTATATACACAATGGAATTCTATGCCTCCATCAGAAAGAATGACATTGCCCCATTTGTTAGGAAATGGAAAGACTTGGAAAAAATTATATTAAGTGAAATAAGCCAGGTCTAAAGAAACATAGGTCCCATGGTTTCCCTTATTTGCAATAACTAGTATATGTCTGAGACCAGCAGAAATGGTCAGACAAGTTGATGTTAGGTGAAATGAACCCCAAGATTAAGACACAAGTGGTTTTCTTCTTTCTTGCTATTGTTTCTAACATTTTTATAAGGTGATATTTTTTTTGTTGCTTTGTATGTCCCTCCCCAACAGTATAACCCCTGTTTTCACTGTATTTGATGTTGGTATAATTTGTGGAGGGGAAGGGAAAAAACAAATTGTTTAAATAGGGATACAGGTGGACCCATTGCAACGAGATGTACAAGATGCTATGTCGAAAAATGAACTTTACAACTTTGGCGAGAGAGAGGGGAGTGTAGTCGTGGAGATGGGAGGGCAGCGATGGTAGGAGAGAAACAAAGGAGGCGGCAACAATGCTTGATAAGAAATGTACTCATTACCTTGTCCATGTAATTGTAAACCCTCTGTATGGTATTTTCACAATAAAAAAAACTTACTAAAATATTTTTTAAAAATTCAAAAAAAATAAATAAAAATAAAAAAATAAGATCCAAAAATAAGAATGATTAACCACTTCTCAGGCTTCTATGGTTCATCTGTGCCCACTTTATGAGCTCATTCATACCCTATAACTACACCATTTTACCAGTCTAGCCATTAACTAGTCTCTTCCCTCCAAAGCTCACCTAAACTTGTTGGTCTCCTTTAATACTCACTTCAACTTTGTCCTAGCTATTTACCTGTCCTGTGTCTTTAGGTATGTTATGAAATAGCTTTGTGTGAATGAGAAAGTTGGCATATAAAATAGTGATCCCCAGATAGCAATGTCCTTCTACCTCTTTTCTTTCTTCTTTAGTGCCCTCCATTCCAGACCATTGGCATCAAATTCCTTCTTCTCATTTCCTGTGATCTGCAGTGCATTATCTCCATTGCCCCATCTTTACCTTTATGTGTAGGCATGTGTGTGCACATGAGCATGTGCACGCGTGCACACGCGCGCACACACACACACATCTAGAAAAAAAGCAGCTTCAATTCTGTATTCTTTTAGTACTTCTTGTGTGGTAGGCCCTGTGAGAGACTCTGGGACTAGAGAAATGTAAACAACATTTGATTTACCTCTAAAAAACACTTTCAATGGGAGGAAAGACTCATACACAACCTGTTCATCTCATACCCAAAGTGTTATAAGAACTAAGACAAAGAAAGCAGGCATTCTGACCCCAAGGAAGAGAATCAGGGAGTGCAGTAAAAAGGCACAACTCAGAGTAAGATAGAACACAACAAAGCAGAGAAGAGTACAGAGGTCATCTGTAAGACACATAGAAAATAGCCAGGCAGGAAGATTTGGAAGGTACCCATATGCAATGGAGAAATGGGGGTGGGGGGAGGATGGGAAGGGATGGGAAGGGGAAACAAAGGAGGAGGCAACAATGCTTGGTAAGAAATGTACTCATTATCTTGCCCATATAATTGTAACCGCTCTGTACAGTATTTTCACAATAAAAAATAAATAAAAATTAAAAAAAGAAAATAGTAGATAAAAAATATTTTCCTGGAGTTCAGCAGTGAAGTTAGGCCAGGTGCTGGTGGTTTACACTGTAATTCCATCTAGTCAGGAGGCTGAGATCTGAGGCTCATGATTTGAAGACAACCTTGAGCAGGAAAGTTCATGAGACTCTTATTTCCAATTAACCACCAAAAAGTGGTAGAGTGCCAGCCTTGAGGGAAAAAGCCATGTAGGTAGAAAAGGCACTGTACCAGCATACACACTCCCCACCCCCATGCCCCATAAAGAATGAAGTTACAGCAGGACACTGGTGGCACAAGCCTGTAATCCTAGCTACTCAGAAGGCTGAGATCTGAGGATCGTGGTTCAAAACCAGCCCGGGCAGGAAAGTCAGTGAGACTCTTATCTCCAATAAACCACTAGAAAACCGGAAGTGATGCTGTGGCTCAAGTAGCAGAACCTTGGGCTGAAGAGTGCAGGGAAAGTGCCCAAGCTCAGAGTTCAAGCCCCACAACCGACCAAAAAAAAAATAAGAATGAAGTTAGAAATGAAGAACCATGCATTATCCTGCCCATGTAATTGTAACCCCTCTGTACAGTATGTTCTCAAATAAAATAAAATAAAATTAAAAAAAAAAAAAAAGAAATGAAGAACCAGATTAAGGACAGGTGGACATAGAAAAGCTTGAATTCTTGGTAAAAGCTTGATGTCAAACTTAAAAAATACTTAAAGTGAGTGAGCAGGGAAGGAACCATCTTCTTTGGGGGCCTTGACTGTGTTCCAGATCTCTTTTTTTATTACTCTTTTTAAATTTTTCATTGTTCTTATAAAGATGATGTACATAGGGGGTTACAGTTATGTAAGTTGGCTAATGAATACATTTCTTTTGGACAATATCACCCTTTCCCTCATTCTCCCCTAGTTTTTCCCTCCCATCCCCATCCACAAGTTGTATAGCTCATTTTCAACATAGTATCCAGTGAGTACCATTGCTGCATTTGTTCACTCTTTGTCCCTCCATTTCTGTGATCAATTATTCTTTAACTAACACAGTGATAACATCATTAACAGAAAGCATTTATTGAGCATTGACATCACAGTCATCCTCTGTGAAGCCTGGAGATAGTTGAATGCATTGACATCATTGTTTCTACCCTGAAGTCCTCAAGGATGAATTTGTTCTTCAAAAAAAAGTCAAAGAATACTTAAAAAGAAAGCAAAAGTAGACCAGGCTCCATAGTTCACACCTGGCTTTTTCATGCAAGGATGGTACTCTATCATGGGAGCCACAGCTCCATTTCTGGCTTTTTGCTGATTAATTGGAGATAAGAGTCTTGCAGACTTTCCTGTCCAGGCTGGCTCTAAACCACAGCCCTTGGATCTCAGCCTCCTGAGCAGCTATAGGATTAAAGATCTCTTAAAAAGGAGCTCTTAAAAATGTGGTATATATACACAATGGAATTCTATGCCTCCATCAGAAAGAATGACATTGCCCCATTTGTTAGGAAGTGGAAAGACTTGGAAAAAAATTATATTAAGTGAAATAAGCCAGGCCCAAAGAAACATAAGTCCCATGGTTTCTCTTATTTGCAATATCTAGTATATATCTGAGTCAAGCAGAAAAGGTCAGATAAGGTGATGTTAGGGAAATGAACCCTAAGATATGTATTCAATTTTTTTTTCTTTCATGCGATTGTTTCTAACACATTTATAAGATTATTTCTTTGTTGCTTTGTATGTCCCTCCCCCACAGTATAACCCCTGCTTTCACTGTATTTGATGTCGGTATAATTTGGAAGGGGAAGGGGAAAAACAAATCGTTTAAATAGGGATACAGGTGGACCCATTGCAACAATGAGATGTACAAGTCGTTATGTCAAAAACAAACTTTACAACTTTGGTGCGGGGCGGGGGGGGGGGGGGGGGGGAGGGGGGATGGGAAGGGATGGGAAGGGGAAACAAAGGAGGAGGCTACAATGCTTGATAAGAAATGTACTCATTATCTTGCCCATGTAATTGTAACCCCTCTGTACAGTATGTTCTCAAATAAAATAAAATTAAATTAATAAAAAAAAAAAAGAGTCTGATCATTGCTACCCTGGCCTATACAATGTGAATTAGAACGAGACACCTTCGATGGGTACATTAACACACACAGGTTTTCCTTGTAGTGAGTTCAAAACTGTGAGCAGTCATTGGACAAACAGGGCAAAACTGCCTCTCAGTCTTTGCTTGCCCTCTCAGCTGAGTATCTTTGTGGTGTAGAACATAAATAGTCAATCTTGTCATGTGGTCTTCAGTACTATCACAAAGAGGTTGGATGTAGGTAGAGAAGGTCCTCGGGTCCTAGTCTGGTCTTTCCTGGGGGAAACTACCTAGATTCTCTTACAAATAACAGGACCTCAAGCTCTCTGCTTAAGCTAGAAACAAATGGATGATTTCTCAAGAATCTATATGGTCCTTATCCCAAGACCAAAAGCTTTAATAGTTGAGGGACTTCACCAGGGAGAAGTTTTCATGAGATAACTATGGAACAATTAAACATAGATTGTTGATTTGAAATCTTATTCTAAGAATTGTTCCTCTACTGTGAAGGTTCCAGTACTAGTCCTCTGATTCTTATCACTCTCCCTCAACCTTTTGTGGCTGAGAAGAGAACCTCATTGCAACTCAAAAATCCAACTGCTCAGAGATGAAGGCAGTTTTTCCTAGATCCAGATCTTAAAATCTGCTGCTCACATAATTACTAAGTATACCTCAGGCAAAACACACACACACACACACACACACACACACACACACACAAAGTAGGTGACCAAATTTCAGCCCCAGGCTGGTACCACAGCATTAGCAAAGGGAACTCAATTGACTCTTATTTGGAACTGAGGCTGAATCCCTAGTCTACATTAGGTTAGCATTGCTGGTCAAGTCAAGGAGCCCTGGATATTACTGAGAAGAGAGGCAGTCTGGAATCCAAATAGGCTCTGATAAGAGAAGACCATAATGCCTTATTTCTATAGCTGTTCCTAACAATCCACAAGCTACTTCTTCCTGTCTAAGCAAGAGAGACAGCTTGTGGAACAGCTATGCACATGGGTTGCATGCTTCTTCTCACCCTTGTTTAGCTAAGATGAGCTGAGCATGTAACTGGACACTAGATTTGCCCGCTGGAGCTGTCAGCAGCAGAATAAATTCTTGATGACAAGCATGTCAAATAGGCTAGGGCTGATTGGACAGTATCCAACAGAAAGCAGATAAAAAATTGTAACTATCATCCATCCCCTAAACCTCAAGTCCTGGTAGATACTTTAGTGCCAGCTCTCACTTAGGGTGTTTACTATGCCAGTTGGTATAAGTTTGGTGTTACCACAATTCTTCTTGGCAATAAAGATGCGAGACTTCCAATACTGCATGTCAGGATCCTCAGACTTTATTTGTGATACCGTAATATACCTAAAACATGACTGTGGAAAATCTACTCCTTTAGTATGTATTTGGACTCTTCTAAATTCTATTACTTGGTGTCTGCACAAATCCTGACCCGGCTTATCAATTTCATGTTAGTAATTTCTGTCTGATTTCTCTCTCCTTCTCTTCTTTCATCTCCACAGCCACTACAGGATCTTCTAACCTCAACTCGTAGCATTAACTGTCCCAGAGAAAACTCCAGTATTTCAAGAAAAGCTTTAAAAGGCATACCTTAAAACAACTTCATACTGGCAAACTGCAAAACCATTTTCCTGGGTAAAAACTAGCACTGTTAAAAAATGAAATACAGTAAAATAGAGAAAATAACACAGAGATTGCACCTACTAACCTCAAAGCCCTGGGTTCAATGCCTAGTGCTACAAAAATAAACAAATAAATAAAGTAAATACTAAAGTATAGTGTAGGGAAACCTTTTTATAGGCTGAACAATATTCAGCAATTTTGATATATAAAACTAAAATTTTTATATAGAGAGGGATATATATGTGAAAATATATACACATGTGTGCATAAATGGTTTATACTAGAAAATTCATTCTTTACTATGAGTTATAGTGAAAAAAATGCTTGATTTAGAGTGTGAATCAGTGGTAAAGAGTCTGCCTAGCAAGCATGGGGCCCTGATTCAAACTCTAGTACCAGATGAGATGATAAATAGTGTGACAGGCAGATTATGGGGTAAGGGGAAAACTTAGAGCAAGGCCTTTCAGAAACTATTAGTTCTTTAATGTAAGCAGCAATCTCCTTTTTATGGGCAGAATCTTCTGAGTGTTATACACCAAGGCTGTTGATTTTTAGATAGTCCTGTCCTTCCTGACTGAAGAATAGAATGTATACAGGGGATTTTTTTTTTTTTGCAGAACCATACCTTAAAGGGAAAAGGGGCAACTAGGGTTTCTTAGACTGGTGAGCTAGGGCTTTTGTCTTCAGTGTTTGCTGGGCTAGTAGGCATCACTAAGCCCATTGTGCCATACCAAAAGTTTGTATGCACCAGACAGGTCTTTCCATGGATTCTTATTATTTCTTGGACAGAAGGAAATATTCTTGAAGTCTCTGGAGAGCCCTAAAACATCAAGATTTTTCCCTGTTGTTCTATGCATTGGAGAGTTCATCAGCACTTCGGTAGTTGCAGAGTGCTAGGAACATGAGTACAAAGTAAGAATAAAGAATATCTGGCCTGCAAGCCTTGCCTACATGTCACAAGTAGAAATGACCAGCTAGTTGTTGAAGTTCCTAATCCACTCAGGACCTGGTTCATTGGCAGCCATTTCCCTTCTTGGTCTCCTCATGTGGAGATACATTGGCCACTGGTGGAAATACAAGGCCTTTCTGGCAGTAAATCTGCCACCCTTCCCAATAATTTTCAAAGACAGAATCTCTGAGGACAATAAAATTAATCAAATCCCAGATGGCTGATTTGTAACACTGGCCTAACGAAGAGTAATAACCAATAAGTTTATATTCCTCCTACTGTTCACTGAATGCTATTATTTGATTCTTATCACAGAGTTCCAAGTGCATAAAGGAAATCATTTGTTCTACCAAATCATAACATCAGTGCCTTGGTACCCTGATTCTGAGACTTGAACCTTCACTCCCTATCGTTTATGTTCCAAGTTCTACCTCAGCTGATAAAATTTGCTTCGTCCATTTGAATTAGCATTGTCAACCTCCACTCTACCATAGTATTTTTTCTTGTAATTTTTAATCATATGAAAGGGACCCTATTCCCTTCCTATCTCTTACTTTGCTTTCCAGCTGCCATGAGGCAATCAGTTTTCTCTGCGATGTACTCCTGCCATATATACTGCCTGATTTCAGACTCCTCACCCAACAAAAAAGAGACAATGAGTCAACAATGGACTGAAAGCTCTGAAACTATGAGCCAAAATGAAAACCTTTCTCTTTTTAAAGTTGTTTATCTCAGGAATTTTGTCACAGTGAGGGAATGCTAATATACTCAATAAACATAAGATGTATGAGGCTGCTGTGAGTAGTAAACTGTTTTTTAACTAACTTGGAGAATATTGCTACTTTTAAAGTTACAAGTACAGATAAATAGATGAACTGGTACCATAGGCATTTATTATCATTCTCAAGTATTCTGTACTATAATTAATCATAGTTGTTACATGTTTATACATTTGGAAGCACAATAGGTTTGTTTACAACATCATCACCACAAACATATGAGTAAAACATGTGCTACACTATGGCAGTAGTAGAAAGCCACCACCACAATGTTGCTAGGCACAAGAACTTTAATTTCTACCCTAACATTTAATATGCACTAGTTTTGAATTTTCTCCCTGTGATCCTATACCAGAACACAAGCAATATAGAAGTATTTGTTGTTCATTGGTCATATTCTGAACATTCTTTTATTTTTCTTATCCAGATGAAGTTTTCCCTATCTCAATGCTGTACTCCCACAAGGTCATATATTTACTCCTATCGTATCAGTTATTATATTGGGCAATAATTTTCTAACTCCTTGTCAGAAGTCTCTCCCCACCAATTATGGATCTTCCTACAGAGTTTTCATAGAGTCAATATCTATTAAACTTATAGGTGGGCTTTGAATCTAAGGTGCAAGGCTTCAAAATTGGTACAGCTGTGGATCGAGGCCCAAGTATCCACACACCTTTTACTGGATGAGAACATCCTCCTGAGCTCATGCCCCTTAGCTGCATTCATTCCTTGCTTCTTGACTTTTGTAACTTTGATTACCAGTTTCTCTAATCCTCAAAACAATTGATAAAAGTATTGGCGAGAATGCTGAGGCAGGGCCAGGGAAGGAATGTCTATGGCAAACTATCAAACATGTCATTTGGAAGATGTCATTTGGAAGGGCACTGTCTTTCTAAATTCTGTATGGATTCATCAATGCAATTATTCTACATGTACTTGCCAAAGTTATTTTCTCAGATAGTTTTTCTTATTTTGACCACTGTCCACAGGCAAAAAATAGGCTTGAACCATTCCCTATGCACACCATGGGGGCTCTAACACTAATGTCATGATTAGCTCCAATATTGAGTGTCAGAGGCCTACTCCAGCCCATTCCCTGAGAGGAGTAGCCTGTGAGTTTTTGAAATTGCTTTAAAGGGAAAGTAAGTTCTGTATAATATGATCTACTTTGTATGAAATTATTTGTGTGGAACTGATTGTGTGTGTGTGTTATTGTATCTGAGGAACTTTCTATCACAATATTAAATAGTAAGCTGGGCACCAGTGGCTCACACCTGTAATCCTAGCTACTCAGGAGGCTGAGACCTGAGGATCCCATTTCAGAGCCAGCCTGGGAAGAAAAGTCCCTATGAGACTCTTATCTCCAATTACCCACTCAAAAACTGAAAGTGGAGTTGTGGCTCAAAGTGGTAGAGTGCTACTAACCTTGAGCAAAAGAGCTCAGGGACAGCACTCAGGAATTCAAGCCTCACAACTGACAAAACATAATCAAATGGTGAGTTGTGTTTAGGTTGTGGGATGGTTATAATCTTGGTCTTCTCTTTTTAATGATTTACATTGTATATACATTATTTTAAAATAAAGCCTCTGTACAACCAAAATATGCTAATAAAAAAGCACTAGTATAAGTGAAAGACTATGTTTAAAAGAATTAACTAGACCTTTGTGGCTCACAGTGTGGTTCTAGCTAGTCAGGAGGCTGAGATCTGAAGGACCATGATTCGAAGCTAACTGGGCAGAAAAGTCTTCAACATTTCATCTCCAATTAATCAGCATAATGCAGGACTGGACATTTGACTCAAGTGGTAGAATACCACCTGAGCAAGCAAGCCTAGCTTGTTTGAGGTTCTGAGTATCTGATTTCAAACTTTGGTACCAGCAAAACAAATGAAAAGAAAGAATTAATATGAGAAATAGGCTATTTATGAGGCAAACGAGAAGGTATTGAGAGTATTGCAGTCCTTTTGGCCTTCGGGTTTTTTCTCTAAGTACATCAGGAATGAGGCTTCTTAAAAGTAGAAAGAAACAAACTATGTGTTCAGACTGATAGTGGAGTCAGGCCAGCCTGTCTGCGATACAATAAAGGTCCTGGCCAAAGAATATAGGTCCACTGAATCTGAAAACTCCTGAACCACTGGTGATATCATGTCAGTGTATTGGTCTGTCCTTACCTGACCATGATATCCCTATCCAGAACGGAAAGACCCACTGATGTGTGGGGTTTCCCCTAATACAGGCCCAGTTAGGCTAAAGGAGAGATGTTGAAGCAGTTTTCTCAGCTAAGTCTGTGCTGGGGCTCACTGATCAAGGTCATTCTCATAGTGCAGACCTTGAGAATTGTCCCCAGGAGCACTTGGAGAAAGCAGCCCCCACCTTTCTGAAGAGATGGAGGGACTGGATGTCTCAATAGAATAACAAAGCAGGCTCACCAAAAGAAAGAAGGGACAATTACTGCTAAAAATTGAAAGCTAAAAAGGAGAAGGGAAATGTTTCAGGTCATAGTGTTAGGCTTCCAAAAGATGTCAACAGGCTGAAATAAGTGGTTGGAACTGACTATATGATTGACAGTTACAAATGGAGAGGTCTGCATTTGGATGCAGAAAATCAACTGGCTGTTCACAGGCTAAAATTTAGTGCCCTGCATAGTTAATAGAAAATGGACTTGACATTTTGCCTAATAAACACCATCACTGTTATATTAAAGCCAAAACATATGATTGGGATTTAGACTTCATTGTCCAGATCTAAGGAATCACTAAGAGGTTCTATTTGGCTCCAAGTACCTTATATTAAGAAGCATCTCCAGGCTGTGATGGCTTATGCTTATAATCGTAGCTACTCAAGAGGCTGAGATCTGAGGATTCTGATTTGTAGCCAACCCTAGCAGAAAGTCCATGAGACTCATCTCTAATGAATGGCCAAACAGTTGGAAGTGGAGCTGTAGCTCAAGTAGTAGAGGACTAGCCATGAGAAAACAGCTCAAGGACTGTGTCCATGGCCTGAGTTCAAGCCTCAGGACAGGCACAATAAAAAGAGGGGTCATCTATGGGATGTGTCAAAAAGGAAATGATCAGGCAGGGAAAGAGATTGATAATTTTGAAGCTGTGGCAATTTGTGCATGAAAAGATTTAGGGGAGGAAGTGATATCTGTCTTTAGACTTCTAATGAACTGTCAGGGGACTAACATTGCAAATGAGGGGTGGGCACCAAGAGGCAGAACAGAGATCCACGAGTGGAAGCCACAAAAGACTGATTTTATCACAAAGGAGAACTTTCTGATGGAAGGGGATATGGATGGAACAGACTGTCACTACCTGGAGTGAGCTCCTTATCATAGGAAGTTGGTAGGAGAAGGCTTAGGCAAGTGCCTTTCTAAAATATTGCAGAGGAGAATCATGTATCAGTTTGTGAGCATGAGGAAGTCTAGGTGGCTTCTTAACTACTTAACTGAGTTTCTGGGCTTTGTGCAGTTGGGAAGATCCCAAAGATAAAAGTGTCTAATAATAGCTTATAGATATTTAAAAACCGAGGGTTGTTTCAGATGGCCTTTTGGGTGTTCCATGGCTATTCCTCTGGGAGCTCAGGAACATATGTGTTGTTTCTCCTACTAAGTTGCTTTGTCACTCCTGATTATTGAGAGTGTCTTCTAGAGCTAACTTCTTAGACTAGGGTCTGAAAATCAGAAAGAGAGGGGGTGGGAGAGATGTGCTCGGGTCACCTAGTAAAGGCAGGCTGAGAAAAAATACATGGGGGTGATCTTGGAGACAGGCAGATGGGCAGACAGACAATGTACATGCAACTGGCAGGTGGCAGATGAGGAGAGGTGTGGGAAGTGAACTGAAGAGGCCAGTCTGCTTTAATTATACACTCACTGAATTCTTGTTATAGTGACAAAGCTCTCACCATCATTAACTTGACAGTTAAGTAGCCTTTAATATCTCAGAGTCCATAACTACTTTTGAATTAATTCCACCAAGAAGCCCAGTAAATAAATCATGTAGACTTTGTGGGGTTTAGGCAATTGTTTTGTAGGAAGAGAGAGCACAGAATGCCCTTACCACCACCCATGCAAACATCTTACCATCTAAACTGACACCACTTCCTGAGCTCCCTGCCTCATGACATGAGCTCCAATACTGCAACTAGGAACATGAGAAACTGACCTTGATATGGGATTCAGGGAGCAATCAGAAGGTATAAAGGAAGCCTGACAAAGGGATACACTTGTCAGCACCTGATATATTTGCCAAGGTTAGCACATGAGAAGATCAAGCAAACTCTCAAGGTGACAGTTTACCAGATTCTGGGTATGTAACTACTCATTACCTATGTAAACCTCAGTCATTCATTCAGTAGCTGCTCATAATTTAGTGAAATGAATGAATGTACACTATAGGTCAAGCACTGTTCTAATCACTGGGCAAGCCGAAGTCAATAAAGAAACAAAAGCTCTTACTCTCCTGGAACTGACATTTCAGTTAGGAGAACAATAAGCAAAATGAAGTAGGAATTGTGCAAGAAACTAAAAAAATCTATGAAAAGATAAAGAAAATAGATAATACATAGGCCTTTATGTATTTCCTTAACAAAGGAAATGAAGTATAGTCATTGAACTGGATATGGTGTCATATGACTGTAAGCCCAACACTTATACAGGAGAATCACGAATTTGAGATCAATCTGGGCTTCAGGACAAAATCCTATCTCAAACAAACAAAAATAACTGGCAAAATAGAATGTCCAGTGGGGTACTGTCCTCCTTTAAAAGATGAACAATCCATTTTTCGGTATTGCCTCCAGGGACACATAACTAAGGAGGTTGGCTTGCTGACATGTTTGAATGGCATCTTCTCTTAGGTGCAAGATTAAAGAAGTTTCTGGTAGAGCCTAAACAATCCACAGGGTTCTAAGGCCTTTACCTGCAGGGAAGCCTTCAGAAAGACTTCCCAGGACTAACCAACTGATCCCAAAAAGTAATTCAGAAGAGTATCATGCTAGAGATCTAGGATTCAGATATACTTGGACTCCAATTCCAGATCTTTAGATTCTGTGCGATGACCAAAAATTTGGATTTGCAAGACTACAGCACCAGCTTTTTGTAAAAAACAGTATTGTCAAGGTGATATATAGAGGGGTTACAGTTACATAAGGTAGTGAGTACATGTTTTGTCGAACTTGTTACCCCCCCTCTCGATTTTTCTCCCACTTGCCCTCCTCCCCAGCCCCCCATTGTACAGATCATTTCCAACATGTGCTTTTTAAAGCAAAGATATTAACATGGATTTCTTACATATAATAGCAAAGATGATTTCCACATACATTTCATCAGAATTCAAATGTATTTTATGTCATTGAAAATAACCAACATATGTGTAAAACAATAAAAAAAAAAAAAAAGCCCATTCAAATTTTTTTTTAAAGAATTTGGACTTGTTGGAGTTTCCAAGATCTCTTCCTCATGTTGATGTTCTACGGATCACTGATATTAGTACTAGAATCAGGCTGGTAACTTAGAAAATGATATGTTCTCTTAATTATTTCATTATTGTTGTTGTGGCTGGGTTGGTTTTCCCATAACCCAGAAATGAGTAGCACCAAGATTCACATCTGTGTTAAGTAAAAAACAGTAACTGTGGAGATAGTGTCTAAATCTACAATTAAATTCCATCTAGGCATATGGAGGTGGAACCTAAGGCAATTTAGTGATCATGTTGTAAAAAGAAGCAAGCAACTCTAATCCTAGAGGAAGACAGAAGGAGGAAAGGTTAGTCTCAGCTAGACACAAGGAAGTCATTCTGGATTTCATGACACTCTTTCTAGCCTCTCCTCTATCCCAGACCCCCACATACACATGAATTCTGAGTGACAATTACTGCCACATCTGCCTAATTTCTGCCATTCTATTCTGTTCTTATTCTTCTATGTGCCCATGGAATTATAATTCACGCCAAAATTTGTAAAGTTATTGCAAAATGTTGAGTGTCTACTGTAGTATCATTGGCCTGATTTTGAGTCCCAGCTCTATTCCTGCCTCACTCTAGGACAGCCCTGGGAATGTTTCTCCTCTCAGAGCCTCATCTGTAACATAAAAGGTTTGTATTCTTCTTGGAGTTTTGTGGCATCTTAGACTTTTGAGAATCTGGCAAAAATCTGCAAATGCAGAAGTTCCAAATTATTGTATCATTTCAGACCACTCATGGTCTTGCAGGCTTTGACTATTGCCTGATGTCTAAGGGTTATTTCAGCTCTGACACCATGGTTTTATGTTCTGGCAGTAGATCTAAAACCTGTCTGTCCCTTCCAGAGGAAGAGGAGGAGAAATCTAGCATCCAAATATATCCCCTGTCCTGTGCTTTCAATTCCCTTGGGTCATAACCTGATACTCTGAGACTATGAGGTGTTTTTGATACTCCACAAAGACTGAAACTGAGTAATTAAGGAAAAAACAAGGCATGAGAACTTCCATCAAAGTCCAGTACCTCTGAACATCTTTCCTGAGACTTCTTGAGTTCCAACTTAAAATTGTAAAATATTCTCAGGTCAGCCTGAATAAACTGTGGCCTTCAGCCTCATGTGCATCATCACTGATTCTCAGGAGATCTGTGTCTTCTCTTCTGCAGCTCACTGTCACTAATAACCTGTGACCCTGAAGTGGAAGTCTTTTATTTTGATTCTGTTAATATATTAAGCCATGAAGAATTTGCAAGGGCAGGTTACAGTTGGTCCAGGCCTTCAGTTTTCTTTCTCCAGTACTGAGATTAATCTTATGTCTTCTTTTGGTCTTAAACCTGTTTCAGTCTACTACCTACATAACATCAAAAACTTGGATGTCTTAAAGATTTTTCAAATTCAAAGTACCTTGACAAATCTGATTTTCCATTCTTTTTTTCATCATTTGAAAGATTATAAAAAAAACAAGTAATGAGAACTTAATAAAAATGTATCCAGTTATGATAAAAAAAAAATGTTGTCTTTAACACTGGAGATGCTATGTTCTAGAGTTGGTCAACTCCGTGTCTCAGTGACATCTGTTTGCTGTATTACCTTCAGCATATGAGGTTCTCCTCTTGCATTAAAAGATGGTTGCTGAAGGGGTTGGCATCAAGTTTTCATTAACGCTCAAAAGCTGAAAGAGGAAGAGTTCTTTCCTTTCAGACTACATTTAGAGAGAATAATCTTCCAGAAGCTCCTCAAATGACTTCTCCTCATGAATGACAGGTAAGAATTACACCATATACTTTATGCTTTCGTGGTTAAGATTAGATTCTGCAGCAATACAGCAGAAAAAAAATAAGTGACCTAAATAAAATAGGTGACCTAAATGTGATCATTTTTATATAGAATCCCAGAAGCAGGCAGCCTAGGAATTATATGGTAGCTTCACAAAGTCCTCTGTGACTTAAGATCCTTCCAACCTTCAGCTCTGTCATTGTTAAGAAATTTCCCATATTTACCAGGACCCTGATGGTTGTTGACACTCTAATTGTGACCCATACGTTCAAAAAGAAAGATGTTGGAAAAACCCTGTACATTTGAAGAAGCTTTCTCAGAAATCTCATGCAACATCTCCACTTAAAATCTCATTGGTCACACATCATGTGATTGGTTCATTTCATGGCAAGAGACTCCAGTAGCAATGTGCCCAGCCAAATACTGGCTTTTTTATTCCTAAAAAGAAAGCCAAATGTTGATTTTAGGATGTCTAACATTCTATAACACTGTATAATCAACCACTAAAATTTATTTAAAAATTGAAATTGCCATGATTAATGCCCCACCAGGAGTGATTTGGGTCCCAAGAGACATATTTAGTTATCCAAAGACATATTTAGTTATCATAATTTAGGAGACATAATACAATTGGCACCTGAAAAGGTAGAAACCATTACACTGGGGCCCAAGCCTTATGAAGAGTTATGAAGAAGATGAATCATATATATATATATATATATATATATATATATATATATATATATGCGTGGGGAGGGGGTCGGTCATGGGGCTTGAACTCTGGGCTTCGGCTCTGTCCCTCAGCTCTTCAGCTCAAGGCAAGCGCTCTACCACTTGAGCCACAGCACCACTTCTGGTTTTCTGAGTGGTTTATTGGAGATAAGAGTCTCAAGGACTTTTCCTGCCCAGGCTGGCTTTGAACTGTGATCCTCAGATCTCAGCCTCCTGAGTAGCTAGGATTACAGGCATGAGCCACCAGCGCCCAGCAGATGAACCATATTCAAACCACAGCCATTAGAATAAACGACAGCATATCCATTCTTAGTGCTAGATATTGAGAAGTAGTGTGTGTGTGTGTGTGTGTGTGTGCGTGTGTGTGTTCTCTCATCCCTATCACCATGCATAGCAATCCCAACTTAATATGAGCAGAACCCAAGCGAGCCTGCATGGCCTTGAGATTCTATAGTTGTTGAGTAGTATTAGTATGCTGATAGCTGATTGATAAATCACTTAATTTACTAGTATTTAAATTAGTTTCATCCTACTGCCAAAATATATTTCCTGTCTGTTCCACAGAGTTTTGACCCTCAGAGTATTCTCATATATATCTCTATTTTTAGATTCCTCCCCCGATTTCAGCCAGTTCTCACATCGCTTCCATAATTATGATCTGAAGAAACAAAGTTAAACAGTCAAAAAGAATCTGAGGGCTGGGAAGGTGGCTCAGTGGTAGAGTGCTTGCCTTGCATGCCTGAGGCCCTGGGTTCAATTCCTCAGCACCACATAAGCAAAAAGAAAAAAGCTGGAAGTGGTGCTGTGGCTCAAGTGGTAGAGCCTTGAGCTGAAGAGCTGCGGGACAGTGCCCAGGCCCAGAGTTCAGGCCCCACAATCGGACCCCCCCCCAAAAAAAAGAATTTGATTATGGAACAACTCTGTTTAAAACTTTTCAATGACCCCCAAAATATCAGATCTTTTAATCTGCCAAGGGGAGGCCTCCTTTCTATGCCCCTGGTATCTGGAAAACCATATTGCCTGTCCTCCATGGTATTCTACAATTACAGGCTCAAATATGTTCTGTGCTTTCAGAACCCTAGACTTTTATTCCTCCTTCTGTTGCTTTTACTCTCTTTCTTTGGGTAAAATCATTTTCAGTCTAGGCAGAACACACATAAAGCTCTATTCTGCAGCCTCTCTTGATTGCCTACACTTCTCCCCAGCTAGAAGATATCATGTCCCTCCTTTTTGCTTCTGTGAAAAACTGTTTAGCTCACACTTCCTTTAGCATTGTTATAATTAGTTTCCTTAGGAGTCACTTGCCCCACTCCCTGTAAACATTTTTGTATAATCTTTACCATCCTTTTCTCACTCTCATACCCTTTTCCTATGTAACACAGAACCTGGCACAAAGTGCTCAATAATAAATGTTATCCTGAAAGAATCTCTAGCTTTAAATAGATTGACATATCTGATAGGGGTTATATTGAGTAGTTATACCCCTCCAAATTGCTTCCCTCACCTCTTTTTACATGTTATATTCATCAATAATTATTCATCAATAAGAAGGCCATTGAGTTCTCCCTTTGAAAGTATAATACACTTATCAGTGTTGTATACCATAGGCCTTCTTTCCTTGTGTTTCCCTGTGATAAAGTTAATAGCATTGTGTTGTGGATCAGGAATTCCGTGTAGCATTATACTGCAGCTCAGAGGTGCACCACTCAACTAAGCTAGGCATATATACAACCTACACAGTTAAGGTGAGGCTTACAGGTAACAATGACAAAATATAAAGCACAGGGCAGAAATCAACCCAAAGGTACAGGGATGATAGGAGTGAGTGAACAGGAGAAGCATAAAGACATGAGAAAAGAGGAATTAAGAAAGTCTGGAGACTATAACAATACCTCTGATGCCTTTAGTGTATGAGCCTTCATTCTGTAGCAATCTTAGTACATGAAATCCATGATCCAAGGCAACGATCCCTTATGGAAGATGAGCACATATTTTGTAGGTGATATGTTCGCTAAGCCCATAGTCAAATCTACTTACCCTTTGCTTCCTTCCCAACGTTATACCTTAAGGATTTTCCGAATGTCTCTTTCTCTGTATCTCAGTACTCTAGCTTACTGACTGAATGTGAAGTGGGGTAGATAGTTTCTCCTCCCTTGGCCTGTGGTTCCCTTTTTGTAACATAAGGAAGGGATGTTTTACAAGGGCTGAACTCCAGGTTTCATTGGAATATTTATATATGTTTATATGTAGAAGAATTTTGACAATCTGTGCCACTAAAACTTCAGTTTCTTCTCTTAAGGCCCTTTCCACAATTATGCAGGCCAGATGACCATAGGCCATTCTCTCTTAGTCAGATTCTAGGGTTTTCTTATATCATTATTATCCTCTCATCCATTTTTTTCCTGTGGGTCAAGGATGTTGTTATAACTCCCCAAAAGAAGCATGAAAATTCTGATGTCCTGCTCCAGAGGTAAGGAGAATGGTCCCCTTTTGACCACATTATACAGCTACAAAGAGCTAATAGAGAGCAGTCTCTCACTGCTGATAGGTTTGTGGGGTATTTTTAGTTGTCTAAAGAAACTAAATTATACAAATAAACCTTACTTAACTTTATGATAGATGTGATTTAAGTGAGAAAATCATCACCCTCTCAGGCTGGAAAAAGCACTTCAGTCTCTCCAGGGAAGGAATACCTACATTAACAAGGGCCTCTCTCTGACTCTTCCAAGCTAAGGCCTTGCCCTGGGTGTGTAACTCAGAGAAGTGCAAAGGCTGGAGGAATTGAGTGAGCTCACACATACTCCATCAGCCCTCCTTGGAAACACAGATATTCAAAGATTGTTTGAGCCCTCCCGGGAATCATTCTAGACAGCCTCTGCCCTCACATTAGCAGCCTTTCTAAGACAGCCATGAGATTTCTGGTTGCAAAGGTCTTTGCTCATCCTACTTTTTAGTGCCAGAATTTATACAGCTGTATGAAGTTTTGAGATCATGTTGGTGCTTTGTTGCAGAGATTTAGGTCAAGAGAAGGAAAGAAAGACTTGCTCAATGTGATATAATGAATCAATAGTAAATCATAATATTTTTAGTTTGAGTTTGCAAATTTTCCGTACCTATGCCCTCATTCTTTTTTATTTTTTCTGGTGATAGTACCAGGGCTTGAACTCAGAGCCGTGGAGCTATCCTTTAGCTTTTCTTTCTCTTTTTTTACATAAGGCTAGAACTCTACCACTTGAATCACAACTCCACTTCTGGATTTTTGCTGGTTAATTAGAGGTAAGTGTCTCGGGGATTCTTCTGCCTGAGCTGGCTTCAACACCTGGCTTCAGCCTCCTGAATAGCTATGATTACAGGTCTGAGCCATCAAGTGCCCAGCTTTCTCTTCACTCTTTATCACTCAATATTCTAGCCTCCAAGTTCATTATTCTTGGTTCTTGTAGGTACCAAGTTTTGAATACAAGGGTAACTATCAGAAAGAGGACCCTATGTATTCTTTCATCCTGGATCAAAGCCAATTGTACCTCACTCTCCTGAAACCATTGTTATCGGACAGCATAAGATCATTATCAGCCTCTGGTATACTTTTATTACTTCACTAGCTAAGCTCTTAGACATTTTTTCTGTAAGCAATTGCAAATGTCTATCCTTTCCACAAATATAAACTGTTGTAGTTCCCAAGAGATCCACTTCTTCCCAAGAAACACCTCTAATAATATACCCTAATGGAAAAATAATGGGATGTGATCTGTCTACCTTTGAAATCTTGGTGGTTTAGCTTTCTTTCACCCAATTCCTGTCTTTCCCAACACTCTCCTTCACTGACAGTTATGGGTGCTAGCCCATTTTAGCACCCATAGGTTGTCCTAAATGAAACAGAGGTGTCATGATACATTTTAAGACACTGTGAAATTAAATTCTGCAAAAGGATATATATGTAGAAGGAGTTAAAAACTCTTATCTTTGGGAAGTCTAGAAAAGGGACATGATGTTCTCCAATATTGAATTTTATATTCATTAATTTATTCATTCTCAAACAGCCACCACATATCTACTATGAGTCAGGCTCCATGCAAGATGCTTGAGATAAAAGAGTAAAGCTCCTTGCCCTCAAAGAGCTCCCAGATTCATGGGAATAATAGATGCAAAATTGTAACATGCAGTAATATGTGATAGATCAGGGCTAAGTACAAAATGTCAAGGAAATGAAAGTGAATCCTTAATTTTTCCTAGGAAGAGTCAAGCAACATTTCCCCAAAGATATGATTTGGAAATGATTTTGGAAGGAACAATAGGAATCTGTAGATAGAGTGATGAGAAAGGATGCTCTAAGCAGAGAGAGAGCAGTATCAAAAGCCAGGGGCTAAATTATAACAAATCATATTTACTCAGCACTTAACACGTGACCAGATACTTTCTGCATTGTCATTGAATGTGACAGCAACAATATGAGACAAGTTGAACTATTATGAGATTTGCAGGTGGGTCGTTGGGGCATAGAGGTCAAATGACTTACTATCTTAACTAGAAAATAGGAAAGACAATATATGTGTCCAACTAGCTGGACTTCAGAGCTGAAACCATTAACCAGTGCATTAGTGGTGGCCCTTTCAGACATCAATGCCTGCCAGGTGAAGTTGGAATGGTAGTAATATAAAGTAAGCATAGGAAAAAGTAAGTTGGAAAGCTCGGCTTCAAAAGTCCATATGGGGCTGGGAAGGTGGCTCTGTGGTAGAGTGCTTGCCTCACATGCATGGGGCCCTGGGTTCGATTCCCCAGCACCACATAAACAGAAAAGGCTGGAAGTGGTGCTGTGGCTCAAGTGGTAGAGAGCTAGCCTTGAGCTGAAGAGCTGAGGGACAGTGCCCAGGCCCATTGTTCAAGTTCCACAACCGACAAAAAAAGTCCATATGGAGGAACATGGAGCCTCTGGAATACAAAAGACATGTGCATCAGTATGATGCTCAGGCACAAATTCAATTCTACATACAATATTTTCTTTGTTCAGCTCCCCATAAGCCATTACTGTTACTTCCCAAGTTTGCACCAGAATTCCGGAGGGTAATATAGTGTTCAATGAAATAGCATTAAGGGCCTTTAAATCTCCAGCTTCTCATTCTTGTTATCCAATCCCAGGCAATGGGCTCTGCATCAATGAGGCAGGCTGCAAACTGTATTGAAGAGATTGGGAAGTCCAAAAGACATGGAATATATAGTTGAAAAAGAAATTGAGAAGGTAGAGATAAGGTTTTTTGGGGTGTGGTGATAGTGAAAGCAACACTGAAATGCTGAGGATCCCTTGTGAAGAAGATTTTTTTCTCATGAAATATTTTCCTACTGTCTGTTCTGTTGTAATATTTAATAAAATCACTTTTCAAATGGTAGCTGCTTTCACTTCTGTTTCAAAGATGTAGAACATGCATATGGCAAGCATTGCTTTTCCTTACCCAATATCCAATCTCTTCTTCACAGAATTCATTTTGTTTGATGAGGAAACTGCTCTTCTCAGTTTCCCTTGTCTTGCAGAGAGCTGGTCGGCTGACTTACAACTGACCAATGAGATGGAAGCAAGTGTGACTGCAAGTGGATTCTAAAGAAGTGCTTTAAAGTGTCTCCTTTCGCCTCTTTTTTAGTCTTACAATGCAAATCGAATTCCTGAACTTACAGAGCCTTTCTTACACATCAATAGTTGTACTATGAACATTAGAGCACAGAGAAGAATGACAGACCACAAAAGAAGGCCCAAGGGCCTAGACTCCTAGTAGATCCTGGAATCTCTAACCCCATTTTTTTTTTGGTCAAAGAACAAAAATGGAGCCCATGCATTTTTTTTTGGTCAGTCAAGGGGCCTGAACTCTGGGCCTGGGCACTGTCCCTGAGCTCCTCAGATCAAAGCTAGCGCTCTACCACTAGAGCCACAGCACCACTTCCAGCTTTTTCTGCTTATGTGATGCTAAGGAATTGAACCCAGAGCCTCATGCATGCAAGGCAAGCACTCTACAACCAAGCCACCTTCCCAGCCCAAGCCCATACATTTTTAAACCTCTAGATTTCGATGTAGCCAAACGAAATCTCAATTTAATATGGCTTGCATAACTTCCGAATCTAGAGCTTATACATTTGTGGCAATAAGAGTGGGGAGGAGGGAGAGAGGTTAAGATAGAATAGAATATAGGGAGTGAACCCACTCAAGCTACATTACATGCATGTTGTAAATAATCAAAGTGAAGCCCTTTTCCACAGCCATTTTATGCTATAAAAATTGAACACAAGATTAGTGGGGCTGTGTAGTCCACTGAGAAACGTGATCCTGAGAGGTGAAATGAGGGCAACATCTCCTTCCCTGTCTAAGCTCGTCTTTGTCCAAACCTGGGAATTTCTGTGTGCTGATTAAATCAGGAAGGCTGTTCCCTTACAAGGGGTGGCAGTGAGAACCAGAGCCTTCAAGGGAGGGTGATACCCAGGAGATAAAATATGGGCATCTAATACAAGCTGTACCTTCCCTCCCACATCCCTGTGCTTTAGAACTCTTCTCTGGCAAAATCTAAGATGTTCCCAGTCGAGTTTTTTTAGTATGCAAATGTAATGATTTAATGATGATAAGCAAGACAAAGTGGTAGAATTATACTTCTTTTATAGACAGAGGACAATGAAATGTTTAGCTACAATTTTCCCATGCAAACCATCTCAGATGCATGACAAACACACAGAGTTTATGAAAACAGATCATACACTGAAAATTATTAGAAATATTTATACTTTGAATCAACATGCTTGTCCTATTTAAAAATTAATACCTGAAGAAGACAGTAATAAATTATTTCTATTTTCAGACATTTCAGAGTAGATAAACTCTATTGTTTATAGCTGTTAAAATAATTGTTGACTATTAAAATAACTATTAACTATTTATTTGAACACAATGCTATGCTGCACATTAGAATTGCAAAACAAAAACTTGCTGGTTTAACATTCAAACCATTTTATTTTTAAATTTGAATATAAATATATTTATAAATGTAAATTTTAGAAACATACTAATTCTACCAGAATTAACAGGAAAAATCTAAAATTTTCTTTTTAAGAGTTTTCTTTATTGCAAAGTTAAATTAAAAAATTTTAGAAAAGCATTTACTGGAAAATTTTCACCATCAAAAATAAGTTGACAAGGTAGAGCGTTGGTGGCTCACACCTGTACTCCTAGATACTCAGATGGCTGAGATCTGAGGATAGCATTTTAAAGCCAGCCTGGTAAGACAAATCCTTGAGGCTTATCTCGTTAACTACCAAAATGCCAGTACTGGAGTTTTACCTCAAGTGGTAGAGAAGCAGCCTTGATTGAAAAACTAAGAACAAGTACCATGGCCCTGAGTTCAAGCCCTGGTACTGGCACAGAAACACACACACACACACACACACACACACACACACACAGATTTGTTAGTATCTTTCAATGGGAAGTAATTTATAATTGTATACCAACATGAAAATATTACATGATGATAAAGTTCAAACTTAGGGTATTTTTGAAGGTAGAACTAACTTGGGGAATTTTAGAAAATGAAATAATATTCTTATTATAATACTTATAAATATACACTACTGGTTTGGGGCCAATACATGCTGTATAACAGGCATAATGTCAGGATTCTTACAAAATAGACTCACTCAAGCAAGTCAGTAAAATAAATAATAATAGCCACTTTTAAAAATAAAAATTGTAAAACTGAGCTGGGCACAAATGGCTCATGCTTATAATCCTAGCTACTTATGAGGCTGAGATCTAAGGGATTGTGGCTCAAAGCCAGTCTGTTCAGAAAAGTTCATGATACTCTGTCTCTTAAAAACAAGAATACTGGCTGGAGGCATGTTTCAAGTAGTATAAAGCAAGCCAAGTAAGCAATAGAGCAAGTATGAGACCTTGATTTCAAACCTCAGTACAGAAAATTAAAAAGCATAACTGAGGTTGTGCTCTTATGAATGATTTTATGCAGCACAAGAGAAGTAAAAAAGAAACAAAAAGATCAAAATGGCTAAATAAGCAAAAGATCACTACTGCTAATTATATAGCAATATTACATACATATTATTTATATTATTTGTATTTTATTTCAATAAGAAAAGTACTTATTTCCTATAGGTTCTTTTTCTTTTTTTTTTTTTTGGGGTCCGGTCGTGGGTCTTGAACTCTGGGCCTGGGCACTGTCCCTCAGCTCTTCAGCTCAAGGCTAGTGCTCTACCACTTGAGCCACAGCGCCACTTCTGGCTTTTTTCTTTTTGCTTATGTGGTGCTGAGGAATCGAACCCAGGGCCTCGAGCATGCAAGGCAAGAGATCTACAACTGAGCCACCTTCCCAGCCCCTCCTATAGGTTCTTAATAGCATAATACCAAGAACAATGCACAAGCCTGTACTATAAGGTATAAGTTGATTGATCTTAATAAACTATCACCCAGTACTTAATATCCATGGTAAAATATTCCCAAATCTGAACAATGGCTACAGAAACTTTCACATAGAAAAAATATAGTTAACTTCCTCAATTTTTAAAAAAGAGCTCTTGATAAACATATAGGAGAATGTCACACAGCTGCAATATAATTCAATAGCACTATAAAAGAAGGCAAATTGGACCAGAGCCACATGCATTAGCCCTTACAAAGCCCTTATGGCATACAAATATCTATATCTATCTATCTATCTATCTATCTATCTATCTATATATCTATATATATATATATATATATATATATAAAGAATTAAATATTTTCTTCCTTAACTGTCTCAGGTATCAGGCAGATGAAGTGGCTGATAACTCAGAACCCAGTTTTGATGTGCATTGACAAAGGACAGATGGTAGTTACCAATGAGACTATAGCTTCTTTCATTCATAATACTGGAACATGAGTAAATGGAAAATGAAGACACTGGAGTAGTGAATTATGCTAGACAATCAAGAGGGAGAGAAAATAACTTCCTGGACCACTGGCCTTGTGGCTTCCAGAGTCACATTCCAGTTCCCTAGCATTTGGCAGTGCTTCTCTCTGATGACTAATCTTCATTCTTTTTCAAGCAAATCAAATTTTATTTTAAAGGAAGATTTTCTTCCTTTATCAGGTACAAAAGCAAGAGGTACTCATTAGTGGACAGTTGGGTATCTACTTACAGTTTTTTCAACTTAAAATTAAAACTTTAAAGTATTTGGATTATCTTTAAGTCATTGTACAAAGGAGATGCCATTCAAGAAAGCAGTTTATGAATACAGTACATCTTTATCAATATCACCCCTTCCAACATTCTTACCCACAACCCATCCCTTTTCTCATGTTTCTAAATTTTTTAGGATATGATATAAATGCATTGCATACAGAAGCTGCTTTGTTAAATGGTGTCTATCCTATAAAATAAAATTGAAATTCATGCAAAAGCAATACACATTTTTAGGTTTATATCAAAATAATATTCAATCAGTAAAAGCTGGAAGGTATATCAGTATAATACTCTCAGGATGTGGGTAGAGACAGTGAGTTGCAGCCCCCAATCCTCTCAGCCATGTGAGTACAAAGGGATACTTCCAACGCTATCATATACCATATTATAAGCCAGAGTATTTGTAGCTTAAGTGTACTAAGTGCATTCAACACAATATTTTCAATTTGCAATGAGTTTACAAGGATGTAAGTTCATTTTAAGCAAGGGAATGTGTGTACATATATACTTTAAAAATTCCTCTTCCTGTATGACATCAATCTGGAAAGTATTCAGTCTGTCAGTTTTACTTTTGAGAAACTTCCTTAATGACATCACAGTTATTGCTGTTGAAAATCCTAAGTATCTGTTATCATTCACCTCCTTCTTGGATTTCTATTTGTTTACTTCCCTATGTAAACTGTCTGGTCAAAAGATTCAGTGTGTAAGTCTAATGTCATCAGTTGTAATTATCTTCATCTGCAACTTCTCTATTTTCATTAGAGCCATTGGCAGTAACAGCCAAAAGACGAGCTGCATAAAAGCCCTTCTCATCTCATTTCTGAAAAGATCTGGAAGTAATTTGTATAGGATATACTAAAGCTTTTTGCCTGACTAGATTCAGGAGCAGTTTGATTTTTATAAAGTTTAAATATCACAAAATCAGGTATGATGTTTTTCAGAAAGAACGTAGACATTCTGTGAAGGTCTTAGCATCAATGGAGCATATTAAATAGAGGTCTAGCTCAATGATTTGGATGTTGCTTGTTCAATGCACTTTTGTATAATGGAAGATCTCAGGAAAGCAGCTTGTAAGAAGCTAATAAAACAGACAGAAAAGACAATGAAAGTTAAAAGTCATCCAACAGGAAATGAATGTGGGCCAAGTAGCCATCTTGAGGTGAGTCTCAGATGCCACTGACAATAAGTCAAAAAGAGGAGACTGGTACCTGGGCACTCCACTGGCTGGCTCCCAGTCTAGCCCCAATTCCTTTTACCTCCCCTACGGCCCCTGCCCTGGGCATTGCAGAGGGAGTGAGAGGACTGGAAGGAAAAGTGGTTGCTGTTAGCATTGGCTTAATTTTTCCTGGCTAGAAGGCGTTCTTAATCCAAATAAGAACTTTTTTTTTTGCCAACACTGGCCCTCTTTTAACAAATGAGATCATTTCCTTTGTCTCACAGCAAGTGAGCAAGTCCAGTAACCTGACCAGAAAACAGGCCATCTCTACAAGGCAGAAGGCAGAAATCTACTAAAAATAATAGTACTAATTGCCATAAATTGTTTTTTTTTTCTTGGATCAGTGCTGTGACTTGAACTCAAGCCTTCACATGCTCACTCAGCTTGCTTGCTCAGATGGCATTTACCATTTGTGACATGCTTCCAGACTGGCTTTTGGCTGGTTATGTTTGAGATGGAGTCATTTAGACTTATCTACCCCCTGCAAGCTTTGAAATATGATCCTCAGATCTTAGCCACCTGAGTAGCAAGGATTCCAGGGGTGAGCCACCAGTGCCCAAATGATTAATCATTTTCTATTTCCCAGGCACTATGATGTGGACTTTTTATGTTCATTCTTCACTAAACCTACTAAAAATGCTCTGCCATAGGGACAACTGGTAATCACATTTGATAGAAACTGACAGAGCAAGGTTAAAGGACTTTTCTCAAATCACCAAACTAAGAAGCTGCAGCTGCAGATTTAACTCAGCGGTTCCTCCAGTTTTTTCAGAAAAGCTTCTATGGTTTCTTTTTCTAGTGTATATTAAGTGTACAAAGCATGGGATCTCTGTGATATTTCAATACATGCCTAGAATGTATGAAATGTACTTTGATCATATTCACTCTTATATTGCTTTCTTTCTTTAAATCTCCCTTCCACCCACCTGTCTCTTTGAAAACTTTTTGTACAGCTGGGCATTGGTGGCTCATGCAATTCTAGCTCTTTAAGAGTCTGAGGTCCAAGGCTCACAGTCCAAAGCCAGCCTCAACTGGAAAGTCTGTAAGTCTCTTATCTCCAATTAATGATCAGAAAGCCAGAAACAGAGCTGTGGATCAAGTGGTAGTATATGAGTCTTTAGTGAAAAAGCTAAGGGACAGCACTCAGGCACAGAGTTAAAGCCTTGGGACTGACATGTTTTCCCTTGTTTGTGGAAGTTAGATCTAACTTATAAACATGCAAGTAGACACATATGCAAGTGTACAAAGCATATTAACTGAAGTGTGGTACATACTTAGAAGAATTCAAATGGCATAACTACTAGAAATATAAATCCACTGTCCAACAAAATGAAGAGCAGAACGCTGGTACTTGAGATATGGAGGAACAAGTCAAGGAGAGAGGGACCAGACAAATGAAGAGAGGAAATGAGGAAATGCAATCATATTCAATGTCTATTCTATCAAAGTGGGAAAACTGGGGAAGAGGTTTGGGTTGGGAGAAATGGGGAACAATGATGAAAGGGATGATATCAGTCAAGATGCATTGCTTATAAACTGACATGTTGAATGGTAGCCCCTGTGTATACTACTTAAACATGATAAAATATAATAATAATAATAAGATGGAGGAGGAGGAGGAGGAGTACAAGGAGGAAAGGGGAAAGGGAAGGCGAAAAGGGAAGGAAAAGGGAAGGAACTAGGGAAGAGGAAAGGAAAAGGGAAGGGGAAGAAGAAGGACGAGAAGAGGAAGAGGAGGAGGAAGAGGAAGAGGAGGAGGAAGAGGAGGAGAAGGAGGAGGAGGAGAAGGAGGAGGAGGAGAAGGAGAAGGAGAAGGAGAAGGAGAAGGAGAAGGAGGAGAAGAAGAAGAAGAAGAAGAAGAAGAAGAAGAAGAGGAGGAGGAGGAGGAGGAGGAGGAGGAGGAGGAGGAGGAGGAGGAGGAGGAGGAGGAGGAGGAGGAGGAGGAGGAGGAGGAGGAGGAGGAGGAGGAGGAGGAGGAGAAGAAGGAGAAGGAGAAGAAGAAGAAGAAGAAGAAGAAGAAGAAGAAGAAGAAGAAGAAGAAGAAGAAGAAGAAGAGGAAGAAGAGGAAGAAGAGGAATAGGAAGATGAGGAGGAGGAGGAGGAAGAGGAAGAAGAGGAAGAAGAAGAAGGAGGAGGAGGAGGAGGAGGACAATGAAGGAAGAGGAGGAAGAGGAGGAGGCTATTTTTCTTGTAAGATTTTCATGTTGGTTTCATGAGGAATTTTCCATATATGTGTACAATTCCTACAGCTTCTTATTGTCTATCAGAAAATATTCCGATATTTCTGAATACATTCAGGGTCTATAAAATTTATTATGCTATGGCCCTAAAAGACTTTTTTTCAAAACCTTTGTCAATTAAATGGAGACTAGTCTGTTAGGATGAAAGATTTCAAAGAGACCACCTAGTCTAATATCTTTCTGTACTAATGGGGAAACTGAGACCTAGAACACCTACATTAAATTAGTGCTGGTAGCACAACTAGAATCTAAGTCTTAGGCTCAGTCTAAAAATGTATTCCTAGTGATCCAGGCTGGGAAAATGTGCCCAATATTCATTAAGTGATTAGAGAGAGATATACATGTGTACATAGGTCTAGATAAATGTTACAACTAAATAACGACAAATGGTTCTGACCATGTGAGAATGAAAAGACATGCATAGAGCAGGAATATTGACCTCAGACAAGAAATGCTTAAAATGTAAAACCAAGATCCAGGCACAGTGGCTCACACCTATACTCCTAGCTAGTCAAGAAGCTAAGATTTGAGGATTGAAGTTTGAAGTCGTTGAGGTTTGAAGGCAAGAAACAGAGTTTTATCTCTAATTAACAAGCAACAAGCCAGAAGTGAGATGTGTGGCTCAGGTGGTAGAGCACCAGCCATGAAAGCTGAGCTTCAGCTGAGTTCAAGATTCAGAACTGGACCACTTACACAAGAAGTAAGTTAGGAACAAGGTTTTCTAGACAGGAAACAGGTACTTGAAAGGGGTGTAGTAAGGTCAAGGGGAGAAGGGTAGATGAACGAAGAGAAGAGGGGTAGAATGCAGTAAAAAAAAAAATCAATACATACCCTACAAAATTAAGAGAAGTGAGGGAAGGGTGTGTTAGGAGGGATGAGTGAGAATGTCAAAAAGGGTAAGATCAATCAAGATGCATTGTATTCATAAACTGCTTTGTTAAATGGCAACTTCTTTGTACAACTACTTATAAAAATAAACAATAAAAAGAATATGGTTTTCTAGTCTCTTCCTATATACACCCCTACTCTCTCTTCTCTGTGTCTCTGCCTGTCTCTCTACCTCTTTCTCTCTGTCTCTGTCTCTCTGTCTCTCTGTATCTCTCTGTCTCTCTCTGTCTCTCTCTCTCTGTCTCTCTCTCTCTCTCTCTCTCTCTCTCTCTCTCTCTCTCTCACACACACACACACACACACACACACACATTCTTTCCCTAAGAAAATCATATAAGAAAGTTGTTGGCACAGAGTGGTACAGAAGAAAGTTAGCAGAACTTAGGCAGGTCTAGATTTGGATCTAAGCTTGCATTGACAATCTGTATGGCTTAGACACATCTCTTAATCTTTTTTAGTTTCTGCTTCCTCATCTGACTAATGGGAATAACAAATACCACACATTATTACTGAGAAGATTAAAAGAGATCACATTATCAGGTAAGATTATGTTGCTTTTGTTTAAAAGAAATTCAGCTCCAGTGACTTAAACATATGAGATTTTTATCTGTATCATTAACAAAAGACCTGGAAAGAGACCATCAAAGAGACAGTGGGGCTGGGAATGTGGCTTACTGGCATTCGTGAGGCCCTGGGTTAGATACCTCAGCACCACATAAGCAAAGAAAAACAATGCCAGAAGTGGCACTGTGGCTCAAGTGGTAGAGCGCTAGCCTTGAACTGAAATGCTGAGAGACATTGCCCAGGCCCAGAGTTCAGGCCTCATGACCAACAAAAACAAAAAACTGAGACAGTGGTCCCACCAAAACATCATGAAACAAGTGTGGGTTGGGGTTTTTGTGTTTGTTTGTTTGTTTGTGTCAGTACTTGGCTTGAACCCAATCTCTTAGCTCTTTCCATTCAAGACTGGTACTCTACTACTTGAACCATATCTCCACATTTTGCTTTTAGTGGTTAATTGGAGATGAATCTCACAGATTTTCCTACCCAGTCTGGCTTCAAATTGGATCCTCAGATCTCAGCTGCTTGAGTAGGTAGGATTACAAATCTCATCCAGTTGTGATTTTGCCTCACCATCCTGCTTCATGTGTATATTCCTTTTTTATGGCATCACATTCTAAACATGAAAGAGAAAGAGATAAAAGGCCTAGAAACCCCACTTTTACTTCATTCACCACAATAAGTTTCATAGCCACTTGTAGTTGTCAAAAGTCTGCAGAGGAATTTTAAGTCAGTACATTTTTCCCCAAACAAAATCAGAATTATATAAAGAAGAAACAATAGATAGAGATCAGACAACTTACAGCATCCATCATTACTGTGTATGTGAAAGGGTTTAGACATAAGGTCAATTTATCATAGAAGACATGTTCAATAAATGTGAGGAATTAACTTTTGAGTCTGATGGTATAGTTGATAGACAAAGTTCAAGTCAATCTGACCCAATGGGGGATATTAAAGAGCTCCAGGCCCAGACTGAAAGTCTCTGACATGATATCTGCCTACATGTCAATTCTTAAGGAATTGGCAAAGTGCTCATAAATTCCTAAACACTATGAGAGAGAATAAAAACTCACATTTGAAGTTTATTTTCTAGTAGTCTAGAACAGTTTCTGCAATGTAACCAGTCAGCTTAGTCTCTTGAGCATTGTCTCTGGGTTATTAACAACAACATACCACCTTGGGGTGGATAACACTTGGATCTCACAAAGCTCTTTACATGTCAGCACAATGGAAAATGTGAGCTAGCAGGTGTTCCTGGAAGAATGGAGTAGGGCAACTATGACTAGGTGGAAGCAGAGACTGGGAAATTCAAGGCTAAAATAGCTTTTTAGAGGCAAGCAACCCATGGTTGAGGCAAATGTTGACTACAAGGAACCCAAAAGGACAATATAGAATACCATCTACATTATTCTCCTGCTTCTGAATGGACCCGCTGAATCCACTTGAAGTCTTACTTTGGGCCAATTTGAGGACATAGGAGCTCCACAACGTTTCTCAGACCCAGGTCTTTTATCCTGCTCTTCAATATGTTATAAGGTAAATTATAAGAGAAACCACATTTTGGAAGATGGAATATTAGAGTCTTTACTGCACATCAGTGTGCAAGCAGCCCATTGTTACAAAGGACTACAGCCCCGCAAAACACAACACAGCTAGGAAACAGGCCAGAGAGAAAAGAAAGAACAAAAACAATATCAACAAACCAATTCAGCTCCAGTGGATGAAGAGCTGAAATGGGACACCATGATGACCAGAGATAAGCCAGGACACAGGACATGATCACAGGAGACACATGGCATGGTACCATGGCGCCAGTGTTTGTCTGGGCCTAAATAGGGTCAGGGCAGTGGGCAGATCCACAGGAAATTCCTAGTCCCAGGCACTGGACTGACAGGTTCAGTAACCTATCAGCCAAGTGCCTGCCCCTGCTTCTAGGGATCTAGGCATACCCATCATCTGGGAGGCAGGGGCATTTCCTTCCCCCAGCATGAAGACAGATGTCAGACCCTACCATCTGCCATGTGCCCAATATGGTGCTTGCCAGGCCTGACTTCCTTACTTCAAATCTACTAACAAAGCTTTGCCTCACTCTTCTTCCTTTTATTATGATTAGTATTTTTTTCCTTTCACTTCTACAAATGTTTTAAGAGATTTGTTTCTTTTTAGGATGGCACATTTTTATTAGCATCAATTAGTTGTACAAAGGGGTTTTATTTTGACATATCCGTATGTACATATAATGTGCCTTAATCAGACTTATCCCATAACTGGATTATAGACATTAAGCCCCAACTCAAGGAATTTTCTTTATATGTTATACTTGGCTCTTCTCCCCTATGCACCAAATAAAGAGACATGGTGAAAGGTGGAGAAAAGACATTAATTATATGGCCAGTCATGGAAAGACAGCACTTTTGTTCATTTTCAGCCATCTTCAGCTGTCTTTAGGAGTATACACATTTCTTAGATCAGAGAGAAATGGGGGAAGGGAATGAGGAAGATATGTATAGTTGTAACAGTCGACAGTCACAAGTGTAGCATGGCTGGCCATTAACTCCATCTTTGTTTCTGGAAGCCTAGAAGGTGATCTGTAGTTTTTGGCTGTTCTCTTCCTTTGGGACAGTATTGCCTTTTGCCACAGATAAGACAAAGACATTGGGCTGGGAAGGTGGCTCAGTGGTAGAGCACTTGCCTTGCATGCATGAGGCCCTGGGTTTGATTCCTTAGCACCACATAAACAAAAAGAAAAAAGCCGGAAGTGGTGCTGTGGCTCAAGTGGTAGAGCGCTAGCCTTGAGCTGAAGAGCTGAGGGACAGCGTCCAGGCCCAGAGTTCAGACCCCACTACCGGACCACCCCCTAAAAAAAAAAACAAAGACATTGCCTGTCTTAGGAGGCAGGTTGCCTTTGTCACAAGATGGTAATAAGGAATACTGTTTTTTCTGGATCTCAAGTGACTGCACAAAGGAATAGCTAAGGTAAAAAGCGACAGATACAAGTATGAGGGGAAACCTCATACTTTTAGTTAGGTTCATGGGCCTAGCAAAAACAACTTTTATGTTGCCTCTTACAATCCAATCCCTCCATCATTCTCACCCATCTTTCTCTGCTTTCCAAACAAATCTCAACACACTATGTTGTTCCTTTTTTGGGGGGGGGGGGGCGGTAGTGGGGCCTGAACTCTGGGCCTGGGCACTGTCCCTCAGCTCTTCAGCTCAAGGCGAGCGCTCTACCACTTGAGCCACAGCACCACTTCCGGTTTTCTAACGGTTTATTGGAGATAAGAGTCTCACGGACTTTCCTGCCCAGGCTTTATTTAAACCACGATTCTCAGATCTCAGCCTCTTGAGTAGCTAGGATTACCGACGTGAGCCACTGGCACCCGGCTTCATTGTTCCATTTTTACACCTGTACACAAAGTACTTCGACCATATACATTCTCCTTCATCCCTCTGTTCATCCTGCCCCATTGAACTAGTACCCATACCCCTCATAGGGCCTATTTTACATCCCTGTCATTCAGTTTTTTAGTGTATGTTAATTGTTCAAAGATGTTTCACTGTTGTATTCCACACATTGGAGATCATCATGTTAATTGAAATAATCCAAACATATATATATATATATGTATATATATATTTGTGGAACTAGTTGAGGGGATTGTAGGGAAAGGAAAAGAATGTTATATGGTGAATCATACCAATTCATTTCATCAGTAAATGAAGATAGTCAGTCTCACTGGCAGTTACGGAACAATGCAGTAGTGAGGTGGGGAAAGTAAGAGTAAGGGGCAATGTGATTAATGGGTTATATGTGCATGTGTGAAATACCACAATGAAACCTCATTTGAGCAACAAGTATTTCTCTTTATTTGGAAAAGGAAGACTTGAATAGGATTCAGAAAGTCTGTGTCTAATTTCCATACCATAAAGAAACTGTTTAGAGAAAACATTGCAAAGATTTATTGTCCCACCTATAAAATGACGATAGGAATCATTGCTTACCTCATAGAACTATTGGATGGATGAAATCAGACAACTGGAAGAAATTGCATTGAAGGTAATGACGTCTAATGCAATATATATATGTATAATATTATAGTATCTGTATATCATACATATATATATATAATTAGCTGAACACCAGTGACTCATGTCTGTAATAGCTACTCAGGAGGTTGAGATCTGAGTATCATGGTTTGAAGCCAGCCCAGGCAAGAAAGTTCATGAGACTCTCATCTCCAATTAACCAGAAAAAAGCTGGAAGTAAGAGTTGTGGCTTAAGTAATAGAGTGCTGTCCCTGAGTAGAAAAGCTGAGGGAGAGTGTGAAGTCCTGAGTACTAGCCTCAGTACTGGCACAAAATAAAATAAAATGTAAAAATGGTAAGAAATTGTTTTCTAGACTTATCTATTATTCATTCAGTCATTCAAAACATTTATTTGGACCATACTCTTTGGGGATCTATTCTGTTATAGAGGATTCTATGCTGTAGAAAATAAACAAGATCCTTATTTTCTTAAAAGTGTAATTCTGATAGGTGAACTGAAAATAAAGAAGGAATGATTAGTTAATAGTAAATAAGTGCATGGTGGGTATATAATTAATATGATTGAGGTTATCAATTAATATTTGGTCAGGAAAAGAAAGGCAGTGCCATGCCTTCCAAATGTTATGATTTGAATATGAAATATTCATGATAGGCTTGGTGCTCAGCTGTGGACACTATATATGAAGCTTCTGGAAACTTCAAGAAGTAACACCTAGCTGGGAGAAGCAAATCACTAGAGTGGGTCATTAGAGGTATCATCTCTGGCCACTCCTTATCTTTCTCTCCTTCCTATTTCATGTAAGATAAACATCAATCCTCCACCATATACTATGGCTGCCATGATGCTCTGCCCAAGGGCATGGGGGAAAATGATCATGAGCCAAACTAAATCTCTTCCCATAAGTTGTTCTATTATATAATTTTGTCACAGCTATGCAAAGGCAAATAGTACTCCAAGAATGAAGAGTTTTAATATAAGCATTAAGGGAATATACAACTGTCATATAAACTGGGGGAGCATAAGTAATGTAGGCTTCTAACAATGGTTTGGTTTTCTTCTGAAGTACAGATGTGGGTGGTATTCCAAGCTCATGAGGGAGCTGCTATAATTCTCTATATCTTTGGGAAGTTCCCATCTATAATGTTGTCTCAATAACACAAATAGATCTAAAGTACTCATGGGAAAGGTACTGGAAATCTCACACTTCCCTGTGTGTCTGAATACAATTGCCTTCACAGAACAATGTCTTTGTCCAAATCTCATGCGATTGCTTCTTGTTAGAAAACGTTAACGTAAAGTTAAAACCAAAAGAAAGAGATTTCAATAAATTTGAATTTGGTACTACTGAAGTAACAGAGATAATCCAGAATGCTAGGAATTAATTTCGGCTATGTCATAAAACTTCTTTTTTTATTTCTTTTTTTTCTTTTTTTATTAATGTTTTTTTTTAATTGTGGAAGTACCATACAAGGAGTTACAATTACATGAGCAAGGTAATGTGTACATTTGTTGCCTCCTCCTTTGTTTCCCCTTCCTATCTTTTCCTCTCCCCCCCCCACCCATCCCTTTCCCCTGCCACCCCCCCCCCCCCGCCAAAGTTGTAAAGTTTGTTGTTCAACATAATGTCTTGCACATCTTATTGCTGCAATGGGTCCACATGTATCCCTATTTAAACAATTTTTTCCCTTCTCCTCCATAAATTATACCAACATCAAATACAGGGAAAACAGGGGTTATGTTGTGGGTGAGGGACATAACAAAGCAACAAAAAAATCCTCTTATAAATATGTTAGAAACAATAGCAAGAAAGAAAAACCATTTGAGTTCTTATCTTGGGGTTCATTTCGCCTAACATCAAATTATCTGACCATTGCTGCTTGTCTCAGACATATACTAGTTACTGCAAATAAGGGAAACCATGGGAACTACATTTCTTTGGGCCTGGCTTACTTCACTTAATATAATTTTTTCCATTTCCAAACAAATGAGGCCATGTCATTCTTTCTGATGGAGGCATAGAATTCCATTGTGTATATACACCACATTTTCTTGATCCATTCATCTACTGAGGGGCATCTGGGTTGGTTCCATATCTTAGCTATGGTAAATAATGCTGCAATAAACATAGTTGTGCTGGTAATGTTAGTATGGTTTTGTTTGTGATCATTTGGGTAAATGCCCAAAAGTGGGATCCCCAAAGAAACAACTGCCCAAAAAATAAGTGGGCTAAAGACTTACAAAGAAACTTCTCTGAAGAGGAAAGAAGGATGGCCAATAGAAATTCTCACCCTCCCTAGCCACAAAGAAATGCAAATCAAAACAACACTGAGATACCACCTCACCCCAGTTAGAATGCCTATCATCAAGAACTCTAATAACAACAGATGCTGGAGGGGATGTGGACAGAAAGGAGCCCTATTGCATTGTTGGTAGGAGTGTAAACTTGTTCAACCACTTTGGAAAGCAGTATGGAAGTTCCTCAAAAGACTCCACATAGAGCTCCCCTATGATCCAGCAATCCCACTTTGGGCATGAAACTTCTTTCTAATAAGAACTTCATCAGGGCTGGGAAGATCACTCCAGTGCTTGCCTCCTATGCATGAGGCCCTGGGTTTGTTCCTCCGCACCACATGAACAGAAAAGGCTGCAAGTGGTGCTGTGGCTCAAGTGGTAGAGCGCTAGCCTTGAGCTGAAGAGTTGAGCGACAGCACCCAGGCCCAGAGTTCAAGGCCCTCCCCCCCCCATTGACAAAAAAAGAGATAAAGGTAATTCTTGCTGGGCACCGGTGGCTCATGTCTGTAATCCTAGATACTCAGGAGGCTGAGATCTGATGATCATGGTTCAGAGCCAGCCCTGGCAGGAAAGTCTGTGAGACTCTTATCTCCAATAAACCATTCAGAAAACTGGAAGTGGTGCTGTGGCTCAAGTGGTAGAGGGCTAGCCTTGAGCTGAAGAGCTGAGGGATAGTGCCCAAGCCCAGAGTTCAAGCCCCACACCACCACCACCAACAACAACAACAAAAAAATCTTCATTAGTAGTTGTATTACAAAGGCACTCGGCTCAGGAACAGAGGGCCTGAAATTTAGCCCAGACAGATAGCCAAGACTTGGGCCTGGCATAAGGCTGTGTCAGAAAATGGAGTGTCTTTTTGTGATCAATCCCTGAAATTTCTCCTTTTTACAGATTATCTTGAGTGGAAAAGATACAATTTTACAATTTACAAAAATGCATGATATGATCTGGCAATGCCCTACTCTCTTTGAAAGTAATAATCAAGATGTGAGATGTGACCTGAGTTGTGATATTATAGGTCTGTCTCATCTTGCCTGTAATAAGCATCTTAAGGTTTAAAAAAATCGATCCATATATTACTTTTTCCCTATGTGAGTAGGCTGGCTGGTTGGTTGATTAAAAAGTTTGGTTGCTGAAGGTTACTGATTTTCTGGCCAGCTGGTGAAATAACTAGATTTCTGGTTTGCTGGCTTACAAACCGACAGCATCAGAGACAAACTGTCTTAGGCAGTAGGAAAACTTGCTGATTCTCTTCTTGAATGTTTGGCTGACTGATTTATTACTGATCTATTGGAAAGGCTTTCTGCTTATCTGTCTGATTAGTGGACAGGCAAGCTGAATGTGTAGTTACTGTTTTCTATCTTATAAATGATTGCTATGTTATATGATGGACTGATTGAATGATGGATAGGTTTCGTGACTCCATCAGTCTGCCTGACTGACATTCTGGCTGATAGTCATGATGGCTAACAGCTCTTTTTCCAACTGATGGTCTTCAGGCTGACTGATAGACAAAGATGACTGAATGTGCAAATGTCTGACTGAATAGTTATTAGTTTATCTGAAAGACTTCTTAGCTGTGAGTTCATGTACAAACACTAGGATGAAGAAAGTAGGATATTAACACAATCGAATATACTGAATATACTGAAAGAGGAAGGCAAGCTGGTGACAGGCAGGAAAAAGCATTTGGCAAAGGGGGTTAACAGCTTTCTCTGGATAGCTCAAGGAAAAAAAATTGCTCTAGACAAAATCAACTCATTAATAATGAGGCATGAAATTAATGTTAGCTCGAAACTACTTGAGAGACAAAGCTCATTACTCAGCTTGATCGTTAGCAAGGAAAAATAGAAGATGACACTTGGATAATAACAAACAGTAAAATATCAAGCATGGCCATAAAGGAGTCACTTATTGAGCCAGCAGGACAAGGACTGAGAGGGCACAAATCCCAGATCCCATGGATTAAGCCCAGGCACTTAGTCATAAAGAAGCCCAGAAAGAAGAGTGACTCAAGGCTGTACTTATTTTCTAGGAGACAAAATGGGTTATTCTCTTTTTGTTCTTAACTGCTGAGTGTTTGATGTTGCCTTCTCTCCAAATATCTTCTGACTTTATATTATGAAATACTAACTAATAATTTATATACCCTGGTCTCTACCTTATTAACTGTATACTAAATGTCAATTCTGTTGCCTGACCACCTGTGGTTTCCTTTAAAAAGCTGGCCACCCCTTCAGATCATTCTAAAGGAACATGTGATTTAGCTCTTGTGCAGAGAGCAATTACACTGGGGGTGGAAACTTACTGAAATGTCCACCTAGCCATAGACTTGACAGTCAGCTATAACATTATCTGTTTCAGGGGAAAAAAAATGTACTGGAGAAATTCCAATGCTTGAAAATCTAAACTAAGAAATAGCAGAGGTAATTTCAATAGGACTGGGATCTGAAAGGTTATCAGATAAAGAGAAGCAAGGACAACCCTGTTAGACTTGTTTTAAGCCTATGCTATGTGGAAACAGAACCACAAATAAACAGAAGCAAGGAGACAGAGAAATGGGAGATGAAATTGGCTTATGACAAAACAAGATAAATTATAGTAAAGCTGAGTTCCACTTGCGGAAAATCCAAAGGGTGAGGAGTCATACCCTTGCTAATGTCCCTGGAACTTCTTTAACCCATTTTTTGGTCCTTTAAACAAAATTACTGTGTATCAGATGTTTCTTTTTTCACGGTTCTATTTTTCACTCATAGGGCTTGAACTTGGGGCCTGGGCACTGTCCCTGAGTTTTGGGGGTTTTTTTGCTCACTTTGAGCCACAGTGCCACTTTTGGTTTTCTGGTGGTTAATTTAAGGAAAGAATCTCACAGACTGTCGGGCCTGGGCTGACTTCAAACCACGATCCTCAGATCTCAGCCTCCTGCAGACGAGAGCCACCAGCATCCTGGTCATGGTTCCTTTTGGTAAAAAAAAAAAAAAAAAAAAGTACTGAGTATCAGATGGTTTCTTTTCCAGGGTTCCTGGGCACAAGGTTTAAAATAAATTCTCTATACTTGACAAAAAAGCAAAGAACCATATAAAGCCTGCATATAGAACTAATGCCATCGTCTTTTCCCCGTGGAGGTTTTCTTTGAACCTAGTATTTTAAACATCACATTCTTCCACACTCTTTTCCACTCCTTCTGTTTGTTTTGTTTAGAGTCAAGGTCTCACTTTGTAACCCAAGCTAGCCTCAAACTAACCATCTTCTTACCTCAGCCTCCTGAGTCTTGTCATCACAGATGTGTACCACCTCACTTAACCTCTTTACCTTTTTTTGATATCCCCAGGAGTTCCTAAGCAAAATATCCTTTGCAAAAAGTATATATTGCTATTCCCCCTTGGATTTCTGACCATTATGAATATGTGCATAGCATTTTATATTCTTTTTCATATATTTCTCTCATAACCCTGAGAAGTAATCAAGCTGTTAATATTCTTATCTAAAATATGAAGTAATAGAGACTGAAGGAAATTAATAATAGGTCCAAATTTATATAGTAGTCAAACTACAACTAACACTCACTTTTCCTGATATCTAGCCCTGGTTTTCCCCTCTGTTTTTACTAATGTTTAAAAGAGTTGTCTTTAGGACACATGCTTCAAAAGGGGATGGGTTGTTTCACTGTATTTTGACAAGTGAAGAAAATATTTAAAATATTTTCCTCCATTCATCATGTTAAAGACAATAATCTTGAATATTTTTGTTTGCTTTCTATGTTTGCTCAATATCAGGAATCTAACCTGAGTATTTTTTCATGATAGGCAAGAACTCTATTGCTGAGCTACAGTCCCAGCCTAACCCTAGAAGTTGTATATAAAACAAATAAAAAAGACTGAAATGCAGAGAAAATCCTAAGTGGAAACTGAGGAAAACATCAGAATGATTTTCCTATGTTTTCCTTTCATTCACTGCTCATATATTCCAAGAAGCAGCCATTAACTCAGAAATACCCCTGAGCAAATACAACAAAAAATGGTTGTATTAAAAAATTGCTGACTCTAATCAAAAGACCAGAAAAAGAGCATCCTAGCAAGACAGGAGTTTTTAGATAACAATCAGCTACTCCAGTTAAAAAATACAGAAAAATATGAGCTTACATTGTATTAATTTTTTTTATTAATTTTTGTATTAATATTGATTCTCGGGGGGGGGACACAAATTAATGTATTATGTATGTGTGCACATATGTAGTAGTTTAGTAATATGTCTGTTACACTGTATTTTAGATATATTATATATAAATAAAATGTAGTAATGTACTATATATATATATGTATTACACTAAATTATACAAAAATATATATGATTTGTACTGAAGTGAGGAGACTGGGTCTATGCTTTCCCTAGATAATTGGTCCTTAATTTCCCCTGATTGTTTCCCTAGATGTTTTTTTTTAATACTTCTGTTAGGTTTAAGTGTACTCATCTGGTTTGCTTTGCATATGTATAACACTTTTGTTAGGTTTATTCCACAGACCTTATTTGGTTTGGGTCTATATAAGCTTCATTCTATTTGCATTCAGGGCTGCTGGTCTTTGAGTTAAGAGTCTACTAGCAGTCCTTCAGCTCTAAAATACTCATCATTTAGTTTTTTTTAGTATATATTTTTTATTGTAAAGACACTGTACAGAGAGGTCACAGTTACATGAGTAAGGTAATGAGTACATTTCCTGTTGAATATTGTTAGCTCCTCCTTTGGTTTTCTCCTAACATCCCTTCCCACACCACCTCCCCAACTCCTCCCTCCCCCCTACCCCTGGAAGTTGTAAAGTTTGTTTTCAACATAGTGTCTTGTACATCTCATTTTTACAATCGGTCATCCTGTATCGTTACTACAGCATTTTGTTATTTCCCTTCCCATCTCCAAATTAGAAATATGTATATATAAGATGCAAGGCACCAGAATCAAATACAATGGAAACAGGAGGAAAGAACATACAAAAGAAACAAAATAAATCACATAGCACATTATAAATATATTAGAAACAACGGCAACAAAGATAAAACCTCTTGTGTCCCTATCTTGAGGCTCATTCACTTAGCATCATCTTATATGGTCATATCTACATATCTTTTGACCTTTTCTGTTTGTCCAAGACATATACTAGTTATTACAGATAAGGAAAACCATGGAACCTATGTTTTTTTAGGTCTGGCTTACTTCATTCATTTTAATTTTTTCCAAGTCTTTCCATTTCCTAACAAATGGGGAGGTGTCATTCTTTCTGATGGAGGCATAGAATTCATCTATCTATCTATCTATCTATTTATCTATCTATCACATTTTCTTGATCTACTGAGGGGCATCTGGGTTGGTTCTATATCTTAGCTATGGTAAATAATGCTGCAATAAACATAGTTGTGCTGGTAGCTTTAGTATGGTTTTGTTTGTAATCATTTGGGCAAATGCTCAAAAATGGGATTGCTGGGTCATAGGGGACCTCTATGTGTAGTCGTTTGAGGAAATTCCATACTTCTTTCCAGAGTAGTTGAAAAGTTTATACTCCCACCAACAATGAAGTAGGGTTCCCTTCTGGCCACGTCCCCTCCAGCATCTGTTGTTATTAGATTTCTTGATTATAGCCATTCTAATTGGGGTGAGATGGAATCTCATTGTTGTTTTAATATGTATTTCTTTTATGGCTAGAGATGTTGAGCATTTCTTCATGTGTCTAATGGACATTCTTATTTCATCTTCAGAGAAGTCTCTAAGTCTTTAGCCCACTTACTTACTGGGCAGTTGTTTCTTTGAGGATTTGTTGTTGGGGGATTTAATTTTTTGAGTTCGAAGTATATCTTAGATATGAGACCCTTATCCATTGTATGGCTAGTGAAGATCTTCCCCCAATCCGTGGGCTTTCTATTGATCTTGCTAGCTATGTCCTTTGCCATGCAGAAGCTCTGCAGTTTCATGCAATCCCATTTGTCCAAACTTTCTTTGATTTGTTGTGCTTCTGGGTCTTTATTAAGAAAATATCAGCCTGTGCCAAGGAGCCCTAGAGTTTCTCCTATTCCTTCCTGTAATGTTTTCAGGGTGTCTGCTTTGACTTTGAGGTCTTTGATCCATTTGGAGTTGATTTAGGTGCAGGGTGATATATGGAGATCTAGCTTTAGTTTTCTACAGGTGATTAACCAATTTTGCCAGCACCATGTACCGAAGAGGCTGTCTTTCTTCCATTCTATCTTTATAGCTCCCTTGTCAAAGATTAGGTGGCAATAGGTCTGTGGGCTCATTGCTGGGTCTTCAGTTCTATGCCATTGGTCCTCAGTTCTGTTCTTGTGCCAGTACCAAGCTGTTTTGATAACTATGGCTTTGTAGTAGAGTTTGAAGTTTGGTATTGATAGTCCTCCAGCACTGTTCTTTCTATTAAGAATTGTTTTTGCTATGGGGTCTTTTATTGTTCCATATGAATTTTTGGATTGCCTCTTTTATTTTCTTGAAGAATGAGGTTGGAATATTGATAGGTATCACATTGAATTTGTAGATAGCCTTGGGAAGTATTGCCAATTTCACAATGTTAATCCTCCCAATCCAGGACCATGTGTAGTTTTTCCACTTTCTTAGTTCTGATTTAATTTCCTTTTTCAGGTTTTTCAAGGTTTCATCAGAGAGGTCCTTCACTTCTTTAGTTAATTCCTAGGTATTTTATATTTTGTGGGGCTATTACAAATGGAGTTGCTTTTCTGATTTCAGCCATGCTCTTCTCATTGTTGGCATACAGAAAAGCCATTGATTTTTGCAGGTTAATTTTATACCCTGCTACTTTGCCAGAGTTTCAGGTCACCTCGAGTAAGTTAGGAGTGCAGTCCATGGGGTTCTTTAAATAGAAGAAAGATCATGTCATCTGCAAAGGAGAGTTTTACTTCATCTTTCCTTATTTGGATCCCCTTTATATTTGCATCTTGTCTTCTTGCTGTAGCTAGGCATTTTAATATTAAATTTAAGAGAGGTGGAGAGAGTGGACATCCTTGTCTCCTTCCTAAATTTAGAGGAAATGGCTTTAGCTTTTCTCCTTTAAGTATAATGCTGGCTGTAGGTTTGTCATACACAGCCTTTATTATATTGAGTAATGCTCCAGGGATTCCTAGTTATTCCAGAGCTTTCATTATAAAGCAGTTTTGGATCTTGTCAAGTGCTTTTTCTGCATCTATTGAGATAAACATGGTTCTTATCCTTTCTCTAGTTGATGTGATGATTTATATTGATTTGTGTATATTGAGCCAGCTTTGTACCTCTAAAATGAATCCTGTTTGATCATGGTGTATGACTTTTTTAATGACTTGTTGAAGTCGATTGGCCAAAATTTTGTTGAGAAGTTTTGCATCGATGTTCATAAAAGAAATGGGTCTATAGTTCTCTTTCTTTGATGAGTCCCTGCCTGGCTTGGGGATAAGAGTTATGATGGCTTCATAGAAAGAGTTTGGCAGTGAACTTTCACTTTCAATTTCATTGAAGAGTTGGTGGAGTATTGGTGTGAGTTCTGCTTTGAAGGCCATGTAGAATTCAGCTGTAAATTCATCAGGTCCTGGACTGATGGAGTGGGAGTTCTCTTACTGCTGTTTCTATTTTGATGCTTGATGTGGGTCTCTTAAGTTGTTTAAATCATCTTGGTTTAGCTTAGGCATGTCAACATTTGCTAGAAATGTGTCCATTTCTTTCAAATTCTCAGACTTATTGGTGTAAACGTTTTAGAAGTATGCCCTTATAATATTCTGAATCTTGGATGTTTCTGTGGTGATGTTTCCATTCTCATCTCTGAGTTTGTTTATTTGGGTGTGTGCTCTTCTTTTCCTGCCAAGACTTGCTAAGATATGTTGAATTTTATGAAAAGCCAACTCTTTGTTTTGTTGATTCTTTCTATTTTTTGGACTGTAAGTCACTTAATTCTGATTTAATTTAAACTATTTATTTACATCTACTGGATTGGGGTTTAGCTTGCTACTCTTTTTCAAGGAGTTTCTGGTGCCTCATCAGATTTTTCCAACTTGTTGATGTAGGAACTCAAAGCTATAAACTTGCCTCTGAGTACTGCCTTTACTGTGTCCCAGAGGAGCTGGTAATTTGTGTGTTCATTTTTGTTATATATCATGAACATCTGAATTTCCTTTCTAATTTCTTCTGTGACCCACTAGTGGTTCAACAGTGTGTTGTTCAGCCTCCATTTGTTACAGGATTTTCTTTGGTGGCTTTTGGTGTTGAGTTCTAATTTTATTCCCTTATGGTCTGAGAAAATGCAGGGCATAATTTCAGTGTTTCTGAATTTGGACAATTTTTCTTTGTGACCTAAAATGTGCTCTATTTTATAGAATTTTCCATATGCTGCTAAGAAGAACGTGTATTCTGATGCTTCTGGGTGAAATATTCTGTAGATGTCTGTTAAGTTTAGTTGATTTATGCAGTTGTTTAGATCCGAGGTTTCTCCATTGTTTTTTGGCCAGGTTTATCTATCCAAAGGGTATAGTGGTGTGTTAAAGTCCCCAACAATTAATGTTTTTGAATCTATGTGAGATTTTAGAGAAAGTAGTGCTTCTAGGAGGAATTTGGGTGTTCTGTTGTTTGATGAATAGATATTTAGAAGTATAATATCCGCCTATAGGACACATCCCTTAATTTGTATGTAGTGAACTTCTTAATCTCTTCTCGCTAATTTTAATTTGAAGTCTATTTTATCTGATATTAGGATTTCAACTCTTGCCTGTTTATGGAGGCCATTTGCTTGTAGATTTTATTCCAACCTTTCACTTTCAAAATATGTTTGTTTTTGTGGTCAAGGTGTGTCTCTTGAAAGCAATAGACAGAAGGATCTTGCTTTTTGATCCAACTAAACAATCTATGTTGCTTAATTGAAAGTTAAGTCCACTAATATTGAGAGTTAAGACTGAGAGGTGCTTGGTAGTTCCTCCCCTGTTATCCACTTTCTTGGGGGCTGTGCCAACTCGGTTCTTCTTATGATTCTTGGGTTCTCTGTTTGGGTGCAGTTTCTTGGCCTTTATTGTGTTCTTGATGGTTTTCTATGTGTAAGACATCTTTAAGTATTATTTGAAGGGCTGATTTGGTAGAGATATATTGTTTCAATTTTTCTTTGCTGTGGAAGATTTTAATTTGTCCTTCCATTATGAAGGAGAGTTTACCTGGGTCCAATATTCTTGATTGATAGTTGTTTGGCTTTAGGATGTGGCATATATCATTCCAGGCTCTTCTTGCTTTCGTTGTCTCTGCAGAGAAATGGGAAGTTATTTTGATTGGTTTCCTTTTATAGGTGATTGATCTTTTCTCCCTGATAGCTTTAAGAATCCTTTCCTTGGTCTCATTTGATCCTGTGCCGATTACAATGTGAAGGTGGGATGCCCTATTCTGGTCTGGTCTATTTGAGATTCTAAAGGTTTCTTGTATCTGAATGGGCCTATCTTTTTGCATATTTGGGAAGTTCTTTCCTAGGATCCTGTTAAATAAATTTCCTAGACCTTTAACTTCTTTCTTTAGGCCTTCCTCTACACCCAATTAGCCTTAAATTAGGCCTTCTGATGATGTCTTCTAAATATTGAATAGATCTATCATATATCTTGGATTTGTCTTGAATACTTGTATGTTCTTTCTCTATAGAATCTGGGCTGTCTTCAGTCACAGAGATTTGATCTTCTGCATGATCTAACCTACTGTCAAGACTTTCTACTTTGATTTTACTTTTTTTCCTTCTAATAGGTCAGATTTGATGGCTTCAAATTCTTTGTTGGAGCTTTGTTTAAAAACTATATAAGTATAAAGAAATAATATTAATTAAAGGAGTTAAAGCTGAGTTTGTGAATTGGGTAACCAATATCTGAATTAAGTATGCACACAATAAAGGAGAAAGTATAATGATTGAAGACGGGTATATATGTGGAAATAAACAGAACATAAGTAATGCAAAAAAAAAAAAAAACCCTGAAAAGACCAAAAGGGAAAGGAACAAAAAGAGAATTAAACACACACACAAACACACACATACACACACACACACACACACACACACACACACACACACACCTAAAATAAAAATGATGAAAAAAATAGAAAACAATTTTTTAATTAGGTAGAAAAAAAGAGTTCTTCAAATTATATTTTTTGGGGGAAGGGGTCTTGTGTCTCCCCTCTGTCTGTAAGCAGTCTCTTGGTGGAATTTCTGGTTTGCTTGTGGTGTTTGTTTTTTCCTTTGGCTTAATTGGTTTCTTAAATCTTTTTTTTTTTTTTTTGAGTCCCTTACCTGGGACTTTATGACCCTCTTCCCAGGCTAGTTCAGTGGGAGGGAGATCTGCTTTTAGTATCACAGAAGAGAGAGTTGGCTCTTTTCTCTAGCTTGGAGTTGCTGTAATGGGTCTAGGTTGTGGATAGTAGCTTTTCACTGAGGGGCTAACCCAGCCTTGAGCCATTCTCAAGATTTATGTTTACTAAGTTTCCAATTGTTTTTCTTCTACCCTTCTTTCAGCTGAATCTGCTGCTTGTGCTGCAGTGTGGAGGGGAAGCACCTGGCTCTGTTTTCCCAGTGAAGAGAGTCACTCCTCTGTTGATGGAGGTTCCTCTGCCTGGGAAAGGCAACTTTCCCCTGGGTGGGGCTGAGCCTCACAGGTCTGGTTCCTTTTACCTGTTAAATGGGTCCTATTGTCTTCTTCCAAGGCCTGAGTTAGGTATTAGCCCCTCTGGCCCAGTCAATGTCAGTGTCAAAGATGGAGTTCTTCTCTGGTGGTAGGGAAGGAGCTACCTTCCCACTGCTGCTCCGTGAGAAGTAGTAATGATGTCTTGGGGGTACTCACACCTTTCCCTTGGTTTCTGGGCCATCCACAGTCTTTGACTGTCTTGGTCAACAGGATGAAGATTTCTACTCCTTGTCAGTTCTTGCTGGCAGTGAGTAGAATCTGCTCCAACACCACCTCTGGTGCCTTTGTCCCAGGCTCTCTCTGTTGATATGGCAGCCCTGGTAGCTGCGACCACCACAGCCACTGCAGACACCGGTAAAATCTGCCTCCTGAACCAAACTTCCTGAATTTTTCCTCTCTGGCCCAAGTCTCTGTACTATGATAGCAAATTTGGTGTGATTTGCTTGCCTTGGAATTTTCAATGGAACACTAAAACTTGTTTCTAAGCGAGAGCTTGTTTAACCTCCAGCTTCTCTTCTGCCATCTTCCTTCTCTCCATGATCACCATTTGGCTTCTTTGTTTCTCATGACTGAGTTTCCTTACAACAGTATATGTACATATGTAGTAGTATGTTGTAGTATAGTGTATAATATATGTATATATTTATACATGCACACAGATATAGTCAAACCTCTAGATTTTTATATTAAATATTTGACTCATGTCCTCATGGGGGAAGGTAAGTTTAAACATTGCAAACAAGCTGTTAGGCTGATGGTAGAGTCTCAAATCTGAAGATAAACTTAACACAAAATGCCTTAGTCCTCAGAATAACTTAATCATCTCTTTTAAGGCTATTAAATGAGGACTATACATACGGGGTCAGTGGTCTACTTTACTCGATCTTCTGATTAAATGTTAATCATAATTTTTTAAATTCCTTCATAGTCCCATCTAGACAGATGTTTGACCAAATGACTTGGCATCATAATCTAGCTGAGCTGGCCATTTGAAAAAATCAGAGTTGACTTAGCATCTCTATAATCTACCTAAAGAAGAAATAATCATTACAATTGCTATTGTATTCTCTATAACTGATCACTGTGGTCATAGCTGGTATTTTTAACTACTTAACTATCTCATCTTCATTCCCAAACACAGCTGGTAGGTTTACCTGATAGAATTTTACCTTGGTAATCAAAATCAATGATCCCATCCAGTACAGTAACTCACATCCCTGTCTGAGGATTCTTAGGCTAAGTGGTTGTCCAATCAAATGAGATTATAATTGTATCTCCTCTAGAACCATTCCTTACCTTGAAACTAAGACTAGATTCTATACCAGTAATGCATAAAGATGCAGAGATAGGAAGCAAAATTTCCCTTTTATTCTCTTTTCTTTCCTACCCCACCACAAAGGGTAATAGTGTGTGGTATCTGTTCAATTCCCACGTGTTTATTCCTGAACCCACGAATCTTGGCTACAAGAAAAAGGTTAACTATAAAGGATGCTGAATTTCTCTAAAAGACTGTTTCCTTATTTGGTAAATAGAGTGTGGAAAATAATAGTAAATTTCCCAAGCATTGAGCCATTGCTGGACATCTTTTTTTTGAAGTGAATTCTTTAATTAAAGTCTTTAGAATAGTGCTCTAGGCTTAACTGTACCTCTCCTAATTCATACATTGATGCCCCAAAGTCCAATATGCTTATATTTGGAATAATAAAGTAATTAAGTTAAACAACATCATAAAGATAGAGCTCTGATCTGATACAATTAATGTCTTTATAGGAAACCATCCATAGCTCTCTGTCTTTTCACTTGCACATGATGAATAGCACACAGTGAGGTGATAACCACTTACAAGCCCAGAGAAAATCCCTAATTAGAAACTGAACCTAGCAGTCCTCAGAATCATGAGAAAATATATTATTGAAGACAACCAACATAAAATGTTTTGTTATAACAACCAGAGACGACAATAAAAATACCATAATAATAGATAAGTCATTGTATGATAATTTTAGGAGAAGCACTCTAAGTATGGAAAACAATCTATACCTAGAGTAAATATCTACTCAAGAAGAAAAATGCTGTTCATTTCATAATGGAAAATATGCCATCTACTTGCTACAAGACAAGGGTCTAACCACAAATTTGAGTCAGCCTAGCCACTTATTAAAATTCTCATTTGTAGCTACCCTTTGAAAGTATCCACATAGATCACAAATACCTTCATATTTGCTTTACCATTTTCCTTGTTATCAGTTTCTAACCAGGCCCTGGTCATCTAGCTAAACTATTGTCCATATCCCATGAGCATGTGGCCATTTCTCCTTCCGAGGAAAATTAATGAACATTATGTAGGTCTGGAAATACTAAACAGTAAGGGAATTTTCCTTCACTCTCCTAAAAATGTGTTCCTGAAAAGGCAGGTAGTGTTGAAACTGTGCAGTTTGGGGTTGTGCCTTCATAAATCAGAGTAATATCTAAAAAGACAGCCTAATTTTCATTTATTATGTCATCCACTCATAGGAAAGAACAGGGTAAAGTCCATACACGTTACATTTTCTTTATTTTGTTATGTGTTGATAGACACTTATTCTGGTTCCATAATTTGGTCATTATGAATAGTACCATAATAAACATGAGTATGTAGATACCTCTATATCCAGCCAATTTTGATTGTTTTGGTTATATAGGCAGAAGTGGTATGACTAAAGCATATATTAGTTCTACTTTTAATTTTTGGGGAAACATCCTACTGATTTCCACAATGACTGGATTAATTTAAATGCTCCTAATATGCATCAATAAAGACATTTAACTGACAAAATAAAGAACATTAAAAAAGCTCAGATAAAGTAATCTTAGATAAAGTAATGTAGGAGGAATGGAATTGTATTTCAGACATTTCCTCATGTTACATGATGAAAGAGAAGACACACGTTACATGAGAAAGAGAAGGAAATAATCAGTGAAATGGAAAATTGATATCAGACACTTTCCAACAGAAAAAATACTGAACTGATAGTGAACAGAGTTGGAGAGATATATGAGGCTACAGCAAATCTAACTTCTATATCATTAGAAGCTCATAAGGAGGGGGCTGGGAAGGTGGCTCAGTGGTAGAGCGCTTGTCTTGAGCTGAAGAGCTGAGGGACAGCGCCCAGGCCCAGAGTTCAGGCTCCACGACCGGACCCCCTCCCCCCGCCAAAAAAAGAAAAGAAACATCCAGAAGCTCATAAGGAGAAGCTCATAAGTAGGTGCACCAGAAAAAAATATTCAAACAATGAGCAAACTTCTTTTTAAAAATTCAAATAAAGCTGAACAATTCAAATAAGAAAAAAAGAATTATGATACACGATATGATTTCATTTTTTCAAGATAAAAATAAAGAACAAAATTTAAGAGCATGAAGAAACAATCCCCTATCAATTGACGAGTGAAATAGAAATGACAGCAGAGTTTTCATCTGAAATCATGGAAACTAAGAAAAAATGGTATGGTTTATTTAAGTACCAAACTAAATAGAGAAACCTATACCCAGTGAAATTAGCTTTCAACAAAGAAAATGAAATAAAAACGTTATCAGAATAAAAATGACATAAGCTTTGTCATCAGCAGACAAGTTGCCAGAGCAAAATGAAATGAAAGTGATAAAAATGAGAAAGAAGGCAAGTTATCTGTGGCTTCATATTTAGGGTTTTTAAATATTTCTATATAGTAGTGTTGCAATTTAGTTAGAATATCCTAGATCTTCCACCTACAGACTCAACATATAAAAGTCAAAAGGGAACTATTTAGGGGGAACAAGTGAGAAAGGAAGAGAGATTACAGAGGGTCTTGGAGGGTAAGTATGGTTGAAGTAGGTTGTATGTATGAAAATGTCACAATGAAATCCATTTATTATAATTAACTTCTAAAGGAAAATACTATTCACTAAAATAAGTTAGAGAAAATAAAGCATTAATTAAATGACTTGAGCCCTAAAGGAATGTTATGGTAGACAATTTCTTATCATAATTATTTGTTTTAGTGTATTGCTTACTTTTAATCAACATGTGATTATCATACATTTTATTGGGTATAGTTTAATACATATATACAATATATAATGGTCAAATCCATGTAATTGGCATATTACCTCAAACATTTTCATTTATTTGTATTTGGAACATTCAATATTATCTCTCCCAGCTATTTGTAATATACAAGCAATTTTACTCATTATAGTTACTGTATTGTGGGTCATTAGGTATTATTTGTTTCACTGTGCTCATTATCTATTAAAAATAGTTTCTTCATCCTTGCTTCCCACTGCCTTTTTTCTGATAACCCTCATTATATACTCTCTATGTCTATGAGATCAACTTTTTTTAACTCCTACAATAAAGACAGATGAGATGTATCTTTTTGTGCTTGAGCTATTTCAGTGAACATTTTTGTTATCCACACTCATCTATGCTACTACAAATAATTTGAAAATAATTTTTATTAACTGTTTTACCTTTGAATTATTTTGTGTATTTATACTATATTTTCTTTATGCATTCATCCACAGATGGATACTTGATTCTATATGTGGCAATTGTAAAAAGGGCATCAATATCCATGGGCCTACCAAAATTATTGACATGCTGATTTCGTTTCTTTTTAATATATACTAAGTAGTAGATTACTAAAGGACCTATATTTTGTTATTATTGTTATTTGCTTTCTTATATTTTTAATTTGATTTTGTTTTGGTTTGTTTTGTTTTTCTCTTTTAGATAATTTTGTTACTTAGATAAGATAGCTTATTATGGTTTTGCTTTGTATTTCCCTGATATTAGTAATAATGAGTATTATCGTAATATACCTGTTTGTTATTCTTGTCTTTTGAGAAATACATATTAAGGTAACTAGCCCATTATTAATTAAATTATTTGAGGCTCAGGTTTTTTTGTTTTGTTTTGTCTTGGTTTGGTTTTAGTTTAAGTTCCTTAAGTGCTGTATACATTAATCCCTTTTCATATTGGTAATTTGAAAATATTTTCCTCCATGGTGCATACTCTGTTGATACATAGTGCTGTGTGTGTTGCTTCTGGTTTGTAGATTTTTTTTCTTCTGTTGTCTGGTACTTTTGGAATCATATCCAAAGTCTCGGTCCATAGCAGTTTGTATATTCTCTTTAGGTAATTCCATAACTTTAGGTATTACATTTAGGGTCATACATTCATTTTGGATTGATTCTTGTATATAGTGAGACTAGTTTCATGTTCTGTAATAGATGCCCAGTTGAACCACTTATTATAAAGACTGTCTTTCTCCAGCATATATTATTCATAATTATATAAAAAAAGTCAGTCAGTTCTAAATAGAGGATTGATTTTGTTTGTTTCTGCTGTTTCATTGGATACTATTTCTGTATTTATGCCAGTTCTATGCCATTGTGTTACTCTAGTGTTGTATGTTTTGAAGTTGGGTAACACAATGCCTCCCACTTGGTTGTTTTTCCTAAGAGTTTCTTTTTCTATTTAGGTCCTTCATAGTACCACATAACTTATATGCCATTCATATTTTGATAGGGATTTTATTGAATCTGTAAACTGTTTAGGGTAATACAGATGTATTAATAATATTCATTCCTCCAATCCAAGAACATTGGATCCAAGAACGTCGTTCAATTTTTTTCTTTTTCTTTTATTTATTTTTAAATTATCTTTAGGTAGTTGTACAAAGGAAGTGCCATATAACAAAGCAGTTTATGAATAAAATGCATCTTGATCAGTGTTACCATTTCAATAGTCTTACCCCGCTTTCAACTTCCTGCCCTTACTTTTCTTAGTTTCATGGTATATATAATGAACTCTAGACTGTATTATCCCTCCCTTCCCCCTTTTCATTTATCTTCCCCTCTCTCCTTGGCCCCACCCTCAATCTTGGATGTACCCATTTCCTGGTGGTTGATGTTATTAGGCTTTTTCCTAGTCTTTCTAAAAGATAATACTATTTGACCTCTCCATAGCTAACAAGCTAAATAGCTCACAGACTTGGAGAAGATTTTTACCAGATACATATTGGACAGGGGCCTAGTATCGAGAATATACTTAGAACTCAAAAATCAAACCCTCAAAGAAACCACAGCCCAATTAATAAATGAGCTAATGAATTAAAGAGAGACTTTTCAGAAGAAGAACTAAAAATGGCCAATAGTCACATTAAAAGGCTTAACATCTCTGGACATACAGGAAATGTAAATCAAAACACTGAGATTTCACCTTACCCAATTAGAATGTCCATCATCAAGAAAACAAACAACAAATGTTGGTGAAGATGTGGCCAAGAGAGAACTCTAATGTACTGTTAGTGGGAATGTAAGCTTGTTTAATCACTCTGGAATGCACTATGGACATTCCTCAAAAACTAATCATAAAACTACCCTATGACCCAGCAATTCCACTCTTGGGCATTAGTACAACAGAACACAAATAAAGACACACTAAAGCTACTCGCACAACCATATTCACTGCAGCACCATTTACCATAGTGAAGACATGGAATCAGCCCAGATGCCCCTAAATGGACAAATGGATCAATAAAATGTGGTAAGTGGGATTTTACAATGGGATTTTACTCATCTATTAGAAAGAATGATATTGTAACATTCATATGGAAATAGAAAGACTTAGAAAAAATTATATTAACTGGAGTAAGCTAAACAGAGAAATAAGGTTGCATGGTTTCTATCATTTGTGGTAGCTAGACTGTGTCTACAAATCTACAAGTAAACACTTTGAATGATGTTCAAAAGGTTACAAATCAATTTTTTCCTTCATATGTTATAGTTTTCATTGTAGAGGTCTCTTACCTACTTGCTTAACCTCATTCTATTTTTTTTAGCTAAGGCAAATTCAATAACTTTCTTGATTTATTTTTTTGTTCATTGTCCATGTAGATTGATCATTTGTCCTGAAATGTCTTTTTTCTTATTTTGTAACAGTCCTGGGGTTTGAACTCCGGGCCTGGGTGCTGTCCGTGAGCTTTTTTGCTCAAGGCTGGCTCTCTACCACTTGAGCCACAATCCCACTTCCCACTTTTTTGGTAGTTTATTGGAGATAATAGTCTCACAGACTTTCCAGCCCAGGTTGACTTCTAACCACAATCCTCAGACCTTATCCTCATGACTTGCTAGGATTACATGTGTGAGCCATTGATGCCTGGCCTATGTTGAAATGTTATAAAATTTGCTACCTATTTCAACAGTTTTCTGTATATTATCATGTCATCTTCACAGGGATAGTTATTCATATGAGTCTGGATTCATATCCGGAATATATAGAGATTTTCATTATTCAAATACCTGAATAATTCATGATTCAATGAATAGAAAAGCACTAGCAATACAAAACACTATGTTGAAAACAGACTTTACAACTTTGGCAGGGGAGGGGGGGGGAGAGGTCATTGTGGAGGTGGGAAGGAAGGGATGGTAAGGGGAAAATAAAGGAGGAGGCAATGATGCTCAATAAGAAATGTACTCATCACCTTGCTCATGTAACTGTAATCCCTCTGTACAGCATTTTTACAATAAAAAAATGTACAGAAAAAAACCACTAGCAAACATTGCCAAGGATGTGAAGCAGGAAGAATTCTTATAAATTAGTCTAGCCATTAAGGAAATTAGTATAAAGGGTCCTCCAAAACTTAAAAAGGTGCTATGTTATGATTCTAATATTTCACTCCTGTATACATTCTAAAGGAATCAAGGTCACGATATAATAAGATACCTGCATACATGTTACTCTTGCACTAGACACAATAGTCAAACTACAGAATAAGTCAAAGTGACTACCAACAGATGATTGGTGAATATATGGCACATATATGCAATGGAATATTAGCCATAAAGATGAGTGAAATTATGTTATTCAAAGGAAAATTAATGGAAGTAGAGGAAAAAGTTAAATGGAACAAGCTAGATATAAAAAGATTATTATTGCATATATTCTCTATTATGTGGAAACTCATGAAAAAGATGATTTGAAAATAAAAGAGATACTATAATGTAAGAAAACTGGGGGAGGCTGAAGAGATGGCAGAGTAAGAGAGGGTAGAAAGGAGGGAGTACATGATCAAGAACATGAAATATACATGTATGATAATGTTACAGTAAAGCCCATTAATTTATATAATTAACATGCATTAATAATGATAATTTAAAACCAGCCAATGTAAAAAATTAGAGTAAAATAATAAAGAGGGAAAATACTTTACTATTTCAATAGGCACAGTACAGGATAAAATTCAATAGCCTTTCATGGTAAAAATACTAAAGGAGCCGGGTACCAGTGGCTCATACCTGTAATCCTAGGTACTCAGGAGACTGTGATCTGAGGATCATGGTTCAAAGCCAGCTTGGGCAGGAAAGTCTGTGAGACTCTTATCTCCAATAAACCACCAGGAAACCACAAGTGGTGCTGTGGCTCAAGTGGTAGAGCACCAGCCTTGAGCTGATGAACTGAGGGACAGCGCCCAGGCCCAGAGTTCAAGCCCCACAACTGCCAAAAAAATACTTAAGGAGCAGGAACCAAAGGGCACTCCCTCAATGTGATAAGCACCATATGTGAAAAACAACACAGCTAATATCATGTTAAATGACCAAAGACTGAAGTTTCTCCTTCTAACATAAGGAAGAAGTCAAGGATTCCTGTTTTCATCACTTCTTTTCAACATAGTACTGGAAGTCCTAGGCAATGCAATTAGGCAAAGGGTAACAAGGCATCAGATTTTTAAAGGAAGTAGTAAAATTATCTCTATTTGAACATGATGTGATTTTGTGTACAAAACTCTAATCTTTCCTTTAAAAACTGTTCGAAGTAATGAATGATGTGACTGAATCATGTGCCTATTCCTTCCCATTCATATGTTGAAGACCTAATTACCAGTGTGGCTGCATTTAAAGATTGAAGTACATTATAGGCATGCACAAAAACAACATAATGAAACTCATTAAAATTGTTAAAAATGGGTGTTTTAGAAGAAGAGGACAAGAAAGAATAATAAGTACATTGTGTACATGTATAGAAATATCACAATAATCCCTTCTGTACAAATAATATCAGCAAATAGGAAGAGAAAAAAATTGAGTTCTTAATGGTGGATCATTGATCTGATAAGATTAATGTTCTTATGAAAAGATGAGACACACCTGACAGTGTTTTCTCTCTCTCTCTCTCTCTCTCTTTCTCTCTCTGTATTCCTCTTCCTCTCCCTCTGCCTCTTCCTTTCCTTCTTCCACAAGTCCCCACCCCTGAACAGGCATTGGGAAAAGGCCATGTAAGGACACACAAGAAGAAAGCTATCCTCCAGCCAGGAAGAGAACCTTACCAGAAAGAAATTAATCTGGAATCTTGATCTTAGATTTTGAGACAATGATAAAATAAATTTGTTGTGTAATCCACTCTCTGTGTTTTTGTTGTTGTTATGAAAGCCTGTGCTGATTAATTCAAATGAATTTAGTGAACTTACAGAATACAAAATCAGTACATTTTCTTTACACTAACAAGAAAATTTTTGATAATGAACTAAAAAATAATTTTATAATACCATTCAAAATAATAAAATATTTAGGGATGGACATACGGTAACAAATACCTGCAGTATGATTTACCAAGTAGTACAATTCTTATCAAAATCCCAATGTCCTTTATATTCAGAAATTGAAAACTCCCAAAATTCCTGTTAGAATTAGTTATCAAATTTCCAAACTTTTTTAATGTTTTTTAATTTATTTCTTATATGTTTATTAGAATACATTATTTTGTACACAGAAAGTTTTATTGTGACATTTTCACATGTAGTATTGGCACAAAGATAGTCATAACACCCAATGAAATAGCCCAGTCTCTACTCAAGGCCCTAAAGTCAGACCATCCCTATAAATCTATATCTGGGATAGCCTCACAAAACCATTCTTGAAGTCATTTCCTGTAACCTTGGACTATAGGATATTCCATAGCCCGAGGCTTCAGACCCACCTTAGAGTCAGGCTACCCTACATTGCCCCAGAAACTATGCCATTTCCCATTGTTCCAGGTCCCAAACAGTATCTCATAGGCCCAGAGTTTCAACGCTATCCAAGCACAAGACTATCTCTTCTGGTATCAAACATTTGGTTCAATCCATCATCAAGACAGGCAATGAAGTCCTGAATTCTAGGCTACCACCAGCAGACCTAACTTCTATGTTTGACCCAGAACAAGGTTATCATCTGTGCAATTCCACTCCAGGTTGATCTCTCCAATACCAAACTCCAAATCAACATCTTCAAATGTAACTTCCAGATTTTCTCAGAATTATGTTATCCCCTGTGACTGAAGGCTTCAAAGTAACCCCCATAGCAATACATGTCAGTGGATCCATAGTTGAGACCCATTCTAGTAAGCCTAAGTGCCAAGCCTACTTCATTAATCCAGGCCACATTCCAGGCTTACCTTCATGGACCAAGGCTACAGGATGATGCTTGGGACCTATCCTGATGGCAGCACCCATATACATAGCCTTTAGGTGATCCCCATAGAATCAAACTCCAAGCCAGCCCCTGTGGATCTAAACACCAGATTGACATCTATGAACCCATACTCCAAAACTAACCCTGAAGACCTCAAATCCAGGTTTTCCTCACTGTAAAAATTTGACACCGTCTCTAGGATGGTTTTCCTGGCTTTCAGACCTAATAGACTCAGAATCCATGCTCACTCCTATAGCTTGATTCCAGGTAGACGTCTGCATACCCAGATTCCAAGACTTTCCCTTCAGATTTCAAGATAGCCACAGTTGACCCAAGATATAAGCCTGTCTTTGCATACTCAAGGAACTGAGTAGCATAGACATCAAGTCTATGTGGAAACCTAGGCTTGAGGCTAGTCCCCAAGAGCTCATAATTTAGAATCTTCTCAGTAGATCCTAGCACCAGGATCATCCCAATGGATGCAGACCAAAGGCATAACCATGTAAGCCCAGATACCATGCTCAATAACATTGGTGACCCAGGGACAAGGAAAATATTCACAAACTTTGACAGAAAGCCAGCATATGGACTCAGTAGCATGGTATACACAGAAACCCTAGCCCAGTTAAATGGTGAGTGGCTTTTATGACCAAAGCCAGTATGTAAACATGGAAACATAAGCTTAAATTTTCTAATGTACAGACCCAAATATATAGAGACATGAGTAATGAATATCAAGGAAATATGACACCAATAAGGGAACAACATACAGCATCACTAACTAGCTATAAAACTGAATATTATGAACTTCCTAGCAATTCACACTAATTGTCTTCAAAAAGCTTATTGAAGAACAGGACACACCATCATTCTAGCATTTAGAAGCCTGAAGCAAAGGATTGCAAGTTCAAGGTCAGCCAAGGTCACATACTGTGATCCTGTCTCAAAGAAGTTAAGTCCAGTGATCTACTAGAAAATACTGATAAACAAAGCCATAGTAATAAAAACAGCTTAGTACTGGCACAAGAATAGGCCTGAGGATCAACAGAATAGAATAGAAGACATAGAAGTGAACCCACAGATCTATGGCCACCTAATATTTGATAAGGGAACCAAAAACACAGGAAAGAAGAAAGACAGCCTTTTCAATAAATGGTGCTGGCAGAATTTGCTTTTATGCACGTGCAGAAAACTGAAGCTAGAACCTCATATATCACTCTGCACCAGAATAAATTCCAAATGGATCAAAGACCTCAATGTAAGACCACATACCTTGAAAATATTACAGGAAGGAACAGGGGAAACATTAGCACTCCAAGTTATGGGTCAAAACGTCAAACATAAAGATCCAGAATCACAACAAATCAAAGAAAGACTGGATGAATGAGATTGCATCAAACTGAAGAGTTTTTGCATGGCAAAGGGCATAACTAGCAAGATAAATAGAAAGCCCAAGGATGGGAGAAGATCTTTACTAGCTACACATGAGAAAAGAGACTCAAAATATACTAAGAACTCAAAAAATTAACCCCCAAAAAAACAAATCCTCAAAGAAACAACCACTCCATTAATAAGTGGGCCAAAGACTTAAAGAGAGCTTCTCTGAATAAGAAATAAGAATGGCCAATAGACACATGAAAAGATGTTCAACATCTCTAGCCATAAAAGAAAGGCAAATCAAAACAACATTGAGATTCTACCTCACTCCAGATAGAATGGCCATTATTGAGAAAACTAACAATAGCAGATGCTGGTGGAGATTTGGCCAAAAGAGAATGCTCCCACTGTTGGTGGGAGCGTAAAATTGTTCAATCACTCTAGAGAGAAGTATGGAGGTTCCTCAAAGGACTAAACATAGAGCTCCCTTATGATCTAGCAGTCCACTCCAGGGCATATATCCAAATGAACACAAACTAAACCACACCAAAACGAGCAACACAACCATGTTTGGTGCAGCATTGTTTACTATTACCAAGATATGAAACCAACCAAGATGATCCTCAGTGGATGAATACGCAATGGAACTCTATGTTTTATCAGAAAGAATGACATTGTCCATTTATAAGGAAATAGAACAACTTGGAAAAATTATATTAAGGAAACTAAGCCAGACCCAAAGAAACATAGGTCGTATCATTTCCCTCACTTGTAATCATTAGAATTTGCCTATAAATCTACAAGTAAAACCAATGGATAGTAAAAACAAATAATTATACTAGGACATGATTAATTAAACAGCACTCTACACATTCACACAATGAGAACAAAGGAGGATATGTTTAGGAGTGGATCACTAGAGTTCAATAGCTATGCGCCTATTATCATATAAAATGGTGCACATAGAAATGAACTTCAAAAAATGGACAGATTTTTTTTCTATTTTACTGCATACAGTACTTTTCTTCAGTTTATTCCCTTTATCACTGTTTTTGATTTCTTTACCCTTTGTATAGTATATAAGTTTATCTGATTTGAGGAGGGGAAGGGGAAGCACACAAATGATGGGACAAAGGGTAAACCAATTCAGCAGTGATACTCACTAGACACTATGTTGGAAAAAAACTATAAAACTTTGGGGAAAGGGGACAATTGGGAGAAAATTAGGAAGGGGATGACACTTTAAAAAGAAATGTACACAATATCTGACTTTTTAAAATAAAATTTTATTGTAAAAATACTATACAGATGGGTTACAGTTACATGAGTAAAGTAATGATTACATTTCCTATCAAGCATTGTTGCCTCATCCTTTGTTTTACCTCTACCATCTCTTCCCTCCCACCATCACAACTACACTCCTGTCCCCGCCCCCCAACTAAACTGTAAAGTTCATTTTTCAACATAGTGTCTTGTACATCTCATTGTTACAATGGGTCAACATGTATCCCTATTTAAACATTTTGTTTCCCTTCGTCTCCCCAAATTAGAATGACATCAAATACAGTGAAAACAGGGGTTATACCATGGGGGAAGAACATAAAAAGCAACAAAAATTCACATGGTACATTATAAATATGTTACAAACAATACCAAGAAAAAAAATCACTTGTGTCCCTATCTTGGGGTTCATTTCACTTAAAATCATCTTATCTGGTCATATGTACATAGCTTTTTACCTTTTCTGCTTGTCCCAGACATATACTAGTTATGGCAAATAAGGGAAACCATGGGACCTATGTTTCTCTGGGCCTGTCTTACTTCCCCCAATATATTTTTTCCCAAGTCTTTCCATTTCCTAACAAATGGGGCAATGTCATTCTTTCTGAAGAAGGCATAGAATTCCATTATATATATATATATATATATATATATATATATATATATATATATATATATATATATATCACATGTTCTTGATACATTAATCTACTAAGGGGCATCTGGGTTGGTTCCATATCTTAGCTATGGTAAATAATGCTGCAATAAACAGAGTTGTGCTAGTAACTTTAGTATGGTCTTGTTTGTGATCATCTGGGTAAATGCCCAAAAGTGGAACTGGTGGGAAATAGGCAAGCTCTATGTGGAGTCTTTTGAGGAAACTCCATACTGCTTTCCAAAGTGGTTGAACAAGTTTACACTCCACCAACAATGCAGTAGGGATTGCTTCTGTCTACATCCCCTCCAGCATCTGTTGTTATTAGATTTCTTGATTATAGCCATTCTAACTGGGGTGAGGTGGGATCTCATTGTTGTTTTAATACGCATTTCTTTTTTGGCTAGAGATGTTGAGCATTTCTTCATGTGTCTAATGGATATTCTTATTTCCTCTTCCAAGAAGTCTCTCTTTAAGTCTTTAGCCCACTTACTTATCAGGCAGTTGTTTTTTGAGCATTTGTTTTTGGGGGATTTAATTTTTTGAGTTCCAAGTATATTTTAGATATGAGACCCTTGTCCATTGTATGGCTAGTGAAGATCTTCTCCCAATACATGGGCTTTCTATTGATCTTGCTGGCTATGTCCTTTGCCATGCAGAAGCTCTGCAATTTCATGCAATCCCATTTGTCCAACTTTTCTTTGATTTGTTGTGTTTCTGGGTGTCTATAAAGAAAATTTCAACCTGTGCCAAGGAGATCTAGGGTTTCTCCTATTCCATCCTGTAATGTGTTCAGAGTGTCTACTTTGACTCCGAGGTCTTTGATCCATTTGGAGTTGATTCTGGTGCAGGGTGATATATAAGGATCTAGCTTTAGTTTTCTACAAGTAGTTAACCAATTTTGCCAGCACCATTTACTGAAGAGGCTGTCTTTCTTCCATTCTATTGTTTTAGCTCCCTTATCGAAGATTAGATGGCTATAGGTCTGTAGGTTCATTTCTGGGTTTTCAATTCTATTCCATTGGTCCTGAGGTCTGTTCTTGTGCCAGTACCAAGCTGTTTTGATAACTATGGCTTTATAGTAGAGTTTGAAATTTGGTATTGATATTCCTCCAGCACTGTTCTTTCTGTTGAGGACTGTTTTTGCTATTTGGGGTCTTTTATTGTTCCATATGAATTTTTGGATTGCCTCTTCTATTCCTTGGAAGAATGAGGTTGGAATTTTGATAGGTATCGCATTGAATTTGTAGATAGCCTTGGGAAGATAGCCTTGTAGATTGCCATTTTCACAATGTTGATCCTTCCAATCCAGGAGCATGGGAGGTTTTGACACTTTCTAAGTTCTGTCTTGATTTTCTTTTTCAAGTTTTTAAGTTTTCATCATAGAGGTCCTTCATTTCTTTGGTTAAGTTAATTCCTAGGTATTTTATTTTTTGTGGGGCTATTACAAATGAAGGTGCTTTCCTAATTTCAGCCACACTTTTCTCATTGTTGGCATACAGAAAAGCCATTGATTTTGGGGGGTTAATTTTATACCCTGCTACTTTGCCAAAGTTTTGAATCAGCTTGAGTTATTTGGGAGTGGAGTCTGTGGGATTCTTTAAATACCAACTCTTTGTTTTGTTGATTCTTTCTATGATTTTTTTGGATTCTAATTCATTTAATTCTGATTTACTTTTAATTATTTCTTTCCATCTACTGGATTGGGGTTTATCTTGCTGTTCTTTTTCAAGGAGGCTCAGATATCTCATTAAATTGTTGGTTTCAGATGTCTCCAATTTGTTGATGTAGGAACTCAGAGCTATAAACTTGCTTCTGAGTACTGCCTTTGCTGTGTCCCAGAGGAGCTGGATATTTGTGAGTTCATTTTTTTAATATCATGAACATTTCAATTTCGTTTCTAATCTCTTCCATGACCCACTGGTGATTCTAACAGTGTGTTGTTCAGCCTCCATGTGTTACAGGACTTTCTTTGGTGGCTTTTGGTGTTGATTTCTAATTTTATTCCCTTGTGGTCTGAGAGAACGCAAGGCATAACTTCAATGTTTCTGAATTTGGACAAGTTTGCTTTGTGACCTAAAATGTGGTCGATTTTGGAGAAAGTTATGTGTGCTGCTGAGAAGAACATGTATTCTGATGCTGCTGGGGGAAATATTTGGTAGATGTCTGTTCAATCTAGTTGATCTATGCAGTTGTTTAGATCTGTGATTTCTCTGGTGAGTTTTTGCCTAGTTGATCTATCTAGTGGGGCAAGTGGTGTGTTAAAATCCCCAACAATTAATGTTTTTGGATCTATGTGAGATTTGAAGGAAAGTAATGTTTCTTGGATAAATGTGGGTTGTCCATTGTTTGTTGAAAAGATATCTAGAATTTTAATATCTTCCTGAAAGAGAGATCCCTTAATTAGTATGTAGCGACCTTCTTTATCTCTTCTCACTAATTTCAATTTGAAATTTATTTTATCTGATATTAGGATTGCAACTTCTGCCTGTTTATGAGGGCCGTTTGCTTGGTAGATTTTATTCCAACCTTTTACTTTCAGAATATGTTTGTTTTTATGGGCAAGGTGTGACTCTTGAAGGCAACAATTAGAAGGATCTTGCTTTTTAATCCAACTAGACAGTTTATCTCACTTAATTGGAGAGTTAAGTCCATTAATATTAAGAGTTAGTAGTTCCTGCCATGTTATCCACCTTCTTGGGGACTGCAACAACTGGGTTCACACTATTTCTTGGATTCTCAGGTTGGTTGCTGTGTCTTGGCCTTTATTATGCTCTTGTTGGTTTTCTATGTGTAGGACATCTTTAAGTATCATTTTCAGGGCTGGTTTGATGGAGATGTATTGTTTCATTTTTTTCTTTGTTATGGAAGTTTTTTATTTGACTTACCATTATGAAGGAGAGTTTAGCTGGGTACAGTATTCTTGGTTGATAGTTGTTTGTCTTTAGAGTGGGCATACATTATTCCAGGCTCTACTTACTTTAATTGTCTCTGCTGAGAAATCTAAGGTTATTCTAATTAGCTTCCCTCCATAGGTGGTTTACCTTTTATCCTTGATAGCTTTAAGGATCCTTTGTTTATTCTGAATTGTTCTTATGCAGATTATAATGTGACTGTGGGATGCCCTGTTCTGGTCTGGTCTATTTAGGGTTCTAAAAGCTTCTTGTAGCTGAATAGGCTTATCTTTTTGCATGTTTTGGAAGTTCTCTGCTAAAGTCCTGGCAAATAAATTTCCTAAACCATTAACCTATGTCTATAGGTGCTCCTCTACACCCATTATCCTCAGATTAGGCCTTCTGATGGTGTCTTCCAAATGATGAATAGATCTATCATATTTGTTGGATTTGTCTTGGATAGTTGTATGTTCTTTATAATATGTAGGCTGTCTTCAATCCCAGAGATTCGATCTTCCGAATGGTCTATCCTACTGTCTAAACTTTCTACTTTGTTTTTCATTTCTTTTCCTTGTAATTGGTTGGCTTTGATGGCTTCAAATTCTTTGTTAGAGTATTGATTTAGATCTTGTGTGGACTTACTTACTTCCTTAATTTGGTGTTCAGTGTTTATTTTCAAATCACTTAGTTATTGGTTATATTTTCCTTGTACACTCTTTCCTCCTAGTGGGCTATATTCAGCATTCCCTTTGTGGTCTCCCTGGATTCCTTTAACTGTCTGTTTATGGATTCCATGAATGCCTCTATTGATCTTTGTCTGTTCTCATCCTGCTCACGCAATTCCTGTATTACTTTTTTATTAGCTTCCTCACACACACACACACACACACACACACACACACACACACACACAATTCCTGTATTTCTTTGACTGTTCTCAGCCTGCTAATGCAATTCCTATATTACTGTTTGAATATTCTCAGCCTGCTCATGCAATTTCTGTAATAATCTTTGATCAGCTTCCTCAAGCTCATGAGATTCCTGTATTAATTTTTGGTTAGCCTCATCATGCACACGAAGTTACTGTATTAATCTTTGGTTAGCCTCCTCTCGCTCCCTATCATGCTCACACTGAGTCCTTTGTAGGTTTTCGATGTTTTCATTCACTGTTTGCCAGTAGCGTTTGTTGAGGTTTTTTGGAATTCTCCTCTGGGTTATTCATTAACTGTTCTGTCACCTGATTATCATAAGTGGGAGTTGAGATACCTGAATTTGCCATTTTTCTTGTGTTTCTCTGACTTATTCTGCACACCAATTTTGTGCTAGAACACTATTTTAGGCAAGCATCAACCAGAGTCCTGTAGTTGCACAATCAAAATGGCTGCAGATAAATCTAGTTCAACAGATACAATCTATTCAACATCAAACAACTATGGATTGATGGGCTAAGAATATCAAACAGGGATTCAGCAGACCAGAAACTAATAGTTTTAGGGAGAATTGTGGGGAAAAATAGTATTAGAGGGATGTAAAGAGGTAAAAGGAAAGTGAATTTAACCAAGTCCTAATCTCAAAGAGGAAATGGATAGAACAGAATGAAAGGAGAAAGATAAAGAAACAATAAAAAAAATGAAAAAATAAAAATTTAAATTTAAAAAATGAAACACTTAATTATCTAAGTATAAAGAAATAATATTGAGAGAAGAAAAGGATAGGATGAGAGGAGGAGAGATAAGAAGGAAAAATTAAAAAATTAAAAATGGAATACTTAAAAATTACATAGGTATAGAGAAATAATATTACTATTAAAGAAGTTAAGCTTAAAAGGCTGTGAATTGAGTGATAAATTTCTGAATTATGTACAAAATGTAGGTTAACGTCTAATATTCAATGACAGGTATATATCTGGGGATGTGCAGAACAGCAATTAAATCACACACACACACAAAAGGACCAATAGGTTAAAAGAGATTTAAACACACACACACACACTCACACACACACCTAGAATAAAAATTATGAGAGAAAAAATAGAAAATAATTTTTAATTAAAAAAATAGGAAGAAAAAAAAGAGTTCCTTGATTGTTTTTTTTTTCGGGGGGAGGGGCAGAGATCTTGTATCTGCCCTGTGTCTGTAACAAGTTTGCTTGTGGTGTTTGATTTTTCTGTGGCTTGATTGGTTTCTTGAGTCAGTTTGTTCGAGAAGGCAGAAAAAAGTTCTGCCTTACCCAAGACTTTGTGATCCTCTTCCCAGGCTAGTTCAATGGGAGGGAGATCTGTTTTGAGCATCACAAAAGAAGGAGGTGTCTGTTTCCTCTAGTTTGGAGTTGCTGTGTTGAGGCTAAGTTCTGGGTAGGGTTGAGGCTTATCAGCAATCAGTAGCTTTTCCCTGAGGCACTAGCTCCTGAAACATTTACAGAGCCCAGCCTGGAGCCATTCTAAGGATTTATGTTTACTGAGCTTCAATTATTTGTCTTTTACCCCTCCTGCTATCTAGGCTGCAATGGGGAAGGGGAAGCCTCTGGCTCTGTTTACCCAGTGAAGAAAATCACTCCTCCAGGGGCAGAGCTTCCTTTGTCTGGGAAGGGCAACTTTCCCCTGGATGGGGTTGACCCTGGCAGGTCTGGTCAGGTTCCTGTGATCTCTGGAATGGCTCCTATTTTCTTCCAAGGCCTGAGTCAGAGCTAGCTGCTTTGTCAGTACCAAAGATGAAGATATTCTCTAATGGTGGGGGAGGGGCTATCTTCCCACTGCTGTTTCATGAGGAGTGAGGAGGTGTTGGGTCTACTCATGCCAGCCTCTTTGTTTCTGGGCCATCCATGGTCTGCAATCAGCAGGATGAAGATTTCTGCTCCTTGTCAGTTCTTGCTAGTGTTAAGTAGAATCCGCTTACACACTGCATCTGGTGTCTTTGTCCTGGACTCTCTGTCAATACGGCAGCCAAAGTTGCAGCCACCACCGCCGCTGCTACCGTGGACACTGGCACCTGCTCAGATCTCTCTCCTTGACCAAGCTGCCTGGATTTTCCCTCTCTGGTCAAAGCCTCTATACTGTGATGGCACACTTGGTATGATTCTCTAGCCTAGGAATTTTCACTGGAACATTAAACTGCTTTCTATGCAAAAGCTTATTTAGCCTCCAGCTTCTTCTACACCATCATCCTAGGGTGTTCTCTCTCATTACCTGACTTTTGTAACTGTAACCCCTTTGTAAATCACCTTTACAATAAAAATGTTTTAAAAGAAAGGATAATAAAAAATAAAAATAAAATACCTCTTAATCAAAAAAATACTGATAAACAACTATAAAAAAAATCAAGGGGCTGGGAAGGTGGCTCAGTGGTAGAGCGCTTGCCTTGCATGCCTGAGGCCCTGGGTTCGATTCCTCAGCACCACATAAGCAAAAAGAAAAAAAGCCGGAAGTTGCGCTGTGGTTCAAGAAGTAGAGCGCTAGCCTTGAGCTGAAGAGCTGAGGGACAGCGCCCAGGCCCAGAGTTCAGGCCCCAGGACCGGACCAAAAACAACAACAACAACAAAAAAAAATCAAGCAATTCAATTCACAGAATTCTGGATTTATCACAGTATCTAAGCTAAATAAATTTCAATAGAAACTTATAACAGCAAACTTAACCAAACATATCAAGAAATCACAATTAAATTATGAGTCTATATCTGAGAAAGCCAGAATAAACTGAATGACACATATAAAAGAAATTAAACAAAAAAATACCCCTGCCAACCAAGAATACTATACCTGGCAAGTCTTATATTCAGAAATAAAAGAAAGGTAAGTACTTTCTCAGACAAAAATCTATGCAAATGTATCACCAGAGAAAGAGCATTACTAGAATTCAAAAGGCAATTCTTCAAGCCGAAATGAAAGAACATTAGTATGTACTATCATTTAAATATAAAATTTCTTGGTAAAAATATGTAAATTGTCTAATTGAGAATATTCAGTTACTTAGAGTATTACACATCTCAAATCTATTTAAAATAACTAGCTATAATTAATTAATAATTGATAAGCAGTATAAAAAGATGTAAATCATTGCATAAAGGCATAGATGTTAAAATATAGAGATTATTATATGATCAAAGTTAAGTTGATATCAACTTAAAATAGTGTATTATGCCTGTAAGGTGTTTTGCATAAGTTTCATAGTAATCACATAACAAAACAATATATGAAAGTTTAAGAGACAGGAGTCAAAATGCAAGAGGAAAAAAATGCCAAAGCACAAAGAAAGAGAGCCAAGAGGAAGGAAAATTTGAAAAAAAAAACTATGCAATAGAAAATAATAAGTAAAATAACAGAAATAACTATAACTATTAAAAATTACTTTAAATGTAAATAGATTGATTTTCTTATCAAAAGATATAGAATGGTTGAAAAAATTAAAACCATCATCTTACTATAGATTGATTGGAAGAGACTCATTTCAGCTTTCTTTTAATATATTTTTATTGTAAAACTACTTTACAGAGGGGCTACAGTTACATGAGTAAGGTAATGAGTACATTTTTTTAATTTTAATTTTTTTATTGTGAACATACTGTACAGAGGGGTTACAATTACATGGGCAAGATAATGAGTACATTTCTTATCAAGCATTGCAGCCTCCTCCTTTGTTTACACTTCACATCCTTTCCCAGCCTCCCCCTACCCCCCCCATCCAATACTCCCCCCTCCCACCAAAGTTGTAAAGTTCATTTTCGACATGACAACTTGTACTTCTCATTGTTGCAAAGGGTCCACCTGTATCCTTAAACGACTTGTTTTTCCCCTTCTTCTCCACAAATTATACAGACATCAAATATAGTGAAAGCAGGGGTTATACTGTGGGGGAGGGACATACAAAACAACAAAGAAATAATCTTACAAATGCGTTAGAAACAAATGCATGAAAGAAAAAAATTAAATACATATCTAAGAGTTCATTTTCCTAACATCACATTATCTGACCTTTTCTGCTTGACTCATACATATACTAGATATTGCAAATAAGGGAAACCATGGGACCTATTTTCTTTAGGCTTGGCTTACTTCATTTAATATAATTTTTTCCAAGCCTTTCCATTTCCTAACAAATGGGGCAATGCCATTCTTTCTGATGGAGGCATAGAATTCCATTGTGTATATATACCACATTTTCTTGATCCATTCATCTACTGAGGGGCACCTGGGTTGGTTCCATGTGTTAGCTATGGTAAATAATGTTGCAATAAACATAGTTGTGCTGGTAGCTTTAGTGTGGTCTTGTTTGTAAACATTTGGGTAAATGCCCAAAAGTGGGATTGCTGGGTCATAGGGGAGCTCTATGTGAAGTCTTTTGAGGAACCTCCATACTGTTTTCCAAAGTGGTTGAACAAGTTTACACTCCCACCAACAGTGAAGTAAGGTTCTCTTCTGTCCACATCCCCTCCAGCATCTGTTGTTATTAGAGTTCTTGATTTTTGCCATTCTAACTGGGGTGAGGTGGTATCTCAATGTTGTTTTGATTTGCATTTCTTTTATGGCTAGGGATGTTGAGCATTTCTTCATGTGTCTATTGGCTATCCTTCTTTCTTCAGAGAAGTTTCTCTTTAAGTCTTTAGCCCACTTATTTATTGGGCAGTTGTTTCTTTGAGGATTTGTTGTTGGGGGATTTAATTTTTTGAGTTCCAAGTATATTTTAAAGCCATAGTAATCAAAACAGCTTGGTACTGGCACAAGAACAGACCTCAGGACCAATGGAATAGAATTGAAAACCCAGAAATGAACCTACAGACCTATAGCCATCTAATCTTCGATAAGGGAGCTAAAAAAATAGAATGGAAGAAAGACAGCCTCTTCAGTAAATGGTGCTGGCAAAATTGGTTAACTACTTGTAGAAAACTAAAGCTAGATCCTCAGAGTCAAAGCAGACACTCTGAAAACATTACAGGCCGGAATAGGAGAAACCCTAAGTCTCCTTGGCGCAGGCTGGAATTTTCTTAATAGAGACCCAGAAACACAACAAATCAAAGAAAGGTTGAAATGGGATTGCATGAAATTTCAGAGCTTCTGCATGGCAAAGAACATAGCTAGCAAGATCAATAGAAAGCCCACGGATTGGGAGAAGATCTTCACTAGCCATACAATGAGTACATTTTTATCGAGCATTGTTACCTCTTCCTTTATTTTTCCCTTACCATCCCTTCCCTCCCCATATCCCCAACTCCTCCCACGCCCCCTCCTGCTCCACCTTCGCCAAAGTTGTAAAGTTCATTTTCAACATACTGTCTTGTACATCTCATTGATACAATGGATCAAACTCTATTCAAGCATTTTGTTATTTCCCTTCCCCTCCCCAAATTTGAAAAGTGTATATACAAGATGCAGGGCACCAGAATCAAATACAGTGAAAACAGGGGTTATACTGTGAGGCAAGAACATACAAAGAAACAAAAAATTCACATAGTACATTATAAATATGTTAAAAACAAACAATAGCAAGAAAGAAAAAAACACTTGTGTCCTTATCTTGGGGCTCATTTCACTTATTATCTTATATGGTCATATATACATTGCTTTTGATCTTTTCTGCTTGTCCTACACTTATAATAGTTATTGCAAATAAGGGAAACCATGGGACCTATGTTTCCTTGGGTCTGGCTTACTTCACTTAATATAATTTTTCCCAAGGTTTTCCATTTCCTAACAAATGGGGCAATATCATTCTTTCTGATGGAGATATAGAATTCCATTGTGTGTGTGTGTGTGTGTGTGTGTGTGTATATATATATATATATATATATATATATATATATATATATATATGACATTTTCTTGATCCATTCATCTACTCAAGGGTATCTGGTTTGGTTCCAATCTTAGCTATGGTAAATAATGCTGAGATAAACATAGTTCTGCTGGTTGCTTTAGTATAGCCTTGTTTGTGATCGTTTGGGTCAATGCCCAAAAGTGGAATTGCTGGGTCATAGGGGTGCTCTATGTGCAGTTTTTTGAGGGGCCTCTATACTGCTTTCCAGAGTGTTGAACAAGTTTACATTCCCACCAACAATGCAGCAGCATTCCATTTTGGCCACATCCCCTCCAGCATCTGTTATTTTTAGATATCTTGATTCTAGCCAAACTGGGGTGAGGTAGAATCTCACTGTTGTTTTGATTTGCATTTCTTTTATGGCTAGAGAAGTTAAGCATTTCTTCATATGTCTGTTGGTCACTCTTATTTCCTCTTCAGAGAAGTTTCTTTTTATGTCTTTAGCCTACTTATTAATGGGGCAGTTGTTTCTTTGAGGATTTGTTTTGGGGGGATTTAATTTTTTGAGTTCTAAGTATATTTTATATCTGAGACCCTTGTCCATTGTAAGCCCCCAGACTGGGAGAAGATCCTCACTTCAGTTTTAAAAAGACAAATATGCTGAAAATGAGGGGAGAAATATACATGCAAAAAATAACCAGAAGTGGGGCTGGGGGTTTAGCCCAGTGGAAGGGCGCCCGCCCGGTGCTCTCAAGGCCCTGGGTTTGGTCCTCAGCCCTGGGGGAAAAAAATAACCAGAAGTGTAGATGTGGCTACATGTATATTAGACAAAAGAGATTTTGAGTCAAGATTTTTACAAGAAACAACATACAATAACTATTAGAGATTAATGCAGAAAGAGTATATAATCATTGTCAATATATACACACCCAACATTAGAGCATATAAATACTAATAGAAGTAAAGGAAGAGCTAGACAGCATGACAACACTAGTACAGAACATCAAAAGACTTCTTTTAACAATGGAAGTTACAGACATATACATAATATTATATGCAACCAAAGTAGAATACACATTTTTCTAAAGCCTACATTGAACATTCTCCAGGATAGATCATATGTTAGGCTACAAAACCAATCTTAACAAATTCAGTAAAATTAAAATTATATCCTGTATCTTTCCCAAAAACAATACTGCAAATCAGTAACAGAGGGAAAATTGTAAATTTCACAAATATGTGGAAATCAACACAATTTTGAACACAAGTAAAAAACATTGAACAAGAAAAAATTAATAAATACTTCACCCAGCAAATGCAAATGCTAGTAATATTCCACTCCTCCCAAAAGGGTAATATTCTCATACAAGCCAAAATAAAGTCAACATTCCAAAATTTGTGGGACTCAGCAGTTTTAAGAAAAGTTTATAGCTCTGTGTCTACTTTTAGTCAAAGACAATATTTGAAATAAACAAATTAAATATAGATCTAAAAGAATAATGGGAAGAATAAAACAAAACAAACCCAAAGGTTGTAAATGTAGTATAGAAAAATTAGAGCATAAGTGTTCAGAAAAGCAATAGAAGAAATCAAGAGAACTAAATTAGTTTCTGAAAACATAAAATAGAAAGACAAGAGATATCCTACACAACCTTTATTAGCTATATTCCACACTGAATAACTATATTTATATATGCATATGAATTTGACTTGTCACAGAAGTTTAAAAAGAAAAGGGTAGAATTTTCAACAAATGTTCCTGGGAAAATCAATTATCTATATGGAAAAATAATGAAATTTGTCCTCACTAAAAACAACTCTATATTAAAGTATAAGATAATATCTTGTGAAGGGAGCAAAATTAATTTATAAACTCTTGGGTTCTTAAACCAGATATATATGTCAACAGAAATAGCACACCATAAAAAATTGGTAAATCAATATACGTTAATATCAAGAACTTTAATCAATAGTCATCATGACAAGGCCAGTTGCTGGTGGCTTACACCTGTAATTCTAGCTACTCAGGAGGCTGAGATCTGAGGATCAGAATTCAAAGTCAACCCAGGCAGGAAAGTCTATGGGGCTATTATCTCCAATTAACCACTAAAACCTGGAAGTGGAACTGTAGCTCAAATGGTAAAGTGCTAGCCTTGAGCATAAATAAAAACTCAGTGACAGTGCCCAGACCCTGAGTTCAAACCCCAGGACTGGCAAACACACACACACACATACACACACACACACGTCAGCATGATGGTACAAACTTCCTAAGAAGGAAACTAAGAAAATAGTCCAATGCATACTAGCATCAAACCAATAATATATTCAAATATATACAAAGAAGGGAAAAGATTAGTATACTGAAATTTATAAATCATTGACAAATGATCTGTAATTAAAGAAAACAAATGATTTGATATTTATAAAAACAAAAATGATACACATACAAATAAAAATATATGACCATGGATTCGAAGAATAATATTGTTTAAAAAATCCATGCTACCCAAAGCAATCTAAAGATTCAGTGAAATCCCACATAATATCTAAAGTGGAATTTTATACAGATTTTTTTATCCTAAAGTTTGGTGACAGTTGGTGGATCATGCCTGTAATCCTAGCTACTCATGAGTCTGAAAGCTGAGAATAGAGTTCAAAGCAAGCTAAGTGCAAAGTGGAGCTATGGCTCAAGTGGTAGAGCACTAGCCTTGAGCAAAACTGCTCAGTGACATTGCCCTGGCTTCAAGCCCTTAGACAGGTACAAAAATATCCTAAGGGCTGGGAAGGTGGCTCAGTGGTAGAGTACTTGCCTTGCATGCATGAGGCCCTGGGTTCAATTCCTTAGCACCACATAAGCAGAAAAAGCCAGAAGTGGCACTATGGCTCGAGTGGTAGAGCACTAGCCTTGAGCTGAAGAGGTGAGGAACAGTGCCCAGGCCCAGAGTTCAGGCCCCATGACCAGCCAAAAAAAAAAGAAAAAGAAAAAAAAAATCCTAAAATTTTGACCGTAAATAGTAAAAGAAATATTGAGACAGAGGAACAAACCTAGAGGCATCACATGATTAGATTTCACAATATATTACAAAGCTATAGGAGTTAAAACAATATGACACTGACTTGAAAATGGATAAATAGACCACTACAAAATTACAGACAGCCTCCAAAGTGTATTTGTCAATTGATGTTTGGGAAAGGTACCAAGAAAACACTGTGAGGAAATGGCAATCTTTTCAATAAATGGTGCTAGAAATAACGAATAGCCAAATGCAGAAGAATTAGGTTGGATCTTACTTTACATCATACACATAGCAAATCAAAATGGAGAAGAGTTTAGAAAACAAGCAGGAACTATAAGAACTCTTAGAACAAAATACAGGAGAAAAGCTTCGTGACTTTGAGCTTGGCAGTGATTTTTTTGGACATGACATCAAAATACCAGCAACAAAAACAAAACTAAGCCTGGTGCTGGTGGCTCATATCTGTAATCAAAGCCAGTCTGGGGCAGGAAAGTCTGTGAAACTGTTATCTCCAATTAACCACCAGAAAACCGGAAGTGGTGTGGTGCTGTGGCTCAAGTAGTAAAGTGTTAGCCTTGAGATGAAGAGCTCAGGAACAGCACCCAGGCCCAGAGTTTAAGCCCCACAAATGACAAAATTGTTTTTGGCAATCAAATTCTAATTTGTATTTAGGAAGGTTGTTAATATACCATGACAAATCAGGTTGCTTCCAACTTTTTTTTTTTTTTTTGGTAGGTCGTGTGGCTTGAACTCTGGTCTTGGGCGCTGTCCTTGCACTCTTCAGCTCAAGGCAAGTGCTCTACCGCTTGAGCCACAACGCCACTTCTGGTTTTCTAGTGGTTTATTGGAGATAAGAGTCTCAAGGACTTTCCTGCCCAGGCTGACTTTGAACTTCGATCCTCAGATCTCAGCCTCCTGAGTAGCTAGGATTACAGGCGTGAGCCACCAGCGCCCAGCTTCCAAATTTATGTTTAATTATTGTCGCAAGTAATTCATTATAATATCAAGGATAATTTTAACATTTACTGTTTTGTCAGAAGCTGTTTCTAAATTCCTCAGTGAGTGATTTCAGTTCAGTAATCTGTCATGAGATGTGAGTTACAGAGCCCCACACACTCTTAAAACAAGAATCTGAAATTGTCTTAAACAAAATACTTGCCTCTGGACCAATTAAAGCACTTTATCTAGGAGTTAAAAAAATTCATCTAGGTGGATTTATAGACCCTATTTCTGAAAGTTAGAAGACAGAGTCCTTCCAAACTATTTGAACTAATTCATATTCCCTGAACATTTACAACTGAACCTTTAAGCCCATTTCTAGTATCCATTATGTTAATTAATGAGATACTGTTTAACTGATAACATTTTTCTCTGGTATGCTAATTAAGAAAAGTGTTGAATGAAATATGACTTACAAATATACTTACTAGTTCAATGTAAATGATAGCCTTTTATATTAAAATGCTGACTACTTTCAAATATAACCAAATTACTTTGAAACGTGTTTACCCCATTTAGAATCATCCTTAAAAGAACTGATATTTATAAGTATTTCACATGAATAATCAAAAAAGCCGAGACAAGTGGGACTATAATGCATTAAACTACAAAGCTTCTGCACAACAAAAAGCAAACAACCAACAGAATGAAAAGGCAACAACAGTCAATATTCGCAAACTATATAGCTGATGAGGTATAAATAGAAAAAGTACAGAATAAACTGCAACAAAATTTCCATAGAAACAAAAATACCAAGATCTGATTTTTAAAAAAAAGAGACCCAAGTAGACCATTCTCCAAAGAAAATAAGTGACCATATAAAAAATGTTCAGCATTGCCAATAATCAAACAAAGTAAAACCATAATGATATGCCACTTCATAAATTCTAGAGTGGCGACTACATTATATATATATATATGCTAGCAAAGACATGAAGAAAGTTGATTCCTTGTGCACTGTTGATAAAAATGTAAAAAGGTACAGCCACTACAGAAAACACCAAAGTGGTTTCATAACACATAAAACATGGACTGAACACACAGTCCAGTAATCTCATTTTCCAAAAGAATCAATATCAAGATCTTGAAGAGATACATGAAAGTCTATATTAATTGCAGCATTATTTAAGATAGACAAAGATTGAAATAATAGAAAAATCTATCAATGGATGAATGAGTAAAGAAAATGTACTAGATACATACAATGGAATACCCATGCTTACAAATGAAATCCTGCTATATGTAACATCATGGATGAAGCTAGAGAGCATTGTGTTAAGTGAACTAAACACAAGAGGTCATATACTACATAATCTCACATGTATGACATATCTAAAATTAGTCAACATTACAGAAACTAGAAGTATTAGATTTGTTGCTAAGGACTACACTGAAGAAAAATAGAAAGTTGTTCAAAAGGTATGATCCCACATTCATATAAAATGAATAATTTTTTTGTCAGTCACGGGGCTTGAACTCTGGGCCTGGGTGCTGTCCCTGAACTCTTCAGCTCACTCTACCATTTGAGTCACAGTACCACTTCCAGTTTTCTGAGTAGTTTATTGGAGATAAGAGTCTCATGGACTTTCCTGCTTGGGTTGGCTTTGAACAGTGATCCTCAGATCTCAGCCTGCCGAGTAGCTAAGATTACTGGTGTGAGCCACCAGTGCCTGGTGAAGATGAATAAATTTTAGTGATCTGTTTTACGACATCGTACACAGAGTGAATACCATAGTGTGTGCTTAAAATTTTGCTGAGAAAAGATTTCATACTTAGTAGTCTTACCACAATAAAAGTAAATAAGGTGCAGCTGTCATGGAGAACTGCCCAGTATAGGACATTTACATTGAACTTTATGAGAACAAAATGTAATAAACTTTGATTTGGTTAAGACATGAAATAGAAAATAAAATATAAAAGCTACGTTACTCAAAAGACTTCAAAACTAGGAATAAATCTTACAAATATATGTAATAACTTTGTATAGAAAAGTATAAAATATAGTTGAGGGAAATTGAAGACTTCACAAAAATGGAAATATGTCATGTCTATAGTTTTAAAATCTTTAGTTGTAAAAATATGTTTTTCACAAATTGATATATCAATTCAAAATTGCAGGGCCTTTTTAAAAGTGACATTTCATTTATGAAATTTATGCCTTTGCAAAACAAAAGCAAGATGGGTAGACTTATCCTACCAGATATCAATAGTTCTTGTAGAACTATAACATTAAGAATGTATTGTTCTCCCTCACTCCTCCCACATGAAATTGTAAAGTTCATTTCCAATGTACTGTCTTGTGGGTATCTTTGTGGCAATGGGTCATCCTGTGTCCTTATTTCAGCGTTTTGTTATTCTCCTTCCCCTCCCCAAATTAGACAAATGTATATACAAGATGCAGGGTACCAAAATCAAGTGCAGTGAAAACAGGGGATATACCATAGGGGGAAGAACAAAGGAAACAAAAAAAAACCCCACATACTACATTAAAAACAACATCAAAGAAAGACCTCTTGTGTCCATACCTTGGGATTCATTTCACTTACCATCATCTTACATGGTCATGTGTACATAGCTTTTGAGCTCTTCTGCTCATCTGATAAAATTATCCTGGATGTATACCAATGGGTTCCATTCCTCAACACCACATAAGCAAAAAGAAAAAAGCCGGAAGCGGTGCTGTGGCTCAAGTTGTAGAGCACTAGCCTTGAGCTGAAGAGCTGAGGGACAGCACCCAGGCCCAGAGTTCAAGCCCCACAACCAGACCCAAAAACTAAATAAATAAATAAATAAAAATTTTAAAAAGTATTGTTAGAAAGTAGAGTACCAATGCTCTACAACAGTAAAATATTTGTTTGAGACAAATATAATAATGGAATAAATTACAGAGCTTAGAAACAGTCTTATGATTATGCAAACTCTTCTTTTTTCTTTTTTGTCAATCGTGGGGCTTGAACTCTTGGTCTGGACACTGTCCCTGAGCTCTTCAGCTCACAGCAAGTGCTCTATCACTTGAACCATAGCACCACTTCCAGGTTTTGGTGGTTAATTGGAGATGAGTCTCATGGACTTTCCTGCCCGGGCTGGCTTTGAACCATGATCCTCAGATCTCAGCCTCCTGAGAAACTAGGATTACAGGCATGAGCCAGAGTTGTCTGGCAATTATGCAAACTCTTGATAACAAAGTCAGTACTTCAGAGCAGTGGGGGAAAGCATGGCAAATTGTTATCAATAGGGAAAAATGAATTTATATCCCTACCTTACAGTGTAAAGGAAAATCAGTTATACCACATAGCATATTTAAATATAAACACTGAAAAAGATGCAGAAAAAAACTTTGGATATTATTTTCATAATCTAGAGGTGGAAATGTTTCCTTTTTGTCCTTTTGATATGTATCCATATCCATTACTAACATTGGGAATTTTTTTTAAAAATGTTATCTTCTCACTAGCAGTACAGACTGTATTCCTCATGAATCATTTTCCCCTCATTACTTCAGGATTCCCAGACAGAATCTCATGTCTTCAATGTACCCAACAAAGCTCAGTACACTGTACATGTTGAAGAGTAAATGGTCAACAAATACCAAACACCTATCCAATCAGAACTCAATGGAGAGTGTTCTTAATGATAAACTACCTCATTCTGTTGAATAATGGTCTAATTTCACACATTGTGAAGTTGTGTTTTCCCACCAGGGTTCTCACTATCAATTAAACTGAGTTAAGCTTAAAGTGAAATTTACATGAAACCTTCTAAGCAAATGAAAATAATCCTCTTAAGCTTGGTGGCTCACACCTGTAATCATAGCTACTCAGGAGGTTGAGATCTGAAGACGATGGTTCGAAGCCTGCCTGTGAGACTCTTATCTTCAATGAACCAAACAAAAACCAGAAGTGATGTTTTGACTCAAGTCTTAGAGCCTCAGCCTTGAGCACAAAGGCTCAGGCCAAAAGAAGAAGACTTTCCCACAGTGCTCATATTTAAAGGTTCTTAGTCTACTGTGACTTTCTTCATGTGTCTGAATGGCACTCAAGGAAGTGAAGTCTCGCCCATAGTGTTCACAGAAATACCTCTTCTCCAAAAGAAACTAGGATAGAAGGACAGTGTCTTCAACAAATGGTGCTGGCAGAATTGGCTATACAAGTGCAGAAAACTGAAGTCATATCCTTATATATCACCCTGCACCATAACCAACTGCAAATGGATCAAAGACCTCTAGGTAAAAGCAGATATCCTGATAATGTTGCAGGAAGGAATAGAGGAAAGACTAGGACTTCTTGGCACATGTGGAAACTTTCTCAATAAAGACCAAGAAACACAACAAATCAAAGAAAGGTTAGACAAATGGGATTGCATTAAACTGCAAAGTCTCAGCCTGGCAAAGGACACAACTAGCAAGATCAATAGAAAGCCCACACATTGGAAGAAGATCTTCACAAACAAGGGCCTCATATCTGAAATATACTAAGAGTGCAAAAAATTAAATCGACCAAAAATAAATCCTCAAAGACACAACCACCCCATGAACAAGTGGGCTAAAGACTTAGAGAGACTTCTCGGAAGAGGAAATAAGAATGCCCAATAGACCATGAAGAAATGTTCAACATCTCTAACCATAAAAGAAAGGCAAATCAAAACAACATTGAGATTCCACTTCATTCCAATTAGAATGAACATTATCAAAAAAAATCTAACAATAACAGATGCTGGGGGGGGGGGGTATGTGGTCAAAAGGGAACACTACTACACTGTTGGTGGGAATGTAAAGTTGTTCAACCACTTTGGAAAGCAGTATGGAGGTTCCTCAAAAGAGTAAACATAGAGGTCCACTATGATACAGCAATCCCACTCCTGGGCATTTATCCAAATGACCACGAACAAGGTCATACTAAATCTACCACCACAACCATATTCATTGCAGCATTATTTACCATAGCTAAAATATGAAACCAACCCAGATGCCCCTCAGTAGATGAATGGATCAAGAAATATATATATATATATATATATAGATGTGTGTGTGTGTGTGTGTGTGTCTGTATATATATACAGACACACACATACAATGGAGTTCTGTGCTTCCATCAGAAAGAATGACTGCCCTATTTGTTAGGAAATAGAAAGATCTGGAAAAATTATATTATGTGAAGCAAGCCAAGCCCAAAAAAATGTAGGTTGTGTGTTTTCCCTCATTTGTAATAACTAGAATGTGTATGATATTCTTAGCAGGGGATCACAATAGCCCAATTGCTAACTGCATATGACCATATATAATAAAGCATATCAAAATGAACTCCAAGAATTGGAAATAAGAAGTTGTTATGTTCTGTCTGCAGTTTCTATTTTTTGTTTTAGTTTTCTGTACACTTTGTCTTGTATATAAATTTATCTGGTCTGCGGAAAGGAAAGGGAAACACAGAAACAGCAGGACAAAGGATGAACTAATGCAACAATGACACTCACTAGACACTGTGTTGGAAATGAACTGTACAACTGAGGGGGGAGTGGGAAGGGGAAAGCTAGAGAAAATGAGGAAAGGAGTAATAATGTTCAAAAAGAAATGTACTCATTACCTTAATTATGTAACTGTAATCCCCCCTGTTCATCACCTTTACAATAGATAATTTAAAAAAAGAAAGAAATACTGCTTCTCTTCTCGATGTGTCCTTTCATGGTTCAAGAAAGCCATAGGAGGACTTTCTACAGTGGTCACACACACACAGGATTTCTTGAGTGTGAGTTTCTTCATGTTTCACAAAACACTCACCATATCTGATGCTTTTCCCAAATTGCCTACATATACAGAGCTTCTCTCTACTTTTCACAGATTTAGAAAAATTGTGTACAGACTGTGCACTGCTCGGCACACTTAGAGATGAATTGTTAAGTGAGAGCATGACTGCCTGTGCAGCATTCCAGTTTTACTCCAGTATGAATTTTCTTCACCTTAGGATCTGGAATTTGATTGAAGGTTTCCCCACATTGTCTACCTTTCTTGGGTTCACAGGGTCTCTCCATGATTTTATATCTACAGTGTGCAATTCTCTAATGTCTCCAGCATCACGTCTCTGTAGAGATTCTTCTGGGAAGGAATCATCAGAACACTCACCTCTACAAGATGAAGTTCACCGCCACATCCTCAAAGATCACGGGCTCCTTACATTTCCCATGGGATTTCTGTAGTCATCTTTAGTATTTTCTTCATCCTTTCTTAATCCTGGGAAGGCCAAATTCCTGTATGTTACATTTTTATAGAGTTTCCTTTGGGAAGGATTCAACAGAGCCCACTCTTCCATGGTGAAGTTTATGGCCACATCTTCAAAGATCACTAGCTCTACTTCTGCTTCGAACAGGACTTGGGTGCCCTCTACATCACAAAGCTGACATCACAAAACTGCCAAAGTGAACATCTTATCCCGGACCTGCCAAAGAAGACAGGTGACCAACATGGCAACAGCTGGAACTGATTTCTTAAATAAGACTCCAAAAGGACTAATAAAAGATGATCAGTTAATTTAATACATAAAATCTATCAGGAAATTAATTGAGGTATCACTTCTCAAAAACAAGAAAAAAATAGTTACAATTATTGATATAGAAACAAGTATGAGTTTGGGCAGGTATTCAGGACACTTCATAAGTGTTCATTATTTTGGGTGTCCTTTAGGTATAATCATGTCATCTCCAAATAGGGATAATTTGATTCTTGTGTGAATCTGACCCCTCCATACCACTCTTAGGCATCTACCCTAATATCATGAGCCAGGATATGATATAGACACCTACATATTCATGCTAATTACCACACTATTCACAATAGCCTAGATATAGAAACAACTCAGATGCACCACAATAGATGAGTGGATCAAAAAAACGTGGTACCTATAAAATTGGAATTTTATATAGCCATTAAAATGAATAAAATAATGTCATTTGCAGGGAAATGGATGGAACTAGAACAAATCATGTTAAGGGAGGTAAGCCAAGATCAGAGAGAGAAATGGCACATGTTCTCTCTGATATGCAGAAGTCAGACCTAAAATGCACTGGAATATGATAAATTATACTCAAAGGTGTAATACCTAAAAGCCTCTTCATGTTTATATAAAGTAATATAAATACTGAAACAAACTCCAAGATATAGAAACAAGAGACTTCTTTTAGTTTTTATTTGTGATGATTCTTTACCTTATGTATGGTGTATTCATATGCATATCTTTGGGGGGAAGACATAGAACTGGGGGAGGGGAAGGGTGAAAAAGTGTAGCAGGGGAGCTCATTGGACACTGATGAAAGTGAACTACACAACTTGTGGATGGAGCTGGGAGGGAGGGACTGAGAGAGAATGGGGGAACAGAAAACACTGTATGAAAGGAAGTTTACTTATTACTTGACCCATGTAATTGTAATCCCTCTGTACATCGCCTCTATAATAACAATGAAGTAAGTTTGTTTGTTTGTTTTAAAGAAGTGTATGTTGAAATGTTTCTCGACTGAATGGGAATTACAGAGACTAGAATATATCATGTCTTTATATTTATATCTACTTTTATTTTTAAAAGTATTCATTGCAGGTTATTATTTTTATGTTTTCCTGCTTATTTTTCTTTATTCTAAGAAAGTGCAGAATTTTCAGGATACTTGAGAGAACACTAGTAATTGCATTATGACAGAAAATCTCTTCAACCCTTAAGATTTAATTTTCTCATCTGTAAAATTTTAACAATAGTAGCTGTTTAGGTGACAAGTGAAGCTGCTTGAACACTGGGCTCCTCTTCTGTGCACTCAGGGAACTAATGGACTTGAGAAGGCCATGTGACTAACTAAATACTACACCAGTGTTGACTCCTACATATATTCCTACAGGGAGAAAAACGCAATAATTACTTTCCATTTTCAATGTGTAAAGATATTGCAAGGAAGCTGGGAACCTCAGAACTCTCTTTTCAGGGTTGGGTAGGCTATTGGCTTGTCCTGGAGGTCATAAATTAATGTCAAAATATTTATAGACCTCTATTTGCCAGCCAAGCCAAATGCAACAGTGAAACGCCATATGAGAAGATTTAAATGGACACAATCTCTTCATTCAAATTTCTAATGGCCTATGAAAGGATAAAAGAAGCAGATTTATGCTTCATGGCTCCATAAAGACCAGTGAATGGAAGTTATACAAAAGGGAATTTTTGGTTGTCTGTAAGCAGATAAAGTAGCCAAAGTAGAAGGATCATAATTTGTCCACAATCATAAACAGTTTCACTAGGATGCAAACTACTTCCTATGGATGATGTATGACATTTCACTGGAGATAGAAACCAGCTAATGCTCCCAAATACTTTCCAGACATAGTAAACAGATTGATATAAGACAGTTGATGACTGGGAGCTATCAAGTTTTATATTAATATATTATTATTGCTATTAGTTTTTCTATTTCACTCAGTCAAAATTTTATATTATCTTCCATTTTATCTCTTTGGTAGGTTTTAAAATTTTTATTTTCAAGTATATTTTAAATACATGAACTTTGAGAACTTTATATTTTCCCTTGTGTATAGTTATATCATGTATTATAGGTTTCAAGTATGTCAAAGAATGTTTCCTAATTTCCAAATGAATAATGTCTTGTCATTATTAAATGCCATTTTCTATTTTCTAGATTTAATTATGACCAATGTTGACCAAAAACTCTATTTATAGATATTATTTTCTTTGAAAATGTCCATTTGTCTTAAGAGAAAACACTATGTACGCCATAGAACCCAAAAATTTTATATATGTACACATAAATATATACTTACACTCATGATTAATTTTATTGATATCTTTTATTGTGTGCATTCATTTTTAATCTCCTTGATTAATCAAATTCTTAAAAACACATTAATACATACAATACAAAAGTTATGCTTTTCTTCAGTTCCTCCTGTAAATCTGTGTTTATCATATATACATTTGACTACTGTGTTATTTAGAGTATCAACTATGAGTATTCAATCTTCATAGATCTTATGGTTTCTCACTATATATTATTCCGAAAGATGGCTGAGAAATATTGGACTCTCCTCTTAGGAAATTGAGATATATTTCTCTTTCATTTACTTTCAATGAGTTGGGCAAGGTGGAGACACTATGCTGATATCACATCTATCCTTGACAAAAGTTGACAAGTTCTCTCTCGGAACCCAGTGGCCAGATAAGATAACTGTTCTGATACCATCATGCTGAATAAAACCCATGCTCGTAGGAAGTGTCTGAAGATTAAGAGGCTATGTGGACAGAATTAGAAAGCTAAGGAACACTAAATACCACAGGTTAAACCAGGTAGACTGGAGATTTACCACCCATCAAAATATTTCCCAAAACTTTGATCTACAAAATCATGAAATACAATAAAATTTCAGTTTAAAAAATACTAAGCTGTCCATTGATTGCTCACCCCTGTACTCCTAGCTACTCAGGAGGGTGAGATTTTAGGATTGTGGATAGAAGGCAGTGCAGGCAGGAAAGTGCATGAGACTCATGTCCAATTAGCCATCAGAAAACTGGAAGTGGTGCTGTAGCTGAAAGTGGTAAAGTGCTAACTTTGAGTGGAAAAGCTTAGGGACAGTGCCCAGGCCCTGAATTCAAGCTCCACGACCGACAAAAAAAAAAAAAGTACGTAGTAAGTGTAAGTGTTAGAGCAACTTGTTAAGCAACCAAACATTGCCTGGGAATTTTAAACATATTTTTTCTAGTATAATGCATTTGCCTTTTTGTGCCATCTTCCCACCAATAACATTACCTCTATGTTTTCTTTTATAAGGATCAACCTGATATATTTTGAGCAATCCTTAATATGATTATTTTGTGGTCCTAGGATTTGAACTCAGGACCTTAAACTTCCTAGGCAAGCACCCTACCACTTGAGCTATGCTCCAGCCCTTTATTTATTTGAGTTTATTTTTTCAGATGTGGTTTCATGGTTTTTCCATGAGCTACTTTTAGGTAAAGGTTCTCTTACTCCTGCCTCCCTCTTTTCTGAGATTACAGATTTGTGCCACTATGCCTAGATTGATTTGTGTATTTCACTTTTCTGTGTGTTTCTGGTTTTTGCCTATTACAGTACTAGGGTTTGAACTCAGGATCTTGTGCTTATTAGGTTGCTGATCTAATACTTGAGCCCTGCTTTTCTCTGGAGGAGGGGGTAGAGGTTACCTCCAATTCTGTCCTTCACATTTTACCATCCTCTGTAGCAAGGATTATAGGTATGAGCCACCATCACCTAGCAAAAGCTTATTTTTTTTAATGGAATCTATTTTCTTTTAGCCAAGGATGGCTTTAAACTGCAATCATTTTATCTCTGCCTCCCACTGTAATAACCCGAGCCTGAGAAAATCCACGGAGGCACGGTTAAAGTTAACAAAGGAGTTTTATTAGTTCATCTGCAACTGCTCTGTCTTGGGCTACCTCAGAACTAGAGCAGGAGGGGGGGGTCCAAGATGGCTACAGAACAGTAGAGAAACACTGCAGCTGTCTCCAACCAAATAGAGAGTTCAGGTTTCAATGCTCTGTTTCTTCAAAAGACCAACAGCAACAAAAAGGCGATTACTCAGAGAGATATAGGAAGTGAGAAAAAGAAAAAGGAAAAACTCCAGAACCTACACAAACACGGTAAGGTAGGAAGACCCTTCCCCCACCCCTTGCTACCAGCAGGGCTCCATGCCCAGCCTTAAGCAGCCCAGCTCAGGACCCACCAGGGACCACAGAGCCAAAAGCATCCCAAGGCTTCCGGAAAACTCCCAAGAGCCAGTGTGGAACCGGAGAATACAAACAGAAATCTCTGAACGCAGAACCCACACGAGGACACCACCACCACGGCACAGTGCCTCAGCCCGGCGGAAGTAAACAGCCCTGCCCAGCCCTGAGAGGCAGCCAGCAACAGTGGAGGCAGCGGCAGCGGTGGTGGCAGTGACAAACGACCCCAGATGCACAGCACACAGCCTCTCCACATCGGCCTGCAGGAACAGCCCAGCCCTGGGCAGTGGCCACAGCAGTGGCAGCAGCAAACAACACCAGGCTCCCAGCGCAACACAGCACCTTTCTGCCCTGGCCCTGATAAGTGTCAGGTCCAGCCTGGGGCGACCCCAGACTCACTGCGGGGCACAGTGCCTCCCTGCACCTGCCTGCCCAGCCTGGGGTAGAAGTGGCAGCCGAGGCGGGGCCATGGCAGCAGCAGCAGCAGCAGCAGCAGACCCTAAACTCCCCAGCCCTGTGGCGCTCTCCCCCAGCTGGAAGAAACCCAGCTCAGTTTGGGGCTGTGGTAATTGCAGAGGTAGTAGCAAAAGACTCGACTTGCAGCACAGCGCAACACCTTCTGCACCAGCCCTTGTAAGCATTGGGCCCAGCCTGGAGCAACCCCAGACTAACTGCAGGGCACAAAGCCTCCCTGCACTGTCCTGCATGAGTGGCCCAGCCTTGGGTGGAGCTGCAGCTGTGGAGTGTAGCGGCAGCAGCAGCAGTGAACAACTCTATACTCCCCAGCCTTGTGCCTCTCTCCCCCAAACTGAAGAAGCAACCCAACCCAATTTGGGGCTGCAGTGACTCAGTGGTAGTAGCAAGTGACCCCTGACTTGCAGTGCAGCGCAGCACCTTTCTGTACCGGCCCTCATAAGCACCTGGGCCCAAACCGGGGTGACCCCAGACTCACTGCAGGGCATAGAGCCTCCCTGCACTGGCCTATATAAGCAGCCCAACCCAGCCTGGGTTGTCGGCGGCAGCTGTGGTGGGGGAGCAGCAACAGCAGCTGTAAATGACCCTAGACCTCTTGCACCTCCCCCACCCCATCCCCAGTCCGCAGAAGCAACCCAACCCAGCTCAGGATGATGGTGAACGACCCCAGACGTGCAGTGCCAGTGTGTTGACTCTCTACACAGGCCGGTGTCAACAACCTAGCCTGGAACAGCAGTGGCAGCAGAGGTGGCAGCAGCGGAAGCAAAGGACCACAGACTCAGAGCATGACTCTGTGCAGTCCAGGCCAGAGTGGGGTGGCAGTGGAGAGGAACCCCAGACCCACAATACCAAACGGGACAGCATAAATAGTGGTAAGGACTGTAAAACACAGACCTAGCCTGTACCACCATCCAGTATAGCCCACAGTCTTCTCAACCAATGTGGAACACGGAGTTGAACAGCAACCTACAGTGCACAAAATCAGCCATCTGCCACAGCACCGCTGGACAGCTCCCAACCAGTACCAGGATAAGCAGGAACCTTAGCCATCTTAACTTCCTGCCCCTGACTGGTCAGGGTCTGAGTCCACACCCCAGCAAATGGCGGAGTGTGTCTGCCTACCACAAACTAACAGGAGTAAGCCCTACATGAGTCAGATCAGCAGCTGGGAAGCAGCCCCTCCACAACAGAACCTTGGACCAGGTAAAATACTCTCAACCAGCCCAGCTCTGAGGGCAAGCTACATCAATTAATCCAGGAACAAATCGAGAACCAAGCAAAGGTAGCCACATAGTGACCAAAACAATCAGGGACTGGAATTGGTCTCCAACAATCCCTGAATCCACATGCGAAAATCACAGTGAAAAATTACAAAATTCAACAGCCAAGATAATAAACCAGACTCAAAGGCCAGCAACCACACTGGGGAGAACACCAGTGGAAGTGAAAAAGAAATGGAAGACAAACACTACATCCAAGAGATGATAGAGGCAATGACTCAAGAATTAAAACAATAGACCAGAAATTAAAAGAACAAATGAATGAGCTATCAAAAGAGATCCAGGCCTTCAAACAAGAAATGCACACAAAAATAGATACAGTACACAGCTCACTAAAAGATGAGATTAGTACTCTAAGGAATGACAGAAATTATAAATGGCTCAATCTTCTCCATGAAAAATTCAATTTCTTCCATGAAAACCACAATGGAAGCCACAGTTAATAGAATAAACGAAATGGAAAATAGAATATCAGATACTGAAGACAAAATACAGGCACTGGAAACAAAAGTTACAGATGTGGAAAAAAGACTCAAAACATGCCAAAGGGAAGCCAAGAACAAGCAGACAGTACCAAGAAAGATAACCTTTGCATAATTGGGGTGGATGAATGGGAGGAATACCAGAATAAAGGAATGCAACACTTATTCAATAAGATCATCACTGAAATAGGGAAAGAGAGGAGGCATCCCAGAAGTTTATACAGGAATATCGTAAGCGTGAGGAAGCTACTCAAAAACTGATACAGGATTTGCGTGAACAACTTGAGAATACTCAAAAAGAAAGGGAAGAATGGCGTGAGCAGGCTGAGAACACTCAAAGAGAACTACAGAAATCCCACGAACGGGAGGAAGCTAATCAAAGAGTAATAAAGGAATTGAAAGACCAGGTAGAGAACACACAAAGATCACTAAAGGCATTCATGGAATCCATTAACAAAGAGCTGAAGGAAGTCAGGGAGACCACAAAGGGAATGCTGAATGGAAGCCAACAGAAGGAATGGGAGCCCAAAGAAACCATAACCAATCAACTAAGTGATTTGAGGACAAACACTGAACACCAAATTAAGGAAGTAAAGAAATTCATACAAGACCTAAAACAGAGCTTCAACAAAGAACTTGAAGCCATCAAAGCTGACCAATTAGAAGGAAAAGAGATAAAAAACAAAGTAGAGAGTCTTGACAGCAGGTTAGACCATGCAGAAGATCGAATCTCAGGGATTGAAGACAGCCTAGATATTATAGAGAAAGAACATACAACCATCCAAGACAAGTCCAAGAAATATGATAGATCTATCCAACACCTGGAAGACACCATCAGAAGGCCTAATCTAAGGATAATGGGTGTAGAGGAGCACCTAGAAACAGAAGTTAATGGTCTAGGAAATTTGTTTAACAGGATCCTAGCAGAGAACTTCCCAAACATGCAAAAAGATAGGCCTGTCCAGATACAAGAAGCCTTTAGAACCCCAAATAGACCAGACCAGAATAGGACATCCCACCGCCACATTATAATCCACACAGGATCAACTCAGAACAAGGAAAAGATCCTTAAAGCTGTCAAGGAGAAAAGGGTAATCACCTATAAAGGGAAACCAATTAGAATCACCTCAGATTTCTCAGCAGAGACAATCAAAGCAAGAAGAGCCTGGAATGATGTATGCCATGCCCTAAAAACAAACAACTATCAACCAAGAATACTGTACCAAGCTAAACTCTCCTTCATAACTGAAGGCCAAATAAAAACCTTCCATAGCAAAGAAAAATTGAAACAATACATCTCCACCAAACCAGCCCTACAAAACATTCTTAAAGATGTCCTACACATAGAAAACCAACAAGACCGCAATAAAGGCCAAGAAACTGCACCCAAACTGAGAATCCAAGAACCATAGGAAGAACCCAGTTTTGCAGCCCCCAAGAAGGTAGATAACATGGCAGGAACTCCCAAATACCTCTCAGTCCTATCTCTTAATGTTAACGGACTGAACTCTCCAATTAAGAGACATAGACTGTCTAGTTGGATTAAAAAACAAGACCCTTCTATCTGCTGCCTGCAGGAGTCACACCTTGCCCGTAAAAACAAACACATTTTCAATGTTAAAGGCTGGAACAAAATCTACCAAGCAAACGGACTCCATAAACAGGCGGGAGTTGCAATCCTAATATCAGATAAAATAGACTTCAAATTAAAATTCGTGAGAAGAGATAAAGAAGGTCACTACATACTAATTAAAGGATCTCTCCTTCAGGAGGATATTACAATTCTAAATATCTATTCGCCAAACAATGGAGCACCCAAATTTATCAAAGAAACACTAATTTCCCTCAAATCCCATATAGATCCAAAGACATTAATTGTTGGGGATTTTAACACACCACTCTCCCCACTAGATAGATCAACTCGGCAAAAACTCAACAGAGAAACCGCAGATCTAAACAGCTGCATAGATCAACTAGACTTAACAGACATCTACCGAACATTTCACCCAGCAGCATCAGAATACACGTTTTTCTCAGCAGCACATGGAATGTTTTCTAAAATAGACCACATTTTAGGTCACAAAGCAAACTTGTCTAAATTCAGAAACATTGAAGTTATACCATGCATTCTCTCTGACCACAAGGGAATAAAATTAGAATTCAACACCAAAAGCCACCAAAGAAAGTCCGGTATCACATGGAGGCTGAGCAACACACTGCTGAATCATGAGTGGGTCATGGAAGAGATTAGAAAGGAAATTAAAATGTTCATGCTATTCAACAAAAATGAACACACAAATTACCAGCTCCTCTGGGACACAGCAAAGGCAGTACTCAGAGGCAAGTTTATAGCTCTAAGCTCCTACATCAACAAATTGGAGAGATCTGAAACTAACAATTTAATGACACATCTAAACCTCCTTGAAAAAGAGCAGCAAGATAAACCACAATCCAGTAGACGGAAAGAAATAATCAAAATTAAATCAGAATTAAATGAATTAGAATCCAAAAAAACTATAGAAAGAATCAACAAAACAAAGAGTTGGTTCTTCGAAAAACTTAACAAAATTGACAGACCCTTAGCAAATCTTATCAGAAAAAGAAGAGAACACACCCAAATTAATAAACTCAGAGATGAAAATGGAAACATCACCACGGAAACAACCAAGATTCAGAACATTATAAGGGAATACTTCTCAAAACTTTATGCTAATAAGTTTGAGAACTTGACAGAAATGGACCTCTTCCTAGCAAATATTGACATGCCAAAACTAAACTAAGATGAGTTAAACTATCTGAACAGGCCCATATCAAGCATTGAAATAGAAACAGCAATAAGAGACCTCCCAGCTAAGAAAAGTCCAGGACCAGATGGTTTTACAGCGGAATTTTACAAGGCCTTCAAAGCAGAGCTCACACCAATTCTCCTCCAACTCTTCAATGAAATTGAAAGAGAAAGCTCACTACCGAACACATTCTATGAAGCTATCATAACCCTCATCCCAAAACCAGGCAGGGACTCATCAAAGAAAGAGAACTATAGACCCATTTCTTTGATGAACATTGATGCAAAACTTCTCAACAAAATTTTGGCCAACCGACTTCAACAATTCATCCAAAAAATCATACACCATGATCAAACAGGATTCATTTCAGGGATGCAAAGCTGGTTCAATGTACGCAAATCAATTAATATTATTCATCACATCAACAGGAGCCAGAATAAGAACCACATGGTTATCTCAATAGACGCAGAAAAAGCATTCGGCAAGATCCAACACCCCTTTATGCTGAAGGTTTTGGAAAAATTAGGAATCCAGGAAACATTCCTCAATACAATAAAGGCTGTATATGACAAACCTACAGCCAGCATTATACTCAATGGTGAAAAACTAAAGCCATTTCCTCTTAACTCAGGAACAAGACAAGGATTCCCACTCTATCCACTTCTCTTCAATCTAGTATTAGAATGCCTAGCTACAGCAATAAGACAAGATGCAGACATAAAGGGGATCCAAATAGGGAAAGAAGAAATAAAACTCTCCCTCTTTGCAGATGACATGATCTTGTATTTAAAGAATCCCATAGACTCCACTCCCAAATTACTCAAGCTGATTCAAAACTTTGGCAAAGTAGCAGGTTATAAAATTAACCCCCAAAAATCAATGGCTTTTCTGTATGCCAACAATGAGAAAAGTGTGGCTGAAATTAGGAAAGCAACTCCATTTGTAATAGCCCCACAAAAAATAAAATACCTAGGAATTAACTTAACTAAAGAAGTGAAGGACCTCTATGATGAAAACTTTAAAATCTTGAAAAAGGAAATCAACACAGAACTTAAAAAATGGCAAAACCTCCCATGCTCCTGGATTGGAAAGATTAACATCGTGAAAATGGCAATACTTCCCAAGGCTATCTACAAATTCAACGCAATACCTATCCAAATTCCACCCTCATTCTTCAAGGAAATAGAAGAGGCAATCCAAAAATTCATATGGAACAATAAAAGACCCCGAATAGCAAAAACGCTCCTCAATGGAAAGAACACTGCTGGAGGAATATCAATACCAAACTTCAAACTCTACTATAAAGCCATAGTAATCAAAACAGCTTGGTATTGGCATAAGAACAGACCTCAGGACCAATGGAATAGAATTGAAAACCCAGAAATGTACCTACAGACCTATAGCCATCTAATCTTCGATAAGGGAGCTAAAATAATAGAATGGAAGACAGACAGCCTCTTCAGTAAATGGTGCTGGCAAAACTGGTTAACTACATGTAGAAAACTAAAGCTAGATCCTTATATATCACCCTGCACCAGAATCAACTCCAAATGGATCAAAGACCTTGAACTCAAAGCAGACACTCTGAAAACATTACAGCATGGAATAGGAGAAACCCTGGGTCTCCTTGGCTCAGGCCGAAATTTTCTGAATAGAGACCCGGAAACACAACAAATCAAAGAAAGGTTGGACAAATGGGATTGCATAAGGTTGCAGAGCTTCTGCAGGGCAAATGACATAGCTAGCAAGATCAATAGAAAGCCCACGGATTGGGAGAAGATCTTTACTAGCCATACAATGGACAAGGGTCTCATATCTAAAATATACTTGGAACTCAAAAAATTAAACCACCCAACAACAAATCCTCAAAGAAACAACTGCCCAATAAGTAAGTGGGCGAAAGACTTAAAGAGAAGCTTCTCTGAAGAAGAAAGAAGGATGGCCAATAGACACATGAAGAAATGTTCAACATCCCTAGCCATAAAAGAAATGCAAATCAAAACAACATTGAGATATCACCTCACTCCAGTTAGAACAGCAAAAATCAAGAACTCTAACAACAACAGATGCTGGAGGGGATGTGGACAGAAAGGAACCTTACTTCATTGTTGGTGGGAATGTAAACTTGTTCAACCACTTTGGAAAGCAGTATGGAGGTTCCTCAAAAGACTTCACATAGAACTCCCCTATGACCCAGCAATCCCACTTTTGGGCATTTACCCTAATGTTTACAAACAAGACCACACTAAAGCTACCAGCACAACTCTGTTTATTGCAGCATTATTTACCATAGCTAACACATGGAACCAACCCAGATGCCCCTCAGTAGATGAATGGATCAAGAAAATGTGGTATATATACACAATGGAATTCTATGCCTCCATCAGAAAGAATGACATTTCCCCATATGTTAGGAAATGGAAAGGCTTGGAAAAAATTATATTAAGTGAAGTAAGCCAGGCCCAAAGAAACATAGGTCCCATGGTTTCCCTTATTTGCAATATCTAGTATAGGTATGAGTCAAGCGGAAAAAGTCAGAGAATGTGATGTTAGGAAAACGAACCCTCAAATATGTATTTTAATGTTTTTGTTTCTTTCATGCATGTGTTTCTAACGCATTTATAAGATTATTTCTTTGTTGCTTTGTATGTCCCTCCCCCACAGTGTAACCCCCGCTTTCACTGTATTTGATGTCAGTATAACATGTGGAGGAGATGGGGACAAACAAGTCGTTTAAGGATTCAGGTGGACCTGTTGCAACAATGAGAAGTACAAAATGTCATGTCAAAACCAGCTTTACAATGTCGGTGTGGGGGGGGGGGGGAGGGGGCGTATGATTGGGTGGGGGGGAGGGGCGAGGCTGGGAAGGGAGGTGAAGGGTAAACAAAGGAGGAGGTTGCAATGCTTGGTAAGAAATATATGCATTATCCTGCCCATGTAATTGTAACCCCTCTGTACAGTATGTTCTCAAATAAAATAAAATAAAATTAAAAAAAAAAAAAAAGATCATCACTGAAGCTCTAGCTTTGAGCTGAAGAACTGAAGGACAGCGCCCAGGCCCAGTGTTCAGGCCCCACGACTGGACCAAAAAAAAACAAAAACAAAAAAAACTTCCTCAGTCTTAAAAGAGAAAATCTTGCCTACATAACAGAGGCCTACAGAACACTTAACAAGCAAGATCCCAGGAGGAGCACTGCAAGGCACATTATAGTAAAAATGCTAGATTTTAGCAATAAAGAAGCAATCTTGCATGCAGCAAAAGCAAAGAAGGAGCTATACTACAATAGGAAAAAATTAGAATCACTGCAAATCTCTCCACACAAACTCTGAATGCAAGGAAAGCCTGGGAAAGTACCATCTGAGTCCTGAGAACAAACAACTGCTAGCCCAGACTTATATATCTAGCAAAGCTAGCATTCACATTCGAGGGAGAAACTAAAATCTTTAATAGTAAAAATAATAAGAATTCATAAACAATGAGCCAGCATTACAAAGAATATTAAGAGGAAGTGGTGCTGTGGCTCAAATGGTAGAGCACTAGCCTTGAGCTGAAGAGCTGAGGGATAGCGCCCAGGCCCAGAGTTCAAGCCCCACAACTGACAAAACAAACAAACAAACAAAAAAGAATATTAACAGCAGGAATACAATCCAAAGAAAGCATTCAAGAACAGGGATCCAGACCAGATAGATATTTTGGAGACCAACTTAGTAAACACAGGAGGGAAGGAAAGAAAAAAAAACTTAGGAAAGTATAAAATGACAGGAAATACAATATATCTCTCTATAATAATCATAAATATTAATGGACTCAATTCACCAATCAAAAGAAAAAGAAGTGCAGATTGGATCAGAAAACACGTTTCATCAATTTGCTGTCTTTCAGAGACCCACCTCACAGCCAAAGATAAAAGCAAACTCTGAGTGAAGGAATGGAGAAAGATCTACCATGCAAATGCCCTCAGGAAGAAGACAGGAGTTGGCATTATGATGTCTGATAAAATAAACTTTATACTAAAATCACTATGAAAAGACAACGAAGGTCACTATGTAATAACACAGGGAACAATCCAAGTAGAGGACATCACCATTGACAATCTATATGCTCCAAACATCGGTGCACCCAAATATGTTAAGCAAATACTCTCAAATTTACAGGAAATGATGGACCCAAATACAATAATACTAGGAGACTTTAATACTCCACTCTCACCAAAGGACAGGTCCACCAACCAAAGAATTGGCAAAGAAGTCTCTAAATTAAATAATGTCATATCTCAAATACATTTAACTGACATATAATTAGTTTTCCACCCAACAACAACCCAGTACACATTCTTCTCAGCAGCCCATGGAACTTTTTCTTAAATAGATCATATCTTAGTTCATACAAAGAATTTAAGCAAATACACGTAGAGCTACATAATCCCCTGTATTTTAATCTGACCATAATGGAATCAAACTAGTTTTCAATAACAAGGCATAGAGTAGAAAAACCTCAAACACATGGAAATTAAACAACACACTGCTTAGTAACACTTGGGTCACAGAAGAAGTTAAAGAAGAAATTAAAAAGTCCCTACAATTCAATGAAAATGAAGACACATCACAAGGAAACACAGCAAAAGCATTCCTGAGGGGCAAGTTTATTGTTCTCAGTGTGCACATCAAGAAAACAGAGACAGACCAAATAAACAATCTCATCATGCAACTAAAACTGCTAGAGACACAAGAAAAAGTTGAACCTAAAGTCACTAGATGGAGTGAGATAACCAAAATAAGAGCTGAAATTAACAAAATAGAGACTAAGAAAACTATAAATAAAATTAATAAAACAAAAAACTGTTTTTTTGAAAAAAATTAATAAAATTAGTGGATCTCTGGCAAGATTAAAAAAAGAAGAGAGGAGACCCAAATCAATAATATCAGGGATGCCATAGGAAAATTACAACAAACATCCAAGACATCCAAACAATTATAAGGAAATATTTCCAGACTCTATACTCACAAAGGAAGGAAAACCTAGAAGAAATGAATGAATTCCTAGAGAAATACAAATTGCCCAAACTGAACCAAGAAGAAATAAATCAATTAAATAAGCCAATAACCTAAAATGATATAGAAGCAATCAGAAGTCTTCCAACAAGGAAAAGCCCAGGACCAGATGGATTCAATATGGAATTCGATAAGACCTTTAAAGAGGACCTAATACCCATACTCCTCAAGCTCTTCAGAGAAATAGGAACAGAGGGAGTAATCCCAAACTCATTCTATGAAGCAATATCACACTCACCCCTAAACCAGGCAAAGACCCCAAAAAAAGAGAGAACTACAGACCAATCTCTTTGATGAACACAGATGCAAAGCTCCTCAATAAAATTCTAGCCAACAGAATCCAGAAACATATCAAAAAAATCATACACCCCACGGTATAACCCCTGCTTTCACTGTATTTGATGTCAGTATAATTTGTGGAGGGGAAGGGAAAAAAAATCGTTTAAATAGGGATACAGGTGGACCCATTGCAACAGTGAGACTTACAAGTCGTTATGTCGAAAATGAACTTTACAACTTTGGTGGGGGGAGGAAGATTGGTTGGGGGGGGGGGGTGTGGGGAGGATGGGAAGGGATGGGAAGGGAAAACAAAGGAGGAGGCTACAATGCTTGGTAAGAAATGTACTCATTATCTTGCCCATGTAATTGTAACCCCTCTGTACAGTATTTTCACAATTAAAAAAAAAAAAAGAATTGGTTTTACAATATAGTTTTATACTGTCCCAGTAATTATAACCCTCAAATAACAACCTCTCACATGTTATATTTTAAGATAATATTTATGTTCCTCAATTAAAGCCAATCAGATCAGTCTTTAAAAAAATCATACATTACATCCCAGAGATGCAGGAATGGTTTAACATACATAAGTCAATAAATGTAATCCAACATATCAACAGATCCAAGGTCAAGAACCTCATGCTTATCTCCATTGACACAGAAAAGGCTTTTGATAAAATACATTCTTTCATGTTAAAAGCTCTGGAAAAATTAGGAATCGAAGGAACATTCCTTAAAACAACAAAAGCCTTATATGACAGACCAACAGCCAATATTATACTTAATGAGGAAAAAGTACAACCAATTCCCCATAAAAACAGGAACAAGGCAAGGATGCTCACTCTCTCCACTCCTATTCAATATAGTTCTGGAATCCTTAGCCAGAGCAATAAGGCAGGAAAAAGACATTAAAGGGATCCACATAGGGGAGGAATAAGTTAAACTATCTCTTTTTGCAGATGACATGATTTTATACCTTAACAATCCCAAAAGCTCAATCCCCAAACTCTTAGCGCTTATAAACCACTTCAGCAAATTAGCAGGATACAAAAATAACCCACAAAAATCAGTTGCCTTTTTGTACACCAACAATGTACAAGCAGAAAGGAAAATCAAGGAAACAGTCCCATTCACAATAACCTCAAAAAATAATCTAGGAATTAACCTTACCAAAGATGTAAAGGATCTATTTCATGAAATCTATAGAAGCCTTAAAAAAGGAACCATAGAGGATATAGGAAATGGGAAGATCTCTCATGTTCCTGGATAGGCAGAATTAACATAGTGAAAATGGCTATACTGCCAAATTGATATACACATTCAATGCAATTCCCATTAAAATCCCAATGATGTACATTACTGAAGTAGAGAAAACAGTGCAAAAGTTCATATGGAACAGCAAAAGACCTAGAATAGCCAAAGCAATTCTAGGCAAAAGAAACAAAGCAGGAGGGATCACGATACCGAATTTCAAGCTCTACTATAGAGCCATAATAACAAAGACACCTTGGTACTGATACAAAAAGAGACCTGAAGACCAATGGAACAGACTAGAGGACCCAGAAATAAAGCCACATATGTACAATTAGTTGATATTTGACAAAGGAGCCAAAGACATACAGTGGAAGAATCATAACCTCTTCACCTGTTGGTGCTGGGAAAACTGTGTGGCCACATGCAGAAAAATGAAAGTGGACCTTAGCCTATCACCATGCACTAACATCAATTTAAAATGGATTACAGACCTTAATGTCAAACCTGATACTCTGAAACTACTGCAGGACAGAATAGGAGAGACACTTGAACTTATAGGCACAGGCAGAACTTCCTGAACAGAGTCCCAGAGTCACAACAAGTTGGAGAGAGACTGGACAAGTGGGACTACCTTAAAATAAAAAGTTTCTGCCCAGACAAAGAAAGAACAACCAAACTAGAAAGACAGCCAACTAATTGGGAAAAAAATATTTACCAGCAAAATATCAGACAAGGGTCTAATATCCATTATATGCAGGGAACTCAAGAAATTAACCCCTCACAAATCTAACAAACCAATCATGAAATGGGCAAGGGAACTAAAGAGAGACTTCTCAGAAGAAGAGATAAAAATGGCAAAGAAACACATGAGGAAATGTTTATCATCCCTGGCTGTAAAGGAAATGCAAGTAAAAACAACACTGAGATACCACCTTACCCCAATCAGAATGGCCCACATCCTAATGTGAGCCAACAACAAATGCTGGAGAGGATGCAGAGAAAGAAGAACCCTATTGCATTGCTGGTGGGAATGTATACTAATTCAACCATTTTGGGAAACAGTCTGGAGATACCTCAGAAAGCTAAATATAGACCTCCCCTATGACCCAGCCATACCATTCCTAGGCATCTGCCCTGAGCAACAGGAACCAGTATACAAAGACACATGCACCTCCATGTTTATTGCAGCACTGTTCACAATAGCCAAGACTGGAAACAACCCAGATGCCCCACTACTGATGAGTGGATCCAAAAATTGTGGTACCTATATGCAATGTAATATTATGCAGCCATTAGAAAGGACAAAATAATGGCATTTGCAGGGAAATGGATGGAACTAGAGCCGATTATTTTGAGTGAAGTAAGCCAAGAACAAAGAGACAAACCACACATAGTCTCCCTGATATGTGGATGCTAAAGCCAAAATACAAGAAGATATGGCAAACAGGACTCAAGAAACAAAATACAGCCACCCATTCTGTCATATCTTTGCTAAATGACTCCATGTTCTGGACTATATATATGGTAGATATATGCACAAAAAAGAGAGAACCCAGCAGGAGGAACAGAATAAGTGGAAAAGCACATACTAAGCAAAAGCAAAGAAATGTAAACATCACCTGATGTGGAAAAAATAACTTGTAATGTCAAAGCTCATAGAATTCACAACCCGTATAGACCATGATAGTGACAATTTGCCTTGTGAAAATTAAAATGTGTTTGTGACTCTAAGTATCACTATTCCACAATACTGTGAAATATGTGAAATTTATGTAATCACGTAATCTAAATTAAAGAAAAAAAGTGAGAAGGGATGGTTTAAGAGAGATGGGTGACAATGCTGTCAGACACTTTGTACTCAGATACTGTTTCGTAGAATGGTAACTTCTTTGTACAACTACTTAAAGATAATAAAAAAAATAAAATTAAAAAAAATAAGGCAATTGCCTAGCAAGTAAAAGACCCCGAGTTCAAACTTCATAACTTTTCAACAATAAAAAGAATATGAAGAATAAAAAAAAAGAACTAGAGCAGCTGAAACCTCCAAAGGGCGAGAGTTTTTTCCCCCTTTTCCCTCCTTTACTTCCTTTCCACAGGCCTTTCAGCTCTCCACTGTCCTCTACATCTCTCCACCAGCCCTCAGCTTCTCTGCCACCCTCTCAGCTCTCCGCTAGCCTCTTGGCTCTTGGCAGGCCTTTCTGCAGTCCTCTTTGCTGGCCCACATCTCCTCGGGCCTCTCCACAGGCCTCATGTGCCTCTTGCTGCCTCACTTTACCCTGCTTGTCTCCTTTTTCTCCCCTGGAATTCACCCTCTCCATATTCGGTGGCCCACCCCTCAAGCTACCCACTCCCCTACTCACTTTGAAACCCGGCCCTGCCAGCAGGTGGGAAGTTATAGTGGTGATGTCAGCACAGGGCAGGACCTGCAGCCTTGCTGGTTCTAATGCCACAAGATTGAGATTACAGGTGTGTACCACTACTAAGTCCATTAGATTTAAATCATTTTTCCAGGAGTTACAAAGATGTGTTTCTTATAAGTAGCACAGTTTGTGTGTTCAATCCAACATTAAAAATTCTTTCTTTTGGCTGGGATAATTCAACTTTTTTATATCTATTTTGATAGTTGAATCTTTTATTCCTTCTCTCCTATTTAACATGTATTTGTTGTCACTTCCTCTTTTCCCATCTTCCTTTTTTTGATTCAGTTTCTTCCTTTTCCTTACTTTTCCTAGCCTGGTTAGCTTTCTTTTCTTTCAGTTTTCCTCATTGATATTTTGAGGGTTCTAATATGGTCCTAAAATGTTTAATGATTTCATTTTCATACAATCATAAATTTCTGTTGCTACAAATTTATATTAAATAACTACATATTCTTACTAAGATTTTACTTGTACATAAATCTATGCTACTTCTCTTTAGATATAAATTCTTTAAGTAATTTCTCTCTATTGACATTTTACTATAAGCAATTAACAAAAACTACATAGAAGAACATGACCTACAGTACTCCCTTGCTAGGAAGGCCCTGAGTTCCTAACCTCAGTACTAAAAAAATATTTGTTACAGCAGGCTGCTGGTCCTCTAAACCAATTTGTCCCCATTTTATGTTAACAGAACACAGACAATTCTCAATTATAGTAGTTAACTTGCAATTTTTTTTTACTTTGCATGCTGCAAAAGTAATATACAAGGAACTGAATCTTGTGCTATACAATGTGGAATTGGATTCCCCCCCCCCCCAATAGCATTAGGTAGTATGACATTTTCTTAATGCAGGGGATCATAGTGAGCCATAGGATTCAGTCCATCCAAGTGGAAAGGAGAGCATGGCATATAAAAGAAGCTCACCTCCTGGTGTTCAGATCACACACAAAGTGAGAGACAGAGACAAAGACAGAGACAGAGAGACAGAGATACGGATAGAGAGAGCCTCCATTCCCTGATTCTTCATTTTCCTTTTATTCCATCTGAGCTTGGGGCTTTGTGATGGTACCATCCACATTTAAGGTGGATCTGTCTTCCTTAGTTATCCTCTGGCATTCTTGTAGATATACCCAGGGGTGTGCTTTCCTAATCTCCTAGGTCCTCTCAATTCAATCTACACTCAGAAAAACAAAATCAGGTATATTATTACAGTTAATGAGTAGCATTCAACAATTTTTTTTTTCTCATCAGTCGTGGGGCTTGCACTCAAGGCCTGGCCACTGTCCATGAGCATTTTTTCTCAAGGCTAGTGCTCTACCACTTTAAGCAATAGCACCACTTCCACATTTCTGATGGTTAATTGGAGATAAGAGTCTCATGGGCAAGAAAAGTACTCATTACCTTACTCATGTAACTGTAACCCCTCTGTACAGCATCTTAACAAGAAAATAATTTTTTAAAATAGTTCCACCGACTTTCTTGCCTGAACTGACTTCAAACCATGATCCTCAGATATCAGTCTCCTGATTAGCTAGGATTACAGGCATAAGCAAGGCACCAGTGCCTGGCTCAAAATACTTTTTTCAATAAATCACTAATTGCTGCATACACTTATAATAGCCATGTAGGGAGAGAAAGATTAGATATTCAGTATTCCTAACACCATTTGTTGAACAGGCTCCTTTCCCTCCCCAATTCTGTATTCATAGGATCAATAAACAGTTGAAAATAGGAAGAGATAAACTTAGTAAAATGATGAGAAAATGCTACAGAATTTCACCCAAAGAAGGTTAGCCAAGGAGTTCCAGGAAGATGGCGGAGGAGAAGCTGGAGGTTAAACAAGCTCTCGCATAGAAAGCAGTTTTAGTGTTCCAGTGAATAGTCCTAAGTCAGAGAATCACACCAAGTGTGCCATCACAGTACAGAGTTAGGCCAGAGAGGGAAAATCCAGGCAAGGAAACAGATCTGAGCACTTGCCAGCAGCTGTGGCTGCAGTGGCAGCGGCGTCAGTGGCGGCCATAGCCACCATACCTGCAACACAGAGAGTCCAGGACAAAGGCGCCGGACATGGCGGGTGAGCAGATTCTATTCAACACCAGCAAGAACTGACAAGGAGCAGACATCTTCTCCCTGCAGTTCACAGACCAGAGGCAACCCAGGAACCAAGACTCTAGCATGAGTAGAACCATGGCATCCTAACACCTTCTCTGGGAGCAGAGGAGGCAAGGTCCCCCCCTCCATTACCGGAGATCTCCATCTTTGAATCTGACAAAGGCCTGGCTGAGCAGCTAGCTCCAACTCAGGCCTTGGAAGAAAACTAGAGTCATTTAGCAGGTAACAAGAACCTACCTGACCTGCCAGGCTCAGCTCCACCCAGGGAAAAGTCACCCAGCCCTGCTGCCAGCCCCAGGAGTGGCTTGCTTCACTGGGTAAACAGAGACAGAAGCTGCCCCTCCCTACAGCAGCCTTGACAATCAATTGAAATTCAGTAAACATAAACCCTGAGAATGGCTCCAGGCTGGGCTCTGTGAGTGTCTCAGAAGCTAGCCCCTCAGGGAAAAGCTACTGTTTGCTGAAAGGCCTCAACACTACCCAGAACCTAACCTCAGCACAGCATCTCCAAACTAGAGGAAACAGCCATCTCCCTCTTTTGTAATACTCAAAGCTGATCCCCCTCCCATTGAACTAGCCTGGGAGGAGGATCACAAAATCCTGGGTAAAGCAGAGCATTTTTCTGCCTGCTCAAACAAACTGACTTAAGAAACCAACCAAGCCACAGGAAAATCAAACACCACAAGCAGACCAAAGACTCCAACAAGAGACTGATTATGGATGCAAGGGAGATACAAGATGTTCCCATCCCCCCCAAAAAAACCAAAGAACTCTTTATTTGTACCATTTATTGAAAAAAAAATTCTCTAAAACTTTTTTTCTTAAAACTTTTTTTAATTTTTAACTTTAAAAAATTGTTTTCTAAGTTTTATGAAACATTTTTAGTGTATTTGATTTTGTTTATTTTTTGAGGGGAGTAGGACTGGGGTTTGAACTCAGAAACACAGCTTTTTTTTATATAGTCCTTAAAAAGTGTCACAGAGACAATGAAACATCAATTTACTAATGTCTTTCTGAGTAGAACTTCTGTACAGTGCAAAGGCAAAACTGTCTGTTGATTTGTCTTAACACAAACTATGTTTAGAAACTTACTTGTGTACAGTATTTTCACAATGAAAACGGTTTTTTAAGAAAAAAAAGAAAATTACTTGTAATGGGGAATAAAGGTTCTTTTTGATTGAAAAAAAATTGTTTCCTATTAACTTTTTTTTCTACCTCTTATAATTATTAGTTTAGGGGTATATGTGTGTGTGCTTTGTTTTTCTTTTTTAAATTTTTTTTGTTTAGCTCTACTGAAATTTTGATCCTTTTTTTCTCTTTCTCATTCTTTTCACCTTTTCTTCTCTTTCATTCTTCTTTGCGTGACTTAATTGCTGTTCTGCTCATCCTCAAATATATCTGTAGACGATTATTAGACCTTATCCCCCACTGTGTGCACACTTAATCGAGAAATTTATTACTCAATTCAAAACCTCTTAGACTTAAATTCCTTAATAGCAGTACTACCTCTTTATACCTATATAATATTTTAAGCATTTTTATTTTTAAGTTTTTCACGTCTCCTTTCTATCCCTCCCCTTCTCTCATTCTATCTACGTTCTTCTCTGAATATTTCGTTGTTAAATTTGCATAATTTTTTTCCAGTTGTGAAAATTATTATCTGTACAGAGAGGTTACAATTACATGGGCAAGATAATGAGTACATTTAAATTTGCATAATTTTTAAGTGTTGCACATTTTAATTTTTAATTTTTGCTTTTCTATTTTTTCTTGTCTTTTTTTTCTTTCTCTTTGTTCTTTTTTTCTCTCTCTCTACTTTCATTCTATCCAATCTATTTCCCGCTTTGAGATTAGGACTTAGTTAACTCTCCCTCTGCCTTTCCACATCCCTCTATTCCTATTTTTACCTACATCTCTCCCTAAATCTAATAATTTCTGGTTTGCCAAATTCTTCTTTGCCATTGGTAGCCCATTAATACATAGTTGTTTGATGTTGAATAGATATATCTGTTGAACTAGATTGTACCTGCAGACTTTTGACTGTGCAACTAAAGACTTTGGTTGATGCTGTCCTTAAGATAGTGTTCTAGCATAAAACTGGTGTTACTTTCATCCCAAATGGGCAGAACAAGCCAGAAAAACACAAGAAAAATGGCAAGTCTGGGTATCTCAACTCCCACTCATGATAATCAGGGGTCAGAAGAGATAACGAATAATCCAGAGGAGAGTTCCCAAATAGCTCTACAAGCACTGCTGGTAAACATGGTAAATGAAAAGACTGAAAACCTGCAAAAGACTCTGTATGAGCATGATAGGAAGAGAGAAGAGGCAAACCAAAGGTTAATACAGGAATATTTTGAGCATGAGGAAGCTATTCAAATACTGATACAGGAATTGCATGAGCAGCTTGAGAACACTCAAAGAGAACTACAGGAATTATGTGAACATGAAGAAGCTAATCAAAAAGTAATACAGGAATCAATAGAGCAGGATGAGAATACACAAAGATCACTAAAGGCATTCATGGAATCTATTAACAGAGAGCTGAAAGAAGTCAGGGAGACCACAAAGGGAATGCTGAATGGAACCCAACAGAAGGAATGGGAGTCCAAGGAAACCATAACCAATCAACTAAGTGACTTGAGAATAAACACTGAACACCAAATTGAGGAAGTAAAGAAGTTCATACAAGATCTAAAACAAAGCTCCAACAAAGAATTGGAAGCCATCAAAGTCCACCAACTAGAAGGAAAAGAAATAAAAAAGCAAAGTAGAAAGTCTTTACAATAGGTTAGACCATGCAGAAGATCGAATCTCAGGGATTGAAGACAACCTAGATATTATAGAGAAAGAACATACAACCTTCCAAGACAAATCCAAGAAATATGATAGATCTATTCAACACTTGGAAGACATCATCAGAAGGCCTAATCTGAGGATAATGGGTGTAGAGGAGCACCTAGAGACAGAAGTTAATGGTCTAGGAAATTTGTTTAACAGGATCCTAGCAGAGAACTTCCCAAACATGCAAAAAGATAGGCCTATTCAGATACAGAAGCTTTTAGAATCCCAAATAGACCACACCAGAACAGGACATCTCACCGTTACATTATATTCTGCACAGGATCAATGCAGACCAAGGAAAGGATCATTAACGCTGTCAAGAAGAAAAGATCAATCACCTATAAGAGGAAACCAATTAGAATCACCTCAGATTTCTCAGCAGAGACAATCAAAGCAAGAAGAGCCTGGAATGATGTATGCCATGCCCTAAAGACAAACAACTATCAACCAAGAATACTGTACCCAGCTAAACTCTCCTTCATAACCGAAGGTCAAATAAAAACTTTCCATAGCAAAGAAAAATTGAAACAATATATCTTCACCAAACCAGCCCTACAAAAGATTCTTAAAGATGTCCTGCACATAGAAAACAAACAAAACGACAATAAAGGCCAAGAAACCACACCCAAACTGAGAATCCAAGAACCATAGGAAGAACCCAGTTGCCACAGACCCCAAGAAGGTGGATAAAATGGATAAAATGGAAGGAACTATCAAATACCTCTCAGTCCTATCTCTCAACATTAACGGACTTAACTCTCCAATTAAGTGACATAGACTGTCTTCTTGGATTAAAAAGCAAGATCCTTCCATCTGCTGCCTTCAGGAGTCACATCTTGCCCATAAAAACAAACACATTTTGAAAGTGAAAGGCTGGCACAAAATCTACCAAGCAAACGGCCCCTATAAACAGGACTTGCAATCCTAATATCAGATAAAATAGACTTCAAATTAAAATTCATGAGAAGAGATAAAGAGGGTCGCTACATACTAATTAAGGGATCTGTCCTTCAAAAGGATATTACAATTCTAAATATCTATTCGCCAAACAAGGGAGCACCCAAATTTATCCAAGAAACACTACTTTCCCTCAAATCCCTCATAGATCCAAAGACATTAATTGTTGAGGACTTTAACACACCACTTTCCCCAATAGATAGATCAACTCGGCAAAAACTCACCAGAGAAACCACAGATCTAAACAACTGCATATATCAACTAGATTTAACAGACATCTACCGGATATTTCACCCAGCAGCATCAGAATACACGTTTTGCTCAGCAGCACATGGAACATTTTCCAAAATAGAACACATTTTAGGCCACAAAGCAAACTTGTCCAAATTCAGAAGCATTGAAGTTATACCATGCATTCTCTCAGACCACAAGGGAATAAAATTAGAATTCAACACCAAAAGCCACCAAAGAAAGTCCTGTAACACATGGAGGCTGAACAACACACTATTAGAGTCACCAGTGGGTCATGGAAGAGATTAGAAAGGAAATTAAAATGTTCATGATATTAAAAAAATGAACACACAAATTACCAGCTCCTCTGGGACACAGCAAAGGCAGTACTCAGAAGCAAGTTTATAGCTCTGAGTTCCTACATCAACAAATTGGAGAGATCTGAAACCAATAATTTTAATGAGACATCTGAACCTCCTTGAAAAAGACCAGCAAGATAAACCACAATCCAGTAGACAGAAAGCCATAATTAAAATTAAATCAGAATTAAATGAATTAGAATCCAAAAAACTATAGAAAGAATCAACAAAACAAAGAGTTGGTTCTTCGAAAAAATTAACAAAATTGACAGACCCTTAGCAGATCTTATCAGAAAAAGAAGAGAACACACCCAAATTAATAAACTCAGAGATGAGAATGGAAACATCACCACAGAAACAACCAAGATTCAGAACATTATAAGGGAATACTTCTCAAACCTTCAAGCTAATAAGTTTGAGAACTTGGCAGAAATGGACCTTTTCCTAGCAAATATTGACATGCCAAAACTAAACCAAGATGAGTTAAACCATCTTAATAGGCCCATATCAAGCATTGAAATAGAAACAGCAATAAGAGACCTCCCAGCTAAGAAAAGCCCAGGACCAGATGGTTTTACAGCGGAATTTTACAAGGCCTTCAAAGTAGAGCTCACACCAATAGTCCTCCAACTCTTCAATGAAATTGAAAGAGAAAGTTCACTACCAAACACATTCTATGAATCCATCATAACCCTCATCCCAAAACCAGGCAGGGACTCATCAAAGAAAGCGAACTATAGACCCATTTCTTTGATGAAGATTGATGCAAAACTTCTCAACAAAATTTTGGCCAATCGACTTCAACAATTCATCCAAAAAATCATACACCATGATCAAACAGGATTCATTTCAGGGATGCAAAGCTGGTTCAATATATGGAAATCAACTAATGTAATTCATCACATCAACAAGAGCAAGGATAAGAACCACATGGTTATCTCAATAAATGCAGAAAAAGCATTTGACAAGATCCAACACCCCTTTATGATGAAGGTTCTGGAAAAGTAAGAATCCATGGAACATTCCTCAATACAATAAAGGCTGTATATGACAAATCTACAGCCAGCATTATACTGAATAGTGAAAAACTAAAGCCATTTCCTCTAAACCAAAGAATGAGATAAGGATGTCCACTCTCTCCACTGCTCTTCAATCTAGTATTAGAATGCCTAGCTACAGCAATAAGACAAGATGCAAACATAAAGGGGATCCAAATAGGGAAAGAAGAAATAAAACTCTCTCTATTTGCAGATGACATAATCTTATATTTAAAGGATCCCATAGACTCCACTCCCAAATTACTCAAGCTGATTCAAAACTTTGGCAAAGTAGCAGGGTATAAAATTAACCCTCAAAAATCAATGGCTTGCTCTCTGCTCTCTCTCCCCTCTCTCTGCTCTCTCTGCTCTTTTCTAGCTCTTTTCTAGCTTTTTCTCACTCTTTTCTCTCTTTACTCTCTTTCCCAGCTCTCTCTCCCAGGTCTTTCCCAGACACGTGGAGTGCCAACCTTGCCTGGTCCCAGCAGGTCTAGATAAGGCCTAGCCCAGGCCCAGAAGCTCTCTCTCTGCTTTTCTAGCTTTTTCTCAGCTCTTTCCTTTTCTTTCCCAGCTCCCTGCTCTCTCTGCTCTCTCTCTGCTCTTTTCTAGCTCTCTTTGCTCTTGTCTAGCTCTTCTCAAGCTCTTTTCTCTCTCTTTCCTCTCTCTCTTTCCCAGCTCTCTCTCTTTCCCAGGCCTTTCCCAGCCGCGTGGAGTGCCAACCTTGCCTAGTCCCAGCAGGTCTACTGAATAAACCTACCCCTTACCTGAAAAAAAAAATCAATGGCTTTTCTGTATGCCAACAATGAGAAAAGTGTGGCTGAAATTAGGAAAGCAACTCCATTCGTTAATTCCTAGGAATTAACTTAACCAAAGAAGTGAAGGACCTCTATGATGAAAACTTTCAAAACTTGAAAAAGGAAATCATAACAGAACTTAGAAAGTGGCAAAAACTCCCATGCTCCTGGATTGGAAAGATCAACATCATGAAAATGACAATACTTCCCAAGGCTATCTACAAATTCAATGTGATACCTATCAAAATTCCAACCTCATTCTTCAAGGAAATAGAAGAGGCAATCCAAAAATTCATATGGAACAATAAAAGACTCCGAATAGCAAAAACGATCCTCAACAGAAAGAACAGTGTTGGAGATATATCAATACTAAATTTCAAACTCTACTATAAAGCCATAGTAATCAAAACAGCTTGGTATTGGCACAAGAACAGACCACAGGACCAATGGAATAGAATTGAAAACCCAGAAATGAACCTAAAGACCTACAGCCATCTAATCTTCGATAAGGGAGTTAAAAAAAACAGAATGGAAAAAAGACAGCCTCTTCAGGAAATGGTGCTGGCAAAATTGGTTATAGACCCTGCACCAGAATTAACTCCAAATGGATCAAAGACCTCGGAGTCAAAGCAGACACTCTGAAAACATTACAGGATGGAATAGGAGAAACCCTAGGTCTCTTGGCACAAGCAGAAATTTTCTTAATAGAGACCCAGAAACACAACAAATCAAAGAAATGTTGGATAAATGGGACTGCATTAAATTGCAGAACTTCTGCATGGCAAAGGACATAGCTAGCAAGATCAATAGAAAGCCCACAGACTGGGAGAAGATCATCACTAGCCATAGTACAGACAAGGGTCTCATATCTAAAATATACCTAGAACTCAAAAAATTAAATCCCCCAACAACAAATCTTCAAAGAAACAACTGCCCAATAAATAAGTGGGCTAAAGACTTAAAGAGAAACCTCTCTGAAGAGGAAAGAATAATGGCCAATAGACACATGAAGAAATGCTCAACATCCCTAGCCATAAGGAAATGCAAATCAAAACAACATTGAGATACCACCTCACCCCAGTCAGAATGGCTAAAATCAAGAACTCTAATAACAATAGATGCTGGAGGGGATGTGGACAGAAGGGAACCTTACCTCATTGTTGGTGGGAGTGTAAACTTGTTCAACCACTTTGGAAAGCAGTATGGAGGTTTCTCAAAAGACTCCACATAGAGCTCCCTATGACCCAGCAATCCCACTTTTGGGCATTTACCCAAATGTTCACAAACAAGACCACACTAAAGCTAGCTACCAGCACGTCTATGTTTATTGCAGCATTATTTACCATAGCTAAGATATGGAAACAACCCAGATGCCCCTCAGTAGATGAATGGATCAAGAAAATGTGGTATATATACACAATGGTATTCTATGCCTCCATCAGAAATAATGACATTGGCCCATTTGTTAGGAAATGGAAAGGCTTGGAAAAAAATTATATTAAGTAAAGTAAGCCAGGCCCAAAGAAACATAGGTCCCATGGTTTCCCTTATTTGCAATAACAAGTATATGTCTGAGTGAAGCAGAAAAGGTCAGATAAGGTGATGTTAGGGAAATGAACCCTAAGATATGTATTCAAATGTTTTTTTTCTTTCATGCGATTGTTTCTAACACATTTATAAGATTATTTCTTTGTTGCTTTGTATGTCCCTCCCCCACAGTATAACCCCTGCTTTCACTGTATTTGATGTCGGTATAATTTGTGAAGGGGAAGGGGAAAAACAAATCGTTTAAATAGGGATACAGGTGGACCCATTGTAACAAGTCGTTATGTTGAAAACGAACTTTACAACTTTGGTGCGGAGGGGAGAGGATTGGGGGGGGCAGGGGGAGGACGGGAAGGGATGGGAAGTGGAAACAAAGGAGGAGGCTACAATGCTTGATAAGAAATGTACTCATTATCTTGCTCATGTAATTGTAACCCCTCTGTTCAGTATTTTCACAATAAATAATAATAATAAAATAAAAAAGGTTAGCCAAGTCAGGGTGAATGTGGAGATGTCCACAAATTAGTATTTTAAATAAGCTGAAAATCAAATCCAAGAATGCTCTCAAGGTTTTTTTCCAAATGAGCCAGCCCAAGTGAACAAATATGAAGTCCATATACTGCCACTTGCAAACCCCACCCTACATTCTAATGGTATACAGTCTTGTATCATAATGAGAAGCCTAGATAGGTCACTTAACCATTTCCTACATAGTGTACCATACACCAATAGGCAATTAGTACATGAGAAGTGTTATCTGAGACTGAGCAGAAAGATTGAAAAGGGGATCAATAACTAAAGCAGAAGCTGAAATGGCAGCATCCTGAATGTTGAGATTGATATGATCAGAGCTACTAAGGGCAGAGAGTAAGTACAACTGAGTAACTCTTAGGAATGCAGTTGGCAAAGGGTAAGGAAGAATCAGAAATGCTATCCAGGTTTCTGGCTTGAACAATTGATGAAAACTATGTCCAACTTAAAAATCACTGGCCATTTATTGAAAATTCACTCCTCATATGTAACTGATTTAATCAACTAAACATGTGGTCATTGGGAGACAGATGTGCTCAGCCTGCTAGAAGCAACAAGATGGGATGAAGAGCCTCAGGACTGGAACTCAGAAAGTCACAATCCCCTCCCAGCCTTGACACACAGTGTCTAATTGTCCTTGGAACAGATACTATCTTTTGCAGGGCTTACCTTTTACTTCTTGTAAATTAAAAAAAAATCTCTTGAGGCAAAAAGACAAAAACAAAAGGATTGAAGTGCAGCAGTAAAGCCTACAGACAGTGACTGAAGCAGGAAAAAACGAAAAACTGTGGGAGGTAACTGAATCTTAACTCACCAAGAACAATGGGACTAGCTTTGCTGACTACTTTGGAATACCTGCACATTATTTCACAGGAACATTTTGGAAACAAGTCATCTGTGGAATGTAGGGCACAGGTCAAGTCAGAGATCTGTGATGATGGAACAATAAAGCAGAGATAGGTAGCAAGAGGAAAGAATGGTCACCATCATGGTCCAGTTTCTAGGACCAGAAGCATTCCATTCTTATGTCTAGCTTATCTTCATGGGACTAAGACCTATGCCATAAGTGTCTCTTATTTCCTCAAAGCTCTATGAACTAAATTCATAGTTTTCATTTATTCATTCCAGCTCCATAAAACACTAACAGTACTGATTTCAAATTCTGTTTGCAAGGTCTCAGGGTAACAGCAAAAAAGATCTGCCTAACATCTCCTTAACCTAGAAAACATGACCTAAATTCTCAAAGCTAACCTTGAAACTGACTCCTCTTAGGAAAATGACAGTTATATGGTTCCCTCTCAAAAAAAAATCTACACATCTGAGTCTATTCCATGTCAAAGAAGCTCCTAAAAGACAAATCACTGTTCTTAGTAAATCCTCCAAACTAATGCCCAGATGAGTAGCCCACAGTTCTAAGGTTAGGTCCATATTTTTTTTCTAATTCCTTAGAATGAGCGCTCTGCCTTCTGAGATATTGTTGTCTTCTTACTCAAATTGACTTGTTTGCTATTCCAGATTCTGAAGTTTAGCAGCACTTACAAAATTGCCTTCAATGGGTTACCCAGGAATCTTCAGGCCCAGATGTTATACTCTACCAGTTCAAAGCTGTAGATGTGGGTATGTAGATTTATCCCACTGCAATTATAAGAGCACATGTGTAACCAGAGCACAATTGCTTATAAAGTGCACATGCCAATGGCTTATTTTAATCCTGCCCCATGAAGTAAGTGGATCAGAGATATTATACCTATTTTCAGAAGGAGCAATACTGTGATCTAGAGAGGAGTTATGACTTGTGCAAGTCCCCATTGCACAACTATGTCATTCCTACTCTAATACCCTTTCTGCTCTCTCATAGGCCTGTGATTCAGCTTAGCTTACACCCACAGTAAGACCAGCCTTCTGACAAGACTCTTTTTCCAAGGCCAAGGATCTAGTGGCCTTAGGGCCCATCTGGTCTCCAGTAGTTGAAGCTTTCAGTGACTGGCAGTCAGCCCCACCCTCCAGTACACTCCATTAAGTGCTTTCTGTCTGAACTGCTGGAGGCACGAAAAGCCTAGGATATGTAAGTATGCAGCGGAAATCTGCTTTTCATTTGCAGTTTGTAGACTGCAAACCACAAAGCACTGGTTTGGGGCACAGAGGCCTGAGAATGTTGAAATGAGCCTACAGCACAAGAACATGGCAGCATTTCTAGTGTGAGATTCTTGAAAAAAGTCAGGAAATATGTATTTAAAACAGAAACCAAAAAGAAGACGGAAGCAAATAGGAGAGTGGGCCATTGAAATCCACTTGGTAAAATTCTCCAGAAGAATGTGGTGATACTCAGAACAGGACCTGTGTGAAGTGTTAATATCAAGTACTGATATTTAGAAAAGAGATTCAAGTTCATTTGAGGGCTCCCAAAGAGCTGGTGCACTCCATACTCTAACACAATGCCATGCTAAATACCTTTGAAGCTAAGTTTTTTTTAAATTCTGGTTGATTCTGTGTGTGTGTGTGTGTGTGTGTGTGTGTGTGTGTGTGTGTGTGTGTGTGTGTGTGTGTGTGTGCTTCTGGTACTAGGGCTTGAACTCAAGGCCTCACATTCTTGCTTAGGTTTTTTTACTCAGGGCTGGTATTTTACCACTTGAGCCACAGCTCCACTTCTGACTATTTGCTGGTTAATTAGAAATAAAATCTTCAAATAAAACTCTCCCTCTTTGCAGATGACATGATCTTGTATTTAAAGAATCCCATAGACTCCACTCCCAAATTACTCAAGCTGATTCAAAACTTTGGCAAAGTAGCAGGTTATAAAATTAACCCCCAAAAATCAATGGCTTTTCTGTATGCCAACAATGAGAAAAGTGTGGCTGAAATTAGGAAAGCAACTCCATTTGTAATAGCCCCACAAAAAATAAAATACCTAGGAATTAACTTAACTAAAGAAGTGAAGGACCTCTATGATGAAAACTTTAAAATCTTGAAAAAGGAAATCAACACAGAACTTAAAAAATGGCAAAACCTCCCACGCTCCTGGATTGGAAAGATTAACATCGTGAAAATGGCAATACTTCCCAAGGCTATCTACAAATTCAACGCAATACCTATCCAAATTCCAACCTCATTCTTCAAGGAAATAGAAGAGGCAATCCAAAAATTCATATGGAACAATAAAAGACCCCGAATAGCAAAAACGCTCCTGAATGGAAAGAACACTGCTGGAGGAATATCAATACCAAACTTCAAACTCTACTATAAAGCCATAGTAATCAAAACAGCTTGGTATTGGCATAAGAACAGACCTCAGGACCAATGGAATAGAATTGAAAACCCAGAAATGAACCTACAGACCTATAGCCATCTAATCTTCGATAAGGGAGCTAAAACAATAGAATGGAAGAAAGACAACCTCTTCAGTAAATGGTGCTGACAAAATTGGTTAACTACATGTAGAAAACTTAAGCTAGATCCTTATATATCACCCTGCACCAGAATCAACTCCAAATGGATCAAAGACCTTGAACTCAAAGCAGACACTCTGAAAACATTACAGGATGGAATAGGAGAAACCCTAGGTCTCCTTGGCTCAGGCCAAAATTTTCTGAATAGAGACCCGGAAACACAACAAATCAAAGAAAAGTTGGACAAATGGGATTGCATAAAGTTGCAGAGCTTCTGCAGGGCAAATGACATAGCTAGCAAGATCAATAGAAAGCCCACGGATTGGGAGAAGATCTTTACTAGCCATACAATGGACAAGGGTCTCATATCTAAAATATACTTGGAACTCAAAAAATTAAACCCCCCAACAACAAATCCTCAAAGAAACAACTGCCCAATAAATAAGTGGGCGAAAGACTTAAAGAGAAACTTCTCTGAAGAAGAAAGAAGGATAGCCAATAGACACATGAAGAAATGTTCAACATCCCTAGCCATAAAAGAAATGCAAATCAAAACAACATTGAGATATCACCTCACTCCAGTAAGAACGGCAAAAATCAAGAACTCTAACAACAACAGATGCTGGAGGGGATGTGGACAGAAAGGAACCTTACTTCATTGTTGGTGGGAATGTAAACTTGTTCAACCACTTTGGAAAGCAGTATGGAGGTTCCTCAAAAGACTTCACATAGAGCTCCCCTATGACCCAGCAATCCCACTTTTGAGCATTTACCCTAATGTTTACAAACAAGACCACACTAAAGCTACCAGCACAACTATGTTTATTGCAGCATTATTTACCATAGCTAAGATATGGAACCAACCCAGATGCCCCCAGATGAATGGATCAAGAAAATGTGGTATATATACACAATGGAATTCTATGCCTCCATCAGAAAGAATGACATTGCCCCATTTGTTAGGAAATGGAAAAACTTGGAAAAAATTATATTAAGTGAAGTAAGCCAGGCCCAAAGAAACGTAGGTCCCATGGTTTCCCTTATTTGTAATATCTAGTATATGTATGAGTCAAGCGGAAAAGGTCAGATAATGTGATGTCAGGAAAATGAACCCTTAGATGTGTATTTTAATGTTTTTTTCTTTCATGCATGTGTTTCTAACACATTTATAAGATTATCTCTTTGTTGCTTTGTATGTCCCTCCCCCACAGTATAACCCCTGCTTTCACTATATTTGATGTCAGTATAACTTGTGGAGGAGATGGGGAAAAACCAGTTGTTTAAGGATACAGGTGGACCTGTTGCAACAATGAGAAGTACAAGTTGTCATGTCCAAAACGAGCTTTACAAGGCTAGTGCGGGGGGGGGGGGGTGGAAGAGGGGGGGGGAAGGGGGGGAAGGAGAAGGATTGGGATTAGGGGGGGAGGGGGGAGGCTGGGAAGGGATGTGAAGGGTAAACAAAGGAGGAGGCTGCAATGCTTGGTAAGAAATGTACGCATTATCCTGCCCATGTAACTGTAACTCCTCTGTACAGTATGTTCACAAATAAAATTAAATTAAATTTAAAAAAAAAAAAAAGAAATAAAATCTTCATAGGCTTCTGCCTGGATGAGTAAAAGATCCACAGAATTAAGCCTCCTGAGTAGCATGGATTACATGTATGAGCCACCAGTGACTTCTGGTTAACTGTTCATTTTTATCACTGCTCCCTTCTTCATGTTGGAGGATGGAAAGGCTGATCCTTGTAGATTTTGATTAAAAGGAAGGAAGCAGTTAACCAGAAGTCACTGGTGGCTCATACATAAGAGAAACTTCTCTGAAAAGGAAAGAAGGATGGCCAATAGACACATGAAGAAATGCTCAACCTCTCTAGCCTAAAAGAAATGCAAATCAAAACAACATTGAGATACCACCTCACCCCAGTCAGAATAGCTATACAAGAACTCTAATAACAATAGATGCTGGAGGGGATGTGGACAGAAGGAAACCTTACTGCATTGTTAGTGGGAATGTAAACTTGTTCAACCACTTTGGAAAGTAGTATGGAGGTTCTTCAAAAGACTCCACATAGAGCTCCCCTATGACTCAGCAATCCTACTTTTGGGCATTTACCCAAATGATCACAAACAAGACCATACTAAAGCTACCAGCACAACTATGTTTATTGCAGCATTATTTACCATAGCTAAGATATGGAACCAACCCAGATGCCCCTCAGTAGATGAATGGATCAAGAAAATGTGGTATATCTATACAATAGAATTCTATGCCTCCATCAGAAAGAATGGCATTGCCCCATTTGTTAGGAAATGGAAAGACTTGGAAAAAATTATATTAATTGAAGTAAGCCAGGCCCAAAGAAACATAGACCCCCATGGTTTCCCTTATTTGCAATAACTAGTATATGTCTAAGACAAGCAGAAATGGTCAGATAAGTTGATGTTATGTGAAATTAACCCCAAGCTAAGTAGTCAATTTTTTTTCTTTCATGTGATTGTTTCTAACATATTTATAAGATTATTTCTTTGTTGCTTTTCATGTCCCTCCCCCACGGTATAACCCTTCCTTTCACTGTATTTGATGTTGGTATAATTTGTGGAAGGGAAGGGAAAAAACAAATCGTTTAAATAGGAATACAGGTAGACCCATTGCAACAAGGAGATGTACAAGTCGTTATGTCAAAAAACAAACTTTACAACTTTGGCAGGGGTGGAGGTTGGAGGGGTGTGGGAAGATGAGAAGGAATAGGAAGGTGAAACAAAGGAGGAGGCAACAACACTTGATAAGAAATGTACTCACTATCTTGCCCATTGTAATTGTAACTCCTCTGTATGGTATTTTCATAATAAAAAAAAAGGAAAAAAAATGACTTTGGTCTACTTATATGGAGGCTGACAGAACCTAGGACCTATCCAGCGTACACAGAAAGGGAGCAGTTTGTTTTGTCTTATATCACCTTAAATGATTGAACAAGGTGTAACAGGTGAGTGAGAGATAATGCACTCAACTCAGACGCCCACGGCGGATTTTCATAAGCTTGGATTTATATATAAAATAGTCTTGGCAAGTTTATTACCTGAGGCAGAAGTTACCAGTCCTCATTACTGTTTGTAGCTAAATTCTGCAAGAGGGTATTCTACCTGCGTTCAGGTCTGAATGAGCTTCCTCCTTGCCTTATGGACTTTGGGTGATCATGGAAATCTTTGTGGCTCTCAGGAGTATGAGATGCTTTGCATCTTTCCAGTGCAGGGCTATGTTGAGCAAATTCGTTCCCAATGGATTGTGCAATGTAACAAATATCTAGCCTGATCCTTGCAATTAGTGTGTATAGATGTGCTAAGTTGCTGCTGGCCCTTTCTAACTAGGTTTACACATAATTGTTCAATTTAATGTAGGAAGAAAGATTAGTGGGTGAAATGTCAGAACTACAAAACTCAAATTTTAGCCAAGTCTCTCATTAGTTTCCACATTAGAGCAGGAAGAAGTAAATTAAGTACAACTTATCAACCTATATCTATTTCTAAGTCGCCTGTGGATTCCCATTGTATCCATGTGCAGATTTAGGTATATTTTTTATTAAAAAAAAAAACCTATAACAAGCATTAGCTGGGTACCGATGGCTCAGTCCTGTAATCCTAGCTACTCAGAAAGGTGTGATCTTAGGATCATTGTTTGAATCCAGCCTAGACAAGGAAGTTTATGAGATTCTTAACTATAATTAGCCAACAAAAAACTGAAAATGGGGCTGTGGCTCAAGTGGTAGAGCACCAGCCTTGAGCCAAAAGTCTACAGGACAGCACTCAGGTTCTGAGGTCAAACCCCAGGACTGGCTTCAAAAACACTTCAACACATACTAGAAGTCCACTGTATAAACAATGAGAAAGTGAAAACAACAAAAGAAACATCATCAAATACAATTTTACCTCTTGCAGATAACTATATTTCTGAACATTTTGCCTTGCACATTTACTTATGATTACATATTACATTTGAGTATTTTAAAAAGATGGAATCATACAAAAATATGACTTTGTAACTTTTTTAACTTCACAGTACATCATGTATACTATACAACTATGGAAAATTGATTCTACTTTCTTTGTAGTATGGGTTTGACACACAAGAATATCTCTTTCCTCCTCCTCCTCCTCCTTCACAATTTCATTAGCTGCGAGTTTGTTCCTTCTCATGAAAGAAGTCAATGATTCATAAAATTTTGTTAGACCATACATACACTCTCCTATATACGTATTACATAAATGCATGCATATACATATTTATGTGTATATACATATATGTATTTATATATGCATATATACAACTTTAAAACCAAATCTATTTTATACTTTCATATCAATTTCTGTGTGTAGACACTTTTAGCTTTCCTCTAAAATAATTCTTGACTTTTGCATGTATATAATTTACCAAAATACCACTTACACAGACAACAGTGGCTCATGCCTGTAATCCTAGCTACTCCGGAGGATTATGATTCAATCTGAGAACTGTGGTTCAAAGCCTACCTGTGCAGAAAACTTCCTGAGATTATTTCAATTAGCCAGGAAAAAGTCAGAAGTGGAGCTGTGGATCATGCTGTAGAGTTCCAGCCTTGAACAGAAAATTGCTTATGCCCTGAGTTCAAACCAAAATACCAGCACAGTCTCTCCCTCTCCCTCTCCCTCTGCCTCTCCCTCCCTCCCTCTTTCCCTCCCTCTTTCCTTCCCTTCTTCTCTCTCTCTCTCTCTGTCATACACACACACACACACACACACACACACACACACACACACACACACACACACACACACACACACACCAGGTACCAGTGGCCAATGCCTGTAATCCTATCTATTCAAGAGGCTGAGATCTGAGAATCACAGTTCAAAATTAGCAGGGAATTCAGTCAAATTCTTATATGCAATTTACGACCAAAAAGTTAGAAGTAGAGTTGTGGCTCAGGTTGTAGAAAAGCTCAGTGACAGTGCCCAGGCCCTGAGTGCATGTTGCAGGTCTGACACAACAAAAAGATTAATTTGTAGCATGTCAGTGTGAGGAGCTCCACTGAACTACTTAATGATGTTTATCAAAATGAAGTCCAAGAAATGGAAACAAGAGGGTTTTTTGTTATTTTCCTTGTTTTTGTTTTTTTCTCCTTTGCCATTGTTTTGATTTCTGTGCCTTTTGTCTTCTATGTAAGTTTATCTGTTTTGCAGAAGGTAAGGGGAGAGCAAAGAAATGGTGGGACAAAGGGTGAATAAATGCATGAGTGATACTCACTTGATACTATGTTGAAAATGAACCATACATTTTGTGGGGGACTGTGGTTGGGAGGGAAAACCTAAGAGAAAATAAGGGACTAAGGGACATTGTTCAAAAAGAAATGTACTCATTACATTAACCCCTCCATACATTGCCTGTGGGGAAACCAGTACCAGAGTTGCTTCCATAATTATCTAAAATGTGTAGTACCCCACCCCAAGAACAAGAAGGTATAACTCACACACTGGGAACAGCAGGTGGAAATGACCTGTGAGTGTGATCAAATGACAGACTTAAGGAAACAGAATCTCAAACTTGTTATAAATATATTGCATATATGTTCACAGAAACAAAAAAAAAGAAAAAATAAGAATATTAAATTTTCTAAAGATTCTGGATAAATGAAATGAAAATACTCACTTAAGAAAAACAACTATAAAAATTAGTAAGAGAAGCAAGTTTCTGTAATTATTCAAACTGATACTGTTCTCCCCAATCCTGCCTCCATTTTACCAGGGTGACTACTCAACTGTAAACTATAGCCAAGAACATAGAACTTCCTCTCCTGTTAACTTCCAGTAACAGCACTTTCTTCCCAAGAGGATCATGCTTTCAGCATTTCTTACCCAGTCCCCAACATGTTTGTAGCTTAGGCTAAATCAAAGTTCAACTTGGAGCTGAAGATTATTTTCTTCTTCCTAACTTCCATGTGTGAAATGAAGATTCGACCTTGGGCATGATGTGCTAAGCATATGGAAAAACTAATACCTCTTCTTCAGCTTGTGGGTTGGTGTTTCCATGCCAGCAGCAACAAGCCAAGAAGATGTCAGGTAACTGCCTTCCATTGATCCCAATACTGAATACCCAGCTCCTAGAATAGAGGTACCATTGCAACATGTGCAGAGACCTGGATTAGTTACCTGTGTAACTAATAAAAATAGATTATAAAACTGATAGCTCCCCTGGCGCTGGTGGCTCACGCTTTTAATCCTAGCTGCTCAGGAGGCTGAGATCTGAGGAATGCAATTCAAAGCCATCCCTGGCAAGAAAGTCAGTGAGACTCTTATCTCAAATTAACCACCAGAAAACCAGAAGAGCTGCTGCAGCTCAAGTGGTAGAGCGCTCGCTGCAGCTCAACTGGTAGAGCGCTCGCCTTGCATGCTCGAGGCCATGGGTTCGATTCCTCAGCACCACATAAGCAAAAAGAAAAAAGCCAGAAGTGGCGCTGTGGCTCAAGTGGTAGAGTGCTCGCCTTGAGCTGAAGAGCTCAGGGCCAGTGCCGAGGCCAAAAGTCCAAGCCCCACAACTGACAAAAACAACAACAACATCAAAAACCTGATAGCTCTTAATCTCCTCCCAAAGGATCTTGCTTCATTTTCAAGAGTATGGAGAACTTTAAATCTAAGAATATATTCAAAACCAGTGGACTTTGTAGTGAATGGAATCGAGAGTATATTTATAGATCTACTGAAAAGATAAAATAGACTATATTCTTGCTAATTTATAAAACAGAATTGGGGAGGGAAGAGTGTTGTTGAGATCAGAAAAAAATGTGAAAGAAACACTGACAAAGACCATTCCATAAAAGAAGTCACTATTTGATTGTACTGATTTATAGAATTTTTAAGCCCCTGACATGACTGCAAACAATAGAACAGTACAGGAGAAACTAAGGAAGCTTAACAGCTGGTGTGCTCAGAGAAGAGTGAAAAAGAGGCTTGATTAATGGTCTCTTCCCCAAGTGATTGTGTTATACCCAAAGCAGTACTTCCCCAAAGATCAATACCAAAGAATTAATTCCCTTGTAGAGGAATGAGAGGAAGTAGTTATCCCTAAAATCATTCAGTGGGTCAGTCAACAAATAAACAAATAATAATAACAAGCCCAGATGTGGGGAAACCAGTACCAGAGTTGCTTCCACAATTATCTAAAAGGTGTGGTACCCCATCCTAAGAACAAGAAGGTATAATCCACACACTGGGAACAGCAGATGGAAATGGCCTGTAAGTGTGAACAAATGTCAGACTTAAGAAAACATAATCTCAAAATAGTAATAAATATGTTGCATATATGTTCATAGAAAAAATTGATTAAGGAAGGGAATAACTAGAAAAGTACTATAACTAAAGTGCAATACCATCAAGAAGTAACAATCAAAAGTAGGGAGGTTGCTTTGTTTTGTTCCATTAGAGTGCTGGAGATTAAATCCACTGCTAGGCAAGTACTCTGCCACTGAGCAACACTTTCAACCTTCAATAGTAAATTTGGAATGGCAAAACAAAGAATTATCAACATAACGTCTTGTACATCTCATTGTTGCAATGGATCCACCTGTATCCCTATTTAAACAATTTTTTTCCCTTCCCATCCACAAAGTATACCAACATCAAATACAGTGAAAACAGGGGTTATACCATGGGGGAGGGACATAAAAAGCAACAAGGAAATTATCTTATAAATATGTTAGAAACAATCACAAGAAAGAAAAAAGCATTTGCATCCTTATCTTGTGGTTCATTTCGCCTAACGTCAACTTATCTGACCGTTTCTGCTTGTCTTAGGTCCGTGTAATTGTAACCCTCTGTATGGTATTTTCACAATTAAAAAAAAACAAAGAGTTATCAAAATTGAAGATATATGTCTAGAGATTTTTGAAAGGAAGGAGAACATGAAGAAAAATAAAAGCCTTATAGAATGTAGAAATGTAGGACACTATTAAGGACAGCAATGCATGCAATAAGAGTACCAGAAAAACAGGAAATAAATATATTTGGAAAATAATAACTGAAACCTTCTCACATTTATCAAGTGAGTCATATAACTTTAAATAAGAAAAATCAAAACTAACAAATAAAAATGTTAAAAATATTTTTAAAAGCATAATCAAATTCTAAAAGTGACAAAAAAAATGAAACTACAATAAGATTAACAGCTAATGCTTCAGCAGAAACAAGGAAGATTAGAAGATCGTGGGAAAATATAATTAAAAGGTTTAGGACTGGAAAGGTGGCTCAGTGGTAGAGTGCTTGCCTTGCATGCCTGAGGCCCTGGGTTCGATTCCTCAGCACCACATAAGCAGAAAAAGCTGGAAGTGGTGCTGTGGCTCAAGTGGTAGAGCACTAGCCTTGAGCTGAAGAGCTGAGGGACAGTGCCCAGGCCCAGAGTTCAGGCACCATGACTGGCAAAAAAAATAATAATAATAATTAAAAGGTTTAAGGGAAAACAATACCAATAATCTTATATCCAAGTTATTTTTAATGAGGAATATGGACCTTTAAAATAGGACATGAAAGTAGAAGAAGAACTATTAGTCAGGGGAGATAAACGTGTATACTAAAGTACCCATAGTTAGCTACATAAAATGGCAAAATGAAATCCATTCCTTTGTCCAGTTAATATACATTAATAAAACTAAAGATCAAAAGGCTCTCAATATAAACAAAAACTGAATTTGCTGCCAGTAAATATGCTGCTGTAGAGTGAATGTTTGCAGCCCCCTCAATATTGGTGTGTTAAAATATTAATACCAAAGTGATAGTCTTATGATGTGAAGGTATTTGGAACATTTTTTTTTTGTCCATCATGGGGCTTGAACTCTGGCCTGAGCACTGTCACTCAGCTCTTCAGCTCAAGAAAAGCTCTCTACCACTTGAGCCACACTGGTACTTCCCGTTTCCTGGTGGATAATTGGAGATAAGAGTCTCACAGACTTGCCTGCCAGGGCTAGCTTTGAAACATGATCCTCAGATCTCAGCCTGAGTAGCTAGGATTACAGGCATGAGCCACTGGCACCCAGCTATTTGGAGCATTTTTAAATATATATTTTTATTGTAAAGATACTATACAGAGGGGTTACAGTTACATGAGCAAGGTAATCAGTCCATTTCCTATCAAGCATTGTTACCCTCTCCTTTGCTGTTCCCCTACCATCCCTTTCTTCCCCACCTCCCCAACTCCTCCCTCGGTCCCGCCCCCAGCCGAAGTTGTAAAGTTCGTTTTCAACATAATGTCTTATACTGTCTTGTACATCTCATTGTTACAATGGGTCAACCTGTATCCTTAATTAAGCATTTTGTTATTTCCCTTCCCTTCCCCAAATTTTAAAAATGTATATACAAGATGCAGGACACCAGAATCAAATACAGTGACAACAGAGGTTATACCATGGGGGAAGAACATACAAAGAAACAAAAAAAAATCACATAGTACATTACAAGTACATTTTAAAAAACAGCAAGAAAGATAAAATCTCTTGTGTCCCTATCTTGGAGTTCATTTCGCTTAGCATCAGTTTATATAGTCATCTGTACATAGCTTTTGACCTCTTCTGCTTGTCCTAGACATAAGGGAAACCAAGGGACCTATGTTTCTTTTGGTCTGACTTTCTTCACTTAATAAAATTTTTTTCCAAGTCTTTCCATTTTCTAACAAATGAGGCAATGTCATTACTTCTGATGGAGGCATAGAATTCATATATATACCACATTTTCTTGATCCATTCATCTACTGAGGGGCATCTGGGTTGGTTCCATATCTTAGCTATGGTGAATAATGCTGCAATAAACATAGTTGTGTTGGTAGCTTTAGTATGGTCTTGTTTGTGATTGTGTAGATAAATGCCCAAAAGTGGGATTGCTGGGTCATAGGGGAGCACTATGTGTAGTTTTTTGAGGAACCTCCATACTGCTTTCCAAAGTGAACAAGTTTACATTCCCGCCAACAATGCAGTAAAGTTCCCTTCTGTCCACATCCCCTCCAGCATCTGTTGTCATTAGATTTCTTGATTATAACCATTATAACTGGGGTGAATGAAGGATCTCTATGATGAAAACTTCAAAAACTTGACAAAGGAAATTAAAGCAGAACTAAGGAAGTGGAAAAACCTCCCATGCTCCTGGATTGGGAGGACTAACACCTTGAAAATGGCAATACTGCCAAAAGCTATCTACAAATTGAATGTGATACCCATCAATATCCCAACATCATTCTTCAAGGAAATAGAAGAAGCAATCCAAAAATTCATATGGAACAATAAAAGACCCCAAATAGCAAAAAAAAAATCTTTAGCAGAAACAACAGTGCTGGAGGAATATCAATACCAAACTTCAATCTCTACTACAAAGCCATAGTAATCAAAACAGCTTGGTACTGGCACAAGAACAGACCTCAGGACCAATGGAATAGAACTGAAAACCAGAAATGAACCCACAGACCTATAGCCACCTAATCTTTGATAAAGGAGCTAAAAAATAGAATGGAAGAAAGACAGTCTCTTCAGTAAATGGTGCTGGCAAAATTAATTAAACACCTGTAGAAAACTAAGGCTAGAACCTTATATATCACCCTGCACCAGAATCAACTCCAAATGGATCAAAGATCTTGAAGTCAAATCAGACACCCTGAAAACATTACAGGAAGGAATAGGAGACACTCTAGAGCTCCTTGGCACAGGCTGAAATTTTCTGAATAAAGACCCAAAAGCACAATAAATCAAAGAAAGGTTGGACAAATGGGATTGAATGAAACTGTAGAGCTTCTTCATGGCAAAGGACATAGCAAGCAAGATCAACAGAAAGCTCACAGTTTGGAAGATCTTCACTAGCCATACAATGGACAAGGGTCTCATATCTAAAATATACTTAGAAGTCAAAAAAATTAAATACCCCAACAACAAATCTTCAAAGAAACAACTGTCTGATAAATAATAAAAAAAAAAAAATAACTGGGCTAAAGGCTTAAAGAGAGACGTCTCTGAAGAAGAAATAAGAATGGCCAATAGACACATAAAGAAATGCTCAACTTCTCTGGCCATAAAAGAAATTCAAATAAAAACAACATTGGAGTATTTTTAATAGTGAAAGGCTATAAGCTTTCCTCCAAGAACAAGGACATGAAGAAGTCTATTGTAACCAATAAACTATTGATACAGAATATGAGATTATTATGCCAAAAGCAGTTGTATTTTTCTACACTTACAATGCACAATGACATTAAGAGAACAAACCATTCACAATCTTATTCAAAAAAATAAAATACGTAGGAGGAAATTTAACAAAAATGTGAAATGTGTACTTTCCACTGGAAAGTACAAGACATTGTTGAAATTAAAGAAGATCTAAATAAATGGAAAAATAGCCTTTGTGCTGGGATTGGAAAATCAATACAATCAATTTGGCAATACTCTCTAAAACAATCTAAATTTTCAGTGTAGTCCCTATTACAATCCCTGTTGACTTCTTACTACAAATTGACAAATTGGTAATAAAATTCATAGAATTGAAAGAAATCAAGAATATCTGGAAAAATAACTATTAAGTAAGAGGATTCACACCTTCCTATTGATAAACTTATTGCCAAGCCATGGCATTCAATATAGTGTGGTATTGGCCAAAGGAAAGGCACACAGATCAGTGGACTACAGTGAGAATCCAGAAATAAAAGCGTATGTCTTTGGTTAATTAATTTTCAACAAGAGTGTAAAGGCCATTCATTGAATAAATCTGGATACACATTAAATTCCTTTTTCTTTTTCTTTTTGACACTATGAAGATTTCAAGTCAGGGCCTCACATTTTGCTAGACAATTGCTTCCATCACGCCTTCAGACTTTTTGTTTCTGCAGCTATTTTCAGATAGGATCCTGCACTTATTTTCCAGGCCTATCCCATACTGTGATTCTCTTACCTACAGGGTCCTCATGGGATTACAGTCACATACCACCGTGACTGGCTTATTTGTTGAGATGTATTCTTGCTAACTTTTTGCCTAGGCTGGTCTAGAACCACAGTCTTTCTGATCTCTGCCTCCCAAGACACTATATTACAAGCAAGAACTATTGTGCACATCTTAAAGCCCTAAATTTCAGAGCTAAAATAATGAAACTCTGAGAAGAAAATATGGTAATAATATTCCTGACCTTGTATTTGGCAAACAATTCACAGATAAAAATACCAAAATATAAACAGGAAAAATAGATAAATTAGACTGGACTTTATTAAAAATAAAACCTTCTTTCAATATATGCCACCAAAAGTCAAAAATAATCTTAAAATAGAAAAATATATGTGTCAATAATATGCTTGATGAAGGACTTGTATCTACAATATATAATGAAAACTTTTAAGTTAATAATAATTACATACAGAACAACAGAAAATTAGGCAAAATATCTGATCAGACATTTCTCTCCAAAGGAGATACAGATGGCCAATAGGTAGATGAAAATGTGCTGAATATAATTAGTTACCATAGAAATGCAAATCAAAATCACAATGACCTAGCACTTACAAGGATGACTACAACCAAAACTTTAGGCAACAAAAATTGTTGGTGAGGATGTAGAGAAATCAGAGACCCCGTATACTGTAAAAATAGTCTGACTGTAAAAATAGTCCTATTGTTTTGGAAACCAGTCAGGAAATTAATCAAATTATTAAATATAGCATTATCTTTTATTTGATCCAATGTGGCAATTCATACGTTCTCCTCCATCACTAATCCCTCCACTCCTCACTAATCTTTTCTGCCATTTGAAAAAAAGTTTCATTTCAGAAATATTATGTTAATGACTCTCACAATATGTTCCCTTTTGTAATGAGCTATTTCACTTGGCATATTCCCTTGGTTCCAACTTATTAGTGCATAGTATATCTACCATGGATTCTTCAGTTGAATCTTAACTAGGTAGCTCAAGGAAAGAAGACCATAAGATGGCAGTGTTTCCCAATAGACTTTATTGAGTGGCAGTTAGGACAGATAATATGATAGAGAAAATCCCTCATAGCAGGAGACCTCTTAGCACGTAGGGTCACTAACTAGAAGGGGAAAAGGGGAAAATAAATGCCAAGAGAGTGAATAGGATAGAAGCCTATGCTTCACTCAGTTCCAAGGCAAGGCATCTCAGGTCCTAGAGGGCAGCAGCAGTCAGGCTTCTGTTGTATCTGTAAGGGCTTGTCTCACTATGGGCAGGAAATGGTGGGTCCATGGTGATGGGTCAGACAACAGAGAAGTCTCTAAATGGCTGGTTTGGGCTATATTAGAGCAATTTAATGAGTAAGAATTTGAATTGGGTGTCAGTAGACTTTGAGGTAATAGTCCTGATCTGTTGTAAGGAAATAAATGACAAATGGAAAAATACAACTTTCACCAGTTTCACTCCAAGGTATATGAATAATAGAATAAACGCATGTATCGCCCCTAAAGCATTACACAATGGCTTATAGAAGCATGGTTCATAAACACAAAAGGGGGAAACAACTCATGTTCCAAAAACAATGCATGGATGAACAAATATGGCATATCTGTGTAATAAAATATTACTTGACCACATACTAATCCATGCTGAAACATGGCAGAAACTCAGAAACCTGATAGGTTCTTTCCATATTTTGGCTTTTGTTTTTAATTGGTTTATATTTTCTATTTATGTGCTTAGGATATCTTGTTATTAATTTCAAAGCAGTTAGGTGGTTATCTTGGTTATGAGCCTTAGCTTAGTTGTATGCTGTGCCTATGAGGCAGAGACTTGAAGCAATATGACACAACTTTTCACTAATGAGCTCTGACAAAAACTATTACCCAGGTTCCAGACTAAAGGCTAAATGACATATGGATAGGACATGACAAGTGGAATATAAAATAGTCTTTGAAAACTTGATGGACATTGTAATTATCAACAACAAAGCCAAGAGAGAATTTGTGATCTGAACCTACCCAGGTGGGACTCTTGCTAAAACAACAAGCACACAAAGATCAGCATTAGCCAGAAGATTTGAACAAGACTCATAGCTTCATGAATAATGAATAGTCAAAATGTCCACAACAAAATCCAAAGTTAATCAGCATACAACGAACTAAGAAAATGTGACTAGTTTTCAAGGAAAAAGCAAAAGAAGTCAACTTCAAGATGACCTAGATGTAGGAATGTTTATGTATATTAGAGTAACTATGATAACCACAGAACTGTTTTGAAGTTAATAGAAAGATATGTTAAGCAGATAAGTAGAAACTATAAAAAATGAAATTTTAGATCACACACTGTCCAAGAGCTAGAGATTGAATTCAGAGCTTTGCACTATTCTTCAGATTTGCACTCATGGCTGGTTCTCTACCAATTTAGCTACATCTCTAGTGCAGCTATTTTCTAGTTAATTGGAGATGGGGTCTCAGAAACTTTTCTGCCTCTGCTGCCTTTGAACAAAGATACTCCAGATCTCAGCCTTCTGAATAGTTGGAATTAAAGGTATGAGCAACCAGCACCCAGATACATTGTCTAATTTTTTTTAAAACAATTACAGGTTGGACTTTGGAAAGCAGTATGGAGGTTCCTCAAAAGACTCCACATAGAGCTCCCCTATGACCCAGCAATCCCACTTTTGGGCATTTACCCAAATGATCATACAAGACCATACTAAAGCTACCAGCACAACTATGTTTATTGCAGCATTATTCACCATACCTAAGATATGGAACCAACCCAGATGCCCCTCAGTAGATGAATGGATCATGAAAATGTGGTATATATACGTGAATTCTATGCTTCCATCAGAAAGAATGACATTGCCCCATTTGTTAGGAAATGGAAAGACTTGGAAAAATTATATTAAGGGAAGTAAGCCAGGCCCAAAGAAAGATAGGTCCCATGGTTTCCCTTATTTGCAATAACTAGTATATGTCTGGGACAAGTATAAAAGCTCAAAAGCTATGTACATATGACCAGGTAAGATGAAGTTAAGTGAAATGAACCCCAGGATAGGGACAGTGTTTTTTTTTTTTTCTTGCTTGCTGTTGTTTCTAAGGTATTCATAATGTACCATGTAATTTTTGTGTTGCTTTGTATGTTCTTGCCCCATGGTATAACCCCTGTTTTCACTGTATTTGATGTCGGTATAATTTTGGGAGGATAAGGGGAAAAATAAACTGTTTAAATAGGGATACAGGTTGACCCATTGTAGCAATGATATGTACAAGACACTATGCTGAAAAATGAACTTTACAATTTAGGCGGTGGGGCGGGGGGGTGTAGTTGTGGAGGTGGGAAGAAGGGATGGTAGGGGAAAAACAAAGGAGGAGGCAACAATGCTTGATAAGAAATGTACTCATTACCTTGTTCATGTTACTGTAACCCTTCTGTACAGTATTTTCACAATAAAAACTATAAAAAATACAATTACAGATTGGGAATCAATAGAAGAAAAGATGAGAAAACAAAGAGATGATAGAAATTATCTAATGTAAAAAATAAAGTACTAGAAAAATACACTGAATTTTAGAGGTTTGTGGAATAATCGCAAGAGGTATAATATTCATGACATTGGCGTCCCAGAGAGAAAAAAGTCATTGTGCCAAAAGAACAGTTGAAGAATTTTTTGTCTACAAATGCCTTATTTCCATTTTAATTCAACACTACAATATATTTATCACAAAAGTTTGTCATTCTAATTGTTTTCAAAAGGTAACTGCAAATATGCTTGAAATAAAACAGGATTGGCAGTCCTGGCAAGCACTACACAGGACTATGGGCTTTGGGTCCTACAGCCAGAAGTGGAGAGGACACAGGAAGCAGGTTAAAGTGTAAAATCTGGTTTGAAATCTTCATGGAAGATTACAGCATTTGAGTCCTGAATCTGATTCATTTCCCCTTATTGACTTACAATTGTATTAACCATATTATAATTAACTATGGTGTCTATGTGGTAAAATGTTTGAATTTTTTTCTTTTTAAAACTTTCAAATTTTTATAAGAATTTCTGAAATCCAAAGAAAGGTTTGAAATAAAATGGGGAAAAAACATCTCAGAAAATAAATCGAAAATATAAAGAAAAACCCAAGGGAAATATTCAGGCTGAAAAAAATTCAATGATTGGAATAAAAAACAGTCATTGCATAGGCTTGAACAAGAATGGAAAGGACAAAGTAGCCATGAACTTGAAGGAAAAGCAATGGATATCCACCTTAAACAATGGAGGTAAAACACATTAAAAAATGATTAGAATCCAAAAGAGGAAAGAAGTAACACTGCTGCAATAGTCTCAGGAGAAGAGAGGAAATATGAGCCTAAAATATTTTCAAAGAAATAGATTTGTAGAGGACATAAAAGATGATTTTATTGTACAAAAATGGTAAAGTCTGAACACTTAAATAAAATGCTGGTATCAGTAATATATAATGTATATATGTATGATACCCTGATCAACTTTCTAAATTAAAATTCCATATAAAGATACACACCCTAAACAATATAGATAAAACCAAAACACAATGTAACAAATGTTCAATTAACACAAAAAATAAGGAAAAGGAAATTAAGGAATATATATGTGAAGAAAAGTGAAAAACAAAAATTTGTAATCTTAAGTATTAAGGGACCAGTAAGCTCATCATACATAAATGGGAAATATAAGATAACAATTGTACGAAGTGCAGTGACTCATTCCTATAATCCCAACTATTTGGGAAGTAGAATCTCAGGTTAAGTCCAGTGTAGGAAAAGTGAGGCTCTTTCTCAACCAATAAAAAGCTTGGTGCCATAGTACATAGCTGACATCTCTTCTATGTGATAAAAGCCTGACTTGACATAAACAAAACACTGGAAAAATAACTGAAGATGAAGGTCTGAGGCTTGGCTCACGTGATAGAGTGTCTGCCTCGCAAGCGCAAGGCCCTGAGTTCAAACACAAAGATAGAACTTGAGAAAAATATTATTTTGTAAATGACCCTACTATATTCTATTGAAAGTAAATATGTTAAAAACAAGAGGATGAAGAAATATTTGCCATTCAATTTTAATTAAAAAATAAAGAAAGTTTGACCATTTTTGCAGCAAGGATAATTACCAGTAACTGAGTTAAAAGTTTTACAGCCATAAAACGGTCAGTTTACTCTGAAGAACTAGCAATCTCATGTGTATGCATCAAACAAAATATATAAAAATAAAACCCAATATAACTGGAAAATAAAATAAATCCACAAATATAATTCAAGATGTCAACTTTCTCTCTAAGTTATGAAGAATAATTAGAAAGAAAATCAGAAAGGATGTAGGAAAACTTATACCACCATCAACAAAAAGGAGCCAATCAACAGTATAGAACACTCCAAAAAACAAAAGTAGAATAAGCTCTTTCCAAGAGTTTATGGAACATTTATCAAGACAGGACATAACGTGGGCCATAAAATAAAGCTAAATATTTAAGAAAATAAAAATCACACACATTATGTTCCTTTGCCAAAATGAAATCAAGCTAGAAATTAAAAGCAGAAAAATAATAGAAACAATCTCCAAACACAGAGGAACCAAGCAAGCAACTCAAAATAATTGATGGATCAAAGAGGAAGTCTTAAAGGAAAATTTTAAAGTACATTGCCTTAATGAAAGCAAAAATTACAACATATAAAAATTAATGGGACTCAGCTAAAGTAGAGCTAAAAGGCGAATTTATAACAGCAAATGTTTATAAACACTAGGAAGGAAAGTCTCAAAAATCAGTAACCTGCAAACTAGAAAAAAGAGCAAAGTGAATCCCAAATGAGCAGAAGAAAGAATGCAAAAATAATAGGAAAAAAATTGAAAATAGGAAAAGTACAGAGAAAAAATAAAGCTGATTCTCGAAAAGATCTATGAAATGTTAGGGCATCTAGAAATACAAAAAAAGATAAAGAGAAGACAGATTACCAATTTCAAGAATAAGAAAGAGCTATTACTAAAGGCCCTGCAGATATGAAAATACTAGGGACAGAAATTCTATGCAGAAAATTTTGAAATTGATGAAAAGATTAATTCCATGTAAATGACAAAGTTGTACTACTCAACATATATAAAATACATAATTTCAATGTCCTTATAAACTTTTCTTATGCATTTTTACAATTGTATATAAAATTGTTCAAAGCAAGAAGTTCGTTAGGACACTTCCATACATATATACAAAGTACTTTGATCATATTCATCATTTATATTAGTCTTTCTTGTTACCCCTTCTCCCTTTCCCTTTTCTTACCCATTCCACCTCTATAGCTGTCCCCATTTATTTTCATGACGTTGGATATTTGCCCCTAGTTTCTACAAATGAGAAAAAATATGTGTTATTAGTCTCTGTAGAGACAGCTTATCTCACTGTCCATGATGATCCCTAGTTTCATACATTCTCCAGCAAATGACCTGATTTCCATTTTTTATGGCTGAGTAAAACTACATTGTATATATGTACGGTATTTTAATGATTCATTCATTCATTGATGGCCACCTAGGTTAGCTCTATAATTTGGCTATTGTGAATAGTGCTACAATAAACTGGAGTCACATATATCTCTATAGTAAGCTGACTTTGATTGAAGGGATTAATATATTCAGAGTGGTAAGGTTGAATTATATGGGTGAGGATTGCATTATCATTGGCATCTGTCATTGTTTTCTTGATAGTAGCCATTTTGACTGGAGTGAGAATCTCAAGGGTGGTTTCTTTTCTATTTGCCTGATGTAGTTCTTTGCAATTAGTGTTTCTGAAAACTGTTCATTTGTCCTTTTAATAATTGGATTTTTTGGTATTCAATGGTTTTTTAACTCTTTGTATTTGAATTTGAATATTAGTCCCTGTTGGATGAATCTGACAAAGATTTTCCTCATTCTGTAGTCTGCCTCTTTACTGTTTTGCTGTGTCGAGTATTGCTCTAATTTTCAAAGCTATTGAAATTCTCCTCAGAAATTCACTTCCTACACCTAAATCTGTAATCCTTTTCCCCTACTTTTTCCACTAGAAGATCAAACATTTCAGGTCTTACATTAAAACCTTTAATCTATTTTAAGTCGACTTTTGTACATGATGAGAGACAGAGGTCTTGTTTCAGTCTTTTATGTGTAAATACAAGTTTTCCAAGGACAATTTGTTAAAGTCACTATGTTTTTTGTTTTTTTTTTTTTTTTTTGGGGGGGTCCAGTTGTGGGGCCTGAACTGTGGGCCTGGGCGCTGTCCCTCAGCTCTTCAGCTCAAGGCTAGCGCTCTACCACCTGAGCCACAGCGCCACTTCCGGCTTTTTTTCTTTTTGCTTATGTGGTGCTAAGGAATCGAACCCAGGGCCTCATGCATGCAAGGCAAGCGCTCTATCACTGAGCCACCTTCCCAGCCCACTATGTTTATTTCATTGTATATTTTACATCCCTTTTAAAGCATCAGATGACACTACTTCCTTGGGCTTATTTCAGGCTCTTCTATTATACTTCATTGTTTTATATATACACTTTTGTGCCAGTACCACACTGCTTTGTTATTGTGGTTCTGTAGCATACTTTGAAATCAGGTATAATGATGCCTCCATCATTGTTCTTTTCTATCAGAATTACTTTGGATATTCAAGGTATTTGTTTTTCAATATAAATTTTAGGAAATTTTCTAGAGCATTTTTTTCACGATAGATGGATGAGCTTAAACACAGAGACATTATTATGCTATTCTTGTACAAGTTATTTTCTCCTTATTTGCTTTTGTACTTATGTTACCTATCCATTTATCACGTATTTCTTTACCCTGATTTATCCAATTCAATGTTTTTAATCTGTCTTTGAGATAGGACCTCCATAGGGCCCAGCTGTCAAGGGGCTTATGGTTTCCCTTTCTCCATTTTATTGACTTTCTATCTTCAATTAGATATATTTTTCTCTCCGCTGTTTTTCTTCATTCTCTTTCTCCTCTCCTAAAATTCCTTTTTATAAGCACTGACAAATCCTTACCAAACCCTCTTACTAATAAAAGAAGAGGAGAGAAAATACATACTAATACAAGAGATGAAGTAGGTAACATCACAATAGATCCCACTGAAGCACAAAGGATCATTCTAGACTACTTTTTAAAACACATATTCAAAGAAATTGGTAAAGCTAGAGGAATGATTAATATTTTAGACACATATGAACTACCAAAACTAAATCAAAAAGATATAAACAACTTTAACAGATCAACAATAATGAAATTGAATTACTAAATTTTTAATCTCTCATAAAAGAAAAGCCTGAATTTCTGAGTTCAACCAGACTTATAAAGAAAACTACCAAGTAGCTAGAAATACAAGTGTGAGTTGCTGCAATTAGTTAAAATATTGTTGTTTTTTAAATGATATTCTCTCTGTTTGTGACTTAAACTACAGTCTATACACTATATAGTTGGCCATGCTGCGTTTCACACTAAGCTCATGCTATTCCCTTCTGAATCTTGTCTCCTGATAGGCTGGCAAAATGTTTATCAAATAATCGGCATTGAAAATTTGTATTTGCAAATAAAACTGGTTCCCTTAATCCAGGGTTTGGTTGAACTAGTTTTCATCTGTGTTTCAATATCTGTGAAGGAGAGTATTTCAAGTTCATTTGTGTCCCTTTGAGCCTGATTTTCAAGTGTCCTGGATTAAAACTCAAGGTGATTAGCAAGGCTCTCAAACTTAATAAGATTTTGAGGTAAAATTTTATCCCTTCTGACCTGCAAAACTATCAAAGCTCTGTTTAGTCTCTCAGCTTGTGCTTTTAGATGTGCCTCTAAGTCTCTCTCTCATCTTTGTGCAACTAACAAATTAGTAAAGATCCTCAGGAAAGAAAAAGGAGACAAATGTCACAGTTCTCTGTGATTTGGTCAATGTTACATCTTGTCAATCCAAATACTTGCTGCTTTGGCAGCTTTCCAATTCATTTATACCTTTTCTTCTAATTACATCTTAATACTTTCATTTGCTTTCACAGAGATAATGTTCGTCTTCTAAAAATTAAAATGATGTGATAAAATATACAAAAAACTACATTTTAAATTGATTTATAAAATCCCATTTCTTCCATTTTACTTTATTTTTGCCAGTCCTGGGGCCTGAATTCAGGGCCTGAGCACTGTCCTTGAGCTTAATTGGCTCATGGATAGCACTCTACCACTTCAGCCACAGCACCACTTCTGGCTTTTTCTGTTTATGTGGTACTGAGGAACTGAATCCAGGGCTTCATGCATGCTAGGCAAGCAATCTACCACTAGGCCACATTCCCATTTGCAATTCTTTAATTTTAAAATACCATATCCTGCTGGGTACCATTGGCTCATGCCTGTAATCCTAGCTACTCAGGAGTCTGAGATCTAAGGATCATAAGATCTGAGGATTGTGGTTCAAAGCCAGCTAAGTAGGCATAGAAGAGGTGCCAATAACCACCAAAAAAGACAGAAGTGGAGCTGTGGCTTAAGTTGTAGAGTGAAAAAGGGAAGCAAGAGAACGAGGCCCCAAGTTTAAGCCCCAGTACTGGCATCAGTAAATAAATACTATTTTCTTTATTTCTACATTTGCCAGAATTTTAGGGTTCAAATATTTATTTGATAGAATCGTGTATTTTTGTTCTAATTCTTCAGTAACTTCCATTTTGTTTTTATTTTAAAAAACAAACCTCACAAAACATAAAATGCAACCTTATTTTGAAAAGGAAATGTATGATACAGTATTGTTAGCTCTCCCCACATTATTATACAGCAACTATCTAGAGCTTATTCAGTTCTCATAACTGCAGGTCATCATGCCTTGAGTTCCCTGTGTTACTTTCCTTCCAAAACAGCAAATTACTATTGTGCATTCTCTTGTTACATTTGACTATTTCAGATATTTAAATATCCATGCAAGATTTGTCCTTCTGTACCCCTGGCCTATTTCACTTTGCAAACTATACTTAAAATTCTTCCAAAGAGTAAGCAAATGCAATCATTGTATTCAATGTACACAATGTAAAAATGAACTATATAACTTGGGGGTAGGGATAAGAGGGGTAAAATGAAGGAAGGGGTATCAGTAACCCAACCAAAGAGCATTGTAGTCATAACAACTATTTAATAATAACAATAAAATGCAGAAACATGAATTTAAATTCAAAAAACATTATTCCATGATGTAGCATATTTCACTTAGCATAAAATGTATACCATATATATATGTATATACTGACAACATATTATACACAAATAATATGCATATGTCTGCATATGTAATTAATAAAGTGTTCATGTCATACCATGGTCTTATTTTTAAAGGAAGGATAATGTTCCATTTTATAGTACACCACATAGATGAAATCTAGTTCAATCAATTTTGCTGCAAATGACCTTCTTTTTATACTTGAATAATACTCCATTGTGTTTATCATATTTCCTTTACCTATTCATCAGCTGTCAGTCACCTAGGCTGATTCCATAGCATGGCAATTGTGAATAGTACTACAATAAATATAGGTTTGCAAGTGTCTCTATTGTATCCTAATTTATATTCATTTGAATATATGCACTAGAATGGCATCACTGAATCATAGGTCTGTTTTTAAGGATTATTTTTCTTTTATGAATCTTCATAATGATTTCTATACTGGTTGCACTAGTTTATAAAGTATCCTTTTTCTATATTTTGCTATACAATTTCTCAGCACTATTTGTTGAAGAGGCTATCTATTATACAATATATATTTGGGCACCATTATCTAAAATGATCTGGCTAAACTTTTGTGGTTATCTCTTGATCATTTATTTCATTACATTTGTCTTTTTTATTTTTTTATTGTGAAAATACCATACAGAGGGGTTACAATCACATGAGCAAAGTAATGAGTTCATTTCTTATCAAGCATTTGTTGTCTCCTCCTTTGTTTCCCCTTACCATTCCCATCTACCTACCCACCCCCCAAAGTTGTAAAGTTCATTTTTCAACATAACGTCGTGTACTTCTCATTGTTGCGATGGGTCCACCTGTATCCCTACTTAAACAATTCTTTCCCTTCCCCTCCCCAAAGTATACCAACATCAAAGACAGTGAAAACAGGGGTTATACCGTGGGGGACAGACATACAAAACAACAAAAATGTCATCTTATAAATATGTTAGAAACAATAGCAAGAAATAAAAATTGAGTCCTTATCTTGGGGTTCATTTTGCCTAACATCAACTTATCTGACCATTTCTGCTTATCTCAAACATACATTAGTTATTGCAAATAAGGGAAATCATGGGACCTATCTTTCTTTGGGCCTGGCTTACTTCCCTTAATATATTTTTTTTCCAAGTCTGTCCCTTTCTTAAGAAATGGGGCAATGTCATTCTTTCTGATGGAGGCATAGAATTCCATTGTGTATATACACCACATTTTCTTGATCCATTCATCTACTGAGGGGCATCTGGGTTGGTTCCATATCTTAGCTATGGTAAATAATGCTGAAATAAACATAGTTGTGCTGGTAGCTTTAGTATGGTCTTGTTTGTGATCATTTGGGTAAATGCCCAAAAGTGGGATTGCTGAGTCATAGAAGAGCTCTATGTGGAGTCTTTTCAGGATCCTCCATACTACTTTCCAAAGTGATTGAACAAGTTTACACTCCCACCAACAATGTAATAGGGATCCCTTCTGTCCACATCCCCTCCAGCATCTGTTGTTATTAGAGTTCTTGATTATAGCCATTCTAACTGGGGTGGTATCTCAATGTTGTTTTGATTTGCATTTCTTTTATGGCTAGGGAGGTTGAGCATTTCCTCTTGTGAATTTTGGCAATCCTTTTTTCCTCTTCAGAGAACTTTCTCTGTAAGGCTTTAGCCCACTTATTTTGGGGGCATATTTTAGATATGAGACCCTCGTCCATTGTATGGCTAGTGAAGATCTTGGCCCAATCCATGGGTTTTCTTTTTTTTTGGGGGGGGGGGGGTCCGGTCATGGGGCCTGAACTCTGGGCCTGGGCACTGTCCCTCAGCTCTTCACCTCAAGGCTAGTGCCCTACCACTTGAGCCATAGCGCCACTTCCGGCTTTTCTTTTTCTTTTTTGCTTATGTGGTGCTGAGGAATCGAACCCAGGGCCTCAGGCATGCAAGGCAAGTGCTCTACCACTGAGCCACCTTCCCAGCCCAATCCATGGGTTTTCTATTGATCTTGCTAGTTATGTCCTTTGCCATGCAGAAGCTCTGCAATTTCATGCAATCCCATTTGTCCAACCTTTCTTTGATTTGTTGTTTCTGGGTCTCTATTAAGAAAATTTCGGCCTGTGCCAAGGAGACCTAGGGTTTCTCCTATAACATCCTGTAATGTTTTCAGGGTATCTGCTTTGACTCCGAGGTCTTTGATCCATTTGGAGTTGATTCTGATGCAGGGTGATATATAAGGATCTAGCTTTAGTTTTCTGCAAGTAGTTAACTAATTTTGCCAGCACCATTTACTGAAGAGGCTGTCTTTCTACCATTCTATTTTTTAGCTCCCTTATCGAAAACTAGATGGCTATAGGTCTGTCGGTTCATTTCTGGGTTTTCAGTTCTATTCCATTGGTCCTGAGGTCTGTTCTTGTGCCAGTAGCAAGCAGTTTATGTTTGCATCTTGTGTTATTGCTGTAGCTAGGCATTCTAACATTAGATTGAAGAGAAGTGGAGAGAGTAGACATCCTTGTCTCATTCCTGAGCTAAGAAGAAATGTTATTCATTTTTCACCATTAAGTATAATGCCGGCTGTAGGTGTTTGTCATACACAGCCTTTATTGTATTGAGGAATATTCCCTGGATTCCTAGTTTTTCCAGAACCTTCATCATAAAAGGGTGTTAGATCTTGTCAAATGCCTTTTTTGCATCTACTGAGATAACCATGTGGTTCTTATCCTTGCTCTTGTTGATGTGATGAATTATATTAATTGATTTCCATATATTGAACCAGCTTTGCATCCCTGAAATGAATCCTGTTTGATCGTGGTGTATGATTTTTTGGGTGAATTGTTGAAGTCGATTGGCCAAAATTTTGTTAAGAAGTTTTGCATCAATGTTCATCAAGGAAATGGGTCTATACTTTTCTTTCTTTGATGAGTCTCTGCCTGGTTTTGGGATGAGGGTTATGATGGCTTCATAGAATGAGTTCAGTAGTGAACTTTCTCTTTCAATTTCATTGAAGAGTTGGAGGAGTATTTGTGTGAGCTCTGCTTTGAAGGCCTTGTAGAATTCTGCTGTAAAACCATCTGGTCCTGGGCTTTTCTTAGATGGGAGGTCTCTTATTGCTGTTTCTATTTCAGTGCTTGATATGGGCCTATTAAGATGGTTTAACTCATCTTGGTTTAGTTTTGGCATGTCAATATTTGCTAGGAAAAGGTCCATTTCTGCCAAGTTCTCAAACTTATTAGCATGAAGGTTTGAGAAGTATTCCCTTATAATGTTCTGAATCTTGGTTGTTTCTGTGGTGATGTTTCCATTCTCATCTCTGAGTTTATTTATTTGGGTTGTTCTTTTCTTTTTCTGATAAGTTTTGCTAAGGGTCCGTCAATTTTGTTAATTTTTTCGAAGAATCAAATCTTTGTTTTGTTGATTCTTTCTATGGTATTTTTGGATTCTAATTCATTTAATTGTGATGTAATTTTAATTATTTTTCTGTCTACTGGATTGTGGTTTATCTTGCTGCTCTTTTTCAAGGAGGTTCAGATGTCTCATTAAAATTGTTGGTTTCAGATCTCTCCAATTTGTTGATGTAGGAACTCAAAGCTATAAACTTGCTTCTGAGTACTGCCTTTGCTGTGTCCCAGAGGAGCTGGTAATTTGTGTGTTCATTTTTTTGATATCATGAACATTTGAATTTCCTTTCTAATCTCTTCCATGACCCACTGGTGACTCTAACAGTGTGTTGTTCAGCCTCCATGTGTTACAGGACTTTCTTTGGTGGCTTTTGGTGTTGAGTTCTAAATTTATTCCCTTGTGGTCTGAGAGACTGCATGGTATAACTTCAATGTTTCTGAATTTGGACAAGTTTGCTTTGTGGCCTAAAATGTGGTCTATTTTGGAAAATATTCCACATGCTGCAGTGAAAAATGTGTATTCTGATGCTGCTGGGTGAAATATCCGGTAGATGTCTGTTAAATCTAGTTGATCTATGCAGTTGTTTAGATCTGCAGTTTCTCTGTTGAATTTTTGCCGAGTTGATCTATCTAGTGGGGAGAGTGGTGTGTTAAAGTCCCCAACAATTAATGTCTTTGGATCTATGTGAGATTTGAGGAAATGTAATGTTTCTTGGATGAATTTGGTGCTCCGTTGTTTGGCAAATAGATATTTAGAATTGTAATATCCTCCTGCAGGAGAGATCCCTTAATTAGTATGTAGCAACCTTCTTTATCTCTTCTCACTAATTTTACTTTGAGGTCTATTTTATCTAATATTAGGATTGCAATTTCTGCCTGTTTATGGGGGCCATTTTCTTAGTAGATTTTCTTCCAGCTTTTCACTTTCAAAATATGTTGGTTTTTATAGGCAAAGTGTGACTCCTGAGGGCAGCAGATAGAAGGATCTTGCTTTTTAATCCAACTAGACAATCTATGTCGCTTAATTGGAGAGTTAAGTTTGTTAATGTTGAGAGTTAGGACTGAGAGTTTTTTGGTATTTCCTGCCATGTTATTCACATTCTTGGGGCCTGCGACAACTGGGTTCTTCCTATGGTTCTTGGATTCTCAGTTTGGGTGTGGTTTCTTGGCATTTAATAGGTCTTGTTGGTTTTCTATGTGTAAGACATCTTTAATATCTTTTGTAGGACGGGTTTGGTGGAGATATATTGTTTCGGTTTTTCTTTGCTATGGAAGGTTTTTATTTGACCTTCGGTTATGAAGGAGAGTTTAGCTGGGTACAGTATTCTTGGTTGATAGTTGTTTGTCTTTAGGGCATGGCATACATAATTCCAGGCTCTTCTCGCTTCAATTGTCTCTGCTGAGAAATCTGAGGTGATTCTAATTGGTTTCCCCTTATAGGTGATTGATCTTTAAGGCTCCTTTCCTTGGTCTGAATTGATCCTGTGCAGATTATAATGTGATGGTGTGATGTCCTGTTCTGGTGTGGTCTATTTGGGATTCTAAAAGCTTCTTGTATCTGAATAGGCCTATCTTTTTGCATGTTTGGGAAGTTCTCTGCTAGGATCCTGTTAAACAAATTTCCTAGACCATTAACTTCTGTCTCTAAATGCTCCTCTACACCCATTATCCTCAGATTAGGCCTTCTGATGGTGTCTTCCAAATGTTGAATAGATCTATCATATTTCTCGGATTTTTCTTGTATAGTTGTATGTTCTTTCTCTATAATATCTAGGCTGTCTTCAATCCCTGAGATTCGATTTTCTGCATGGTCTAACCTACTGTCAAGACTTTCTACTTTATTTTTTATTTCTTTTCCTTCTAATTGTTCGGCTTTGATGGCTTCCAATTTTTTGTTGGAGCTTTGTTTTAGATCTTGTATGAACTTCTTTACTTCCTTAATTTGGTGTTCAGTGTTTATTCTCAAATCACTTAGTCGATTGGTTATGGTTTCCTTGGACTCCCATTCCTTCTGTCGGGCTCCATTCAGCATTCCATTTGTGGTCTCCCTGAATTCTTTCAGCTGTCTGTTTATGGATTCCATGAACGCCTCTATTGATCTTTGTCTGTTCTCATCCCACTCTCACAATTCCTGTATTACTCTTTCATTAGCTTCCCCACATTCATGTAATTCCTGTAATTCTCTTTGTATGTTCTCAGCCTGCTCACTCAATTTCTGTGTTTCTCTTAGACTGTTTTCAGCCTGCTCATGCAATTCCTGTCTTTCTCTTTGACTGTTCTCAACCTGTTCATGCAATTCCTGTATTAATCTTTGAGTAGCTTCCTCACGCTCACAAGATTCCTACATTAATCTTTCATTAGCCTCTTCTCACTCCCTATCACACTCACACTGAGTCCTTTGCAGGTTTTCAATCTTTTCATTCACCATGTTTACCAGTAGCATTTGTAGAGCTTTTTGGGAACTCTCCTCTGGGTTATTCATTAACTGTCCTGTCACCTGATTATCATGAATGGTAGTTGACATACCTGGATTTGCCATTTTTCTTTTGTTTTTCCAGCTTGTTCTGCCAATTTGACATGAATGTAATACCAATTTTGTGCTAGAACACTATTTTAAGGCAAAAATCAACCAGAGTCCTGTAGTAGTACAGTCACAATGGCTGCAGATACAGTCTAGTTCAACAGATACAATCTATTCAGCATCAAACAACTATGGATTACTGGGCTAAGAACAGCAAAGAAGGATTTGGCAAACCAGAAATTATTAGATTTATGGAGAAATGTGGGGAAACATAGGATTAGAGGGATGTGGAGAAGTAAAAGGAGAGTGAATTTAACCAAGTTCTAATCTCAGAGAGGGAAATTGATTGGACAGAATAATAGGAGAGAGATAAAACAAATATTTAAAAAAAAAAAAAACAAGAAAAACTGGAAAAACAAAAATTTTAATTTAAAAAGTGAAACACTTAAAATTATCAGGGAGACCACAAAGTTTAAAGAAATGATATTGAGAGAAGAAAAGGAAAGGAGGAGAGGAAGGGAGGGATAGAAAGGAAACATAAAAAACTAAAAAATAAAAATTCTGGGAAGTGGCGCTATAGCTCAAGCGGTAGAGGGCTTGCTTTGGGCTGAAGAGCACAGGGACAGCACCCAAGCCCATAGTTCAAGCCCTATGACCGACCAAAAAAAACAAAAAAAAGTTCTTAAGTTAGTTATATGAAAATTATACAGGTATGGGGCTGGGAAGGTAGCTCAGTGGTAGATTGCTTGCCTTGCATGCATGAGGCCCTGGGTTCAATTCCTCAGCACCACATAAGCAAAAAGAAAAAAAGCCGCAAGTGGCGCTGTGGTTCAAGTGGTAGAGCGCAAGCGTTGAGCTGAAGAGCTGAGGGACAGCGCCCAGGCCCAGAGTTCAGGCCCCACGACCAGACCCCCCCCTAAAAAAGAAAGAAAATTATATAGGTATAAAGAGTAAATACTGCTATTAAATAAGTTAAGCCTAACGGTTTGTGAATTGAGTAATAAATTTCTGAATTAAGTATATACACAATGGGGGATAAGGTCTAATAATTCACAATGGTTATATATCTGGGGATTAGAAGAACAGCAATTAAGTCATGCAGAAAAGAAAGAAAGAGAGGGGAAAATAATGAAAAGAAAAAAAAAGACCAAATGGTCTAAAGAGCTTTTTTTTAAAAAATCACACACACACACACACACACACACACACATACCTAAAATAAAGTTTATGATAAGAAAAAAAGATTAATAGAAAACAATTTTTTAAAAAATTTAAAGATACAAAAAAGAGTTCTTTGATTTTTTTGGGGGGGGGAGGCAGAATGGGAAGATCCTGTATCTCCCCTGTGTCCGTAACCCGTCTCTTGGTAGAGTCTCTGGTCTACTTGTGGTGTTTGGTTTTCCTGTGGCTTGATAGGTTTCTTAAGTCAGTTTATTTGAGCAGGCAGAAAAATGCTTTCCTTTACCTAAGATTTTGTGACCCTCCTCCCAGGCTCATTCAGTGGGAGGAGATCTGCTTTGAGTATCACAAAAGAGGGAGATGGCTGTTTCCTCTGGTTTGGAGATGCTGTGATGAGGCTAGGTTCTGGGTAGGGTTGAGGCCTTTCAGTAAACAGTAGCTTTTCCCTGTGGTGCTAGCTCCTGAAATACTCAGAACCCAGCCTGGAGCCATTCTCAGGGTTTATGTTTACCTAATTTCAGTTGTTTGTCTAAGCTGCTGTAGGGAGGGGCAGCCTCTGGCTCTGTTTACTCAGTGAAGAAAGTCTCTCCTTAGGGTCAGAGCTTTCTCTGCCAGGACGAGTGACTTTCCCCTGGGTGGAACTGAGCCTGGCAGGGTCAGGTTAGGTTCCTGTGACCTGCTAAATGACTCTTTTGTTTTCTTCCAAGGCCTGAGTTGGAGCTAGCTGCTCAGCTGGGCCTTTGTCAGTATCAAAGATGGAGATCTCCAGTGGTGGGGAAGGGGCGGCCTTCCCTCTTCTGCTCCCTGAGAAGGAGTGAGGATGTCATGGTTCTACTCACGCTGGAGTCTTGGTTCCTGGGTAGTCTCTGGTCTGCGATCTACAGGCCAGTTCTTGCTGGTTTTGAGTAGAATCCACTCAGCTGCCATGTCTGGTACCTTTGTCCCGGACTCCTTTGTCCCAGACTCTCTGTCAGTATTGTGGCTGTGGCCTCCGCCATTGCCGCCACAGCCGGGGCTACAAGCAAGTGCTCAGATCTGTCTCCTTGCCTGGATTTTCCCACTCTGGACAAGCTCTCTGTACTGTGATGGCACGCTTGGTGTGATTCTCTAACCTAGGACTGTTCACTGGAACACTAAAACTGCTTTCTATGCGAGAGCTTGTTTAGCCTCCAGCTTCTCTGCCATCTTCCTCTGAATTGTTCCATTTGTCTTCATGTTAGCTGTAGTGCCAGTACCATGATGTTTTGTTACTATGGTTCTGTAGTACACTCTGAAATCAAATATTGTGATACCTCTAGCCTTATTCATTTGCTCAGGATTGCTTTGGCTAGTTGAGGTCTGTTATACTTCCATATGAACTTTAGGACTGATTTTTCTACCTCTATAAGGAGTGGCATTGGAATTTTGATGGAGATTGCGCTGCACTGGAAGATAAGCTACAGGTAAAGCTTTCCTAAATAAGATACTAACAACTCAGCAAAGAAGAGCAAAAATTGACAAATATCATTGCTTCAATTTAAAACTTCTACACAACAAAGCAACATCACTACAATAATGAGGCAGCTTACAAAATGAAAGAAAATCTATGCTATTTGCCTGACAAAGGATTAATAAGCAGAATATATAAGGAGATTAAAAACCTAACTTCCTATTCAAGCACCAGTGGCTCATGCCTATAATCCTAGCTACTCAGTAGAATGAGATCTGAAGATTGCAGTTCAAAGCCAGACAGGTCAGGAAAATCTGTGAGACTTTTATAGCCAATTATCACCAAAAAAACAGAAGTGAAGCTATGGCTCAAGTGCTAAATTACCAACCTTAAGCAAAAGGCCAAACTAGAACATGAGGCTCTGATTATTGGCACAACACTACTGACACAACAAAACAATAAAAGCTAGCCTCCAAAAGTTTAATTCTTCTCATGTGGATATTCAGTTTTCTTAGTGTGATTTATGGAAGACACCATCATTCCTCCATTTTGTAATCTTAACATCTTCTTTGAATTTTTTTTTTGTATATCCATGGATTTATTTCAAAGACCTCTGTTCTGTTCCATTGGTCATGTGTCTGTATGCTAAAACCAAACTATTTTGAGTACTATAGGTTTGTTATGTTTTGAAGTCAGGAATTGTGAAGCCTCAGTACTTATTCTTTTTTCATAACACTGTATTAACTATAGTCACTGTATGACTTTTAAGGATGTCCATTCTATTTTTGCAGAAAATGGTATTTAGGTTTTATTGGGAATTGTACTGAAACTATAGTTTGCTATTGGTAGTGACAACATTGTCATTAAATCCATGAGCTTAGAATGTCTTTTTATGTCAGTTGTGGGGCCTGAACTCTGGGCCTGTGTGCTGTCCCTGAGCTCTTCAGCTCAAGGCTAGCGCTCTACCACTTAAGCCACAGTGTCACTTCTGGCTTTTTCTGCTTATGTGACGCTAAGGAATAGAACCCAGGGCCTCATGCATGCAAGACAAACATTCTACCACTAGCCACCTTCCCAGCTCTAGAATGTCTTTTTATTTGTTTGTGTCTTCTTTCATTTCCTTCACAAATGTGATTTTCTTTCCAATATAGGTTTCAATGTATTTGACCAACTTCATTAACCTTATTCAAAATATTTTCAAGTTTCCAACACCACTATAAGTTTTTTTAATATTACTTTCAAACTAAACTTGGTCTAATTTGTTATTGGGTATATGTACATGTATACATGCATGTGTAATATTTAGAGTTTTCTTATCACTTGGATATGAAATTGACCCAAAGGAACATGTACCATTACAAGTTTGACTGACAAAAGATGGACTATTTAGAGGTGATTGGATCATGAGGGTTCTAATTTCATAAATGCATTAATCCATTGATGTGTTTATAATGGATTATTCAAATTCTGGGCTTTGTTAGAAAAGGTGGGTCACTAGAGCAGTATCTTAAAATAGTATATGCTGTCTCTGGACCCTTCCTGGCTTTCTCTCTTTCTGTGCTTCCTGACCACTAAGAAGCAAGTATCTTTGTTCTACTATATCATTCCACCAGTCTGCCTCACAACAGGGTCAGAAACAGTAGAGCCAGTGGATCACAGACTGAACCTGTGAAAGAATGAGCCTAAACAATTTGACCTTTTAAGTTGTTTTTCTTAGGTATTTTGTCAAAGATATAAAAAACTAACAGTTTTCTTCACAAAATATCATTTGATCTGCAAGAAGAGATAATTTTAAATGTTCTTTCCTAGTTTGAATGAATTTTAATTTTTAGTCTAGTTCCTATGAGTCCAGTGTCTCTTTTGCACTCAAATTCTATTATTGTTATATTTATGATTTTACACCTAGATTCCACATATGTGTGAAAGCATACAATATTTGGCTTTTTGATATTGTCTTATTTTACTCAGTATAATGGGCACCAATTCGATCTATCTTCCTGTAAATGAAAACATTTCATTCTTGTTCCTGGCTGAATACCACTCTATTGTGTATATATACATATATACACATATGTATACATATATATATATATATATATATATACATTTCCTTGAACCATTCATCAAGTGTAGGACATGAGAGCAGATTCTACCACTTGGCTATTTTCAACAATATTTCAATAAACATGGATATTCAGAAATCCCTCTTCTATGTTTAATTACACCATTTTAGATATATTCCCAAGAGTAGGCAAGCAGAGTTCTAAAGGAGGTCTATTTTTAATTTTGGATGCTCCTCCATACTGATTTCCATAGTAGTGGTACTACTTTACATTGTCACCAAAAGTATATGAAGGTATCTTTAACTCCACATCCTTGCCAGTATTTGTTTCCATTCCCACCAACAGTGTAGTAATGTTACCTTTTGGCCACATCCCTGCCAGCATTTGTTATTGTTAGTTTTCTTGATAATGGCCATTCTAACTGTGATGAGGTAGACTCTCAATGCTATTTTGATTTGCATTTCTTTTATGGCTAGAGAAGTTGAACATTTCTTCATGTGCTTATTAGTCATTCTTATTTCTTCTGAGAAGTCTATAAGTCTTTAGCCCTTGATGGACATTTTTTGACTTTTGGATATTGTGACTAGTGTTGTTATAAATATTTGTATATAGCTTTTTGTTTTGAGGCTTGTTTACAGTTTTTAGGTATATTCCTGGAGATGGAATTGCCACTTCATATGAAAATGCTATCTTTCATTATTTAAGGAAATACTGAGCTATTTTCCAAAGGAGCTACACACAGTTTATATTGAGAAGTAATATATGAGTGCTGTAATCTGTATCATTGTCCACACTAGTTAGTTTTGCTTTTTTGATGATAGCCATCCTAATGAGCATATGGTGGCATTCTATTATGGTTTGATTTGCATTTTTGTAATGTTTAATGGTGATAAGCATAGTTTCTTGTGCTTTTTGGATAATTGTATATCTTTTTTATATACAAGTAACTGGGATCTTCCATAAGACTTATTCCCAAGAACATTTCCTATTAAATATTAACACACAAGAGTTCAGTTTGTGAAAATCTAAGTATCACGATGAGTTAAGGTACATTGTGTCCTTGTAAATTTTGAATTACTTAATGAACCACAATATGAGTGTCCCTTATCCAAAATGGTTGGCACTGAATTCTTTGTTTTGTTTTGCTTCACTTTTGAGACAGGGTCATACTATTTAGCCCAGGCTGGCCTTGTATTCATGATCTTCCTGCCTCTGCCTCTCATATGTTGGGATTACAGGTGTGTATCAATACACAAGGTTTGGAGATTTTTTATTTGGGAATGTTTGGATGTACATAATGAGATTTCTTAGAGATGGGACCCAAGTTTAAACACAAACTTTACTATATTTCATGTACACTTTATGCATATAGCCTAGAGGTAATTTTTATACAGTATTTGTAATATACCTGAGTTTTGACTATACCCTGTCAGATGAGGTCAGGAATTTTTCCACTGGAGCATCATGATAGTTCAAAATTAGGACTACTTTGGATTTAAAATCTTCAGATTAGGAATTTCAACTGGTATGTTTCCCCAGTTGCACATGTAGGAAATAAAGGTTGTACTTTCATTTCTGACTCCAAGGACAGAGCTACAAAACTAAATGATTACAACTACCAGTGAAGCAAGGAAAGGCCACCACTGTCCAATAACAAACAGCCCTTCTCTGTGTCCCTCTATGTGAGACCTTGAATTAGCATTTCTAAAGTCTGCCATACAAGATATCAGCTTGGGTAGAAGATGTGGATTTTCCCTTGGCTATTCCCTTTCTGTTGACTATGGTTCATACTGATAGCAATGCTACACACATGGGACCCGGAAACACTATGGAGGGTTTTTTTTTGCTACTAGCCAAGCTGTTTACCAGAAGTTACCTTGCATAGAGATAACCTTGGCTCCAGTAACCAAACATGCTTGGGGTGTGAGAAAGCACTTTAATGCTGGGTTTTTAATGAAAAAAAATTTACCCTACCTCTTCTACAGGAAAGACAGATCCCTGAATAGCTTATGCCTAAGAACAGAAGATGAACAGAACCTGAAGAAAATGCTTGTGGATGTACTACAATCTAACTGTAATGCAGAGGCCAAGCTGAGCCAACTATTATAACTAATTATAATGGGGAGAAACAAATAAATATAAATTCAATTTAGCAGAATTTGGCTCTCAGCGGGACAACTACTTCCCACTACTGGCAACTACTGAAAAGGAAGGGATCTCTGTGTTGTGTTTGGGAAGATGACCTACAGCCTAGGTTTCCTCTCTTTTTCCCATCACTCTGAGCTAAACAACACTCAAAGCAAGCTTGATAATGCAATGGGACTGACAAATGGTTATCATTGCTGGTCAGTTAGACAGGTATAACCACAGGGTTAGACTCAGTAGACATGCAATGAGATCATACATGGATCAATGTCACTTTGAAAGATAATGATGGAATAAACATAGAAACAACCTGTAATATGTCCCATGTCCAGAATAATTTTATCTTCTTAGCTAGATTGTTCATAAAGCCAGAACTCATCATACTTAAGCATCAATTTTAAAAGTGACTCTTGTATAAACCATAAAACTTTATACATAAATGCTATTAAAAAGAGCTTATCTGAATTATGAAAATAAAAGGATACCTTGACCCAAACAAGGAATTATTATTTTATCATCAGTGATGAGTACTATAACAGCATGGGATGAATGAAGTTGATTGAGTGTAAAGATTGGAAGCCCTAAGAAAACACAAGAAAGTAAATTGCAGTTAACAACATTTTAAAACAACATACCAAACATTCCACTGTAAAAAAAATAGAAAGTAGGCAGTAGATGTGTACAGATATACTTGATGTAGTGAGCAAAAACTTATGAAAATGCCTGTAAGGCTGGATGCCAATGGTTTACGCCTGTAATACTAGCTAGTTAGGGGGCTGAGATCTGAAGATCCTGGTTCAAAGCCAGCCAAGGTAGCAATGTCCATGAGACTCCAATTAATTACTATATAAAAAGTCAGAAGTGAAGCTGTGGTTTAAGAGATAGTGCTCTAGCCTTGAACAAAACAGCTTAGAAACAGGGCCCAGACCTGAATTCAAGTCTCAAGAGTGGCACACACATGTACGCATGTGCACACACACACACACACACACACACACACACACACACACATTCCTATAGAGGAATTAACAGCAATACATGCACACATACAATTTTAAGGCAGGTCTCAGTACATACATAGTCCAGGCTGACCTGGTCTCAAACCTGCAATTCTCCTGCCTTCATAGGTAAAGCCAGGCACCGGTGGCTCACATCTGTAATCCTAGCTGAGATCTGAGAAGCCAACGTGGGCAGATGTTCTTGTGAGACTCTTATCTCTAATAAACTACTCAAAAAAGCAGGGTGGTGCTGTGGCTGAAGTGGTGGAGCGCTAACCTTGAGCATAAAGAGGCTCAGGGACAGCATCTACCACCTCAGTTCAAGCCCCAGGACTGGCAAAAAGAAAGAGAGGAAGAAAGAAAGAGAGAAAGAAAAGAAGGAAGGAAGGAAGGAAGGAAGGAGAGAGAGAGAAAGAAAGAACTAAAAAGGCTTTGTGATGTTTATTTACAGTAGCTATGGTAATAGGGTTCAACCTTCACTATCAGTGCAGTGGCATTTCATCCAGCAGTTGTTGGAGCATGAAAACTTTTGCCTCCTTTGGGCCTACTTCCATTTTTCAAGTATAAACTACTTTTTCCTTTTTTTTCTTTGCCTCGGTCCTGGGGCTTGAAGTCAGGGCCTAGGCACTGTCCCTGAATTTTTGTTTGGTTTTTTTTTTTGGTCGGTCATGGGGCTTGAACTCTGGGCTTGGGCGCTGTCCCTGTGCTCTTCAGCTCAAGGCAAGCACTCTACCACTTGAGCCACAGTGCCACTTGTCCCTGAATTTTTATGTCCAAGACTAGTGCTCTACCACTTAAGCTGAAACTTTACTTCTAGCTTTTTGGTGATTCATTGGCGATAAGAGTCTTAGGGACTTTCCTGCCCAGGCTGACTGAACTGTGATTCTCAGATCTCAGCCTGCGTCAAACTGCTATTCTCAGATCTCATACTAGTTAAGATTACAGGGGTGAGCCACTGGAACCCGGAAAAATATAGTTTTGTTACAAGCTTTCATCTTGGATGTCAGACAACTTGCTCTGTTCTCTTATATCAATTAGTCAAATATTTCTTGGTACAAAATGAAACCTCATAATTCCTATATGTGCACATGCACACACATTCATGAAAGGAGAGAGATAGAGAATGTTGAAGTAGAATCCTTGGAGTACATTATTAAAATCCAATGATATAGGCCTGCATTCCCATTTTCTTGATAAGGTAACTGCAATTCAGGAGAAACTCAATCAAACATGTTTCCTGGACAATTCAATGCCAGAGTCCAGCATAGGTCTGAATCTCTTCCAATCTCTTTACCCTTCTTTCCTAGCCTCTATCACTAATCTCTGACTCATACACCACCCCTTTCCAAGAATTCTCAGAACTACAATGTAAATACCCTCATTTTCTACTGGAGTCATTGTGTTGCATAATGAAAAATGTGGCAAAGTGTAGCTTACTAAAGGCCAATTGATGCTAAGGAACAATCAAATGGAATCAACATGCTCAGAAAATGAGAGAGAGAGAGCAACAGGACCTTCTCTGTGCCTCTCAAGGGCTCTAATACATTGCATAGACAGCCTGGGCACTTCCTACTCTTGTTAGTGCACCAGCCAAAGAGGCCTTTATTCAAGCATTAGCTTTATAATGACACTTATACTTTGTTGCCTGGGTCACAAAGAATAGTTCCCTAATTTTAAAAGTCCTGCTGATAGAAAGTAGAGGCTAGATAATCCATGGCTATTTCGTCTTTATTGTCAGACCTGACAAGAGCTCTGGACGAGATTTTTGTTAGTAGGTCCTTTTGGGGATCCCAAGAACATGCTGGCTCTGTTTCTTCCAAAACAGTTTTATTTTCTGCTTTGTGTACCTCTTCAATTCTTCAGCCTGTTGCTAAGTTACATCTCCTGCCTCTCTTTCCTTCTCATTCTTGCTCTCTCCCCAAACCTTCCAAATTAGATAACTATATTTGGCTTACATCCTAAGTAGAAACTAGGCTTCTTGTGTTTCAAGATCATGGAGTGTCAGAGCTAGGCAGTCATTGTCAGTCATTTTGCATGTGAGAAAACTGAGATCCAGAGCAAGTGAGCAGCTTCCTTAAGATAAATGGTGATGTGAGGAACCTGGAACTAGCCTCCTGACTCTTAACCTTCTATCCTTATGCGGGGAAGAAAATGAGGATCTAGAATAAGGGTTTTAGAGACATATAATAAAAGTCAGCCTGTGATAAATGCCTGTAATTATGAGAAGTTTCTTTTCTTTGTTTTTTGTGTGTGCCAGTAGTGGGGCTCAAACTCAGGGCCTAGGCACTGTCTCCATGCTTTTATTGCACAAAGCTGATGTTCAACCACTTGAGCCACATCTCCACTTCCAGGTTTGGGGTGGTTAATTGGAGATAAGTGTCTCATGATCTTTTCTGATCAGGCTAACTTCAAGCCATCATCCTTAAATCTGAGTAGCTAGGATTATAGACAGGAGCTACTAGCTCCCGTTTTTGTTGTTGTTGTTGTGTTTTGGGTTGTTGTCAGTAGTGATGTCTGCATCTGTTCAGCTTGTTTTCTCACAGCTGGTGCTCTACCATTTGAGCCACTCCTCTAGCTCAGTTTTTGTGGTTATTTTGGAGATGGAATATTACAACTTTATCTTGCTAGGCTTGACTGCCTTTGTGGACTGATTCTCTAGATATCAGCCTCCTGAGTAGCTAGGATTATAGATGTGATTGGCTTGCGCTCATAGTGTTTTTCCTTTAACATTTCCCTCACAAATTGTTCTGAGCACTATCTGATACTGTGTATAGAAAGAATTCTGGAGTTCTGACTGCCACTAAATCTGTGTGACTTAGGCCTCTTCCATACTCTACATAGGATCAATGTCCACATTTGTAACATGAAGAGTTCTGCACAGGCAATATCTTTAGTTCTCCATTTCCAACTAGTTAAAAAACATAGTATGTGTAAAGCATAACCTATAAAATCAGATCAATTTAGTTTGCCTATGAAGAAGAGACCAAGAGTTTTGAGCTTCCCTTTCCTTGCAGGAATTTTATAAGAACCAAACGAGGTCCTGTAATAAATCAGAGGAAAATGAATTTTCCAAGTGTCTTTATACAGATGGCATTGTAGCAACTAAGTACAGATTCCTAGGAGGCATGTCTCATCTTTGTTCTCAACAGAGTGCTTATTTTGGAGCACAGAGAACCACAATCTGTCTACTTTTTTAAAGTAAAACCTTCCTCAGCCTCCCTTCTAGATAGTGATGGCCATGTGATATGGTTCTGTCCAATGAAATACAAGTAGAAACATTTAAGTAAGACATTCATGAAGTGCTTTTAAACGAAGATGAACAAAGGAAGGGGGGACATTGTCCCAAACTAAATGTACTCATTACCTGACTTATGAAACAGTAACCCGTCTATACATCACCTTTATAATAATAATAATAAAAGAAGAAGATATGCACATTTATTTCCTTTTCCTTGCTAGGACACGTACATTAGAGGTAGAACTATGGCAGTGATTTTGAAGGAATGCACTTTAATAAATACTCTTTAAAGAGACTATGTGAAAAGTTAGAAGGTGTTTTTGTCTTTGATAATATTGTAAAGCTAACGTACCACTCTGGCTTGACTTCTTTTGAATTTCTTTATGTGAGTGAAAACTGACTCCTTATCTTGGAAAACCAATGATATATTTGTGTCCACATGCTGATATTTGATCCTAATCACCGCCATGTGTTTGGGAGAATACTTTTACAAGCTTGATGGAGTAGGATGGAAGACTCCAAGGGGTGTGTTAAAGTGCAAACAAACCATCCATCTGAGGATAATGGGACCTGTTAACCTGAGAATCTTTTTTTTTCTGAGCTTTCAAATGAATCAACTATTCAAGTTTAGGGGTAGAGAAGAATTTGTTTGAATATAAGTCATCTTATAAATACTGAGCACTGTTTCTGGGAAAGTGAAAAGAATTGAGGGAAATGAGGTAGAGGACTTTGGACTATGCAAAGAGAAAGAAGAATATGAGTGATAAAACATGTGATAATGACAACTAAATTGTTGAGTTGTATAAGATAGAAACTAATTTTTCATCTCCCTTATAAAATATTTACCATAATTTTGCATTGCTTAATAATTTTTTCCAAAGAATCTTATTAGGGTTGCTGAAAGAGGTGATCAAGGGGTATATTTGTAATAAAATCTCAACCAATTAATATAAATAATAAGCACTGTGGTATTTTTCATAACGAGAAGTCTTAAGGAACTTGGAAGTTTGGTAATTCATTGGCTCTACAAGATCACAGATCTTTCCACTCCTCATGCTCAGTATGTCAGTTCTCTGGGTTGGGTTTCTACAGCAATCAATATGGCGCCATAGTTTCTGGTGGCACCATTTTGTTTGATCCAACAAAATCTTGCAATATGGTCCTCAGTGATATAGGTCTGTTCCCTAGAGATCACTTGAGAATACTGGATGTTTTCTCTGCTATTGAAATGTGGAAGGCTTGCTATTAACAGCTAGAAGTAGAGACACAATAGATGCTATAAACATCCTACAACATACAAGTACTATCCAATGAAGAACTATCCAGCCACAAGAATCTATGTAAACCAGCTCTGGAGAAATCAGAATCTAGTAGAGGAAAAGATGCTACAGTGTCCCTTTGACATCTGAGTACACTTCACAGGCCAGAATATGAAAATGGTCCAAAGGAGGTTCATAGACCTAGCCTTTTTTTTTTAATTTACTTTATTGCAAGGGTGATGCAAAGAAGAATTACAGTTTTATAAGTATTGAGTACATTTATTGTCAAATATTGTTACCCCTTCCTCATTTTCTCCCACTTTCCTTCTCCCCAACTCCCTTCCCCACCAAGTTATAAAGTTCATTTCCAACATAGTGTCTTGTGAGTATTGCTGTTGCATTGGTTCACCCTTTGTCCTTTGTCTCACCATTTTGATATTCTCATTTACTTCCCCAAATCAGATAAACATACATGCAACACATGGGGTATCAAAATAAAAAACAGTGACAACAGAGGATAAACCAAGGAGGAAAAACATGAAGGAAAAAAAGTAAAGAACTTCACACTATACATTAAAACAAAAAACAATAACAAAAAAAAAAACAAGAAACTCTCTTGTTTCCATATCTTGGAGTTCATTTTGACTAGCATCATTTTATATGGTCATATGTACATAGCTATTGAGCTATTGTGATCCTCTGCTAGGACTATCCTAGACATACACTAACTGTTACAAAAGAGAGAAACCATGGAGCCTATGTTTCTTTGGGTCTGGCTTACTTCACTTAATATGATTTTTTCCGAGTCTTTCCATCTCCTTATGAATGAGGTGATTTCATTTTTTCTGATGGAAGCATAGAATTTCATTGTGTATATATACCACATTTTCTTGAACCATTCATCTACTGAGGGGCATCAGTGTTGGTTCCATTTCTTAGCTATGATAAATAATGCTGCAATGAACACTGTTGTGCTGGTAGCTTTAGCGTGGCCTTGTTTGTGATCATTTGGGTAAATGCCCAGGAGTGGGATTGCTAGATCATATGGGAACTCTATGTATAGTCTTTTCAGGAACTTCCATACTGCTTTCCAGAGTGAGTGAATCAGTTTACATTCCCATTAACAGTATAGTAGTGTTCCCTTTTAGCCACATCCCCACCAACATCTACTATTATTTGTTTTCTTTGAAATGGACATTCTAATTGGGGTGAGGAGAAATCTCAATGTGGTTTTGATTTGCATCTCTATTATGGCCAGAGATGTTAAATATTTCTTCATGTATCTATTGGCAATTCCTATTTCCTCTCCAGAGAAGTCTCTTTTAATTCTTTAGCCCATTTATTAATGGGATGGTGTTTCTTTGAGGATTTGTTGTGGGGGTATAATTTTTTTAGCTCTAGGTATATGTTTTATATGAGGCCCTTGTCTATTGTATAGATAGTGAAGATCATTTCCCAAGCCATGGGCTTTCTATTTATCTTGCTAGCTAAGTTTGTTTTTGCCATGCGGAAGTGCTAAAGTTTAATGTGATCCTATTCATCTGGGCTTTCTTTGATTAGTTGTGATTCTGGATCTTAGGAAGTTTCAACCCATAACAAGGAGCACTAGTATTTCTCCTATTCCTTCCTGTAATGTTTTCAGGGTATCTGCTCTTACCTCAAGATCTTTGATCTATTTGGAGTTGATTCTGGTACAGAGTTATACTTAAGGATCTAACTTCAGTTTTCTACATGTGTATAGCTAATTCTGCCAGCACCATTACTTGAAGAGGTCTTTCTTCCATCTGGATATTTTTGCTCCCTTATCAAAGATTAGGTGGCCATAGGACTGTAAGTTCATGTCTGCATCTTCAATACTATTCCATTGGTTGAGGTAAATTTGTTTGTTTAGCTCTAAAAGTTTCTGGTCCTGTTTCCTGGGAGTAATACTTCTGTCTGTTGCTCTCTGAAGCCCCTGTCTTTGCTCTGTCATTTTTCAATGTTCATTATTATCTGTGCCTCCTTCTGAAGTAGACACGTGAGAGTATTTTTTTATGGCTCAGATGCTAGGAATCCTGACAATGAGCAAAAACATCAGATTTTCAATTTGAATTCCAGTCTCAGATGAGAGAGAGAGAGAGAGAGAGAGTTTCTTCTTGTGCATAATTTAGCTTTGTGGTCTTCCACCTGGAGTTCCTATTCAATTTAAGATAATCAAATTCATAACAAAATTTTACAGGCCAGGATAAAAATTTCTTTTGCCAATACAATTTTCCCCTGAATTTGCTTTTCAGTTTTTTTGATGGTACTAGGGTTGGAAACCAGTTTCTGGATCTTGCTAGTGTGATGCTTTGCCACTTGAGCCTCATTCCTAGCCCTAATTTTTGTTTGTTTTTGCTGAATGTTTTGACATAAGATCTCACAAACTTTTTTGCCTGGGATGGCCTTGAGCTATAGTCTTTGCACTCTTAGCCTCCCACATAGCTAGGATTATAGGTATAAGTCACCTACACCAGGCTACCCTTGAATTTAATTCACCATTCCCACCCACTTTGCATCCTTATGGTCACACCAATTGCATCTTTAAAGTCACGTACAAATCAGTACAAATTTATTATTATTATTGCTTTATACTGGTATCTTTTCAGTACGATAATATCAAAAATAGTTACAAAAAACACATGCTACATTAACCTATGTATTTTTAATGATTTAAGAATCTTTTTTTGTTAATTTTTATCATCTTTCTTCATGCAAATTTGAGTTACTGTGTAGTGTTTTTTAGTTCCAGCCTGAAGGACTCACTGTACAATTTCCTGTAGAAGAGATTTGCTAGTAATTAGTTATTTTAGTTTTAACCTAAATAGCAATATCTGCTTGGATTGTTTAATGTCTTTTTGAAATAGGGGCTCACTATGTAGCTCCAGCTGGCCTGAAACTCTTTATAAAGCCCAGATAGATCTTAGTCAAAATCTGCCTGCCTTATAGTCTCCCATGTGTTTGGGTTATTTGGTGTGTACCATCATACCTAGCGTCTTCAATTTCGATGTACAGCTGTAATGAATTTGTTGAAGGGAGTGGCACCCACAGTACCATGGAACATGACACACCAGCCTTCTCCATGCACAAAAAAGTAAAAGAAAATACTTACTCCTGCTGTCCAAATAAGGTATCATGGTGGCTTAGTGACATCCAGCACTTTCTGGGTTTCCAATGAATCTCCAAACCTCAGGTGCATGACTGGAGAGAGGCCAGTGGCATGAAAAGATAAGTGAGGGCAATAGTGAACTGTAAATGGTTAGAGAGCAGAGAAACTCTACCTGTCTTGAACTTTAAATTTATAAATAAAATTAAGAATGCTAACATATAGTGCTAAGCAAAATGGAAGGGGGAGAGTCTTCTCACTAGGGCTACAAGCAAGAGGAAAAAAGGAAACCCTTTTTGGGAGACTCCATAGACACACACAAGCTGGATACAAACAGCTGGTGCTCTGCAAAAATAATAAACTTGAAGATAGGAGATCTGCATCCCACACAGCAAGCAGACATTGGAGAAGTGGCCCCTGATGATTTCCAACTCACCCACTAGAGCACATCTCACAGTACAGATCTTAAAGACAAATTCCTCAGCTGGGAGCAGCAGAAGACACTGTAGTTTCATATCTCCAAGCCTCCAATGCCTTTTGTAAACAAATAATCACACTGACCACCCATGTTGACCCACAAAACTAGTTGGGACTGGGGCTCAAGTTCCCAGACATAAAACTACATGGGTAAACACTGAAAAACTCCTGCACTGGGAGTGATGCCCAGTGCTTGTGTGGCACAAGCATGAGCCTTTGGTGCAACCTGGTGCTAGGTGAGTGGGGTGACTTGGAATCTCAAAAACGTAAACAAAGTAGGAGTCCTGGGAATTGAATACAGAGGGAGCCAGGGAGTCAGCATGAGCCTGCATGATGTAGGAATCACTGTGAGTGAAATAGAGAATGAGCTCAGAGTCAGTATGAGTAAAGAATGAGTCTAGACTGAACTCAGGTTATGAGTTGCTGTCTGCTGGGAACCAGGAGTAAGGCTACAAGCCACTTGAAAATAGCATTTTCTAGCTTCTATGCTGAGGATCAGGATCAGTGTCTTGCAAGTGCTAGGTGAGTGCTCAGCCATGGAGCTACAGCATCAAATCACACAACACTCTGTGTTATAATTTGTTTTACTTTTTAAAAATGCCTTAGAGCCAGGTGTCAGTGGCACATGCCTATAATCTTAGCTACTCAGATGTCTGAGATCTGGTGATCGTGGTTCAAAGCTAGCTCAGACAGGAAAGTCCATGAGCCTATTATCTCCAATAAACCACCCCCCACACACACACACACACACAAAATAAAAAGTCAGAAGTGTCTAGCCTAGAGTACAAAGCTCAGGGACAGCACCAGGCCTTGAGGTCAAGCTCCAAAACCAGAACAAACATATGCCCCAGAATCAGGTGTGCTGCCTTACACCTATAATCCTAGTTACTTGGGAGGCTGAAATTTGAAGGATCAGAATTCCAAACCAGCTCAGACAAAAAAGTGACAAACATCCACCTCACCTAACAGCTTGGCATAGTGACTCCCACCTGTATTCTAGCTATGCAGTAGACTAATATTGGAAGGATTTTGTTTCCAAGCAACTCCTGCAAAAAGTTCATAAGATTTCATCTCAAAAGGAATAGGAGAATGTGGTGATATGTGTCTATAGCACCAGCTATAATAGGAAACATAAATAGGATTGCATATCAACTTGCCAATGCAAAAAACAAGACCCTATCTTAAAACAAAACGAAAATGGCTAAAGGCATGGCTCAAGTGGTAGAGCTACTTGCTAAGAAGTATAAAACACTGAATTCAAACCTCAGTACCACACACACACACACACACACACACACACACCAAAAAAAAAGAAAGAAAGAAAAAAATGCCCCGTGGAAAAGGAAATTCACCCTTCTCAACAAATGAGAAATACTGACTTGATGTTTTTGTTTGTTTTGGTTTTGATTTTGATTTTTTAATTTTATTGTCAAGGTGATATACAGAGGGGTTACAGTTACATTAGAAAGGTAGTGAGTACATTTTTTTCAATCTTGTTACCCCTTCCCTTATTTTTCTCCCACTTTCCCTTCCCCCAAACTGCCCCCCTCCAGTTGTACAGATCATTTCCAATGTATTGTCTTGTGAGTATTGCTGTTGCATTAAATTATTTTTTGTTTGCTGTGTTTGGGGTTTGGGGTTTTTTTCTTCTTTTTATTTTGTACAGTTCTAGTGGTTTTTCTTCTTTACTGTTTTTATTTTCTACATATTTTAGAATATTCTTTCCAATATTATTCCTAATAATATCACACTACTTTCCTCCCTCCACTTTTCCAACTTGCTTTTTCTTTTTCTTTCCCTATTACACTTATGCCTTTAAATTTTTCTACACCTTAAAATTTTTAATCCTAATTTTTTAAATCCTAATGTATCTTTTATGTGTCATAGTTCCATTCCTTTATAATCTCAATTTGAAAGTGTAGTTGATGTTTACACTTTTATTTTTACTACATTGAAATATTAGATTTCATTTATATTGCTCACTCCCTTTCCTCTGAGTGGTAGCTATAGTGTAGAACTGCTATAATAAAAACTACATACTTTGAAGAAACTATATAACTTTAAAGAAAGAAGTTAAAGAAGACAATGGAAGACTGGCCTCCTGCATCCATTGACTGGTGGAATTAATATTATAAAAATGGCTATACTGGGCTGAAGGTGGCTCAGTGGTAGAGTGCTTGCCTTGCATGCATGAAGCCCTAGGTTTGATTCCTCAGCACCACATAAGCAGAAAAAGTGGGAAGTGGCGTTGTGGCTCAAGTGTTAGAGCACTATCCTTGAGCTAAATTGCTGAGGAACAGCGCCCAGGCCCAGAGTTCAGGCCCCCCCAAAAAAAAGGAAGAAGAAAAAAAGAAAAGAAAAGAAAAATCTATACTACCAAAAGCAATTCAATCCAATCCCATAAAGATTTTTTTTAAGTGTTAAATATCATAAAAAGAATGAAATACTTAAGAGGGCATACTTGATAAAGGCTTGAAAGGCCTTATCACCTGTTGAAGCTGCCTCTTCAAATCATAATTTATAATCAGGCAAAGTTCATGTCATTCATAGCACCTTGCAAGTGACAAGAGGTAGCTAAACACATACCAACATGAGACTTTTTAACAATTATCACTAGAGTCAGAGGCTAAGTGCACAAATGATTGGATTACAAGGTACCATTGGTAATATAAACAATTGCTTTTTTTCAGGGGCATAACTAAGGTTACTAGATTTCTAGTTTTTCTTATTCTTTTTTTTTTTTGCTTTAGCTTTTTTCTTTTAATATCTTTTAGGTATACAAAAGAGTTTCAGTTTAACATGTCAACTGATGAGTACTATGCACTTTGATCCATGGCACCCCTTCCATCTTCCTTCATCTTCATTTGTATGCAATACTATAAATTCTGTATCAATACTTAAAAGTCTGGTATCATATTCTGTTATTCTAGTTTGAACAAATAATATGATTAACATAACAAGATCCCTCAATTGCAATGGATTTAAAAGATAGGAAGTTATTGCTCACATAAAATTTAGGAGAGTGGTCCAGGACTATGATGGGCACTTATCGATCTTCCATTTTCATCTTTTATTTTCACTTTTATAAATATGTATTAATTGTGGAGATTAATGAGTTTGGAGACTGTTTTCATCCATGCATACAACCTTCGCTAATCACATTCAATCCCCTTTATTCACTCTCACCTTGTACTTCTTTCTCAAACTCTATTAATCACTATTTTAGATTCAGATTGATTTGTTTTAGCTTCCATATATGAGATAGAACTACTTAGTTTTTGCTTGTTTCACTTAACATAATGACCATCTGTTTTGCTGAAAAAAAACTTCATTTTTTTTCATGACTGAATAATAATACACTCATTTGTTGATGGGCAGCTAGGCTGATTATCTTAGGTATTGTGAATAGTGCCAGTTGCAGATATCTCTGTTTGCTGTTTTCATCCCACTTAGATATATATTCAGAAGTGGAATAACTATATCATATGGTATATTATTTTTAATTTTAATGAAGAATCTATATATTGGTCTCCATAATGGCTGTACTAATTTAAATTTCCACATCTTCACTAGTATTTTGAATTCTGTTTTTATTTTGCTTTTGATAATAACTATTCTAACTGGGGTAAGGTGGTTTCTCATTATAGTTTTGATTTTCATTTCCCTGATACATAATGATATTAATGGTCATTTGCATTTCTTTTCAGAATTGGATAAGCTGTGTTTTTACTTGTTTTAGGTCTTAGATGTAGGTCTTTGATGCATTTCGAGTTGAGTTTTTTGTTAGAATGAGAAGAATTTCAATCTTTGGCATGTGGCTATTCAGCTCTCCCATTGCCACTTCTCAATGAGGTGGTCTTTTATATTGGGTGTGTTTTGGATGCCTTTGTCAAGAATCAGTTGGCTCTAGATGCACTGGCTTATTTTTGGGCTCTATCCTACCCCATTGGTCTGTGTCTGTTTACACTAGGCTCTTTTTAAATCGTTATTTTGTCATCTTTACAAATGTGCATATATTCATATTATAGTTTCGGTGGCTGCATTTCAGTCATCAGGAGAGATAAGAAAAGAAGGAGATGCACATGTTTTACTTTTAATAGAGGGACAATTGGTCACACTTGAACCATTTTGGCATATACAATTGGTTGGATTGTAAACATATATATATATATATATATATATATATATATATATACACATATATATACAGCTGACAAGTAGACTGGAAAACGCACCCACCCTTCATTTTGGACAACAATGGGCCCAGCTTAAATTTGAGACTTCTACTTAAAGGAGAAAGGGAAAGACTGGGTTTAGAGAATAACTTACCATGTACATATTTACTCAAAAGGACCCAGGTCCTACATTCTCTTTTGTGTCAAAGGAAACCTATATTCCTGAGATAAAAGAGAAATTTCCTGATTAGAATCTACCTTTCTGATTTTTATCATCCTAATTACCAATTTCCTTGGCAGTGGCTTTTTTTAAGGAAGTAGGGAATAAGGCCTGTGATTTGTTTGAAGATATGAACTATCATCAAGTCATCCAAATCTAGGAAGGGGATTCAACTCCATATTCCATCAGGTAGAAAGAGGAACTCCAAGCCGAGCGCTGGTGGCTCATGTCTGTAATCCTAGATACTCAGGAGGCTGAGATCTGAAGATCACAGTTCAAAGCCAGCCCGGGCAGAAAAATCCATGAGAATCTTATCCCCAATTAACCAACAGAAAACAGGAAGTGGTGCTGTGGCTCAAGTGGTAGAGCACTTGCCTTGAGCTGAAGAGCTGAGGAACAGCACCAAGGCCCAGAGTTCAAGCCCCATGACTGACAAAAAAAAGGACAGAGGAACTCCAACTTGTTCACCAGATAAACTTTAGAACTGTTAACAGAACCTTGTGGAGGAATGGTATAATGAGGTACTTTAGGATGGACTCTATGTATAAGGATGTTAAGCTTCATTGAGGCCTTTGTATACTCTACCTGGTACAAATATTGTAAGCTTGAAGTATGAAGATATGCTAACAATGATGGATTGATGTCCAAAATGTTTTGGCCCATGATAGTTTAGATTTTTGTGAGACCTTTGGGAAGGGAAAAGAACCTTCCAATACTGCAAAGGAATTTCCCATAAGCATTGTCAGGTCAGCTGACATTTCAAGGCAAGATTGTTTCTCACAGGAAATTCAAAACAAAACAGAAATGTTAGTGGATCCAGTTACAAGACCCAAAATAGGTCATTAAAAAGACAGAAGGCAGTATAACTCCCCTTTATTACCATACCCAGAAGGCTCCTCTTGCATACTCTTGTACCTGGAGTTACTATAAGTCAGCTACATAGCAGAAAAGATTATCAGCTGTGCTCCATTTCTACAGAGCAAGGGTGAAAAGAATAAATCAACCACTGAGATGCAGGTCAAGCTGATGGAGGGATAGGCTTTCGGGAGAGTATCTCACAGTGTAAATGAGGAAGGCCTTAGAAGATTCTCTCCCATTCACTAGAGTAGCATCATTTTCAAGCTAGACCATTTTGTGTTCTCACTTAAAACCAGTCAAACTTCTAGTGGTCCCTAAAGACCAAGTTCCTTAAAATGGAGCACAAAATTCATCATCTGACCTCTGCCACTTCCCCAGACAAAGTGTTCCCCAAACACAGTTTGATATTTCTGGCTTGTATGCCTTTGTTTAATATTTTTATGTCCCCTGTATATTAGTTAAGGTTCTTTGGTCATAAGCAACAGAAATAAGCTACGATGTATTCTTGACACAGCAGCCACAGTGATCCTTTTGACAAATAAATCACATTGGGACATATTTCTTATGGAAGCCTCCAGCAGATCTCTTACTTAGAGGAAAAGCCAAGTGACTTACAATGGCTTTTTAAAGGCCTGCATAAAGCTTGCTCCTTTCCTATTTCTCTCCCTTTACTCATTTTGCTCCAGCCACTCTGGTCTCTTTGCTACTTCTCAAACACATCATCAGGCATGCTGTTGTCTTAATCCTTTTGCACAGATTGTACCCTCTCCTTAAATGCCTCTTCCCCCAGAAAATAACATGCCTTCTTCCTTACATTTCTTTGCTCAAATGTAATTTATTTAGTAAGACCTAACTTAAGCACTATATAAATTGCAATGTGCCTTCTCTCAGAATTCCTCATCTACTTTATTCTGCTCTGTTTTGTTTTTGTTTTTGTTTTTGTTTTGGTCATGGGGCTTGAACTCAGGGCCTGGGTGCTGTCCCTGAGCTCTTTTGCTCAAGACTAATGTTCTATCACTTGAGCCTCAGCCCTGCATCTGGCTTTTTTTGTGGTTAATTGTAGATAAGAATCTTGTGGGTTTTCCTGCCCAGGATGGCTTTGAACCACAATCCTCATTGCTCAGCTTCTTGAGTAATTAGGATTACAGTCATGAGCCACTAGTGCTCTGCTGTTCATTGGTATTGCTTGAGCTCTTGGAATAGTAACTGATACATACCGCAAATACACAACAATTTTTTTTAATTTTATTTTATTTTATTTGAGAACATACTGTACAGAGGGGTTACAATTACATGGGCAGGATAATGCATACATTTCTTACCAAGCATTGCAGCCACCTCCTTTGTTTACCCTTCACCTCCCTTCCCAGCCTCCCCCCTCCCCACCACCCAATCATACCCCCCCTCCCCCCCCACCACACCAACATTGTAAAGCTGGTTTTGACATGACATTTTGTACTTCTCATTACACAACAATTTTTTTAAATTCATTATTAAAGCAGATAATATGTAAGGTAAGTAGAAAGAGAATTGACATGAATGATATATCAGCTAGCTCAGAAAACTGTAGCAAGCATTGCAAAAGGAGAAAATAAAAGGACAGGCTTTCTCTATCATAACCTACTGTCAAAATAACTAATCCAGTTCTGTGAATTAAGTCAGTTCCCCCTTTCAACATTCTCACCCACTCCTCCTACCTCCCTTCCTCTCACTTTTCTTAATTTTTAGGTTAGGTATTGAATTGATGAAGAGGCACTGTATTCATAAACTGCTTTGTTGAATGCCAACTCTTTTGTACATCTACTTAAAGATAACAAAAATATTCAAAAAAATAGAAACCAGTCTCACAAGAAAAACATGAATCCCTACTACTGACCTTATCACCTCTGAAAATTCTAACACTCAACACTGTTACACTGGGACCAAATTTCAACATGGGCATTAGAGAAGACAAACTGTATTCACATCACAACACCTCCACTTGAATATTACACAAATGTCTTCATCTTAACATATTCCAATTGAACTCTTGATTCCAACTACAATCCCTCAAAATTCTAATTAGCTTCTATATCTCAAAACTGAAACCACTATCTAGCATTGCTCAAGATAGAAATGTGGGCACCTGCTTTGAGTTCTTTCTTGCCTTACACTTTAATTAAAAATTCCATTTTTATTTAAAAGACATTACCCATATCCACGCTTGCTGGGTACTTGTGGCTCATGATTGTAACCCTAATTACTCAGGCAGCTGAGATCTGGTTCAAAGCCAGCCAAGGCAGAAAAATCCACAAGAATCTTATCTTCAATTAGTTAGCAAAATGCCAGAGCTCTGGATCAGGAGGTATAGTGCCATCCTTGAGTGAAAAAGCCAAGAAATATACCCAGGCCCTGAGGTCCAGTCCCACTACTGGCCCAGAAATATACATACCCCACATACATGCTCTTGTCTCTATCTCCATTGCAACCACCTTTTATCTAAGCTACCATCATCTCTTGCTTCCACTAATTTACCATACTTCCTTTTTTGCTATCTCTACTATATATGCCACACTATAAGTTTTTTTATGTACCAATCCCAGGGCTTAAAATTAGGGCCTTACACTCTCACTCAGCTTTCTGGTTCACAGCTAGTGCTCTAACAGTTGAGCCACACCTCCAGTACAAGTTTTTGCTGATTATTTTGGAGAGGGAGTCTTTAGAGCTTTTCTGCCTGAACCGGCTTTGAACCATGATCCTCTGGATCTCAGCCTCTTGAGTAGCTAGGATTATAGGCATGAGCCCACTAATGCCAAGCTGGCAAAGTTTCATAAACATAAATTAAGCATGATTCCTCTGCTTTATGCCCTACAATGACTTCCTATTGCATTTTCGATAAATCGTAAACTCTGTACTTTTACCAACAAGGTCCTTCATGATCTAATCATTTTTACCCCTTTAACTTAATTTTGTACTAATCCTCCTCCCATTGATTCTGCCCTAGTTCCACTGGTATTCAGTGCTTTGAACTCTCCAGCTTTAAAATTTTTTAAACATGCTGTTACTCTTCCCTGGAATGCAATTTCCCAAAACATTTATTTCTTTTTGTTCTTTGGGTCTCGGCTTAAAAGTAAAATTCCTTTGGAAGCTTCTCCTAAATATATGTACAAACAATCACAAATTTCTTCTCCCAACTATACTATCATTCTGTACTTCAATACTTATTTGTATAATTTCAAACATTGCAAATAGATTCTATTTATTCATTTCTCTATTTGTCTTTTCTGTCTCTGTCCCCTACTAGACTATAAACCCAATGAAGGAAGAGATATTTTGTCACTCATAGATATACCCAACTTACGGCACACTCCTGCTATGTTAGACACAAACTAAGTCCTTCTTGGGGAAGTAAATCAATAGATTAGCTCACATGTGAAAGACTGTTGAAGGTTTCTAATTTTGCAGCTTTTTGCACTCAAGGCTGGTGCTCTACTACTTGAGCCATATCCCCAATGTCAGCTTATAACTGGTTAATTGGATATAAGAGTTTCATGGACTTTTCCCCCCTCAGGCTGGCTTTGAACCAGGATTCTCAGATCTCAGCTTCCTGAGTAGCTAGGATTATAGGTGTGAGCCACTGGTGACAAGTTTAACTTTGTAATCTTAGGACTCCTCTTACTCCAATATGTTATAACCTTGTAATTCTGTCATTCTATGCTATTAAATTAAAATTGCCAGGTTCTTTGATGTGAATCCATGTAGTGCCATCTATTAGAAAAGGCACTCACCTGGGAACTATGTTTGCAAGATGTAGGACTGCTGAGTATGCAGCCAAAGCTTCTCTGCAGCTAGATGCCAACGTCCAAGCTCAAAAAAAAACTAAATTACTATCTCTTATGAATTCAAGGAAAAGAACTAGGAAGGTGGAACATGTTTTGTCAGAACTGGACGGAGGTCAAGGGGAGGAGACACAGATAAATGGAGAAAGGAAAGTGGACAAATACAGTCATAATATTTAATGTACGTAGGTAAAAATGGAACCAGGTAACTTGGGTGGAGTAGGGCAGGATGGATGAGAGTAAAAAAGGGGTGACATTGATCAAGATGTATTGTACTGGGGCTGGGAAGGTGGCTCAATGGTAGAGTGTTTGCCTTGCATGCATGAGGCCCTGGGTTTGATTCCTCAGCACCACAGAAAAGGCCGGAAGTGGTGCTATAGCTCAAGTTGCACAGCGCTAGCCTTGAGCTGAGGTGCTGAAGGACAGCGCCCAGGCTCAGAGTTCAGGCCCCACGACCAACAACTACAACAAAAAAAGATGTACTCATAAGCACATGTTGAATTGTAATCCCTTTGTGCAACTACTTAAAAGTGAAAAAAAGGAGAAAAAAACAAAAAGGTCTTTAACTACTATTTTTAGTCATATGTTAGATATTTTTGCATCTTGAATTTTATTAAGATTCCTCAAATATGTTAAATTCTCCACTAGAAGAGAGATTTATCTCTAACTTACCCCCAATTAGATAATTACATTGTAAATAGAGCCTCATTCAGAAATACATAAATTCAATTTCCAGGATTTTAATAAAATGTAGAGAAGACAGTTCCGTGTATACTGGTTCTTCAAGGAGACTGATGGTTGGATGTTGGCTTAGTTCAGTAGTCTGTGACTACATCTGGTAAAAGTAAAACTGTGACAGCACCTCAGTGCTAGCTAAGTGCTTCCATCTGTGGTTCACTCCAGCCCCATGTGGTAGGCACACTGGTCTTTATCATCCCCATTGTTCAACTGAAGTAACTGAGGCCAAGAAATCAAAAAGAGACCCAACAATAAGGAACACAATAACAATCATCTACTATGTCACACACTCTGCTAGCTACTGTATCTGCATGACTTCATGTGAGTCTCACAACAACTCTTCAAGAAGGGTACCATGTTACACACTCCATATTGCATGTAACAACAAGATCAAGATCAAGATCACACAGCTTCTTAAGTTGCCAAGCCAAAACATTATGGAGTATCTAATTCCAAATTGCATGTTCTAAGAGAAGTTAAGGTTGTAATTCAGACTTGCATTTTTGCCATATGCAATGCTCAGTCTTTCTTTTCATACTAGATGGCCAATGTGTCTCCATCCAGGAAGATGTTGCAGAGCTAGGTCCTGCCCTCACTGTCTCCTACTCAGTGTTAATCTGTTGCACTCCACTCCCAACTAAGGGGAAGTTAGCTCCTCTTTCCAAATTATTTCTTTTCTTGATAAGAGTGTGAAACTTTAAATTATGAACCTTTCATGATAGACTTCTGAGTGATAAGTATCAGGAGAAGGTTGGGAGGACGAATAACCACAGGGGCAAAAGTAAGACCATTCAGGACCATTCATTGAAATAGGCAGACAGTAGTCCTCAGAAAGGAGAGAGAAGAGATCCCGAGCTCTGGGATAGACACAGAGTATATGAAGAACATGCTTTACAGTCAGCTTAGCAAGTGTGATTTAGAAAGAAAAAGAAAAATAAACAAGGTCAACACATTCACAAAGCAATCAATAAAAATAAGCCTTTCTTTTTTGCATTATAAAAGCATTTTACTGAATATTATATTTTTAATTGTTTATTGTTATTATTAAGGTGATGTACATAAGAGTTACCATTTCATAAGCCAGGTAATGAGTACATTTCTTCTTGGGCAATGTCATATTATATTTTTGAAATAAATGAATATACGTTATCAAAGAGCTACGTAGAGTGAGTGGTTCAAAAGAGAGCAAAACAAAGAGGACTAGAACAGGATAGGCACTTTTGTTGCAATCTGGTTTTGGAAATCACACTTTATCATCTCTGTACTCTCTTACTGGCCACATAGATCAACAGTGGTACAATGTGGGTGGTAAGGAAAGAAGGGTGGGAATACCAGGAAGTGGAAGACCACCAGGGACCATTTTGGAGCTAAACTGCCTTTTTAAGGCACTGTGACTTTACTCTTGCTCTCACTGTGGATCTCATAGCAGCTCCATGCTGTCTGATCTTTATCTTTTTCTCTCTTTGGATGTAGTTTGAACCCCAAAGCTCCATGTATTGGAGACTTGATGCCTGTGAGGTTGGTGGAACCTGGTGTAGAACTTTTAAGTAGTAGGAACTGGTGGGAAGATTTTAGGTCATTGGGGGAATTCCCTCTAAAGAAATTAAGAAACTTTTCTCAGAATACTAGGTTAGTCCACATAAGAGTAATTCATATAATAAACTGAGCCTGGCTTCTGAATCACTCTTTGACTGTGTGTCTGGTGATGTGATCACTCCCTTTCACACATGCTATTCTCATGTGATAATATAGCCCTGTCAAAGCTTGCAGTAAACTGTTTGAACTCTCAGTCTACCAAACTGAACTAAATGAATGTCATTTCTTTATAAATATCCAGCTTTAGGTATTTTTTATAATAATGACAACAGACTAATACACTGGCTTGTGCTTATTTGTTGAATTTGATGATAGGATATTTCTGTTTTAAACCAACTGGCTAGTTTTTTGCTCACCCAAAGTAAAAATTGTGAGTAGGTGGGGAGAGACTTGTTCAATTATTTGAGGGCTTTGTGGATATTTGCAGGTTATGAAGTAGATGACAGCAAACAACAGCAGTATCCCTGAGCCTTTGACAGATAAGGGCAGTAACAGAGATTTAGGTCTTGAGATTAAGGCTTCTGATAAGACAGTAGTACAAAGGTCAGCATGCTAAGTGTTAGAGTTCCGGGAACAGAAGAGTCTGTCCACTAGCCAATTCCATACCTCAGATGACCTGAGGCTCTAAGTGTCCCCTGCCTACCAATATACTCTGCTGGTAGCCACAGCTGGTCCCTGCCACACCTTTCATTTTTGCCCAATCCATTCAGGTTACTGAATTCTTTATTTCGGCCTTGCTGCCAGGGAAGCTTTCTCCCTGCCACCATGGCTTATCTCATTTTCCTTCATATTATCAGGTCAGCAAAGATAGGCAACATAATGCCACTGGAAAGAAGGCCTTTATTGGTACCTTATATTGTAACATGGTGGGGAGGACATAAAACAAATATCTTCCAGCTACTTACAGGGTGAGTTGAGAAACCTGCTTATGTAGCCAGAAGGGTTAGGGCATAGTCTGCACCAATCACAACAGTCCTCAGGTGTTTGTATTAATCATGGTACAATAGACCACACAAATAAAGGATTGTGTTTTGCACTAATCACAGGTCTTGCATTGGGCCAATAATAACCACTCTCTCTGGCCTGATGTTAGTGGCAGTAGGTCTTCTGTTGAGCCAACGTACCTTTAGAAAGGGTGCTTACAATAAAGGCTTGTTAATCATAATACTTCAACAATATTTAACAGTACTCTATAACAACGTTTAATTTTGAACTATGTCCCACATATACCTGACTCTTGACCATCTATTTCATATCCAAATTCATTTTCATCTGGCCTTTCCCTGAATGTGTCTGATTCTGTCTTTTCTGTGACTCTTCTACTTCTGGAAGTTATATAACCACTATGGCAAAGCCAGCTCCTCTCTGGGGATTTCCAACAGTTTTCAATGAAGATCTGTCTTGGTTGCAATGTCAGAAAGAGCAGGTTTATCTGCTTCAATTAACACATGAAGGACTATAGTTTCACAGAGGGATGGGAGAAGTCAATACAAGGAAGTGCATGTGCTTCAAGCAAAAAAAGATTTTCTGAAAGATATGGTCCTAGATAGAAAATGATCAGATTTCTGTGAAATGGAGTCTTGAAGGTCTCCCAAAAGAAAGGTAGCAAGAAATGAATGTCCAGATGAAGAGGCATCTCTCCTAAGGAAGTAGTGGTCTTGAGGTCAGGGCTGCTGAAAGACCAAAATGTAGCACAAACCTCAGAAAAAGGAATTGGGAATCTATGGCTGATAACTCAAAGACCAGACTTTACAACCTTCCTGAATCCACAATTGGCCAAATTCTAACATCTTGGGCTCCAGCAAAATCTAATTTCAATTTTGATTCAAAGAATGAGAATTGGAGCCAGGTACCTTACCAGCTGTGAGTCAGCCAGTTCACACAGCAGCTAAATTTGAATTAAAAGCTATGTTCTTTATAAACACCATGACCTCTGTTCTTTTGTTACTGTTTTCTCTTCTTTCAATTTCCTCATAAATGTCCTTTTTGAAAAATTTCAACTCTGCCACAGCTGAGTTAAGAGGAAAAGGATGTGGACTTATTTTAACTGACCTAAGAAAGAGGTGAGATTTGATATGGCCGATGCTTTCTAAATTCAACATTTTGGGAAAAGTTAGTGAAGCATAGAAAGAAGTGACAATCTATCCAGGCTTTGCTCTCTCACTAGTGATTCTGTCCCCTAAGAGCCATATATACCTTGTCTGTCCACACTTGGAGGAGGAGGCCTCAGAATCATGAAGAAGGGAAGATGATCTCAATGGCAGATCTTGATCTCTCAAAGAATCATGAGGTCTCAAATATTAGAATTGAGAAGGTCCATACAAATCAACTTGTTCAGTAGTTTTCAACTCTGCCTTAACACAAAAAAGACCATTCCATTTGATCCTACCCCTCCAAATTCACATTTAATTGGCAATAGTTAAGGCCCAGGCAAAATATTTTTAAAAGCACCCCAGGTAATGTGCAATTAAGACTGAGAGACACTAATACAGTCCCATATTTTCAGTGTACATAAGAGGAAACTGAAGTTCACATAGGGGAAAATAATTTTTCAAGGTGATCAGACATCAGTAGCCCATGTCTATAATCTTAGCTACTCAGGAGGCTGAGATTTGAGGATCACAATTTCAATGCAGCTCAAGCAGGAAGGTCCATGAGACTCTTATCTCCAGTTAACCACTGAAAAGCTAAAAGTGGATCCGTGGCTCAAATGGTAGAGCATTATCGTTGAGCAGAAGAAGCTTAGGAACAGTGCCCAGGCTGAACTCAAGCCACAAGATTGGCACAAAAAAAAAAACTAAATAAAAGGAGAAAAGAGGAATTCTAATTCACTATCCCATATTCTTTGTAGTGTTTTATACCACTTCTCAATGTAAAACACTAGTACAGTTCTGAGTTCCCTCTAATATCACATATGCTTCTAGATGGCATAAAGATTACTTCTACCTTTCCACTCAACCTTCATCACCCACATCTCTTGTGCTAAGAAAGCCATCAGCCACTAACCTTCATCCCCAACTCCACTGGTTTGCGTCCTATGGAAAGTGAAATGCCTTGTGAATGACACCCCCAGTATCAACCACTAACCTTAATGAACCCCAACTCCACTGGTTTGCGTCCTATGGGAAGTGAAATACCTTGTGAATACCACCCCCAGTATCATCATCAACATATGAGAAACTTACCTCAAAAGTGGTAATTTTGAACATTTCATCTGGTTTTAAGAATACTTAAAAAAGAATACTTAAAAAAGTACTTAAATATGATTGCAGAGTCTACCTATTGGTAATTCTGATTTAATTAACAGTTCCACATTATTGTACACTTAGGTAGTTTAAAACTTTCATATTATTACAAACTACTTCAATGAACATTTCTGTAATTAAATTATAGGCAATGTCTAAGATAATTCCTTCCAGAGATAGAAAAGGAAATTATAAACATATAAACTGAATGCCAATGGCTTACACATGTAATCCTAGTTATTCAGGAGGTTGACATCTGGATTGTATTTCAAAGCCCTCCCAAACAAAAAAGTCTGAGAGACTCTATCTTCAAACCAACAAAAAGCAGAGCTGGAGGCATGGCTTAGGTGGTAGAGTGAGAGCATAGAAAGCAAGCCAAATAATTATGAGGCCCTGAATTCAAGTCCTAAGACCATGCAAAAAAGTATATAAAGGGTAAGAATAGAGGTAGTCGGAGGAAGATGGCAGAGGAGAAGCTGGAGACTAAACAAGCTCTCTCATAGAAAGCAGTTTTAGTGCTCCAGTAAACAGTCCTAGCCTAGAGAATCACACCAAGTGTGCTATCACAGTACAGAGAGATTGGCCAGAGAGGGAAAATCCAGGCAAGGAGACAGATCTGAGCACTTGCTGGCAGCCGCAGCTGCAGCAGTGGTGGTGGCCGCCACACCTACAACACAGAGAGTCCAGGACAAAGGAGCCAGACACAGCGGGCGAGTAGATTCTACTCAACCACCAACAAGAACTGACAAGGAGCATCTTCAGTCTGCAGATCGCAGATCAGAAACTACCCAGGAACCAAGACTCCAGCGTGAGTAGAACCATGACATCCTCACTCCTTCTCAGGGAGCAGAGGAGAGAAGGCCACCCCTCCCCCCACCTATCACCGGAGATCTCCATCTTTGATACTGACAAAGGCCCAGCTGAGCAGCTAGTTCCAACTCATGCCTTGGAAGAAAAAAAAAAGAGTAATTTAGCAGGACACAGGAACCTGACCTGACCCTGCCAGGCTAAGCTCCACCCAGGGGAAAGTCACCCCGCCCAGGCAGAGAAAGCTCCGCCCCCAGAGGAGAGACTTTCTTCACTGAGTAAACAGAGCCAGAGGCTGCCCCTCCCTACAGCAGCCTAGACAATCAATTGAAATTTGGTAAACATAAACCCTGAGAATGGCTCCAGGCTGGGCTCTGTGAGTGTCTCTGGAGCTCGCTCCTCAGGGAAAAGCTGTTTGCTGAAAGGCCTCAACTCTACCCAGAACCTAGCCACATCACAGCATCTCCAAACTAGAAGAAACAGCCATCTCTCTCTTTTGTGATACTCAAAGCAGATCTCCCTCCCACTGAACTAGCCTGGGAGGAGGATCACAAAATCGTTGGTAAAGCAGAGCATTTTTCTGCCTGCTCAAACAAACTGACTTAAGAAATGAATCAAGCCACAGGAAAACCAAACACCACAAGCAGACCAGAGACTCCACCAAGAGACTGGTTAGGACACAAGGGAGATACATGATCTTCCCATCCTCCCCCACAAAAAAATCAAAGAACTCTTTTTTTTGTTCCTTTTTTTAAATTTTTCTTTTTAAAAAAATTTTAAATTATTTTAAAAATTGTTTTCTATTAATCTTTTTTCTCCTCACATAATTTTTATTTTGGATGTGTGTGTGTGTGTGTGTGTGTGTGTGTGTGTGTGTGTGTGTGTGTGTGTGTGTGCTTCTATTTTTTTTATCTCTTCTGACCTTTTGGTCCTTTTATATTTCTTTTTCTCTTCTTTTTTTCATTCTTTTATTTTTTTCTTCACTTTCGTTTTTTGCATCATTTAATTGCTGTTATGCTCATCCTCAATATATACTTGTCGTCAATTTAGAACTTATCCCCCCATTGTGTACATACTTAACCCAGAAACCTATTACTCATAGCAGTATTATCTCTTTCTACCTATATAATTTATTTATTTATTTATTTATTTTTGAGTCCGGTCGTGGGGCCTGAACTCTGGGCCTGGGTGCTGTCCCTCAGCTCTTCAGCTCAAGGCTAGCACTCCACCACTTGAGCCACAGTGCCACTTCCGACTTTTTTCTTTTTGCTTATGTGGTGCTGAGGAATCGAACCTAGGACCTCGTGCATGCAAGGCAAGCACTCTACCACTGAGCCATCTTCCCAGCCCTACCTATATAATTTTTTAAGAACTTTATTTTTTAGTTTTTCATGTCTCCTTTCTATCCCTTCCTTACTCTCACCTATTCTTCTTCTCTCAATATCACTTCTTTAAACTTGCATAATTTATGTGTTGCGCTTTTTAAATTTAAATTTTTCTTTTTCCTTTTTTCTTTTTTTTTAATCTCTCTCCTGTCATTCTGTCCAATCCATTTCCCTCTCTGAGATTATGACTTGGTTAAATTGACTTGCCTTTTACCTCTCCACATCCCTCTAATCCTATTTTTCCCCACATTTCTCCCTAAACCTAATAATTTCTGGTTTGCCAAATTTTTCTTTGCTGTTCTTAGCCCATACTCATGTGATGTTGAATATATTGTATCTGTTGTACTAGATTGTATCTGCAACCTTTTGACTGTGCAACTACAGGACTCTGGTTAATGCCTTAAAATAGTGATCTAGCGCAAAATTGGTGTTACTTTCATGTCAAATGGGCAGAACAAGCCAGGAAAACACAAGAAGATGGCAAGTATAGGTATCTCAACTCCCACTCATGATAATCAGGTGACAGAATAGACAATGAATAATACAGAGCAGAGTTCCCAAAAAGCTCTGGAAACACTACTGGTAAACATGGTGAATGAAAAGATTGAAACCTGAAAAGGACTCAGTATGAGCGTGGTAGGGAGAGGGAGGAGGCAAACCAAAGGTAAATACAGGAATATCGTGAGCGTGAGGAAGCTACTCAAAGATTGACACAGGAATTGTGTGAGCAAGTTCAGAACACTCAAAGAGAAGTAAAGGAATTGTGTAAGCAGACTGAGAACAGTCAAAGAGAAAGGCAGGAATGGCATGAGCAGGCTGAGAACAGTCAAGGAGAACTACAGGAATTGTGTGAATTTGAGGAAGCTAATCGAAGAGCACTACAGGAATTGCAAGAGTGGGATGAGAACAGACAAAGATCAATAAAGACATTCATGGAATGCACAGACAGCTGAAAGAATTCAGGGAGACCACAAAGGGAATGCTAAATGGAGCCCAAACCATAAGCAATCAACTAAGTGATTTGAGAATAAACACTGAACACGAAATTGAGGAAGAAAAGAAGTTCATACAAGATCTAAAACAAAGCTCCAACAAAGAATTGGAAGCCATCAAAGCCAACCAATTGGAAGGAAAAGAAATAAAAAAGTAGAAAGTCTTGACAGGAGGTTAGACCATGAAGGAGATCGATTCTCAGGGATTGAAGACAGCCTAGATATTATAGAGAAAGAACATACAACCTTCCAAGACAAATCCAAGAAATATGATAGATCTATTCAACACTTGGAAGACACCATCAGAAGGCCTAATCTGAGGATAATGGGTATAGAGGAGCACCTAGAGACAGAAGTTAATGGTCTAGGAAATTTGTTTAACAGGATCCTAGCAGAGAACTTCCCAAACATGCAAAAAGATAGGCCTATTCGGATACCAGAAGCTTTTCGAATCCCAAATAGACCACACCAGAACAGGACATCACACCATCACATTATAATCCACACAGGATCAATTCCTTAAAGCTGTCAAGGAGAAAAGATCAATCACCTATAAAGGGAAACCAATTAGAATCACCTCAGATTTCTCAGCAGAGACTATTAAAGAAGAAGAGCCTGGAATGATGTATGCCATGCCCTAAAGACAAACAACTGTCAACCAAGAATACTGTACCGAACTAAACTCTCCTTCATAACTGAAGGTCAAATAAAAACCTTCCATAGCAAAGAAAAACTGAAACAAAACATCTCCACCAAACGAGCCCTACAAAAGATACTTAAACATGGCCTACACATAGAAAACCAACAAGACCCCAACAAAGGCATCCAAACTGAGAATCCAAGAACCATAGGAAGAACGCAGTTGCCACAGCCCCCAAGAAGGTGGATAAAATGGCAGAAACTCCCAAATACCTCTCAGTCCTATCTCTCAACATTAACAGACTTAACTCTCCAATTAAGCAACATAGACTGTCTATCTGGATTAAAAAGCCTTCAGGAGTCACACCTTGCCCCTAAAAACAAACATATTTTGAAAGTGAAAGGCTGGAACAAAATCTACCAAGCAAATGGCCCCCATAAACAGGCAGATGTTGCCATCCTAATATCAGGTAAAATAGACTTCAAATTAAAATTAGTGAGAAGAGATAAAGAAGGTCATTACATACTAATTAAGGGATCTCTCTGTCAGGAGGATATTACAATTCTAAATATCTATTTGCCAAACAATGGAGTACCCAAATTTATCCAAGAAACACTACTTTCCCTCAAATCTCATATAGATACAAAGACATTAATTGTTGGGGAATTTAACACACCACTATCCACACTAAATAGATCAACTCGGCAAAAACTCAACAGAGAAACCACAGATCTAAACAACCGCATAGATCAACTAGATTTAACAGACATCTACCGAATATTTCACACAGCAGCATCAGAATGCACGTTCTTCTCAGCAGCACATGGAACATTCTATAAAATAAAGCACATTTTACATCACAAAGCAAACTTGTTAAAATTCAGAAACATTGAAGTTATACCTTGCATTCTCTCAGACCACAAGGGAATAAAACTAGAACTCAACACCAAAAGCCACCAAAGAAAAGTCCTGTAACACATGGAGGCTGAACAACACACTGTTGAATCACCAGTGGGTCATAGAAGAGATTAGAAATGAAGTTCAAATGTTCATGATGTTCAACAAAAATGACCACACAAATTGCCAGCACGTCTGGGACACAACAAAGGCAGTACTCAAAGGCAAGTTTATAGCTCTGAGTTCTTACATTAACAAATTGGAGATAACTGAAATCAACAATTTAATGAGACATCTGAACCACCTTGAAAAAGAGCACCTAGATAAACCCCAATCCAGTAGACTGAAAGAAATAATTAAAATTAACTCAGAATTAAATGAATTAGAATCCAAAAATATCATAGAAAGAATCAACAAAACAAAAAGAGTTGATTCTTCAAAAACATTAACAAAATTGACAGACCCTTAGCAAATCTTATCAGAAAAAGAAGAGAACATACCCAAATAAATAAACTCAGAGATGAGAATGGAAACATCACCACAGAAACAACCAAGATTCAGAACATTATAAGGGAATACTTCTCAAAACTTCATGCTAATAAGTTTGAGAACTTGGCAGAAATGGACCTTTTCCTAGCAAATATCGACATGCCAAAACTAAACCAAGATGAGTTAAACCATCTTAACAGGCCCATATCAAGCACTGAAATAGAAACAGGCATGAGACTTCCCATCTAAGAAAAGCCCAGGACCAGATGGATTTACAGCAGAATTCTACAAGGCCTTCAAAGCAGAGCTCACACCAATACTCCTCCAACTCTTCAATGAAATTGAAAGAGAAAGTTCACTATCAAATTCATTCTATGAAGCCATCATAAGCCTCATCCCAAAACCAGGCAGGGACACATCAAAGAAAGAAAACTATAGACCCATTTCTTTGATGAACATTGATGCAAAACTTCTCAACAAAATTTTAGCCAATCGACTTCAACAATTCAGCCAAAAAATCATACACCACGTTCAAACAGGATTCATTTCAGGGATGCAAATCTGGTTCAATATATGCAAATCAATTAATATAATTCATCATATCAACAAGAGCAAGGATAAGAACCACATGGTTATCTCAATAGATGCAGAAAAGGCATTTGACAAGATCCAACACTCCTTTATGATGAATGTTCTGGAAAACCTAGGAATCCAGGGAACATTCCTCAATACAATAAAGGCTGTGTATTACAAACCTACAGACAACATTATACTTAATGGTGTAATACTAAAGCCATTTCCTCTAAACCAAAGAATGAGATAAGGATGTCCACTCTCTCTACTTCTCTTCAATCTAATATTAGAATGCCTAGCTACAGCAATAAGACAAGATGAAAACATAAAGAGGATCCAAATAGGGAAAGATGAAGTAACACACTCCCTCTTTGCAGATGACATGATTTTGTACTTAACGAATCCCCATGATTTTGTACTTAATGAATCCCATGGACTCCACTCCCAAATTACTCGAAATATTGAAAACTTTGGCAAAGCAGCAGGGTATAAAATTAATCCTCAAAAATCAATGACTTTTCTGTATGCCAACAATGAGAAATACGTAGCTGAAACCAGGAAAGCAACTCCATTCGTAATAGACCCACAAAAAATAAAATACCTAGGATTTAACTTAACCAAAGAATTGAAGGACCTCTATGATGAAAACTTTAAAAACCTGAAAAAGGAAATCAAAACAGAACTTAGAAAGTGGCAAAATCTCCCATGCTCCTGGATTGGAAGGATCAGCATTGTGAAAATGGCAATATTTCCCAAGGCTATCTACAAATTCAATGCAATACCTATGAATATTCCAACCTCATTCTTCAAGGAAATAAAAGAGGCAATCCAAAAATGCATATGGAACAATAAAAGACCCCGAATAGCAAAAACAATCCTTAACAAAAAGAACAGTGCAGGAGGAATATCAATACCAAACTTCAATCTCTACTACAAAGCCATAGTAATCAAAACATCTTGGTACTGGCACAAGAACAGACCTCAGGACCAATGGAATAGAATTGAAAACCCAGAAATGAACCCACAGACCTATAGCCATCTAATCTTTGATAAGGGAACTAAAAAAATAGAATGGAAGAAAGATAGCCTCTTCAGTAAATGGTGGTGGCAAAACTGGTTAATCACTTGTAGAAAACTAAAGCTAGGTCCTTATATATCACCCTGTACCATAATCAACTCCACATGGATCAAAGACCTCGGAGTCAAAGCAGACACTCTGAAAACATTATAGGATGGAATAGGAGAAACCCTAGGTCTCCTTGGCACAGGCCGAAATTTTCTTAATAGAGACCCAGAAACACAACAAATCAAAAAAGGTTGGACAAATGGGATTGCATGAAATTGCAGAGCTTCTGCATGGCAAAGGACATAACTAACCAGATCAATAGAAAGCCCACAGGGTGGGAGAAGATCTTCACTTGCCATACAACAGACAAGGTCTCATATCTAAAATATACCTGGAACTCAAAAAATTAAATCCTCCAACAACACATTCTCAAAGAAACAACTGCCCAATAAATAAGTGGGCTAAAGACTTAAAGAGAAACTTCTCTGAAGAGGAAAGAAGGATGGTCAATAGACACATGAAGAAATGTTCAAACTCTCTAGCCATAAAAAAAATGCAAATCAAAACAACATTGAGATACCACTTCACCCCAGTTAGAATGGTTATAATCAAGAACTCTAATAACAACAGATGCTGGAGAGGATGTGGACAGAAGGGAATCTTACTACATTGTTGGTGGAAATGTAAACTTGTTCAACTACTTTGAAAAGCAGTATGGACATTCCTCAAAAGTCTCCACATAGAGCTCCCCTATGACCTAGCAATCCCACTTTTGGGCATTTATCCACACAATCACAAACAAGGCCACACTAAAGCTACCAGCATGACTATGTTTATTGTAGCATAATTTACCATAGCTAAGATATGGAACCAACCCAGATGCCTCTCAGTAGATGAATGAATCAAGAAAATGTGGTATATATACACAATGGAATTCTATGCCTCCATCAGAAAGAATGGCACTGTCCCATTTGTTAGGAAATGGAAAGACTTGGAAAAATTTATATTAAATGAAGTAAGCCAGGCCCAAAGAAAGATAGGTCCCATGGTTTCTCTTATTTGCAATAACTAGTATTTATGTCCGAGACAAGCAGAAATGGTCAAATAAGTTTTTGTTAGGTGAAATGAACTCCAAGTATTCAAATGTTTTTTTTTCTTTCTTGCTATTGTTTCTAACATATTTATAAGATGATTTCTTCGTTGCTTTGTATGTCCCTCCCCCACTGTATAACCCCTGCTTTCATTGTATTTGGTGTTGGTATACTTTGTGAAGGGGAAGGGCAAAAACAAACCGTTTAAATAGGGGTAGAGGTGGCCCCATTGCAACAATGAGATGTGATGTACAAGTCATTATGTAGAAAATGGGCTTTACCAGTATGGAGGTTCCTCAAAAGACTTCACATAGAACTCCCCTATGACCCAGCAATCCCACTTTTGGGCATTTACCCAAATGTTTACAAACAAGACCACACTAAAGCTACCAGCACAACTATGTTTATTGCAGCATTATTTACCATAGCTAAGATATGGAACCAACCCAGATGCCCCTCAGTAGATGAATGGATCAAGAAAATGTGGTATATATACACAATGGAATTCTATGCCTCCACCAGAAAGAATGACATTTCCCCATTTGTTAGGAAATGGAAAGGCTTGGAAAAAATTATATTAAGTGAAGTAAGCCAGGCCCAAAGAAACATAGGTCCCATGGTTTCCCTTATTTGCAATATCTAGTATATGTATGAGTCAAGCGGAAAAGGTCAGATAAGGTGATGTTAGGAAAACGAACCCTTAAATATGTATTTTAATGTTTTTTCTTTCATGCATGTGTTTCTAACGCATTTATAAGATTATTTCTTTGTTGCTTTGTATGTCCCTCCCCCACAGTGTAACCCCCACTTTCACTATATTTGATGTCAGTATAACTTGTGGAGGAGATGGGGACAAACAAGTCGTTTAAGGATTCAGGTGGACCTGTTGCAACAATGAGAAGTACAAAATGTCATGTCAAAAACGAGCTTTACAATGTCGGTGTGGAGGGGGAGGGAGGGAATGATTGGGTGGGGGGGAGGGGGGAGGCTGGGAAGGGAGGTGAAGGGTAAACAAAGGAGGAGGCTGCAATGCTTGATAAGAAATGTATGCATTATCCTGCCCATGTAATTGTAACCCCTCTGTACAGTATGTTCTCAAATAAAATTAAATTAAATTAAATTAAAAAAAAAAAAGAAAATGGGCTTTACAACTTTGGCCGGGGGGGGGGGGGGGGGCCTGCGGGGGGGGGGGGGGGGGGGAGATGGGGAAGGATGGGAAGGGGAAACAAAGGAGGAGGCAACAATGCTTGATAAGATCTGTACTCATTACCTTGCCCATGTAATTGTAACCCCTCCGTACAGCATTTTCACAATAAAAAATTTTTAAAAGGATAAGAATATTTAAGCTCTGAATTATCCTTTAGAATAATTATACTCATTTACACTGTCATAGGAAGTATAGCCAATTCTTCATATTCTGCCTAATACTGTCCTATGAATTTTTAATTTTTCATCTATCTGACAATGAGAAAAATGGTAATCCATTTTAATTTGCATTTATTTTATTGGTATCATTTTTCATATATTTAATGGGCATTTGTATGTCTTCTGGTTTCTTCATTCATGCCCTATGTCTACTGTAATACCTAAAACTCTAAAAATTACACTCAAGATTCCCGGGCCCTGGCATACATGTTCTTCCCTAGAATGGGAAGAAGATTTGTAGCTAGGATGGGATGTTTTTTCTCTTTCAATGAGGTTGTGTTCTAAGGCAAAGGTATAGGATAAATTATCCCATTATTATGTTATACTCTAAAAGACTTGACCTGCCAGTGGAATGGACATTTCATTCTGTCCTTAAAGAAGTAAAGCTGCCCATTACAAAATGACCACACCTGAAGGTGAAATAGAGCAACCCCTGACTGTCCAGTTAGCAGCCAGAAAGAGAAAGGAAGAAATACACACACACACACACACACACACACACACACTACAGTATTAAATGTGCCTTTGTAGCTTCTACATGTTTCTCTTATAATGCTCTTTGCTTAATCTTCATCATAATTACCCCCCCCCAGTCCATATAATAGGTACCTCTCCTGTAGACAGCCATAATGACACCTCTAGCCATTCCAGCACCAAATATCAGTCATCTGAGATAGTTCAGACCCACTGCACTCCAAGACAACTGACATTTCAGACAATAATGTGTGCAAGAAGAGAATCATTCAGCTGAGTCCACAGAATTACAAGACATGATAATAATGGTTCTTGTTCTAAACCACAAAATTTTGTGATTTGTTATATAGTAAATATGCAAATGCACAGCTAATGTCTATGACTATCATAATTTAAATTTTGATATTTGACTCACAGAGTTCCATAATCCTAGCCAATACAATGACATTCTGCTTTCTTAATAATAATAATAATTAAATATTCTATTAGATAAACATTCTATTAGAAAAACACAGCCTGAAACTAGGAAGAGTTTACTTCTGCAACACAAGGATGGCATAAGAGAAAGTCTATCTTTGACAGACTGAAAATAAAATACCATATGATCATCTCATGAGATGTGAGAAAGTGATTGGTACAAAGTTACATTCACTAATTAAGGGGAAAAAATCTTGGCAAACAAGCATAATAAAGTCACACCCTTTGATTGAAAACTATTATATAAAACATAATATTGAAATAATAAAATATTTTACATTAAAATTAGAAGAAAAGAATATCTATTGTCTGGTGCATAAATATTGACCAGTCATTTCCTCTTCATGGATCATTCCCTTCATTAATATGTAATGACCTTCCTTGTCTTTTCATACTGATCTTAATGAAATATTTATTTCATCAGATACCAACATGGCTACTCCTGCCTTCTTGCAGGATGCATTTGCTGAAAGATCTTTTTCCATCCCTTCATTCAGAATTGGTTTATATCTTTGATTGTGAGATGGGCCTCTTGGAGACCACAAACAGATGGATCTTGTTTCTTGTTCTCTACTTTTCTGGTTGGGTAATTGAGTGCGTTAGTGTTAATCATAATATCTATTATGGAAAGATATGTTGTGTTTCCTGCCATTTACTTGATTTTCTATATTTTTCTTCTTGCCTCTTCCTGTTCTTACTAAAGTAGTCTTCTACTGATTCTTGTCTAATGTGTTTCCTTCAGATTGATGTTTCCCTTTAGTATTCTTTTTTTTGTTGTTTTTCTTAATTTTTATTTATTTTTTATTGTGAAAATAATGTACAGAGGGGTTACAGTTACATGGGCAAGATAATGAGTACATATCTTATCAAGCATTGTAGCCTCCTCCTTTGTTTCCCCTTCCCATCCCTTCCCAGCCTCCCCCACCCCCCCAACCAATCACCCCCCCCCACCAAAGTTGTAAAGTTCATTTTCAACATGACAAATTGTACTTCTCATTGTTGCAACGGGTCCACCTGTATCCTTATTTAAACGACTTGTTTTTCCCCTTCCCCTCCACAAATTATACCAACATCAAATACAGTGAAAGCAGGGGTTATACTGTGGGGGAGGGACATACAAAGTAACAAAGAAATAATCTTATAAATGCGTTAGAAACAAATGCATGAAAAAAAACATTTGAATACATATCTTAGGGTTCATTTTCCTAACATCACCTTATCTGACCTTTTCTGCTTGACTCATACATATACTAGATATTGCAAATAAGGGAAACCATGGGACCTATGTTTCTTTGGGCTTGGCTTACTTCACTTAATATTTTTTCCAAGTCTTTCCATTTCCTAACAAATGGGCAATGTCATTCTTTCTGATGGAGGCATAGAATTCCATTGTGTATATATACCACATTTTCTTGATCCATTCATCTACTGAGGTTTAGTATTCTTTTTAATGCTGATTTAGTGTTCATTAATTCATAAATTTTTGTTTGTCATGGAAGGTTTTAGTTTCACTCTCAATTGTGAATGATAGCTTTGCTGGGTATGCCAGGTTGGGTTGGTATTAACATCTTTGGCATGTGAATCACACAATTTCAAGCTCTTCTTGCATTCAGAGTTTGTGTGGAGAGATTTGCAGTGATTCTGTTCTTCTTTCTATTGTAATATATCTCCTTCTTTGATTTTGTTGCATTTAAAATTTATTTCTAGTTTTTGAGTCCAGAATTTTTACTACAATGTGTCTAGAAGTATTTCTTCTTGGATCTTGTCTACTAGGATACTCTTAAAAGAGAAATACAAGAGTCTGGAGGGTAATGGCAGAGGAGAACCTGGAGGCTAAACAAAATCTTGCTTAGAAACCGGTTTTAGTGTTCCAGGGAAAAGTATGCCATAATAGTACAGAGAGTTTGGCCAGAGAGGAAAAATTCAGGCAGCTTGGTTAAGGAGACAGATTCGAGGACATACCATTGTCCGTGGCAGTGGAGGCAGCAGCTGCTGCTACAGCCACCATATTAACAGAGAGAACCTGGGACAAAGGCACCAGAGGCAGTGTGCAAGCAGATTCTACTCGCTGCCAGCAAAAACTGACAAGGAGCAGAAATATTCATCCTGCTGACCACAGACAGTCACAGACTGTGGACAGCCCAGAAAACAAGGGAAAGGTGTGAGTACCTCACAAGACATCCTCACTCCTCACAGAGCAGCAGCGGGAAGGAAGCCACTCCACCAACACCAAAGAAGAACTCCATCTTTGATACTGACAATGACAGGGTGAGAGCAGCTAGCACATAACTCAGGCCTTAGAAGAAGACAATAGGAGCCATTCAAAGGGTCAATAGAACGTGACCTGTGGAACTCAGCTCCACCCTGGAGAAAGTTGCCCTTCCCAGGCAGAGGAAGCCCCACCCATGGAGGAGTGAGTTTCTTCACTGGGTAAACAGAAACAGAGGCTTCCCTTCCCCACTGCAGCACTGGCAGCAGACCCAGCCGCAGGAAAGTAAAAGAAAAACAATTAGAAACTCAGAAAACAAAAATCCTGAGAGTGGATCCAAGCTGAGCTGTGGGAATATCTCAAGAGCTATCCCCTCAGGGAAAAGCTACTAATTACTGACAGGCCTCAACCCTACCCACACCCTATCCCCATCACAGTGACTCCAAGCTAGAGGAAACAGCTAACTCCCTCTTTTGTGATACTCAAAGCAGATATCCCTCCCATTGAACTAGCCTGGGAGGAGGGTCATAAAATCCCTGGTAAGGCAGGGCTTCGTTCTGCCTACTCAAACAAACTGAGTTAAGAAACCAATCAAGCCAGAGGAAAACCAAACACCACAAGCAAACCAGAGAGTCCACCAAGAGACTGGTTATGGACACAGGGGAGACATAAGATCCTCCCCCAAAAAAATTGAAGAACTCTTTTTTGTATCTAATTTTGGTTTCCCTTATTTGCAATATCTAGTATATGTATGAGTCAAGCGGAAAAGGTCAGATAATGTGATGTTAGGAAAATGAACCCTTAGATATGTATTTTAATGTTTTTTTTCTTTCATGCATGTGTTTCTAACGCATTTGTAAGATTATTTCTTTGTTGCTTTGTATGTCCTCCCCCACGGTATAACCCCTGCTTTCACTGTATGCTATGTCAGTATAACTTGTGGAGGAGAAGGGGAAAAACAAGCCGTTTAAGGATACAGGTGGACCTGTTGCAACAGTGAGAAGTACAAGTTGTCATGTCCAAAACGAGCTTTACAACGTCGGTGGGGGGGGGGGGGGGAGGAGAAGGATTGGGATTGGGGGGGTAGGGGGGTGGCTGGGAAGGGATGTGAAGGGTAAACAAAGGAGGAGGCTGCAATGCTTGGTAAGAAATGTGCCCATGTAATTGTAACCCCTCTGTACAGTATGTTCACAAATAAAATTAAATTAAATTAAAAAAAATTTTTGCTTTCTATTTTTTTCACCATTCTCATTTTAGTTTTTTTTTTTAACTCTCTTTTTACTCATTTCCCTTTTGGTCCTTTTTGGTTTTCTGCATTACTTAATTGCTGTTCTGTGCATCTCCAGATATATATCAGTCTCCGATGACTGGGCCTTATCCTTCACTGTGTGCATACATAATTCAGATATCGATTACTCAATTCACAAACCGTCAGCCTTAACTCCTTTAATTATATCATTATTTCTTAATACTTACATAATTTTTAAGTGTTTCATTTTTAAATTTTTAAATTTTCATTTTTGCCTTTTTCTTTATCTCGCTTCTCCTTTCCTACTATCCTTTTCCTCTCTCTGAATTTAAATCTCCTTTAAATGCCTTCTCTCCTTTTCCTGTCCCACATTCCTCTGATCTTATTTTCTCCTCACAATTCTCCCTAAACTTATTAATTTCTGGTCTATTGACTCCTTCTTTGATTTTCTTAGTCCATTGATTCCTACTTGTTTGTTATTGAACTAGATTGTATTTATTGAACTAGATTGTATCTGTACTCATTTTGACTGCATCAAACAATCTGCAACTACAGGTTTCTGGTTGATGCTTCCTTTAAAATAATGTTCAAGTGTGGAAGTGGTTTTATGTCCAAATGGGCAGAAAAAGCTGGAGAAACACAAGAAAAATGGCATGTCAGGGTATCTCAATTCCCACTCATGATAATCAGGCAACAGAGCAGTTAATGAATAATCCTTATATATCACCCTGCACCAGAATCAACTCTAAATTGATCAAAGACCTTGAAGTCAAAGCAGACACCCTGAAAACATTACAGGAAGGAATAGGAGAAACTCTGGGGTTTCTTGGTACAGTCTGAAATTTTCTTAGTAAAAACCCAGAAACACAACAAATTAAAGAAAGGTTGGGTGAATGGGATTGCGTTAAACTGCAGAGCTTCTGCATGGCAAAGGACATAGCTAGCAAGAACATTAGAAACCCCACGGTTTGGGAGAAGACCTTCACTAACCATACAATGGACATGGGCCTCATATCTAAAATATATGTAAAATTCAAAAAATTAAATCTCCCAACAATAAGTACTCAAAGATACACCTGCACCATTAATAAGTGGGCTAAAGATCTCTCTGAAGAGGAAATCAAAATTGCAATAGACAAATGAAGAAATGCTCAACTTCTGTAGCCATAAACTAAATGGAAATCAACACAAAATTGAGATTCTACCTCACCACAATTAGAATGGCTTTAATCAAGAAATCTAATAACAACAGATGTTGGAGTGGATGTGGCCAAAAGGGAACCCTACTGCATTGTTGGTGGGAGTGTAAACTTGTTCAACCACTTTGGAAAGCAGTATAGAGGTTCCTCAAAAGACTCCACATAGAGCTCCCAATGACTGAGCAAACAATCACAAACAAGACCATACTAAAGCTACCAACACAACTATGTTTATCGCAGCATTATTCACCATAGCTAAGATATGGAACCAACACAGATGCCACTCAGTAGATGGATCAAGAAAATGTGAGATATATAGATATATATATAGATATATAGATATATAGATATATGAATTCTATGACTCTAATAGAAAGAATGACACTGTCCCATTTGTTAGGAAATGGAAATACTTGGAAAAAGTTATAATAAATGAAGTAAGCCAGGCCCAAAGAAATATAGGTCCTATGGTTTCCTTTATTTGCAATAACTATTATATGTGTAGGCCAAGCAGAAGAGGTCAAAAGTTATGTACATATGACCATATAAGATGATGCTAAGTGAAATGAACTCCAAAATAGGGACACAAGAGGTTTTATATTTAAACAACTTGTTTTTCCCTTTCCCTCCACAAATTATACTGACATCAAATACAGTGAAAACAGGAGTTATACTGTGGGGGAGGGACATACAAAGTAACAAAGAAATCATTATAAATATGTTAGAAACAATAGCAAGAAAGAAAAAACATTTGAGTCATCTTGGGGTTCATTTCGCCTAACAACAAGTTATCTGACCGTTTCAAAAAGGAAAAAAGATTTTATATTTCTTGCTGTTGTTTTTAATATACTTATAATGTACTATGTGATTTTTTTTCATTTATTTTGTATTTTCTTCCCCTGTAGTATACCTTTTTTGTCACTGTATTTGATTCTGGTGTCCTACATCTTGTATATACATTTTTCTAATTTCGGAAGGGGAAGGGAATAATAAAATTCTGAAATAAGTCTACAGGTTGACCCATTGTCACAATGAGAGGTACAAGACGCTATGTTGAAAACGAACTTTATAACTTCAGGGGAAATGGGGGTATTGGGGAGGTGGGAATGGGAGAGAGGGAAAAAAAAAGGTTAACAATGCTCGATAGGAAATGTACTCATTACTTTACTCATGTAACTGTAACCCCTCTGTACAGTATCTTTACAATAAAAATATACATCCAAAAAGAGAAATACAAAGGCACAATACCTATATGTCTCTTCATATTAACATACAATTATATAGATATATGTGTATATCAAATCAAACCCCAAGATATGGAAACAAGAGACCTCTCTTCTTTTTTTCTTTTAATTTTTTAATTTTTTTACATTTTTATTTTTTGATCATTTTGTCTTCTTTTCTTTATATGTGTTGTATTCAAGTGTATATCTTTGTAAGGGTTAGGGAGAGGGTACAGAACTCATGGGTAAAAGTGCAAAAAGTACAGCAGTGGAACTCACTGGACACAGGTGAAAATGAACTATACAAATTGTGGGTGGAGATGGGAGGTATGTATTGGGAATTAGGGAACAGAAGACATAAAAGGAAATGTACTTATTACTTGACTTCCATAATTGTAATCCCTCTGTACGTCACCTCTATGATAACAATAAAGTAAATTAATTTTTAAAAAGAATATCTAAACAAAACCATCACATGAACAAATTTTAGAAGTGATTGCACTCATATCCATTAATGACAGGAAGACAAATGAGAGGCCCACTATTGCACTATTACATAGTATTCTCCAGTGCTATGAAATGGAACTGCATAAAAAAGCAAAAAGAAGAAAACTGTGTTCTAAGGATCAGCTAGTAAATATTTTGAAGCAGTGAGTATAGCTCAGCATTAGATTGCTTGCTTATATGCTTTCAGCCATGAGGATAATCCCCAACATCACAAATAGGAAAAAAGGAGCTGATAGTGAACCTGTGTACAATGTACAAGGCCCAGGATATACACATGCAGAAAGCTGAAGTTAGATCCTTATATATCGCTCTCAAGCAGAATAAACTCCAAAGGGATAAAAGACCTCGATATAAGACCAGATACCCTGAAAATATTACAGGAAGGGATAGAGGAAACACTAAGGTTCCTGGGCAAAGGTCAAAATTTCTTGAGTAAAGATCCAGAATCACAACAACTCAAAGAAAGACTAAATAAATGGGATTACATCAAACTGAAGAGTTTTTGCACGGCAAAGGACAGAGCTAGAAAGACAAATAGCACACAGAATGGAAGAAAACCATTACTAGCTATACAACACAGAAGGGCCTCATGTCTAAAATACACTTAGAGCTCAAAAAAATTAAAACCTCCAAAAACAAATCCTCAAAAACAACAACCCAATTAATAAATGGACTAAGGACTTATAGAGAGACTTCTCTGAAGAAGAAATAAGAATGACCAATAGACAAAGAAATGCTTGACATCTTTGGCCATAAAAGAAATGCAGATCAAAACAATAGAATGGCCATTATCAAGAAAACTAACAATAATATATGCTAGCTAGCAAGGATGTGGCCAAAATTCTACTGCACTGTTTGTGTGAATGTAAACTTGTTCAACCACTTTGGAAAGCAGTATGGAGGTTACTCAAAAGACTAAACATAGAGCTTCCCTATGACCCAGCAATCCCACTCCAGGGCATCTATCCAACCAACCACAATCCAGGCTACACTAAAGCCACCAACACGACCATGTTTATTGCAGCATTGTTTACCATAGCCAAGATATGGAATCAACCCCGATGCTCCTCAGTGGTAAAATGGATTAAGAAAATGCAATATGTGTATGTAAATGTGTATATATATATATATAAATACACACACACACACACACACACACACACACACACACACACACCACATATATATAATGGAATTCTATGCTTCCATCAGAAAGAATTGCATTGCCCCATTTGTCAGGAAGTGTAAAGACTTGGAAAAATTATACTAAGCCAAGTAAGCCAGAACCAAAGAAACAAAGGCTGCATGGTTTCCCTCATTTGAAATAATTAGAATGTGCCTATAAATCTACCGGTAAACCCAATGGATAATACAAGACAAATAATTACACTTGGAGTTGATTAATTAAACAGCACTCTAAACATTCACACATTGAGAACAAAGGAGGATATTCTCAGGACAGGATAACAAGGGCTCAATATCTATGTTCATATGATCATATAAAATGATGCTTGTGGAAATTATGTTTGCAATTCGTTTTTTTCTTTAGTTTATTCCCTTTGTCACTATTTTTTATTTCTGTACCCTTTGCCTGTATAAGTTTATCTGATTTGGGGATGGGAAGGGGAAGTACAGAAACAGTGGGACAAAGAATGCACCAATTCAGCAGTGATACTCACTAGACACTATGTTGGACATGAACTTGAGGGGGAGGAAAGTCAGAAGGGGAAATACTGGGAGAGAATGAAGGAGGGGGTGTAACTGTTGAAAAGAAGATGAACTCATTACCTGACTTATATAACTGTAACACCTCTGTACATCATCTTTACAATAAAATTTAAAATCTAAAAATTAAAATTAAGAAAATAATTTTAAAAAGGAATGTACAAGACCCTTATTTGATTGGCATATAGTGTATAAATACTGAGCTATACATGTAATTATTACATATTAATTTTAATATTAAGAGGGACATGTTAACCTTGACTTCTCACTACACATTGCATATAAGTATTAAATTATGACATATCTCATAAACATGTACAATTAAAGAAAATAAAAAGTAATGTAAATTAGAATCATAACATGAAATAAAATCCTTAGAAATGAACATATCAAGAAATATGTGGCTTTTAAGTGAAAAATGCTTTAATTTTATTGATGAACATATACCAAGACCTAAATCATGAAAAGTATACCATATTATTGAATGGAAAACTAAGTATTATAAAATTATTCTTTGTATTAAATCAAATCTTGTATTTTTTTCAACCTATTTGGTGTCTTATATATTTGGAATAATTGCTTTGCAAAACTATCTGTATGCAGAAGACTGAAACTTTATCTCTGTGCAAAAAACAAACTTAAAATAGACCAAAGACTTAAGTCTAAGACCTGTATCCATGAAACTACCAGAATAAAATATAGAGGAAATGCTTCAAGATATTGGTATAGGAGTGATATGGTTAACACCTCAAAAGCAAAGGAAACAAGAGAAAAACTGAAAATGCAATTACAACAAATAAAAACCTCTGCACAGTAAAGAAAAAATCACCAGAGTGAAAAGTCAAGCTTCAAAATGGGAGAAAATATTTGGTAATTATTGATCTGAGAGGGGGTTAATATTCAAATATATAAGGAACTCTGAGACCTCAACAATTAAGAAAACAAGTAATCCTCTTAATTATTCAAGAAGCTGTGATATAAAGATCACTGTTCTGAAGTGAGCCTGGGCAAAAGTCTGTAAGAGTCTTTCTCCAACTTACCAGCAAAATAGTGAGCAGGGGGCATGGCTCAAGTCATAGTCAGATGAGCAAGTAAGTATGAGGCTCTGAGTTCAAACCTCAGTGTCATCAAATAAAATCATGTAATCCAACTTGAAATGTATGTATATGTGTATATACACATGTGTGTACATATACATGTGTGAAAATGTGCAGATATATGTGTATGCATGTTTACATGAATGTATATGCACATGTGATATATAGCTGTGGATTTATATAAATAATAATGAAAATATATAACTAATATTGTACCTACATCTGGTGAAGAAAGAAGCTAATGAGGCTATAGAGAAAGGGAACATTAAATTTACCTGTAAACTGTACTTTAAGTACATTAAATAATTTTTCCAAATCGTCTAACAGTTGGAACTTGTGGGCCTATTGAACACAGTGATGGAGAAATCTGAGACAGGTTTTACCCAGAGTCAGGCAAAAACTTGGAAGTCTGTGCACAGACAACAGGGAATCACAGATGTCAGTATTTGTCGGCATCAGGGAGCCTTTTAGGAGATGGGCTGGGATCTCAAGAGCTAGGCTTTCAATATCTGTGACCCTTTCTAAACTATACTAAACACAGTTCACATTTCAGAGCTTCAAGCTATCCCCTAAAAATAAAATGGATGTCTGTTCACATCTGCCAACAATTAGAAGAGATATTGGCTCTGACTACAGTTTTGCCTCTGATGAGAAAAGGTTTTGGCTGGGACCCCAAAACTCTGGTTCCTTGACCAGCTGCAGATTGTCATGCTAAGTCCTCAAAGACCATACTGCTCAGAAACAGAGGCACTCCAGGCCAACATACACTTTTTATTCCATGTCAGGGATATAGACTCAAACCGCAGTGCTCTCTCTTACCCCCTGGATCATGTTAGATCAGGTTGGAGACGAAAGAGAGGGCAAAGTCCCCTGGCTTATGGCTTGCTCCCACAGAGATCATGTCATGTTCCTCTGGATCATATTTACTACAATTGCCAGTAAAGTCTAAGCAAAAAGCCTATGTTCAAATTATGCACACTTCAGTTTCTGAATCCAGTGACCCCAATTTGCGTCCTAGTTGACTGCCTTCCTTTATGGTCTCTTTGATGAAAAGAAGCAAAGGAAAAACCTTAGACTCCCCCTAGAGGTTAGAGAATATTATTGTCACTTTATGTAACGTGGAGCTCCTACAGAGCAGAGAGAACTTGGAGGCTAACCCATTTGAATATCTGACGGCTCTCTTTAATTATATTTCACTTGATTTTTAATACAACCACATAAGAAGTAGAAACAATTGAACCAATATTTCCAGAGCACCTACTCTGTGCCAAACACTTCTGAAATCGAATATTCTGGGAAAGAGCGTTGTGTATTCCAGATGGCATGAGGCAAAAATAACATAAAACAGTAGCAGCAATAGGAACCTTCTACCTGGCAGTGAAAGGCCGATAGAGCAAGCCCACGAGGCACTGAACTTCAGTATAAACCCAAGAGGCATTGGAATTTGAAAGGCTCGGTGTAGTATAGTACTGTGAATGGGGAAAGAAAGAAGTGCTGTCAGACATAATCCATTTACAGAAGCAATGGATTGTTTTCGGAATCACCACTTTCTTGGGGAAAAAAGTCATTTTCTTTCACCAGGAAAGAGAATTGGATCTGGCTTACTACAGAAGAAGGGAAAAAAAACATTGAGCCAACATTTTAGATCACTAGCTAACAGCTAAAACTTCTAGCCTCAGGGATTTGGCCTGGTCAGCCAGCACGCAAAAAAAGAGTTCAGATAGCAAATCAACATCGCACTAGCATTTTAAATTAGAAAATATTATAGAAAAAAGATAGTATTTATAGTGTCCACCAAACTTTAAAATAGCTAGGAATCAAACTAACAACATATGTGTAATGCTAATACAGCACAGAAAGCTATAAAACACTACTTAAGGATATTTTTTTAAATCTGAGTAAGTGAATGATATGCCATTGACATGGGTAGAATGACTCAGTATTAATGCAATGACCATTTGCTCCAAATTGCTCTATAAATTCTAAGGGACCTCAATAAATCTAATGTGTTTTACTTAAACAGAAATTAACAAGCTCATTTTAAAATTTATTTGCAAGAGAAAATGCACAAATATAGCCAAGAAATTTTTATAAATAAAAATAGCTTAAAAATAGCAAAGATTTGTCCTACCAGATATCAAAAGATGTTATGAAACTATAATTATTGAAATTGTATAATTGGCACAATTTAAAAAACAATGGACAAAACAAAAAGGAAATCAAAAATGGATGTTAGATATTCAGATATAAATACATATACAAATGTGAATTGATAGATAATAAAAGTGATATTTCATAACATGTGGAAAGGACAGTTAAATTTAATCCATAGATCAGGAATAATTGGTGAACCTTTTAGAAAGAAAGGTAAAATTAGATCCCTATCTAACAATAATTAAAAGTAAATTCTACATTAAAGAGCCTAAAGTAAAAACTAATTATGAAAGATTTTATGAGCAAATATTTCTAAACTTGGAATATGAAAGCTCTTCTAATACAAGACATAAAATATAAATGCATAAAGGAAGAGACATGAAAAATGGAAAGCTTTTTTACAACAAAAATAATATAAGCAAAATAGAACAACTGACAGACTTGGAGAAAATATTTTCCAAAAACTAATGTCTGGACTAGAAACATAAACCAAAAATAGAGTAACAATCCAATTGGAAAATGGACAAAGGAGATAAGGAATTCACAGAACAGGAAATCCAAACAGCCATTAAACATATGAAATGATGCATAAATGTCCTTTAGAACCTTGGCAATCCTAATTTAATAAAAAATGAGACATTTAATCCATCAAAACAGCAACAATATTAAATGTTTATAATATCAATACTTATACATGTGCAGAAATTTTTTCATACACTTGAAAATACTAATTGGTATACAGATCCTTTGGAAGACAATTTGGTAACGTCCATTAGCATTTTATATACGTACCATTTAATGAAGTGATTCTATGTCTATGTTCCTAAGAGAAAATCATTTCACATATGCATAAAGAATACACATAATGATTTTGGTTGCACTATTGTTTGTAGCAAATAAAACTGAAAACAGACACAGGGACATGGCAAAAAAATGACATTTTTATTCTATTTATGTGATTTGATTCAGTTCAGTTCAATTCAGTTCTACCGAATATCATGCAACATTTATACTACTAGTAGTATTTTGCTAGTATAATACCAGATACTAATTTGGAATCTTTTCAAAGTTACAAATTTCATTTAAAAAAAACAAGTTGTAAAAGTGTGTGTGTTATTAAGTGATTTTTAGCCATATAATAAAAGAATATATTTTTCATTATGATTTCAGATCCACATAGAAGCAGATGCCCAGACAGGATTAGAGGAGCAATAAAGTCATTGAGGTAAACACTTGCATAAGCTACAGGGAGAGAAAGCATAAATAGGCAGTCAAAAACAGCCTTCAGACTTTATTTATAGTTGACACACAGAAGGAGACAGAGCCCAAAAATCTGAGAAGACTTTGGCCAGGTCAGCAAGGAGTCCCTGTGCCATAGTTATGTGTAGGAGAGATCACATGTTAAGCTAGGAGGACTGAAGTTTAATAGTCTCATCATGCTTTGGCTCTGAAGATCCTGAAGGAAGCATGGCTCCAGTCCTTGTGAGCCATTGGATCCACAGGTGCTGTAGCTAAAGCTATCAGTCAAGGATGATGCTTGCAGCCAGTTCTCTTAAAGAGACATGCAGATGACACATCTTGCAGTCTGCCATGGGAAACATCTGCAAATTTAGGAATAATTTACATTTACTGACAAACCATGGTATAGCCACAGAATAAAACAAGGTCCTTAGCAATAGAATGGGATGCACAAATAATAGATGCAACATGTATGGATCTCACGGAAATTATACTGAGTGAAAGTAGTATGAAAAGATTAAATTCTGTACAATTACATTCCTTTAGAATTATCTAAGAGGAAAAATGACCACTATGAAAAAGAATACATGGTTGCCAAAGGTTAAAATTAGGGATAGATTAACTCTAATAGGATAACATGACAGAAAAAAATTCTCTTTTCTCATTATAGAGGTGATTAGGTGAAACTATGTTGTATTTTACACACATACACATACACACACACTAGCAAGTTGATGAAAACATCATTGAAATCCAAATAAGATCTCTATTCTTGGCCTTGAAAATTATAGGGTTGGTACTGAATTTTCTGCTGGTGTTCATGATGGGCAGAGTTCCCACAGGCCTTCTGGATCAGCAGCCAGCAAAGATCACTAACGTTTTAGCTATCAAGCAGGCAAGACCTGCTTAGTGTTGCAATTCAGCAGCAGACAGTGCCTGCCGGTGTTGTAGCTCCACTGATGAGCCTCCTTGTGTTTTTGTTTCTAGAATTTGACAAATGAAATCCAGCCCAATGAAGGATGAGTGTGAAGAACTTTATTCAGGAGGAAAGAATCTAGCTTAAAGGATGCTGCCTCTGCTGTTCTATGTGTCCATTCCTGTTGCTCTGTCTGTGTGTCATATGCCTTCTCTATCAGTCATTCATCCTCTCTTCAGGTGGCTATCTCTGATAATGTCTCTCTCAGTAGCTCTATTTTTATACCCTGGGCTGCACTTTGATTAGAAGCCCTATTCTAAGTAAGTGTTCGGGAAGGTAACACTTTACTGGTCCAGTCCCATAACATTCTGATTGGCTGTTAATTTCTAATCAGTACTCTTCTGCCAATCCCCTCCCCAGGGTCACAGGAAGATTATCAAAACTAGAAGTGGCTAGGGAGGGGCAGACACAAGATGTTATTAAGCAGTATCTCTTTTGCAACCCGGTTTCAGATGTTGACTAGGGGGCCTAGGTCCTAACTAATTTATGCTTTCATAACGGTTCTACAGGATTAGTAGTTATTACTAGAGTCCAGGAAGAGAAGTGAGGGTAGGAAGGGAAGTTGGATAACTCATACAAAAATATATTTAGGTAGCAGGGATAAGGTCTAATGTTCAAAGCAAAATAAGATGACTATGGTTTACAATAGCTTATTACATATTTTATAAATGACTGGAAGCGAGGACATTGAAGGCTTTCATGTTTTATATATGTATTGATTTATCACACTAAATCCCATAAATACATAAAATTATTTTCTGTTGAAAAGTTTTTTTAAGCTTGTTTTCCAAACTGGTTCCACTAATGTATATTTTCAGTAATAGTGAATAAGAATTGCAGCTCTTCCACTTCATCAGCAACAGGAATCTATAATTGTGGTTTTAATTTGTTTTCTTGGCAGATAATCATAATTCACATATTTAATGGTCTATTGTTGTTGTTAAATTATCTCACTATGAGGCCCAGGCTGCCCTTGAGCTCATAGTCATCTTACTTCAGCTTCCTCAGTCCTGAAATAATAGACACTCTCATATCCAGATGAACATCTTTCCATATACTTATTGTCCTTTATCCCCTTTCACTTTCTCTCTCCTCTTTCCCTCTCTCTCAAATACTTGTTCCAATACTTGGCTCATTATATAGTTTCTTCATCCCTTATTACAGTTAAAAGAGCTATTTATATATTCTAGATAAAAGGTGTTTGTTTTATTAATGGATGTATGGGTGAGTACATAGATAAATAGATGATAGCTAGATAGATAATAGATTAAATCATTTTAAAGATTGTGACTTTCTTGAGTTTTTACTTTCTTAGCAGTATCTTTCAAAGAACAGAAATCTTTTATTTTGACCCAATTAATTTTATCAAGTATTTCTTCTGTGTATCATGCTTTTGGTTGCCCCAGAGAACATGTCCTGTTTTCTTTCAGAATACTTGTATTCTAAGTGACTACTGTTGAGTCAATGATCAATGTCAAGTTAACTTCTGGGCATAGTATGAGGGAAGGGCTGAAGTTTATCTTTTATACAAATACAAAGACACAGAATCATTTGTTGGAAAAACTTAATTTTCCAGTTGAAATGTCTTGGAATATAGGTCAAAACAGCAACAAGAACAACAAAAATAAATGCCCATTTGTATGTGTCTGGGCTATCTCTTCTATCTATATTTTTATCCTCTCACCAATAACACAGTACTTTAATTTTTATAGCTTTAGAGTAGGTCTTGAAATCAAGTAATGTATGTTGTCAGTGTTTTTCACTTGCTTTGGCTATCCTCAGCTGATAGCACTATGATACAAATTTCAGGAAGATGGCAGAGGAGAAGCTGGAGGCTAAACAAGCTCTCACATAGAAAGCAGTTTTAGTGTTCCAGTGAACAGTCCTAGGCTAGAGAATCACACCAAGTATGCCATCACAGTACAGAGAGTTTGGCCAGAGAGGGAAAATCCAGGCAGCTTGGTAAAGGAGACAGATCTGAGCACTTGCTGGTAGCTGCGGCTGTGGTGGTGGCAGCAGTGGCAGCAGCTTCCACGGCCACCATTTCAATAGAGAGAGTCAGGGACAAAGGCGCCGGACCCAGTGTGTGAGTGGATTCTACTCACCACCAGCAAGAACTGACAAGGAGCAGAAATCTCCATACTGCTGATTGCAGACCAGGGAAGGCCCAGGAACCAAGAATGTGGCATGAGTAGACCCAAGACATACTCACTCCTCCTCACAGAGCAGCAGTGGGAAAGTAGCCCCTCTCCCACCACCGGAGAAGATCTCCATCTTTCGGAGCAGCTAGCTCCAACTCAGCCATACAAGGGACAAGGGTCTCATATCTAAAATGTACTTGGAACTCAAAAAATTAAATCCCACAACAACAAATCTTCAAAGAAGCAAGTGCCTGATAAATAAGTGGGCTAAACAAGAGCAAAGAGACAAACGGTATAAGTGGATGCTAAATCCAAAATGTTAGGTGATACGACAAAAGTAACAGGACTTAAGAAACAAAGAACTCTCACTCACCAGGTCGAACCACTACTAAATATCCCCATGCTGCTGATCACATGTATGGTGTATATGTGATCACCGTTATATGTTATAGACTGTGATAGACAATTTGCTCCAGGAAAGTTAGAATGAACTTGTGACTTTAAATGAGCATCATTATTCCACAATACTGTGAAATTCAGGAAATTATGTAATCACTTAATCACAATTAAAAAAAAAAAAAAGAACCTCGGGGAAGGTAGGGAGGGAAGGCATGGTAGGGGGAAAACAATGGAGGGGGTAACAATGCTCAATAGGAAGTGTACTCATTGTGTTGCTCATGTAACTGTAACCCTCTGTATAGTATCTTTACAATAAAAAATTTAAAAAAATAATAAAAAAAATAAGTGGGCTAAAGGCTTAAAGAGAGACTTCTCTGAAGAGGAAATAAGAATGGCTATAGACAGATGAAGAAATGCTCAACTTCTTTAGCCATAAAAGAAATATAAATCAAAACAACATTGAGATTCCACCTCACCCCTGTTAGAATGGTTATAAGCAAGAACTCTAATAACAACAGATGCTTGAAGGGTTGTGGACAGAAGGGAACCCTACTGCATTGTTGGTGGGAGTCTAAAATTGGAAAGCAATATGGGGGTTCTCAAAAGACTCCACATAGAGCTCCCCTATGACTCAGCAATCCCACTTTGGGGCATTTACCCAAATGATCACAAACAAGACCATACTAAAGCTACCAGCACATCTATATTTATTGCAGCATTATTCACCATAGCTAAGATATGGAACCAACCCAGATGCCCCTCAGTAAATGAATGGATCAAGAAAATGTGGTATATCTATACAATGGAATTCTATGCCTCCATCAGAAACAATGACATTGCCTCATTTGTTAGGAAATGGAAAGACTTGGAAAAACTTATATTAAGTGAAGTAAGCCAGGCCCAAAGAAAGATAGGACTCATGGTTTCCCTTATTTGCAATAACTAGTATATGTCTAGGACAAGAAGAAAAGCTCAAAAGCTATGTACATATGACCAGATAAGATGAAGTTAAGTGAAATGAACCCCAAGATAGGGACACAAGTGGTTTTTTTTCTATCTTGCTATTGTTTCTATCGTATTTATAAGGTACCATGTGATTTTTTTTTGTTGCTTTGTATGGTCCTCCCCCACAGTATAACCTCTGTTTTCACCTCTGTTGTCTGTATAATTTTGGGAGGGTAAGGGAAAAAACAAAATGTTTAAATAGGGATACAGGTTGACCCACTGTAACAATGAGATGTACAAGACACTATGTTGAAAAATGAACTTTACAATTTAGGTGGGGGGAGGGGGGAACGGAGGGAGGTGGTATAGTTGTGGAGATGGGAGGGAAGGGATGGTAGGTGAAAAACAAAAGAGGAGACAACAATGCTTGATAAGAAATGTACTCATTACCTTGCTCATGTAACTGTAACTCTCTGTACAGTATTTTCACAGTAAAAAAAAAAAACATTAAAAATAAATAAATAAATTTCAGAAAACACCATGCAGATTTCTTCAAAAGGAATGCTGGAATTCTTATTTAAATTTGGTTGAATCTATAAAACAACTTGGCAAGTATTGACATCTTTTCCCCAGATTTTCTAGTTCATTGAAAGATGTTATTGACATATTTCTTAATTACCTCTTGAATTTTATTGATATTGGTTTTGGTATCCCATTTTACATCTCTAATTTTATTAATTTGAATCTTTCATGTTTGTTTTGATTAGTTTAGGTAAGGGTTTGTCAACTATGGTTATTTTTTCCAGGAATCAGCTCGGTTTCACTGACTCTGTGTATCATTTTTTTTTAGTCTTTATTTCATTTAGTTCTGTTTCTATTTACTTCCATTAGTTCCATTCAGTTCCATTTCTGGACGCTCTGGTGTGAGGCTTGAACCCTCTAAGGTTAACTGAAGCTCTTTCTTTCAAGCTCATGCTTTCAAGTTGCTTACTTGATGATTTTCTAGGCTGTGGCTTCACATAACTAGCTTTCTAGATCTTGGGTCTTCAGATGGCCCTGCTCCCATGATTACACTAGCAATAATTCTGTACTGGCCCTGTGCCCATATTCCACTAGACATTGCCTTCATGGAGATCCTCCACAATGGTTCTGACCCCAGAAGTCCATTGGACATTGCCCTGGTTTGGGATTTCTGTATTGGCTGTGCTTCTGCAGCAGGTGTCTGTCTAGGCTCTGGGGTCTCTGAGGCACCTTTGTAATTGAAGGGAAGTAGACATGTTTCTACAGCTCAGACACTGTGTACCTGGGACTTAACATCACATGGATGCCACTCTGATTGACTCCTTTTGCCCTCAGCAGAATGAACCACATCTTGAGTCTCACCTGAAACAGCCAAGGCTTATTGCACTGGAATAGGAGAGCAGAGTCCCTATGGTATCTCTGGGCAGTAAGCCTCAAGTTTTCCTCAATCTATTCTACAATTTGAGGTTCTCCTGGGTATTCTCCTGAAGAATCAGAAATTATCTTCAGAGTAATTCCATCATTTTCCTGTTAGATTTCTTGGTACCCTTCCAGGCATATTAAATCTCAAAATGATTGTCTGGTGACACTCTAGCTTCTCTCTCCTAAACACACTTAAAAATATTTTTATTTGGCCAAACATTTTTTTTGCTGGTCATGGGGCCTGAAATCTGGGCTTCAGCTCTAGGCTAGCGCTCTACCACTTGAGCCACAGTGCCACTTCCGGCTTTTTCTACTTATGTGGTACTGAGGAATCGAACCCAGGGCTTTATACGTGCAAGGCAGGCACTCTACCACTGAGACACCTTCCCAGCCCTTATCTTCCTGAATTTTATAATAACTAGTTAGGAGAATCTACACTCAACCACTGACAAATCACTTTTCAGTTGTTTACTGCATAGAATCCTAGAATAAAGTCAATTTAGGAAAGCTTCCTCCATTTTACAGTACCAGGCCCCTCATTGCCATTTGAGACATCAATGTAAATCTTCACTGTCAAAGCCACATAAAGATTTTTAAGATCATAAGATAATTTATGCTTTCCCTATTGTGCTTCTTTCTCTTCTGATCCATCACTAGAATCACCTTTAATGCTCCATTCATGTTCATAAAGGATTTTTTTCACGTTTACTTCAATACTGTTCAAGACCAATGCATACTACATTATCCAGTTTCAATGCTGCTTCCACATTTTCAGATATTTAGTGCAGCAATACTTCCTGCCCAATTTCTTTCTTAGTCTACATTTTGCTACTGTAACAGAACCTGAGACTGGACTATTTATAAAGAACAAAAATTTGTTTACCATATTAGAATCTGAGGAATCCACAATCAAGACACTGGCATCTGGTTAGGGACTTCTTCCTCTACTTCATACAACAAAAAGCATATAGAGGCAATCTCAAACTAGTAAGCCCAATCCCACCCCCCAATTTTTTCCTGTTGGTTTTTTTAACATTTAAAATATTTTAAGTATTTTAAATGATACATAAAAAGAAAATTATACAAATTATAGGGTGCAATGTAATCCCTTGATAAATGTATATATTACACAATGTTTGTCAGATTATACATAGATAACTCATAGAAAATATTCAAAATTTTATCATCTACCTTTTATAAACACACAGTATATTATTGTTATCCAAAGTCAGGCTACTGTGAATTAGTATACTAGAACCTCTTATGCCATTATTCTTTTTTAACAAAAGGTATTGTATGGACAATTATAGACTCACATACAAGTGTATAACCTCCTTCTCCTTCACCCTGTCTCTTTCTCTTTGTCCACTCCTCTCAAATAGAAAAACATGGGATATAAAAATTAAAATATTATAAATCTATGCCCAATAAAAAGTGACTATAAATTAGCCAATTATACAGACACTTCCACTTAAACAGAACTACAAATGCTTAGTCACCTTTTTCTTTATATAGAAATAACACAAACATACTTGGTAGGATGATTCTGACAAAAAGTCAGAAATACCAAAAAAAAAAAAACCCTCTAGTTTAAGAAATGGTCTGAACTATGTTTTAAAAGCACTAAATTAATGTAAACCCCATCAAGTCCTTTTTATAGTAGTACCAAAGCATTCTTGAAGGCTGATCCCATGTGGTTAAAAGACCTTACATTGAGTGCTACTTCAATAAACTGCTGCATTGATGATTTATGGAACAAATTCCTACCACAACACCTCCTTGTGATTTTTATTTCATACACTGCATTTTTCTTTTGAATTTATCACTTTGTTCTTTTTTTATATTTTCTATTTCCCTGGACTACTGCTTACCTTTCTATTTATTGTGAGTATTCTTCCCTTTAATTATAGATGTAATTAACAACTGTTGTACTTATGTGATAACTACAACCTCTGAATCCTCTTGGAACTATTGTTTGTAGTTTTGCAAGTGGCTCATATTTTACTGGCTCTTCATATATTCAATAATATAGATTGCTTTTTGGACACAACAAATATTATATTGCAGAGACTGTGTTACCTTATATTGTTCTGCAAGGTGGCAGTGATTAAAAGCTAATTTTAAGCTTTTTCTTGCCTGTAGTCAAATGAACATTAGATCTCAGTTTAGACTGCTTTCAAACTGTTGCACAAAGTTGGGTATGAGGGCAAATGAATGTAAATGGAGAAAATGGAGGACTGGAGATCCCAAGCCAGCCTGAACCCACAAAACAGTCTCAGAAAGAAGAAAAACTAGACTTACACAGCCCAGGATTTGGTGAAGTTTTTACAAAGAATGTATGGTTACCCTTTTCTGTATTTCTTTTTTGTCTATCCCTGTGCAGGACCCCTGGCAGATACTTTTACAATATTTAACCTAAAACTCCTTCCTCTTGTCATAAAGAAAATAGGATTCTAACCAGAATTTTCTGTATCCCATTCTGTGCCACAACTATGGCTTCCCCCAAAGTAAAACAGAACCCCTATCCCATAATGGTCACATTCTTCAAATTTCAATTCCCCCACCTATATGTGTCTTCTTTTGTTTGCTTTTCTCCCCACCAACCTAGAAAGTTGTTTGGTTGTATTTTTCCCAGGGTTTATTGTTGTTACTTTAAGTGTTGACTTATCAGAAATTTATTGCTCCATATAAGAAGCAGTAAAGTATAAATTAAAAATCAATTTTGTCTGTGTGTCACTACTAGAATACTGGGGCTTAAAAAACAAATGTGAATAAAAACCACATTCAGATTCTACCTCATCCCAGTTACACTGGCAATTAGCAAGAAAATAATTAATAGTAGATGCTGATAGGGATGTGGTCAAAAGGGAACACTACTGCATTTTTAGTGGGAATGTAAACTCGTTCAACCACTCTGGAAAGCAGTATGGAAGTTGCTCAAAAGACTACACATAGAATTACCCTATGATCCAGTAATCCCACTCCTGGGCATTTATCCCAACAAAGATAAACAAGGCCAAACTAAAGCCACCAACACAACTATGTTCATTGCAGCATTATTTTCCATAGCTAAGATAAGGAACCAACTCAGATGCCCCTCAGTATATGAATGGATCATGAAATGTGATGTGATGTGATGTGATGTGTGTGTGTGTGTGTGTGTGTGTGTGTGAATTCTATGCTTCCATCAGAAAAATGGCATCTCCTCATTTGGGCCTCTCCTCTTTCTTTGGGCCTGGCTTACTTCACTTAATATAATTTTTTCCAAGTCTTTCCATTTCCTAACAAATGGGGAAATGTCATTCTTTCTGATGGAGGCATAGAATTCCATTGTGTATATATACCACATTTTCTTGATCCATTCATCTACTGAGGGGCATCTGGGTTGGTTCCATATGTTAGCTATGGTAAATAATGCTGCAATAAACATAGTTGTGCTGGTAGCTTTAGTGTGATCTTGTTTGTAAACATTTGGGTAAATGCCCAAAAGTGGGATTGCTGAGTCATAGGGGAGCTCTATGTGGAGTCTTTTGAGGAACCTCCATACTACTTTCCAAAGTGGTTGAAAAAGTTTATACTCCCACCAACAATGCAGTAAGATTTCCTTCTGTCCACATCCCCTCCAGCATCTGTTGTTTTTAGAGTTCTTGATTTTAGCCATTCTAACTGGAGTGAGGTGGTATCTCAATGTCATTTTGATTTGCATTTCTTTTATGGCTAGGAAGGTTGAGCATTTCTTCATGTGTCTATTGGCTATCCTTCTTTCCCCAGAGACAAATTTATACCAGAGTCTATTTATTAATTTTCAATGAGCAACATCACTCCTGAGCAGGCTGAGAAATCATGTCGGCTTATTCTCCTCTCTAGGGAAACACTTCAAAATCAAAAGACCCAGAGGGAACAGAAGCAGGTCAGGTCTGAAGGAAGATGTTGATCAAATCCTAATATCTGTTCATCTTTTGCCCTCCCAGCCACCTATAGCTGAAGCTATGAATGCTTTCTCCCTGGCTTACTGAAACCTAAAACTGGGAAGGACATTTTCAATGTCATAGTAGGTTGGTATGTGGGATTATTGTTCCTCCTTTCCTTGCTGTTGACAATTTTTGTATTATCTAGTGACTATTGCATCTGAGCCAGTTCTGTTTAATCATGGTCATATTCCTGGCTATTTTCTACTATTTTTTTTATCTCATTCTTACCAGATAGTCTAGATATCACATGTCACCTAGATTTTCCCCTTTGTCACTTGAACCAATAAAAATTACACCACAGGTCTAATGCATCGCTTTTCTCCAATGTCAACATCATTGTTGTTGTTGTTGTTGTAATCATGGTCGTCGTCACCATCATCATCATCATCATCACATTCTAGTAATTCCAGTAAAGTGGCTTTCATTCTAGTAATTCCAGTAAAGTGGCTTTCCCTTGCATGATCCTATGCTATCATCCTGGTTGCCCTGTGAGATAGCATATAGTGCTATAATTATTTTTACTGTGTAGGAGAAGAATCCAGAGCTCAAAGAAATTATTGACTCAGACATAAGTAGCTAAATAGTAATGGAAACAGAACTGGGATCCATGCCTCATCCTTTCCACCCTTATGCATTTTTCCCTACTAAAACATTTCACCCAAGATGCCTATATATAAGTCCCAAGGCAAACTTCCTTTATTATCATCTCCAGGAAGGGGTTCTTGAAACAGTTTTATTTTATTTTATTGTAAAGATGCTGTACAGAGGGTTTACAGTTACATGAGTAAGGCAATGAGTACATTACTTGTCGATCATTGTTACCTCTTCCTTTCCTTGTTGTTGTCCTACTATCCCTTCCCTCCTCCACCTCCCCCATTCCTCTCCTCCCTCCTCATCCCCCCACCCAAAGTTGTAAAGTTCATTTCCAATATACTGTCCTGTGGGTATCCTTGTTGCAACGGGTCATCCTGTGCCCTTGTTGAAAAAGTCTTTAATGGTCCCCCCAGGTGTTTCTTTATGTGTGTGTGTGTGTGTGTGTGAGAGAGAGAGAGAGAGAGAGAGAGAGAGAGAGAGAGAGCACCTTACTGTGACACTGTGACCTGAACTCAAGGCCTCGCACTTGCTTAGCTTTTTCTCTCGAGAATGGTATTTTACTACTTGACCTATACCTCCAATTCCAATTTTGGTTGTTAATTGAAGAGAAGTGTCTCTCATATTTGTCTGTCCAGATTAATTTTGACAAGATCATCAGATCTCATATCCTGAATAGATAGGATTACAGGTGTGGGGGCATCAGTAGGTAATACTTCTGAATAAGCAAAATGGCAAGTAGCACACATCACTATGCCTATCAATGTTAGCCTGTCAGTGTCTCCTTTCCCCTGTATCATGCTAAAAATATCCTGGAAATATGATGCAATTATTGACTACCACAGACTAGGTAATTTATGTATTTATTTAATATAATTTTATTATCTTTAAGTTGTATGAAAGAGTTGTCATTCAATAAAGCAGTTTATGAATCAATGCATCTTGATCAGTGTCACCCATTTCAACATTCTCCCCATTCCTCCTAACCCTATCCCTTATCTCAATTTTCTTAATTTTCTAGGTTTTACTCTGAATTTTGTGATTACATTGTCCCCCTCTTCCTCCCTTCATTCATCTACCCCCCCCCCCACTTGATCCTACTCCCATTTTCAAATAAATATTTCCTGGTATTTATTTTGTTGGATTGTCAGTTAAGCTATGGAATAACACTGTTTGGGTTTTCCCCTTAATCTGTCATATTTTGGTTAATACATATTTGTGTACACTTGCATAACACTCCAAAGTGTTTACTTATATATTTATTAACTAATTCTAGCTTCCACATATGAGAGAAAACATGCATCTTTGTCTCTCTGAACCTGACTGATTTAACAACATCATTTTTTCCATTTCTTTGCAAATGATGCAAAATAATTCTTCCTAATGGATGAGTAAAATTCAATTGTGTATGTACAATATATTTTCTTGATCCATTTGTCCACTGAGGAGTATCTGGGCTGATTCCATGTCTTAGCTATGATGAATAGTGCTACAAAGAACATAGCTGTGCTAGTGGCTCTACTGTATCCTTGTTTGTAATCAGTTGCATAAAAGCCCAGGAGTGGAATTGCTGGATAGGGTTATTCTATGTTTTTGGTTTTTTTTTTGAGGAAATCCCATAATGCTTTCCAGAGTGGTTGGAGAAATTTACATTTCCACCAACAGTGTACTAAGGCTCCTTTTCGCCTACATCAGTGCCAGCATTTGTTATTGTTGTATATTTGATGATGGTCATTCTGAGTTGAGACAGAATTTCAGTGGGTTTTTTGGGGGTCTGGTCATGGGGCCTGAACTCTGGGCCTGGACACTGTCCCTCAGCTCTTCAGCTCAAGGCGAGAGCTCTACCATTTGAGCCACAGCACCACTTCTGGCTTTTTCTGCTTATGTGTTGCTGGGGAATTGAACCCAGGGCGTCATACATGCAAGGCAAGCACTCTGCCACTGAGCCACCTTCCCAGCCCCCTTCAGTGTTGTTTTGATTTACATTTCCTTTGTGGCCAGAGATGTTGAACATTTCTTCATATGTCTATTGGCCATTTTTACTTTTTCTTCTCAGAAGTCTCTCATTAGCCCATTTATTAATTGGGTTATTGAGCTTTTAAAGGACTTAGTTTTTTAGACTCTAGGTATTTTGTATATTAAGACATTGTCTGATGCATAGCTGGTAAAAATAATCTTCTATTCTGTAAACTGTCTTTTTAGCTTATTAGCTATGTCCTTTGATGTGCAGCAAATTTTAGTTGGATACAATGCCAAGTCTTTCATTTATCTGGTGTGCTTCTAGATCTTTACTTAAAACATTCTCTTTCCTGTGCCAAGGAGTCTCATTACTTCTACTCCTTTCTGTAATAGTTCATGGTTTCAAGTCTTACATTGAGGTCTTTGATTCATATTAAATTGACGCTGGTTCAAGGTAATGGATGGGGATCCATTTTCAGTTTTCTTCATATGGATAACCAGTTCTCCCAGCACCATTTGTTTAAGAGACTCTTCCAGCTTATGTTTTTTGCTCCCTTATCAAATATTAGATGGCCATAGGTCTGCGGGTTTATTTCTTGGCCTTCTGTTCTCTTGGTCCTCAGGTCTGAGTGCTATTATCAAAGCTGTTTTCATTACTATAGCTCTAGTGGAGTTTTTAAGTTTGGAACTGTTTTACTTTCAGCACTACTATTCCAGAAAAATCAGTTGCCTTTCTGTACACCAACAGTAAGAAGATAGTGACTGAAAATCAGGAAGGCAACTCCATTGCAGTAGTCTCAAAAAAGTACCTAGGAATCAACCTAATCAAGGAAATGAAGGGCCCCTACAACAAAAATCAAACATTTCGAAGAAAGAAATTGAAAATAGAAGGAAATAGAAAAGTCTAGTATGGTTCTGGATGAAAATGGCAATGCTGTCCAAAGTAATCTACAAATTCAATGCAATAGTCATCTAACTCAGAACATTATTCTTTACTGAGATAGAGAAATAATCCAAAAGGTCATATGAAACCACAAAAGGTCCCCAAATCACAGATTGGGTAATTTATTATGCATAGAAATATACACTATGTTGGAAATGAACTTTACAACTTGCGGGGAGAAAGGTGGGGGGAGAGAAAGTGGGGGGAAAACAAGAGGGGAGGTAAAAATGTTCTCCAAGAAATGTACTCATTACCTTAATTATGTAACTTTAACCCCTCTGTTATCACCCTTACAATAAAATAAAATATTTTTAAGAGAATTATATTGACTCAGGGTTTATAGAGGATAAGAAGTTTTAGGATCAAACAGTCAGTGAACATCTGCCAAGATCTCATAGTAGAAGCGGAAAAAAAAGGAAGATGGAGAGAGAAAATAAAGGAAGATAGGGAACAATGGATGGAGGAAGGAAGAGAGAGAGAGAAAAGAAAGAAAGAGAAGGAGAGAGACCCATAGCCTTCCTAATCACCTTTCATTAGGTTCCATGTCCCAACACAGTTGCACTGGGCTTTAGTTTTCCAATATATGCTTTTGGGGAAGCATACTTAAACTGTATGTCATGTTTACATTTTCGTAGGTGTTGAAATCCCAGTATTTTTAAGAACTTTTATTCCTTGATAGGGACCACTCTCTAGCTCGGAAATCACCTCAGAGGTCTTTAGGTGTAATTCCTATGCACTTTTTTTCCTGAGATTTCACCACTAAAAGACCTCAACACTTAAAATTCCTTTCAATCTTCTTTTACATGTGTCAAATAGTTCATTTTTTTCTGGAGCTTGAACACAGGGCCTCATTCTCTCATTTGGCTTTTTTGCTAAATTTTAGAGCTTCACCACTTGAGCCATACCTGTGCTTCCAGCTTTTTGCTTGTTCAACAGAGGTAAGAGTCTCAAATACATTCCTTCTCCAAGCTAGATTCACACTGTAGTCTTCAGATCTCAGCCTCCTGAGTATCTAGGAGTTCAGGTATGAGCCACTGAAGCCCAGCTGTTATATTACTTTTTGTCGCCATGTTAAAGCAATTTCTTCTCCAAATCAAAATATTGCAGCCAACTAGTATTCTATAATGCACAGCCTTGTATTTTCTATAAAACTGGGAACTTTCCATTTTAAGTAGGTTTTTCAGATCAACAATTGCAAAGCATTGCTTGAAATGCCCTTTATGACTGGCTCATGTTACCTCACAAATTCCTCTTTAAGGAGACAAACAATCTACTTTGGGAACGAAGGAGGAAATAACAGAGGAACCATAAGAAAGGAAGCTACCTAGACGAGCATACCTACACCACCTTGGCTGTGTGGGGTCTAATCAAGTTAATCAGAAATACAGTTCAACAGTAAGTAAGCTTTGATCTTCAAACCTTCCTATACCTCATACTATTTTTACTGCATATTTCTCTGTGGGACCATACAGACTGTCAGAAGACAGGATTTTAGGATCTTGAGTTCTGCCTCTTGTCTTCTTTTACCTACCTCTTCTCCTTATCCTCAGTTGTTCTCTCTCCTTCCCTGCCAATTCTCTCTTCCTCTCTCCCTCTCCTTCCTCTCTCTTTCATCTCTCTCCCTCTCCTCTTCTCTCTTCTCTCTCCTTTCTCTGTGTGTTTTTCTGTGCCTTTCTCTCTCTGTCATTCTGTCTCTGTCTCTCCTCTCTACTCTCCCCCTCCTCTTTTGTCTTCTATCTTTCTTGCTGTCTGTCTATATCTCAGTTTTTATCTCTGTCTTCTCTCCCTCTCATCTGCTCTGACTGTCTTTCTCTTAATCTCTTCTCTCTCTGTCTCCCTGTCTTTATCTATTTCTCTCTCCTCTTCTCTACCTCTGACTTTTTCTCTCTGTCTCCACCCCCGTTTATTCTAATCACAACCTGAGCATGTTAACAATCCTATCTTGAACAGAATTTCCTGTCTTCCTCCAAATTAAAGCATACTTTATCTCTCCTTGTTACTCAACACAATGCAATCAAACATGTCTTTCACAATCCCTAAAAATAAAATTCCCAGGGGATGACACTCTTTCTGTTTTGCAGCTAGCTAAAATAAGAACTATGTCAATGAGGAATGGTCACCTGGTAGTGGAGCAAAGAAACACAATTGACTTAGTTTTCTTTAATTTTCTTTTACTATAAACATGTTGTATAGAGGGGTTACAGTTATATGAGTAAGGTAATGAGTACATTTCCTATCGAGCATTGTTACATCTTCCTTTGTTTTTCCCCTACTATCCTTTCCCTCCTCACCTCCCAAACTCCTCCTTCTTCCACCAAGTTGTAAAATTCATTTTCAACATAGTGTCTTATACATCTCATAGTTACAATGGGTAAACCTGTATACTTCTTTCAGTATTTTGTTATTTCCCTTCTCCTCCCAAAATTAGAATAATGTATATACAAGATGCAGGACACTGGAATCAAATACAGTGGAAATAGGGGTTATACCATAGAAGGAAAAACATACAAAAGAAACAAAAAATCACATAGTACATTAAATACAACAGTAAAAAAGAAAAATATCTGTTTCCATATCTTAGGGTTCATTTCACTTGCCATTATCTTACATGGTCATATGTACATACCTTTTGATTTTTTCTGCTGGTCTAGTAAGATTAGCCTAGTTAATGCAAATAAGGGACCATTTGACCTATATTTCTTTGGGTCTGGCTTACTTCACTTAACATAAATTTTTCAAAATCTTTCCACTTCATAACAAAAGGGGCAATGTCATTCTTTCTGAGGGAGGCATAAAATTACACTTTATATGGAATTCTTGATCCATTTTATTGATTTTACTCTTGATCCATTCATCTACTGGGGAGCATCTGGATTGGCTCCATATCTTAACTATGGTGAATAATGCTATGATACACATAGTTGTGCAGGGAGTTTTAGTATGGCCTTCTTTTGATCCTTTGGGTAAATGCCCAAAAGTGGGATTGCTAGGTCATAAGGGAAGCCTATGTGTAGTCTTCTGAGGAACCTCTGCTTTCCAAAGTGGTTGAATGAGTTTCCACAGCCACCAACAATGCAGTAAGGTTCCCTTCTGTCCACATTCCCTCCAGCATCTGTTGCTATTAGATTTCTTGATTATAGCCATTCTAACTGGGGTGAGGTAGAATCTCAATGTCGTTTTGATTTGCACTTCTCTAATGGCTAGAGAAGTTGAGCATTTCTTAATGTGTCTATTGGCCATTCTTATTTCCTCTTCAGAGAAGTCTCTCTTTAAGTCTTTAGCCAACTTATTAATTGGTTGTTTCTTTCAGGATTTGTTGTTGGGAAACATAATATATTCAGTTTTAATTATATTTTAGATATGAGGCCTTTGTCTGTTGTATGGCTTTTGAAGATCTTCTCCCAGTCCATGGGCTTCTATTCATATTGCTAGCTAAGTGCTTTGCCTTGCAGAAGCTCTGCAGTTTCATGCAATACCATTTGTCCAACCTTTCTTTAATTTCTTGTGCTTCTGGGCCTGGACCAAGGAGCCCTAGAGTTTCTATTACTTCCCGTAATGTTTTCAGGGTATCTGCTTTGACTTCAAGGTCTTTGATCAATTTAGAGTTGATTCTGGTGCAGGGTGATATATAAGGCTCTAGCTTTAGTTTTCTACAGGTGATTAACCAATTTTTCCAGCACCATTTACTGAAGAGGCTGTCCTTCTTCCATTCTATCTTTTTTAGCTCCCTTGTTGAAGATTAGGTGGCTATAGGTCTGTGGGTTCATTTATGGGTTTTCAATTCTATTCCATTGGTCCTGAGATCTGTTCTTGTGCCAGAACCAAGATGTTTTGATTACTATGCCTCTGTCCTGAGTTTGAAATTTGGTATTGATATTCCTCCAGTTCTGTTCTTTCTGCTAAGGATTGTTTTTGCTATTTGGGGTCTTTTATTGTTCCATATAAATTTTTGGATTGCCTTTTGTATTTCCTTGAAGAATGAGATTGTGACATTGATAGATATGGCACTGAATTTGTAGATAGCCTTTGGCAGTATTGCCATTTTCATGATGATAATCCTCCCAATCCAGGAGCAGGGGGGGTTTTCCACTTTCTTAGTTCTGCTTTAATTACCTTTTCAGATCCTTGAAATTTTCATCATAGAGATCCTTCGCTTCTTTAGTTAACTCCTAGGTATTTTATTTTTGTGGGGCTGTTACAAAATGAGTTGCTTTCCTGATTTCAGCCACACTCTTCTCATTGTTGTCATTCAGAAAAGCCATTGATTTTTTTTCTTTTTTGTCAGTTGTGGGGCCTGAATTCTGGGCCTGGGCGCTGTCCCGCAGCTCTTCAGCTCAAGGCTAGCACTCTGCCACTTGAGCCACCGCACCACTTCCAGCCTTTTCTGCTTATGTGGTACTGAGGAATTGAACCCAGGGCCTTATGCATGTGAGGCAAGCACTCTACCACTGAGCCACCTTCCCAGCTCCAGCCATTGATTTTTGAGGGTTAATTTTATACCCTGCTACTTTGCCAAAATTTCAGATCAGCTCGAGTAACATGGGAGTGGAGTCCATGGGGTTCTTTAAATACCAGATCATGTCATCTGCAAAGGAGAGTTTTAGTTAATCTTTCCCTATTTGGATCCCCTTTATGTTTGCATCTTGTCTTAATGCTCAAGCTAGGCATTCTAATACTAAACTTAAGAGAATTGGAGAGAGTGGGCGTCCTTGTCTCATTCCTGAATTTAGAGGAAATGGCTTTAGTTTTTCTCCATTAAGTTTAATGCTGGCTGTAGGTTTGTCATACATAACCTTTATTATACTGAAAAATGTTCCATGGATTTCTAGTTTTTCCAGAGCTTTCATCCTTAAGGGGTTTTGGATCTTGTCAAATGCTTTTTCTGCATCTAATGAGAAAACCATGTGTTTCTTATCCTTGCTCTTATTGATGTGATGATATATAACAATTGATTTGTGTATATTGAACCAGTTTTACATCCCTGAAATGGATTCTGTTTGATCATAGTGTATTATTTTTTTGATGAGTTGTTGAAGTCCATTGGCCAAAATTTTGTTGAGATGTTTTACATTGATGTTCATCAAAGAAATCAGTCTATAGTTCTCTTTCTTTGATGAGTTGCTTTTTTTTAATGAGTTTCTTTGATGAGTTTTGGGACGAAGGTTATGATGGCTTCATAGAAAGAGTTTGGTAGTCAACTTTCACTTTCAATTTCATTGAAGACTTGGAGAAGAATTGATTTGAGTTATGCTTTGAAGGCCTTGTAGAATTCAGCTATGAATCCATCTGGTCCTGGGCTTTTCATTGGTGGAAGTTATCTTATTGATGTTTCTATTTTGATGTTGATATGGGTCTGTTAAGTTGGTTTCAATCACCTTGGTTTAGTTTGGGCATGTCAATACTTGCTAGAAATAAGTCCATTTCTCCAGATTCTCAAACTTATTAGCATAAAGATTTGAGAAGTATTCCCTTATAATATTCTGAATCTTGGTTGTTTCTGTAGTGATGTTTCCGTTCACATCACTGAATTTGTTTATTTGGGTGTGTTCTCTTCTTTTCCTGCTAAGATTTGCTAAGGGTCTATCAATTTTGTTCATTTTTTTCGAAGAACAAACTTTTGTTGATTCTTTCGATAGTATTTTTTTGGACTCTAAGTCATTTAATTCTGATTCAATTTTTTCCATCGACTGGATTAGGTGTTGACTTGTTCTTTTTCAAGGATCTTCAGGTGTCTCGTTAAATTGTTGGTTTCAGATCTCTCCAATTGGCTGATATAAGAACTCAGAGCTATAAACTTGCCTTTGCTGTGTCCCAGAGGAGTTGGTAATTTGTGTGTTCATTTTTGTTAAATATCATGAACATTTTGTTTTCCTTTCTAATTTCTTCCAGGACCCACTGGTGGTTCAGCAGTGTGTTGTTCAGCCTCCATGTGTTTGTTACAGGACTGTCTTTGGCGGCTTTTGGTGTTGAATTCTAATTTTATTCCCTAGTGATCTGAGAGCATGCAGGGCATAATTTCAATGTTTCTGAATTTGCTCAAATTTGCTTTGTGACCTAAAATGTGTTCTATTTTGGAGAATGTTCTGTATGCTGCTGAGAAGAATGTGTATTCTGATGCTGCTGGGTGAAATATTAGATGTCTGTTAAGTCTATAATCTATGCAATTGTTTAGATCCGAGGTTCCTCTGTTGAGTTTTTGCCCAGTTGATCTATCCAGCGGGGATAGTGGTTTGTTAAAGTCCTGAATAATTAATGTCTTTGGATCTATGTGAGATTTGAGGGAAAGTAGTGTTTCTTGGTTAAATTTGGGTGGTCCGTTATTTGGTGAATACATATTCAGAACTGTAATATCCTCCCGAAGAAAAAATCCCTTAATTAGTGTGTAATGACCTTCTTTATCTCTTCTTGCTAACTTTTTTTAAAAAAATTTTATTGTGAAAATACTGTACAGAGGGGTTGCAATTACATGGGCAAGGTCATGAGTACATTTCTTATCAAGCATTGTTGCCTCCTCCTTTGTTTCCTCTTCCCATTCCTTCCCATCTGCACCCACACACCCCTCAGCCAAAGTTGTAAAGTTCATTTTTCGACATAACGACTTGTACCTCTCATTGTTGAAGAGCTCAGGGACAGTGCCCAGGCCTAGAGTTCAAAATCCACGACTGACAAAAAAAAAAATCTTCTTGCTAATTTTAAGTTGAAGGCTATTTTGTCTAATATTAGGATTGCAACTCCCTCCTGTTTATGGGGGCCATTAGCTTGGTAGAATAAATTCCAGTCTTTCATTTTCAGAATATGTTTATTGTTGTGGGTAAGGTGTGTCTTTGAAGACAGGAGATAGAAGGATCTTGCTTTTTGATCCAACTAGATAATCTATGTCGCTCAAATGGAGAGTTAAATCCATTAATATTCAGAGTTGGGGCCGAGGGGTGTTTGGTAGTTCCTCCCATATTATCCACCTTCTTGTGGGCTATGCCAACTGGGTTCCTCCTATGATTCCTGGATTTTCTGTTTGGGGGTTGTTTCTTGGCCTGTTTTTATGCTCTTTTTTGTTTTCTATGTATAGGACATCTTTAAGAATCTCTTGTAGGGCTGGGAAGGTGGCTCAGTGGTAGAGCGCTTGCCTTGCATGCATGAGACCCTGGGTTCGATTCCTCAGCACCACATAAGCAAAAGGCTGGAAGTGGTGCTGTGGCTCAAGTGGTAGAGCGCTAGCCTTGAGCTGAAGAGCTGAGGGACAGCGCCCAGGCCCAGAGTTCAGGCCCCACGACCGGACCCAAAAAAAAAAAAATAGAATCTCTTGTAGGTTTGGTTTGGTGGAGATGTATTGTCTCAATTTTTCTTTGCTGTAGAAGGTTTTTATTTGACCTTCCATTAAGAAGGAGAATTTAGCTGGGTACAGTATTCTTGGTTGATAGTTGTCTTTAGGGCATGGAATACATCATTCCAGGCTCTTCTTACTTTCATTGTCTCTGCTGAGAAATCTGAAGTTATTCTGATTGGTTTCCCTTTATAGGTGATTGATCTGTTCTCCCTAATAGCTTTACAGATCCTTTCCTTGTTCTCATTTGATCCTGTGCGGATTACAATGTGAAGGTGGGATGTCCTATTTTGGTCTGGTCTATTTGGGGTTCTAAAGGATTCTTGTATATGAACGGGCCTGTCTTTTTACATGTTTGGGAAGTTCTCTCCTAGGATCCTGTTAAATAAATTTCCTAGACCACTAACTTCTGTCTCTAGGCCCTCCTCTACATCCATTAGCCTTAAATTAGGCCTTCTGATTGTGTCTTTTCAATGTTGAATGGATATATTTTTTGGATTTGTCTTGAATACTTGTTTGTTCTTTCTCGATAATGTCTAGGCTGTCTTCAATCCCAGAGATTTGATCTTCTGCATGGTTTAACGTACTGCCATGACTTTCTTCTTTGTTTTTTATTTCCTTTCCTTCTAATTGGTTGGCTTAGATAGCTTCAAATTCTTAGTTGGAGCTTTGTTTTTAGATTTTGTATGAACCTCTTTAATTCCTTGATTTGGTTTTCAGTTTTCACTCTCAAATCCCTTAGTTGAGTGGTTATACTTTCATTGGACTCCCTTCCTTCTTTGGACTTCATTATTCCCTTTTTGATCTCTATGGATTTCCCAGCTTTCCATTTGTGGATTCCATAAATGCCTCTGTTAATCTTTGGTTAGCCTCATCACACTCACTCATTTCCCTACCATGCTCACACAAAGCCCTTGCAGGCATTGAATCTTTTCATTATACTAGTAGTGTTTGTAGAGCTTTTTGGAAGCTCTCCTCTAGTTTATTCATTAACTGCTCTGTTGCCTGATTATCATGAGCAGGAGTTGAGATATTTGGAATTGCCCTTTTTCTTGTGTTTCTATGTCTTATTCTGCCCATTTGAATATGAAATCAAAATCAATTCCATACCAGAACACTATTTTAGGGCAAGCATCCAACCAGACCCTTGTAATTGCACATATTGTTTGATGCAGTCAAAATAAATACAGATACAATATAGTTCAGCAACAAACAACTAGGGATCAATGGACTAAGAAAATCAAAGAAGGGGCTGGGAAGGTGGCTCAGTGCTAGAGTCCTTGCCTTGCATGCATGAGGCCCTGGGTTCGATTCCTCAGCACCACATAAGCAAAAAGAAAAAAGCCGGAAGTGGTGCTGTGGCTCAAGTGGTAGAACACTAGCCTTGAGCTAAAGAGCTGAGGGACAGCGCCCAAGCCCAGAGTTCAGGCCTCATGACCGGACCCCCAAAAAAAAGAAGAAAAAAAAAAAAAGAAAAGAAAATCAAAGAAGGATTTGGGGACCAGAAATTAATAGGTCTAGGGAGAACTGTGAGGAGAAAATAAGATTAGCGCAATGAGGGGAGGAAAAAAGAAAGAAGGAAAATAACCAAGACTACAATTCAGAGAAAGGAAAAGAAAGAAGGAAAGTAGAAGAGAAATAAAGAAAAAGGAAAAAAGAAAAATAAAAAATTTAAAAATGAAACCCTTAAAAATGATGTAATTATAAAGAAATAATACCACAAGTATAGGAGTAAGGCTGAGATTTTATGAATTTAATAATTGATATCTGAATTAAGCATTTACACAATGAAGAATAAGGTCTAATAATCGAAGACAGGTATGTGTCTGGGGATGAACAGAACAGCAATTATTTAAAGAAAAATAAAAAGGACCAAAAGGGAAACGAGTAAAAAGAGTATTAAAAAAAAATAAAATAAAAATGATGAAAAAATTAGAAAACTTTTTTTTTAATTTAAAATAAAATTAGGTAGAAAAAAGAATTCTTTGATTGGGTGGGGAGGAGGGGGAATCTTGTGTCTCCCATGTCCATAACCAGTCTCTTGGTGGAATCTCTGGTTTGCTTGTGGTGTTTGGTTTTCCTGGGGCTTAGTTCATTTCTTAAATCAGTTTTCTTTAGAAGGTAGAAGGAAGCTCTACCTTACGAGCAGGGAAACTTTATGACCCTCCTCCCAGACTGGTTCAGTGGCAGGGTGATCTGCTTTGATTGTTACAAAAGAAGGAGATGGCTTTTTCTTGGGAACTTGGAGTTTCTGTGAGGGAGCTAGGTTGTGGATAAGGTTGTGGCCTGTCAGCAATCAGTAGCTTTTCACTGAGGGGCTAGCTCTTGAGACATGCAACCCATCCTGGAACCATTCTCAGGATTTATGCTATCCAATTTACAATTGTTTTTCTGTTACCCTGCTGCACCTGGAATTGCTGCAGATGGGTGGGGCCATCTCTGGCTCTGTTTACCCAGTGAAGAAATTTGCCCCACCCTGGGAGGAGCTTTCGCTACCTGGGAAGGGCTCCTTTCCCTGGGGGTGGTCAGGTTCCATTGACCTGTTGAAAGGCTCCCATTGTCTTCTTCCTAGGCCTGAGTTTTGTGCTAGCTAATCTGCCCGGTCATTGTCAGTATGAAAGATGGAATTCTCTGGTGGTGGGGAGGGGTTACCTTCCCAAGCTGCTCTGTGAGAAGGAGTGGGACTCTTTTTGGGGGTACACACACCTTTCAAAAGCCTTGATTTCCAGGCCATCCATGGTCTGCGACTGTCACCAACAGGATGAAGATTTCTGGTCTTTGCCAGTTTCTTGCTTGTGGTGAGTAGAATCTGCTTGCACACCATCTCTGGCACCTTTGTCCCATGCTCTGTCTGTTGATATGTCACTGCAGACACTGGCAAGTGCTTAAATCTGTCTCCTTAAATAAGATGCCTGAATTTTTCCTCTCTGTACTATGATGACACACTTGGTGTGACTCTAGCCTTGGATTTTTCACTGCAACACCAAAACTGGTTTCTACATGAGCGCTGGTTTAGCCTCCAGCTTCTCCTCCATCATCTTCCTCCTGGAAATGACTTAGTTTCTTGATGAATGTCATTAGCTAAGTCTCTTGACCACTCTGGACCTTATTTTCTTTAAATGACCCATAAGGGAAGAGGACTTGGCAAAAAGCTGTTCTTGTCAAGCACTAGTGGCTCACATCACACCTGTAATCCTAGCTACTCAAGGGGCTGAGATCTGTGCATTGTTGTTTAAAGGCAATCCAGCCTGGAAAGTTCATGAGACTTTTTTGTCCAATTAATGACAAAAAAAAAGCCAAAAGTGGATCTGTGGCTCAAGTGTTAGAGTGTTAGCCTTGAGCAAAAAAGCTAAGGGAGGGGCTGGGAAGGTGGCTCAGTGGTAGAGTGCTTGCCTTGCAATGCATGAGGCCCTGGGTTCGATTCCTCAGCACCACATAAGCAAAAACAAAAAAAAAAGCCAGAAGTGGCGCTGTGGCTCAAGTGGTAGAGAGCTAGCCTTGAGCTGAAGAGCTAAGGGACAGCACCCAGGCCCAGAGTTCAAGCCCCACAACCGGACCCAAAAAAAAAAACAACAACAAAAAGCCAAGGGACAATGCTAGACCATAAGTTCAAACCACACACACGCAGACACACACATACACAGAAATAAGCTATTTTCTAACTCTAATGTACATAACCCTAGTATCTCACACTTCACTTCAAACACAGCAATTTAGCTTTTATCTGTTGTATGAACAGTCTAACCACTAAACTATTTTAAACTATTTTCCTAAAGAGTTTGTAATGGCCAATTCCATCCTACCATGTTATCAGGGAAAAAAATAGGCATATTTCTTTTGGCTTATCAAAAAAAAATCATGTGAGCTGTGCACTGGTGGCTCACCCCTATAATCTTAACTACTCAGGAGGCTGACACATCTGAGAATTGTGGTTCAAAACTAGTCTGGACAGGGAAGTCCATGACACTCATCTACAATTAACCACCAAAACTTGGAAATGGAGCTGTGCCTGAAGTAGTAGAGTGCTATTCTTGAGCAAACAGCTCAGTGACAGCATCCAGGGCATGAGTTCAAGTCCCATGACTGGCATTTTTTTTTTTGTTTTCTCGGTCGTGGGGCTTGAACTCTGGGCCTGGGCGCTGTCCCTCAGCTCTTCAGCTCAAGGCGAGCGCTCTACCACTTGAGCTACAGCGCCACTTCCGGTTTTTTTTCTGGTGGTTTATTGGAGATAGGAGTCTCACGGTCTCTCCTGCCCGGGCTGGCTTTGAACCGTGATCCTCAGATCTCAGCCTCCTGAGTAGCTAGGATTACAGGCGTGAGCCACCAGGGCCCGGCAATGACTGGCATTTTTGATGCATTATAGAGGAGAGGATTTTGGTAGGGACAGTCTTGTCATCAGTGTTATAAAATGATGGTGAAGGAGATATTTGATGGCCAACCATGGACATTAATGAATCATCACAGGCCTATCCTTAGCCCTTCCCTGATGCCTTATGTTCCATACATGTTAAGCACATCTTGTTGTCTGTAGCATTCTGCCTTCCATTGGATAAACATTTATGAATGTCTGATGCATTTGGGGTTTTAAAGTGAGAATAGAGTTAATATTATAAAAACCTTCACAGATTAATCCAATTGTTACAATCATATTTTGAGGCATCATATTCTCATTCATGATAAGAAAAACAAAAACTCAGAGAGGTTAATAGATTTGTAGCAAATCACATTTGTCATTGACTCAGCACATTAATTCATACTACAAGTAAACAGTGGATCCAAGATACAAACCTATTTTTGTTTTGCCTAACAAATTCTTTCATTAACTGAGAAATCCTCAGTTTCCTACTTGCTGAGATTTATAATTTGTTCTTTCCTTTCCCTTCCTGTAGCCATTGTCTTGATTCCTCTTCTGGACAATCCTAATTGCCTATTGCAAATGCCAGACAAGAGCTTCTAGTTTCTTATATGTCATTTTCCAGTCAATTCCTCATCTACTGGCAGTCATCTTTTTTCTTCTTTTTAGAAAATTATCTTTAAGTAGTTTTGTCCAAAGGGGTTTCAGTTCAACATGTCAGTTTATGAATACAGTACATCTTGATCAATGTCACCCCTTCCATCATTTTCCCCATCTCCCAACCTCACCTATCCCCTCAAGTTGTCCAGTACCATTTCCACATATTGATAATGAATGTTAAGGCTGTATTTACCCACTCTTCCTCTCTCTGTTTGTCTGACCCACTCTCCTTAATCCTCACCTTACCCACAATACTGCTCCCACGTTTTTAGACTATAAGTTAACTGTTCAAAGGATATATACCACTCAACTCCTTCCCTGCATATATCACTCTTCAGATAATTTATTTGTGTATATATGCATATGACATGCATGTTTTCATATGTTTCTAATTTAGATCTAACTTCCACATATGAGAGAAAATATGAGCTCTTTGTATCTCTGAGCCTGACTTACTTCACTTATATAATACAAATATGACTCTCATTTTCCTTCTTAACTATCCTCAGAACTCTCCCTCTGTCTTCAGAATAAAGTTATTCCATGAATAACATGAGATATTTCTTGACAATATCCAGGGACTTATACCACCCAAAGCCTTTAAGTCATCATTGATTTTGTTTTTCCCTTCACATCTGCATCTATCAAAAAACCCTGTTCAACTGGACTTCTAAAACATATCCCAAATTTACACAATTCATGCCACATTGACAGCTAACACTACTGGCTAAAACACTTATGATATTTGTCATCTAGTCCATTGCAACAACTTCGTGAATAATCTCCCTGCTGCACTTAGTCTCTCTGCAGTCTATTCTACATTCAATAATCAGAGTAGTCACTTCAAAGTACAAGCCTGATTGCCTTTCTCATCTGATGCTCACATCTAATGACTTCCTATTTCACTCAGAGAAAATTACCCACACAACTTTGTATAATCTGGCCCCTCTTCCTTCTCCCACTCTTAGATGTCTCTCAAATGTATCCAATTTTCCTCATATTAGGGCTTTTCCTAAGCAATCCCCTCTCTCCAAAATAATCTTCCACCCTAATATTTTATATAGTTTCTTCTCATCATTTTAACCTCAGATTAAATAAGCTGCCCTTAAAGAGACCTTTCTAGAATACCTAAGTAAAGTTTTTCCTAGTCATTCATCTGTATTGACTTATTTTAGGGACATCTATGTTTTTCATGTGACTGTAGGAAAGCTAGAACTCAGTGTCTGGGCACTGTCCCTTAGCCTTTTCTATTCTTGGATGGTTCTCTACCACTTGAACCACACCTCCACTTCTGGCTTTATTTTTGGTGGTTACTTGGCAATAAGAGTTTCATGGACTTTCCTTCCCTGCACTGGATTTGAACATCAGATCTCAGGCTCCTGAGTAGCTAGGATTACAAGTCTGAGCCATCAGCACCAGGCTAGTGCATCTCTTTAATCAGGTGCATCTACTTTTGATACAGAATTTCCTGCTCTTGCTCTCAGTAAGCAGAACTCACTAGATTTCAGTCCTGTATTGGGCAATGCCTGGATGCTTGCCAATGTTGCTGTAGCCTCCTGTTCCTGTCTTGGGTGTTCAACAAATGAAGTTCAGAAACAAAAGAAAGTGAATTCAGTAAAAAAAAAAAAAAAAAAGCAAGGCTGAATTCATATTGGAATGGATATGGGTTATTAGCCTTCTTAGTGTTTGTTTTTCGTTTTTATTATCTTTCAGTAATTGTACAAAGGGGTTTCAATTCAACACATCAGTTTGTGAGTACAATGCATCTTGATCAATATCATTCCTTCCATCATTCTCTCATTCTATCTCAACCCCATCCATCCTAAATTACCTAGAACCAATTTCACATATGTACACTGAGTATTGTGATTGTATTTACCTACCACTCCTCCCTTCATTCATCTGGTTGCTTTCCTTGAGTTTTACCTGTCTCTAACAAAACACGTTTCAATGTCCTGGCATTCATTTTGTTAAACTGGTAGTTGTTCAAAGGAGTAGCACCACTGGAATACACTGCTACATATCTTTTATGTTTTTTTTGAAATGTACACTACATTATTGATTTCTACCCATGCTGACCATTGACTAGACAGGACCTCTTTGTTTAATATTTAAATATTATTAAATTAAAATATCATTAAATATTATTAACCACATCTACTCTATATTTAATACAGAAGAAGTGTCAAATGTCTTGACAAGGCCCAGTCAACTGCAACTGAGTCTAGAGATACTTTTTTTTCCTCTAAGCTATTTTAAAATAAATTTATTTTAATTTGTACATAATTTGTACATTTATTTTTATTTGTATATAAAACTCATATATATGTGTGTGTGTGTGTGTGTGTGTGTGTGTGTGTGTGTGTGTGTGTGTGTGTATTACTGTGATAGCATATGATATCTTTTCTTGTCAGTTGTGGGGGTTGAACTCTGGGCCTGGGCACTGCCCTTCAACTCTTCAGCTCAAGGCTAGAGTTCTACCACTTGAGCCACAGTGCTACTCCTGGCTTTTTCTGTCTATGTGGTGCTGAGGAATCAAACCCAGGGTCTCATGCATGTGAGGCAAGCACTCTACCACTGAGCCACCTTCCCAGCACACATATGATGTCTTAATACATGTGTATATTGTATAATGTTTAAATTAGGCTAGGCATATTTATTTGTACACATTTATCATTTCTTTATAGTGAAAACTTTGAATATTCCTCTTTTTGGCTTTTTGAAATTTATAATACATTATTAACTCAACTACTCCACTTCCCTGTCCAATTAGATTTGTGAATGATGAGTTCTGAGACAATGCTCCAAGTTAACTCTAGGAAACACTTATCAGTAAGACCAGGAGAGAATGCTCCTGTCTCCCTCACAGGATGAGAAATCCTCCAACATGACTATTTCTGCCTCTATTTGACTATCATTCTGCTGGCTTATATGTATTTTCAGATCTATATTCTAGGACTCCAGTATGTGAGATGACCCTAGGCATACAAGAAGATAGTACATATCTACTTTAGAGTTAGAGAGTCCTGAGGTAAAACTTGACTATATCACCTATGAACTGTTAGAGGCAAGAACAAGAGTAATTAACTTGTTTGAAATGGGCTTTCAAAAGATTTAATCTATTCCTTATAGAATCTTTTTGATTCTGTATGTGTTCATCTTTGTTTGAATCTTACATTCAATGATCTATAACAGTGTGTTCTATATCCTAGTTGTCCTCCTTGTGGAAAGATCTCTTTTTATTTCATGGAAGAAAATGTTAGCATGAACCTAAATTTGGGAATATGGTGTGATAGGGAGTGGCTAGTGAACTTGCCCTAGGAACATAAAGAGAAAGTGTGGAAACCAAAGAAGGCTGCCAAAGCATTACAAAATAGACCAAGAGAGTAAAAGAGCCCCAGGTTCTAACAAGATAATTCGATTCCTTGAGTCATGACCCTCTTTGTAGTTTCTGATTTCTTCATAGTGTTCCTTCTTTGTTCCCTCTATAGTGCTTCCACATTCTATTTCCCACACAGCTCACAATGAAAAACAGTAAAGTCCTAGAAGAAAATAAGGGGCTTCTCTAAGGGAGAGCAGAAAATGAGAGGAAAGGTCATCCTATTCCTGCCCTCTAGAGACTGGTTTCCTGAGGGAAAAAGCATGGTTTGGAGAAAAATAATGCAAGACCTTACAACCTGTGACGATGAAAAGAAAGGAAAATGGAGGTAGAAGAGAGTGACCAAAGGAAGTCCATGTGATTCAGAATAGCTGGAGTTCTCATTGCCTACATGTGGTCCACATACAGCAGAGTAATGATAGTTTTCTCTTTAGCCAGAAGCCACAGACTAAGCATATCTCTGCATAGTCATGAGGGAAAACCACTCTATGGCATGTTCTATTCCCATCCTTATTTAAGCAAAAGTGTCTTAATAAGCGAAAGTGCCTCTCCTGTGGAAAGCTCAGCCAATTCCTGACTTTTCTTCTGCTATAATTAAATCCAGGAAGAGCCTTTTCATTCCCATCCTTTGTGAAGCAACATCTTTCTTTTGCACTATGGAAGGCAGTGCACCAGTTAGTGCAAAGTAAAAGATAGGCTTTTGAATAACAGGACTTCAGCTCAAAGATAAATTCTGCCCTTACTAAGTATATGGCCTTGATCAAGATCCTTCATCTCTCTCAGGCTTATAGAATTAGAATCATTGGGTAGTATTCATAGAATTGTTGTGAGGGCCAAATAGAATTGAGTTTATGAACAATTTGGCAAATAATGACAAAATGAATAAATACATGTTAGGTTAGCCCTCCATCACAAAGAATAGTTGAGGTAGGTTGTCTTGCCTGGTGATTCAGTCAATTAAACCTTTTTGTTTTTGTTTTTTTTCATTTTTGTTTTAGTCAGTCGTGGGCCCTGGGCACTGTTCCTGAGCTCCTCAGCTCTACCACTTGAGCCACAGCCTATCTTGGTTTGAATCCTATTTAGTAAGGTTTTTCTGCAGTTCTAAAGCAGAGTAGATGATTATAATACCAGTAGCTATGGTATGTAACAATTCAATGAGTTAATATGTTTAAACACTTAGAATAATATCAGAATATAGTAAGTACTCAATAATTGTAACTGTTTTTACCTATTGAAATATAAACTCTGTAAGGATAGAAATGTTGGTCGGTTTTATTCACCACTCTTTCACAGTGCCTGGACAGGGCCTGGTGCTTAGTACCTATTAGCTACATGGATGAGTGAATCAGATTCACAAGCTCTCTTCCATCCACTAAGTCTATTGATTGGGCTTCAGTATTGCACACAGATCAATTCACAGCAACAAAAGGCATCTTATTCCCTTACCTTTCTCCCCACTCCAGTTGAGGCTACACATACTTGTGGATGTTTTCTATTTTGATAGATTTCAAAACCTCTGGAAGTTCTCTTCTTTTGGATATTAACTGGGAGCTTGGATCAACTAATAAACTAATGCTTTGTCTTTGACCTGTCAACTATGTCTCTCACACACTTTGCGGAATGTCCTTAAGCATTCATGTTTTGTATTACACTCTCCACCTCAGCTACAATTAATTAGATAACTGTGAGCACTAACCAAACGAAGACAGTCCATACCTAAACTAGCAAGTTACAAGGTATCGAGGATATAATCTGGCATCAAAACAGTGATTTAAGGGGTTGGAGATATGGCTTGGTTTGTAGAGATCAAGTTCAAGTCTTGGTCTCAGACCTAAAAAAAAAAAAAGAAAAGAAAAGAAAGAGATCATCTAAGAAAACCAGATTTTATAGGAATTTGAATTTGAACATCTTAAAAGAAGCAAGTAGTTAGCAGCAGAAACTACAGAAACATATAAAGAGTAGAAAAAAAAACATAAGGACAATGACAAGAGAATTATAAACCAGTTAGGATACAATAGAGAATATGATGAAACAAAAAAACTAGTGGTAAATAAAATATATACAGACAAAAGAAAAATAGAGCAGATGTTGGGTCATATTCATCATAGCATAGTATCCGGTGCTTCTTTCTAGTGTGATTAGAAAATCTAGATAACATAAAATCATCTGTGTGATTTGATGTATGATTTTAGGAGGTAACAAATTAAAGATAGCAGGGGTTTTGGAGAAATAAATAAAATTCTTTATCTGCTTTTGCCAAGGGAGTGTTTGATTCTAGACAGGATAAGAAAATGAAAAATCAAGATTCTCATTCAGTAGGCAACAAAGGAATCAGCAGAGTTTATGGTGGTCATAACTAAGGACAGTAAGGCTTTTGTAATTTTGTTAGATACTAGTGATACAGGGGGCAGGAAGGCAAAAGTTCTATGTGAAAAGACAGTAAAAGTAGAGCAAAGTTTTATGATAATATTTTTAGTCAAAGATTAGATTTCAGGGCACACTAGGGGAGTGGCCAAATAAAATGCTGAAAGCACTAAATTATGGGTCCTTCATATCCAGCAGCAAACTAGATGCAATCCAAATGAGTAACTCAGAATCAACATAGTAAGGTTCTTGACTGGGTTAAACTCATCCAACCCATGCCATCTACCTAGTGGTATAAGTATTGAGGTTTATAAGAGTAATAAAACCATGTTGGAAATGAATTTTACAAATTCTGGGATGTGGGGGAGGAGTGAGGGAGTGGAGAGGGAAAGGATAGTAGGAGAAAAACAAAAGAGGGGTAACAATGCTCAACAAGAAATGTACTCATTACCTTACCCATGTAACTATAACCTCTCTGTACAGCATCTTTACAATAAAATATTTTTAAAAAGAAGAACATAACCTTAACTTCTATAATTTTCCATCTACCATATCTGGAAGTCGCTAAAAATAATCTTTTTTAGTAAAAAGATATGAACTTATGACCAAACTTTGCAGTAGTGGCTCATACCTATAATCCTAGTTACTCAACAGGCTGAGATTTAAGGATTGTAGTTCATAGCCAGCCTGGGCAGGAAAGTCCATGAGACATTTATCTTCAATTAGTCAACAACAATCTGGAAGTCAAGCTGTGGCTCAAGTGGTAGAGTGCTAGCCTTTAGCAAACAAACTCCAGAACAGCACCCAGAACCTGAGCTCCAGCCCCAGATCCAGCACAAAAAGAAAACAAGTTAATCAAACATTAAAGACATATCCCTCAAGCCTCATTAATGCAAAAATAGAAAAAGAGAAAGAAAAAGAAATAAAGAAAGAGAGAGAGAGAGAGAAGGAAGGAAGGAAGGAAAGAAGGAAGGAAGGAAGGGAGGGAGGGAGGGAGGGAGGAAGGGAGGGAGGGAGGGAGGGAGGGAGGGAGGGGAGGGAGGGAGGAAAGGAAAGGAAGGAAAGGAAAGGAAAGGAAGGAAGGAAGGAAGGAAGGAAGGAAGGAAGGAAGGAAGGAAGGAAGGAAGGAAGGAAGGAAGGAAGGAAGAAAGGAAGGAAGGAAGGAAGGAAGGAAGGAGACAATAGAACTAAGTTACTTAAGGGATGGGTAGGATTAAGAGAGAGAGGAGAAAACAATGAACGGGGTGACAGTGATCAAGATGCATTGTATTCAAAAATTGACATGTTGAATTGAAACCCCTTTGAACAACTATTCAACGATAATACAGAATTATAAGAAGCCATGTGCTGGTGGTTCTCACCAGCAATCCTAGCTACTCAGGATGTTGAGATCTGAGGATCATGGTTCAAAGCCAGACCAGGCAGGAAATTCCATGAGACTTTAATCTCCAATTAACTTCCAAAACAAAAAATCCAAAAATAGAGCTGTGACTCAAGTGGTACACCACTAGCCTTGAGGAAGAAGTTAAGGGACAATGTCCAGACCCTAAGTTCAAGCCCCAGGACTGGGGCTAAGTAAATAAAATAATTAAAATATTAAAAAAGAAAAAAAGAAAAAAGTAAAAGGAAACAAATAGGGCTGGGAAGGTGGCTCAGTGGTAGAGCGCTTGCCTTGCATGCCTGAGGCCCTGGGTTCGATTCCTCAGCACCACATAAGCAAAAAGAAAAAAAGCCGGAAGTGGCGCTGTGGCTCAAGTGGTAGAGCACTAGCCTTGAGCTGAAGAGCTGAGGGATAGTGCCCAGGCCCAGAGTTCAGGCCCCACGAACGGACCAAAAAAAAAACAAAAACCAAAAAAAAAAGGAAACAAATACCCTGAACTAGGCATGCATTACATTTATTGCCTTAAAAAAAAAACCAAAGAAGGCTCAAATATTATACTTACCTTATAAGGACTTTTATATGATTGTAATTAATATGTTTAAGAAAAGAGAGGAAGGGAAACAGCGAAGTAAATTACCTTAAAATTGAGAAAATACATTGTTATATTTATTGAAGAATGTTGCCAGGCACCAATGGCTCACACCTTTAGTCCTGACTGCTCAGGAGGCTGTGATCTGAGGATCATGATTCAAAGCCAACCTGGGCAGGAAAGTTTGTAAGACTCTTATCTCCGATTACCACTAGAAAATCGGAAGTGGAGTTGTGGCTCAAAGGGGGAAAGTACAATGCCCAGACCTTGAGTTCAAACTGCACAACTGAATAAAAAGGATGAAAAGAATTTAATACTTAAATTTGCAAATAAATTTCATGGGTTTATCAGAGGATTAATATCTTGTATAGGTCAATTGGTTGTCAGTATGCAAAATAAGAGCTGACTAGAAAATATATTTTTTTCTACAGCTAAGGTTTCTTTCCTTGGCTTCAACTTTGCACGTTTTTAAAATAATTTTTATTGAGATTAAGTGATTACATAAATTTCACAGTATTGTGAGTTAGTGATACTAAGGTCACAAACACATTTTAACCTTCACGAGGCAAATTGTCATTATTATGTGAATTCTATGAGCTTTGACAATACAACTATTTCTTCCACATCAGATGATATGTACATTTCTTTCCTTTTGCTTAGTTGTTCCCTCTTTCCCTCTCGTTCCCTCCCTCCCACCTCTGCCCTTGAGTTGTTTAGTTCATTTCTTCAATGTCCAGTGCAGCTTAGGGGCCCCTCTGTTGTATATTTTCCCGTTTCCCTCTGATTCTGTATCCTCCTCCTAGCTTTCCTTAAATGTGCATATATATGTATATGTATGTATGTATGTGTGTGTGTGTGTGTGTGTGGGTGTGTATATATATATGTATATATATATATATATATACACACCCACACACACACACACACACACCATATATGTGGTCAAGAACATGGAGTCATTTAGAAATGATATGACAAATTGAGTGGAGGTCATTTGTTTCTCAGGTCCTATTTACTTTGTTATATCTCCTTACATTTTGGATTTAATATCCACATATCAGGGAGACCATGTGCCATTTGTCTCTCTGCTCTTGTCTTACCTCACTCGAAATTATTTTTTCTAATTCCATCCATTTCCCTATGAATGTCATTGTCCTTTCTACTGGCTGCATAATATAGGTACCACAATTTTTGGATCCATTCATCTGTAGTGGGGCATCTGGGTTGTTTCCATGTCTTGGCTATTGTGAACAGTGCTGTAATGAACATGGAGGTGTATGTGCCCTTGTATCCTGGTTCCTGTTGCTCATGGTAAATGCCTACCAGTGGTATGGCTGGGTCATAGGGAAGTCTATATTTAGCTTTCTGAGGTACCTCCAGACTGCTTTCCAAAGGGGTTGTATTACTGTACATTCCCACCAGCAATGCAATAGGGTTCCTCTTTCTCCACATCCCTGGCAGCATTTTTTTGTTGGCTAAATTTAAGATGTGGGCCATTCTGACTAGGGTAAGGTGATATCTCAGGGTTGTCTTTATTTGCATTTCCTTTACAGCCAGGAATGATGAACATTTCCTCATGTGTTTCTTTGCCATTTTTCTCTCTTCTTCTGAGAATTCTCTCTTTAGCTCCCTTGCCCATTTAATGATTGGCTTGTTAGATTTGAGAGGTATTAGTTTCTTGAGTTCCCTGCATATAATGGATATTATGCCCTTGTTTCATATATTGCTGGTAAATGTTTTTCCTAGTTAGTTGGCCTTCTAATTTGGTAGCTATGTCTTTAACTGTGCAGAAATTTTTATTTTAAGGTAATCCATTTGTCAAGTCTCTCTCCAATTTGTTGTGACCCTGGGACTCTGTTCAGGAAGTTCTTGCTTGTGCCTCTAAGTTCAATTGTCTCTCTTACTCTGTCCTGCAGTAGTTGCAGAGTTTCAGGTTTTATGTTAAGGTCTGTAATCCATTTTGAGTTGATGTTATTGCATGGTGACAGGCTAGGGTCCACTTTTAGTTTTCTGCATGTGGCCCCCCAGTTTTCCCAGCACCAGTAGTTGAAGAGGTGGTGTTTTTTCCACTGTATGTCTTTGGCTCCTTTGTCAAATATCAGCTGACTATAGCTATATGATTTTATTTCTGGATCTTCTAATCTGTTCTATTAGTCTTTGGGTCTGTTTTTGTGTCAATACCAAGCTGTCTTTTTTATTATGGTTCTATAATAGAGTTTGAAATATGGTATCATACTCCTTCTTGTGTTATTTCTTTTGCCAAGGGCTTTTGTTTTTCCATATGAACTTTTGGATTGTTTTCTCTATTTTAGTAAAGAACATCATTGGGATTTTGATGGGAATTGAATTGAATTAATATATTGGCAATATAGCCATTTTCACTATATTAAGTCTGCCTATCCAAGAACATGGAAGGTCTTTCCATTTCCTGGTGTCCTCTGTGATTTCTTTCTTCATGCTTTTATAGTTTTCACTAAATAGTTCCTTTACATCTTTGGTTAGATTAATTCCTAGATCTTTTTTTAGGTAATTCCTTGATTTCCCTTTCTGTTTATACATTGTTGGTGTACAGAAAGGCAACTGGTTTTTGTGAATTAATTTTGTATCCTGCTACTTTGATGAAGTAGTTTATAAGCTTTAGGAGTTTGAGGGTGGAGTTTTTGGGATCGTTAAGGTATAATATCATGTTATCTGCAAATAGGGATAGTTTAATTTCTTCCTTCTCTATGCAGATCCCTTTAATATCCTTTTCTTGCTTTTTGCTCTGTGGCTAAGGATTCCAGAATTATATTGAAGAACTTTCCACATTTTTACTATGAGGTGTCTGTGTGCATTTTGTGTTTATCATACTTAAAGTTTGTTGTGCTTCTTAGATACATAACCTTAGTAAAATCAACATCTAACTTATCTGAAACAATGGATGTCTGAGGGTTGGGGTAACAGAGCCAACATGTAAAACAGGGAGGAAAAAACAAAAAGCTTATATTGAGTAAAGCTAAAAAAATGAATGTAGTGAAACATAACAAAATTCACTACTTGAAAAGCAAAAGCAGAAGAGTTGCAAGTCTAAGGCCAGCCTGAGCTTTTTAGGAAGACAGAGTATCAAAAATGAAAGGAGCTAGGTGCCAGTGGCTCATACCTCTAATCCTAGCTACTCAGGAGGCTGACCTGAGTATCACCATTTAAAACCAGCCAGATCAAGAAAGCCCATGAAACTCCAATCTCCAATTAACCATGAAAAAGTCAGAAGTGAAGCTGTGCTTCAAGTGGTAGAGAGGTAACCCTGAGCAAAAAAGCTCAGGGATAGAACCCAGGCCCTGAGTTCAAGCCTCAGTACCACATCAGAAATAAATTTAAAAAAGAAAAAGAATGACATTTCATGAATTTTAAAGTGGGAATTGGAAGCCAAGTTATTCACTTGTTCAAGCTGGGAGCACGTGCATACACACACACACACACACACACACACACACACAAAGAATACTGGTGAATATTACTAATTGTAACAGACAATATAAATGTACATGTTTCCTCTTTGCTTCTCTTAAGTGATTTAAGAAACAGATATATAAAACTACTTATATAATGTGTTGTCTGATTTATAACATATAGGAATGTAATATAATTGCTAATTGTAGCACAAAGGTGACAAGTGGGAAGTAAACATGTGCTGGATAAATTAAATATAAAAAGATACTGGGAGACAGAAGGGGTGACATTGTCCAAAAAGAAATGTTTTTTTTTTTCCTTTTTTATTGTCAAGGTGATGTATATAGGGGTTACAGTTACATAAGTAAGGTGATGAGTACATTTCTTGTCAACCTTGTTACCCCTTCCCTCAATTTTTTCCTACTTTCCCGCCTCCTCAACCGGCCCCCAAGAAATATATTTTTTACCTAGCTTATGTAACTGTAATCACTCCGTACATCATTTTTATAATAATAAAAAAAAATTTTAAATACAAAAAGACAAATGTGGAGACCTAAAGAGGATAGTTAAGAAGGTTAATATTAAGAAAAGCCCAGTTGTTTAAGGATACAGGTGGACCTGTTGCAACAATGAGAAGTACAAGTTGTCATGTCCAAAATGAGCTTTACAACGTCGGTGGGGGGAGGGGGAAGGGGGGGTAGGAGAAGGATTGGGATTGGGGGGAGGGGGGAGGCTGGGAAGGGATGTGAAGGGTAAACAAAGGAGGAGGCTGCAATGCTTGGTAAGAAATGTACGCATTATCCTGCCCATGTAATTGTAACCCCTCTGTACAGTATGTTCACAAATAAAATAAAATTAAATTAAAAAAAAAAAAAAAGACGCTATGTGGGAAAATAACTTTACAAGGCGGGGGTGGGGGTGCGGAGCTGAGGAGGTTGGAGGGATGGGATGGTAGGGGAAAAACAAAGGAAGAGGCAACAGTGCTGGATAAGAAATGTACTCATTACCTTGCTCATGTAACTGTACATTATTTTCGCAATAAAAAAACTATTAAAAAAAGAAAATAAAAAAAAGAAAAGCTAAGACCACAAATACACATGGCCAGGAAAGAACTTCTGCACACATTATAGTTAAAATCCCAACACTAGATAACTGGAAAGGATACTGAAAGTAGTAAAAATAAAACCCTAGCTTACTTACAAATTCAAGAACACAAAATCTCTCCAAGAGAGAGGTGGCTCAGTGGTAGAGTGCTTGCCTTGCATACATGAGGCCCTGAGTTCGATTCCTCAGCACCACATAAGCAGAAAAAGCTAGAAGTGATGCTGTGGCTCAAGTGGTAGAGTGCTAGCCAAGAGCTGAGAGATAGTGCCCAGGCCCAGAGTTCAGGCCCCACGACTGGCAAAAACAAAAAACAAAAAAAAAAACCCTCTCCAAGTTGGTTAAGGTAGAATGACATATCTCAAGCTCTGAGAGTAAATAACTGACAACTAAGAATACTATATCCCATAAAGTTATTTACTAATATCAAGAGCGAATGGTAGGGGGAAAACATTGGAGGGGGTAACAATGTTCCAAAAAAAAAAGAGAGAGAATTAAAGACCTTCCAAGATAAACACTAACTAAAGCAATGCATGACCACTCAGCCAACATATTTGAAGGAATACTACACACAGAGGAGGAAAAAAGTCAGTCAAAAAATGGGAGCTCAGGAAAAAGTAAATAAAGATAAATTTTATAAGAGAATAGCTCAACACATGAGAATCAGGAAAGAATCAAACATGTTAGATATACTAAACCAACTAAATCTCAAGTCAAATAAAGGTGAAAGAAAAGAATAAATAGTGATTGAATCAGCCTGGAATAAAACCAACACAATCACAGGAATGGACAAATGCCTCTCAATAACAACTACATAAGTAAATGGTTTTAATTTTCCAATCAAAAGACATTGGTTGGCTGATTGGACTTTGAAAAAAACCTCATGATCCAACTTTTTTTTTTCTATAGAACATACACCTTACTTTTGTAAGACCTTAAGGTAGATCACTACATTCTTTGAGATCCATCTGATTAAAAAATCTGCAGAAATGGGGCAATGTCATTCTTTCTGATGGAGGCATAAAATTCCATTGTGTATATATACCACATATTCTTGATCCATTAATCTACTGAGGGGCACCTGGTTTGGTTCCATATCTTAGCTATGGTAAATAATGCTGCAATAAACACAGTAGTGCTAGTAGCTTTAGTGTGGTCTTGTTTGTAAACATTTGGGTAAATGCCCAAAAGTGGGATTGCTGGGTCATAGGGGAGCTCTATGTGGAGTCTTTTCAGGAACCTCCATACTGCTTTCCAAAGTGGTTAAACAAGTTTACACTCCCACCAACAATGCAGTAGGGTTCCCTTCTGTCCAAATCCCCTCCAGCAGCTGTTGTTATTAGAGTTCTTGATTATAGCCATTCTAACTGGAGTGAGGTGGAATCTCAATGTTGTTTTGATTTGCATTTCTTTTATGGCTAGAGAGGTTGAGCATTGCCCCATTTGTTAGGAAATGGAAAAGCTTGGAAAAAATTATATTAAGTAAAGTAAGCCAGGCCCAAAGAAACATAGGTCCCATGGTTTCCTTTATTTGCAATAACTAGTATATGTGTGAGTCAAGCAGAAATGGTCAGATAAGTTGATGTTAGGGGAATGAACCCAAGATAAGTATTCAAATATTTTTTTGGTTTTTTTTCCTTTCATGCAATTGTTTCTAACATATTTATAAGATGATTTGTATGTCCCTCCCCCAGGGTATAACCCATGATTTCACTGTATTTGATGGTATAATTTGTGAAGGGGAAGGGAAAAAGCAAATCGTTTAACTAGGGATACAGGTGGACCCATTGCAACAATGAGACGTACAAATCGTTATGTCGAAAAACGAACTTTACAACTTTGGTGGGGGGTGGGGAAAGGATCGGGTGGGGGGAGGTGGGGGGAGGATGGGAAGGGATGGGAAGGGGAAACAAAGGAGGAGGCTACAATTCTTGATAAGAAATGTACTCGTTATCTTGCCCATGTAATTGTAACTCCTCTGTACAGTATTCTCACAATAAAAAAAAAATCTGCAGAAAACACACCTTACCACAGACTGAAAGTGGAATGATGGAAAGCAATGCAACAGGCAAGAAGAAGCTGAATGTAAGCAGAAATAACTACAGTCATATTTGACAAACTATACTTCAAGTCAAAAATAGAAAAGATAATGAAAGTACCACATATAAATTGTTCCTTAAAGAAGATATTATGATTATAAATATAAATGCACTGGACCTTGGATACCCAGTTTCATAAAACAAACATCACTAAAGGTCCAGATACAATAAAAATGGAAGATATAAACTACCTATCATTATCAACAGATTATTCAAATAAAAATCCAACAGATAACCTCAAAATTATACCACTCTAGACATTAGGTAGACTTGTCTTATATCAGTAGAGTATTTCATCTGACAGCTGTGGCATATTCATTCTTCTCAGTAGCCCATAGAACTTTCTCCAAAATAGATCACATAGAAAATCTTACCAAATACAAAAAAATAAAAATAATTTTCTGTGTCTTCAAAGATGAGAATGGAATAAAATCAGAAATTAATAGCAACAGAATTGACAAAAGAAAACTATATCATGACATAGGTATTGAACAAGATACTTTTGAATGAAATCAGAGCAACAATTTACAAATTCCTAGCATCAAATAAAAGCAATAGTACAAATCAATAGAACCATTGTGATGTTGCAAAGTCAGTAGTCAGAAGAAAATTTATACTTATAAAAGCTTACATTTGCCAGCTTTGGTGGCTTACACCTATAATCTTAGCTACTCAGAAGGCTGAGATGGAGCATCAAGGTTCAAAGCCAGCCCAAACAGGAAACTCTGTGAGATTTTTATTTCCAATTAACCAGGAAAAAGCTAGAAGTGGAGCACCCAGCCATGAACAAGACCTGAGCAACAGCTCAAGGCCCTCAGTTCAAGCCTTGGTACCAGCACATACAAAAAGAGCCTTCATTTTTAATCAGACAGATCTCAAAGAACCTAGTGATTTACCTTAAGGTCTTACAAAAGTAATAACAAGTTGAACTTCAAAATAGTAGAAGGAAAAAAATCAGAATGATGATTAATGAGCTAGAAAGAGAAAGAACAATGCAATCAATAGACTATAGTTATTTCCTTGAAAAGATAAATAAGATTGACAACCCTTAGCCAAAAAGAAAAAGAAGACACAAATTATTAAAACTAAGAGATGTTAAAAGTGGCATTGCACATATTATCACTGAAATTTTGAGAACTATTAGGGAATGTTTTGAAAACTTGTATCTTAATACAGAAAAATCTATAAGAAATATAAAAATGTATAGAAACATATGTGTCTATACATATGTTACTGAAATTGAACTAAGGCCATAAGCAACTTAAACAGATCTATAACAAGCAATGATATGAAACAAAAATAAGAGTTCTCCCAACAAACAAAAGCCCTGGACCAGATAGATTTACTGCTGAATTTCATCAGACCTTTAAAGAAAAATAAATACTAGCTGGGAGCCAGTGGCTCACACTTGTCATCCTAGCTACTCAGGACTCAGAGGTTTGAGAATCACAGTTCAAAGCTAGCCTGAGCAAGAATAATAGTGAGACTCTTATCTTCAATTAACCAAAAATTCGGAAGTGGTAGAGAGCTAACCTTGAGCCAAAAAGCTCAGGGTTAGTGCCTAGGCTAGCCCCAGAACTGGAGCCAGATAGATAGATAGATAGATAGATAGATAGATAGATAGATAGATAGATAGATAGATAGATAGATAGATAGATAGATAGATAGATAGATAGATAGATAGATAGACAGACAGACAGACAGACAGACAGATAGATACATAGATAGATACATAGATACATAGATACCTTTCTTAAACTACTATATAAAATATAAAGGGAAAGAATGCTTCCAAACTCAGATAGAAACACAAAAAAAAAGAAAATTGTAAGCCAGTTTCCTTGATGACTATAGATAGAATCACAATTGAAAAAAAAGGGTCAACTGGCTATAGATCATGCACTATCATCAAGGTGCTTTCATTACAAAGATGTTAGCATTATTCTACATATACATATACTAAACATGATAGAGCACATAAATAGAAACAAATACAAAATTACATGATCATATGAGTGGAAGTACAAAAAACATTTGACAAAATCCAAAATCATTTCATGATAAAAATCCCTGAAAACTAGGAACAAAAGGGACATACTTCAACAGAATGAATGATATGTATAACAAACCTAATGTCAACATTGTACTAAATAGGGGAAAATTGAAAGCATTTTCTATAAAATGAAGAATGAGACAAGAATGTCCACTCACTCTCACCACCCTTATTCAATATAATGCTTGAATTTTAGAGCAATATTGCAAGAAAAAGAAATAAAATAATTGCACATAGGAAAGCAAGAAGTCAAGTTATCACTATTTGCAGTTGATATGATGGTATATTCAAAAGAAAACTTTTAAATCTAATAAACATTTTCACTGAAGTAGCAGGATACAAAACCAACATAAAACTCAGTAGCTTTTCTATACATCAGTAATGAACATGCTAAGAAAAGATACCATAATAGCCTCCCCCAAAACAAAACACTTAGGAGTAAATCTAGTCAAGGAGATGAAAACATCTACAATAAAAGCTATTTTTAAAAACTCTGAAGAAATAAATTTAAGAAGACAAGCACCCTCATGTTCCTTGATCCATAGATTGGTTTTGGTACTGAGAACAACCTAGAGATTCATTGAATTTCCCATCAAAATTTCAATGACCTTATTCACACGAATTTTAAAAAGTGACACTAAAATTTATGTGACAGAACAACACTCCAACAGGTAAAATAATCTTGAGCTAGAAGAACAATGCTGGAGCTCTCACTAAACCTAACTTCAACTATGATACTACAAGGATATTATAACAAATATCATGGTACTGGAACAGATAAAGACATACAGACCAACGGGGAGGGGTGGAATAGATAACCCAGAATTGAGTCTACAGATCTACAGTCATGTGATACTTGGGAAAGGTTTAAGAAATATATGTTGGAGAACAGACTCTTCAATAAATGGTTTTGAGAAAACTAGGTATCTACCTCTATGTAGAAGACTGAAACTTGAAACCAGGACAAAAATGGCAGAAAACAAGGTTCCTTTATGACTTTGTCTAAGCACACAGAAAATCAAGGTGACTGGACTGCCTATAATGTACCCAGTTATAAAATTGTCCCTGTCTTCTGATTGCGTGGAGAGGACGATAAGCCCCCACCTTCTTTGAAACTCCTGGAAATCACTCAAAAAGCCTTAATTCTAACTAATTTCTTCCTAACATCTTCTTACTGAAATATCCTGTGGTATACATTCTTGATGCATTGAGTAATAAACCCAACTTGTTAAACTGTGTTGTCTTTGGTTGAGAGGCTTTGACAGAATTGGAGGTTCCAGTACAATTCAGTTGAGACTTGCAATGCCTTAGACTGGTATCCTTAATAAATAATGATATGCACATCTGTGATCATTTGTGTCTATCTGTTCATGGTGCCACATGTCCTTGCCTGAACATGGTTTGAGTGTTTCTCAAAGGCCGAAGGTCCACTTAGTCTCCAAAATAGTCAGAAACTTAAGTGGTGGGGCCCAATGGGAAGTCTTTTATTGTGTGCAGGTACTGCACACAAGGATGGTCTTCTAGTACTTGAGCCACAGTGCCATTTCCAGTTTTCTGGCAGTTAATTGGAGATAAGAACCTCATAGACTTTCATGCCCAGGCTGGATTTGAACCATGATCCTCAGATCTCAGCTGCCTGACTAGCTAGGATTACAGGCACAAGTCACCCACACCTGGCTATAAAATTCTTTCTTTCTTATAAAGTCATCCTATCTGAAGTATTTCATTATGGTAACAAAAAGCTGAGTAATGCAATGCTCAATCACCCAAGACTTTCAGCAATAACTTTGTTAGTTTACTTAGAAAAAAAGTCCCTCTTGGGAGATTTTGGATATTTGATTAATATATATATATACATATATATATATATATGTACTATTCTTAGGTTAAATTTTCTACCTTCTAGCATCTGTTTGTCTGATGACTTATCTATCTATTTTTGTCTAATATTTTCAACATTGTTTGTGTATTTAAAAAGTCTATAATGATTGGACAGGCATTGGCTCAATAAATCTGTTCTCAGGCTAACCTTGAAGCTGGAACATTCAGAAAGTTTCTTCACAGACCAGCATCCTTTTGGACAAACTTTGCTCCCAGGTCGCCATTTCAAAACCTAATAAGGACTTCTTCAGTCTTGTTTTTGTGCCCTTGAAAATGTCTGGCATTTTAGCTCAAACCTCCCAGAATGAGGAGATTTTGTCTAGCCCTTGGTTGGTGACTACTGGTATTTGACCAAGCCCTGGAGACACAGGTCATGCAAATGCAATGATCAGGGATATGGTACCCCTCTCTCTTTTTGGCCCTTTCTTCAGAACAAACACCCATTTACTTCTTGTTTTCACATTATACTGCTAACTCTTGTGCATAGTTTTCAAACTGACATAGTTTCACCAAGAAACATTTGGAATTATAGTGGCCACATCGGGGGAACTTTGACATGGACAAATTGTTCTTTGGAAAGTGACTGAAAACAAAAAGAAAACAAAACTGACTGTCCAATAGTCTGTTTTTGCTACTGGGTATGAGGAGGCTTCTAAATGCAACTCATACTAAAAACTTACTTTTCTAAAATATTCAAATATTTTTTAGCTAAAGCTAATGAAAACATAAGATGTAGCCTACTAACAGTCTGTGTTTAGCATTCATGTGGATATGAGCACATCCAATGTCCTCTCCACCTTTTCATTGATTAAAGCCTGAAATTATATGTAAACAACATGAAAAAATGACTAGCACAGTAATCCATCACTCCATGACATGAGATCTAACATTTAGATGAGTGTTTTTAAAAGAGAACTGCAATACCAGAAAGGAAAAAAAAACAAAAAACAGAAATAGTGTCTAAAAGAAATCATTTTGTTAACACAGAAAACCTCTTTTGGGGTTTAATACGTACAGGCTCTTTAATTGGACAGCTTGATAAAATTATCAAAAGCTCAAATGATGTCAAAGTTTCTGTGACACACTTTTATGCACATATATCAAAATAGCTGTTATCAAAATAGCTGTTTTCTGCATCAAAACTTTCTCCTCTTTGTCTAAAAGTGGTTCTCTCTCATTTTCCTGTACTATTTCCTCTCTTCTCCCCTCTCATAAGATTATAAAGATTAACTGCTTCAAAAATAATTCAGTTGTTATGTACAAGTCCAGGAATATTCAGTTCATATAAACAGTCAAAAGTCTTGAGTTATTAAACTATGCTTTTTGCGCACAATAAAAAGTATATTTATATAATAGCTTTTATAATTATAGCTATGAAATACTAATAAAATCTTCAATTTCAAGATAAAAGAAAAGTTCTCACATACTTATATCAATAATTAGTTTACCAAAAAAAATGTTACCATAGTATTTTGGTTTGTTCAGGACCAAGGTTAAGTTTCTCAAGATTCCAATAGCCTAGGCAGCCCACTTTTAGTTTTCTAAGTGAGTTTTCACTGTCTGGAACTTCCTCGGTATTCAAATTTTTATTTATAAAATTGTACTTAACTAAATAAATAGGATTTTCATGGATATAAATTGTAAAATTCTTGCAATGCTAATATTCATAACAACTGAATGCTTGAACTAAATTGTAATTTCTAGATTCTTTTAAAAACATGAATCTAAGATAATATAATCAGTGTTTTAAATGTCTGGAGAGTATATGCCTTCTTTATTTCCTAAAATGCCAGAGAATAAGTAGATTGACTCAATGTGTAAATGTACTTAGATAGTACTGCATGTATAACTTCTTTGCTCCCTCAAATTTTTAAAGTACATAAAAATGTATCTGAGAAAATTAGCTAGTGAGTTTTTAAACTTTATGTTCTCTGAGTTTCTTCTGTGTCTGGAGAAAAGAAGACCAAATCGATTACTTCAATTAAAGATAGTAATTAAAGAGTAATTGTGCTGATTATAGTATCTGAGAGTTACAAATTATGGCAAATCAACAGGATAATGCATGGGATTTTTACTTGTTTTTAAACTTTTTAAAAGTTATTATCCCTTATTCAAAAATATTTTAATACATCAATGAGGTAATAACATTTTAATAACCATCTATATTTTTGTATCTGTTTATGTTTGGATGCACTAAAATATTGATTTATTAATAAAGCCTTCACTATAATTTGTTAAATAAATTGTGTACTAAAGGAAGAAAATTAGAATCCAGCTTTTACCTATAAAATGTCTACATTATCCTTTGCTCAAATTAGTGAGTTCTTTCTGTCACCAAACTGCTCTGTTAACTCTCAGTGCTTTTAGCACAATCTTAAATCATTTTATTAGAGATTCCCTTGGATAGTCATGACCTAGTTTTATTTGTTCATTTTTAAAAAAAAATAGTTATCTCAGGCCTAAATTCCCTCTTAAAATAAAAACCATTCTCAGATATTAAATTATCTCAGATGTCTACAATAATTGCCTAACCCCAGCCTGCCAGCTGGGAACAAAAGCAAAATAAAACAAACATTTATTTTGATATTTGATGTGTTTGGAAGGAATAACTCACCAATTTGAACTTCATAATGCTTTGAAAACCAAGGGAAACCAAGGTCTTTAACCTTGATGATAAGCAGAAAAACAGGTGATAAGTAGAGGAAGTTGTAGATATTTTGCTGTTACCTAAAACAACACAGTAATAAAAATAAAACCCAACTCAAAGTACAAAGATCCAGAATCTCATCGTAACACTTGCTAAACATTGTGCTAAACAAGCAGTATTAACTAAGATGATTCCTCCTGCAATCACACAGCAAAGAGACTATGGGAAAATTCAAAGTAACTATCAACTACCAGAGACAAATCCCTGATTTTAAGAAGGGAGGAGGATGAGAAAAAGTGGGATGTTCGTTATATAAAGACAATGCTTAACACTTTTGATGTAGTAAATCTGTGATCTAAGTATTCAAAATGAATTCAGTAGGAATGTTTTATGGCATTACTTGTAATAACAAAGATAAACTAGCAATGATATTATATCATCATTGATATGGTAATTTTTTGGTGTTTTAGAGGATATATAAAAATATATCCTACCTGCCAACACCAACATTCTGGTAAAACTGAAAAGGTGGAGTCAATCCTCAAAGACCCAATGAGAATCCCCAAGTGGTCTTTATATAAACAGCTCCTACAATAGGCTGTCAGGTTAGTGTTTGTTTATTCCCATGGTTAATTAAATCTTTGCTAGGAAGGCAAAGATTTAATCCTTCCATATGATTCCTTCTTACCCCTTCTGTCCTTTCCATCCCCATCGCCTACCTCTATTCCATTGTATCAACCCTCTAGGCCAACCTCTAGGGAGGTTGGAGGCGTGGTTCAGTTAATAGAGCACTAGTCAATGAGCCCAAGGCATCAGGTACTGAGTTCAAACCCTGGTTTCAGACCTAAAAGAAAAAGACATTTTTGCCCCAGACTAAAAAAGAAAAAAAGTTTTCTGATTTTTCATTACTTCACTACTTCTCTTCACTACTAAAGTAAAATACTTTTAATACAGTTTCCCAGACCATAGTCCTGCTCAGCGTCTAACATTGCTAGACCTGCTACTCCTCATCTGACTCTCCTGACAAAAATGTAATAGCTGTTCTAAATATTTCAAAGAATGAGTTCGCATTAACAAGCTCCTGTTATTTAAGAAGACCTATCCCAAATCTCTAGTCTTAAAAAATTCAATCTTGACTTCCCATCTACAAAATATTGAAATTCTTAACAATCCTATCCAGCTAATGCTAGCCAATCAGAAATGGGTACACATATTAAGACTACTCTACCTATGACAATTTGCTCTCTTCAGAAATATACCAGGTTGCTTTACAAAAACTCTTCCAGGGCTGGGAATGTGGCTTAGCAATAGAGTGCTTGCCTAGCATGCATAAAGCTATTGGTTTGATTCCTCAATACTACATACACAGAAAAAGCTGGAAATGGTGCTGTGGCTCAAGTGGTAGAGTGCTAGCCTTGAGAGTGCTGGCCTTGAGCAAAAGAAGCTCAGGTATAGTACCCAGGTCCCGAGTTCAAGCCTCAGGACTGGAAAAACAACCTCCATCCCACTGAAGCAATCTGCACCCTGAAGGACAAAAATTTCATTCCCATAATAAATGAATGTATGATCCTTTGTACAAATGGCACTCCAGCAGGATACTACTTCCAATATCGTCATGTGGTTTAAGCCTATCTATCAAATGCTTCTTTGTTCTGTATATTCAGAGCAATTAGGAACAATTTCCAGATATGTAAAACTATCATCCCTCTACTAAATTATGTTTCTTTTCAAACAAAAGCTACAGGTCTCCAAAATAAAACAGGCAGATTAGTCTAGAGAAGTTCAGGGAGGGATAACTTATTCTCTCATATAAGATATTATTTCCATAATAATGATAGAACACAAAGAAAAGTTGATTCAAAACTTGTTCTTTATATATATATTATTGTTATTATTGTAAAGATACTGTACAGAGGGGTTACAGTTACATGAGTAAGGTAATGTGTACATTTCCTATCAAGCATTGTTACCACCCTCCTTTGTTTTTCCCCTGCCATGCCTTCCCTTCCACCTCCCCAACTCCTCCTTCCCCTACCCCCAAGTTGTAAAGTCCGTTTTCAACATAGTGTCTTGTTCTAATTCTAACAAAAGTCATTAAATGAGACTATTGTACTCTGGAAGCCAAAAAAATTCTAGTCAAAATTCATTAACTAGAGTTATCATGAACAATTGTATAGCCTTTAATATTCTTTTGGGCAGTTAAGGGAAAGTTTGTAATACAGCCAAGGTTTTTTTGTTGTTTTTATATAAATAGTAAAGACAAATAGAACAGTCTATGACTAAAAGAAAATCACCTGGCTCTTTAAAACAGACCCTGCTGAATTCTGAGATTGCTTGGATTTCAGAATTTAGCACCCTGACTTCAAAACATATTATAAGGATTGAATGAATCATGTTCCTGACAGCTGCCTCTGTTACAATTGTCTATAAAGCTTGTCCAAACTCTTAAATGCTAGTAAACAAAATCATACGTTTTAATTTAAAACGCACTGTAGGACAAAAATAGTTTTAAAACTTCATTCTAGCTGGGCTCCAGGGGTTCACACCTGTAATTCCATCTTCTTGGAAGGCTGAAGTCTGAAGATGGTGGTTCAAAGCCAGCCCAGGCATAAAAGTCCATGGGGCACTTATCCCCAATTAACCAGTAAAAAAAAAAACTGGAAGTAGAGTTGTGGCTCAAGTGGTAGAGCACCAGCCTTTAGTGTAAAAGCCAAGTGAAAGCATGAGGCCCTGGGTTCAAGCCCTAGTGCTAGCACATGCACAAAAACATATTCTACAAGCAAGGAATTTTAATCCAAGTTCAACTTTAGATTATATTAAATAGAAACTCTTCTAATCTTAGTAAAGCACCTGGATATCACAGATTAATGCTCAGCAGCCTGATTTTATGTGTCTCTGCATAAGGGACAATGCTTGGCATCCAGATGACATCACAAGAAATCCACAAATATTCAAATGAATACAAACATCAGCAAATTTTACTCTGAGATCACAATGAAATGCATAATTTCATAATTTCATCTAAGTATTGCTGAACCAAGGTCATAAACTTGTCCCCCACTTTCTCGCAGCATTCAATCTGGAATGAATGAACTCTGACTTCCTTCAGCACTCCCCCAAATAAACCAGAAAAAATGCAAATGCTATAGTAACTCTTTTCTATCACCTTCTTATGGAGACAATCCCTGGCTCCTCCATGGTGTGTATTCTCCAGAACTGCAAGAAATAATAGCATAACTTGTTTAAGCACAGTTTTGTCCCTGGATGGTGTTTGGCTAAAAATCTTTAGCATCACATAGTATGTGCTCAATGAATATTTATTGAAAGAATAGCTCACACAATCTGCTTTCCTTTCCAGTATACTCCACTCAAGATGATTATAGGATTTTCCAATCTAATGGTTTGCACAAATCAAATCCTTTTCAGTCCATTATACCCTTCTACAATGGTGACATTTTTCTTCCACCCTCTTTGCCATCCATGGTTCTATGGGATCCTAGTTCTTCATCTGTTTTGTGTTGATGCTGGAGCTTGAATCCAGGCCCTGGGAATTTTCTCTTAGCTTTTTCACTTAAGGCTGCCACTGGAGCCACAGCTCTACTTCTGTCTTTATATGTTTTTTTTGTCTGGTTGGTTGGTTGAGTGAGTGGTTTTTTTGCTGGTTAATTGGAGATAAAATTCTCATGAACTTTCCTAACTAGGCTAGCATTCAACCATGATCCTCAGATCTCAACCTCCTGAGTAGCTAGGTTTACAGGTATGATCACCAGTGCCTGGCAAGTACCTCGTCTTTGGGATGTTTTTACTGCCAACTTTCTCAGTTAATTCTAAAACCTTGGAGGTCTAATAGCATATTTCATTTACTCCTAGGGCCAAACTGCTATAAACACGTGAATATTTCCAAAATTTATATTTTCTACCAAGGTCTTTCTACTGCATGAACATTGACTCCATCTGTATATACCAATTAACCACACCGAGCCATCATTGTCTCTATTTTTCCTTAGGATCTTTGATTAGAAATCATTAAGAGTGGCATGCCTTTGTGCTGTTATACTCCTACATCTGAAAACCTACATCACTGAAATATCATTAACTAATAAGGTTGATATCTAAAACATACGATATGATGAGGTCTAAAAATTGCTTTCGTTCAAGAAAATCATTCTTATTTTAATTCTGTATAAGTGAAATGCTGAAATGAAAATATCACCTTTATTAGTAAAAATATAACTTTTCAAACTGCTGTATAATAGGATTAAGAAAGAAATGCTCTTACATCTTTAGGAACTCCCAAATTATAAACGTCACCAGAAAATAAAATACTGTTATAATTATTAATAAATGCAGGATGCAAAATAGCAAACATCCATTTATTGCTTGCTTTTTTTGAATCTTGATAACAATCCTATGAGTTGATTTTCTAATTAACAAATGAAGGCTGTCACAGCCAATTTATATAGCCAGGATGTGGTAGATCCATTATTCAAACCCAAGCAGTCTTTGAAGAGAGAGATGGAACATGAAAGTAGCTTAGACTTAACTGATGGCTATTGAGAATGCCAGAGTAGGCAGATTTGTGATACAACTTGCATAAAGAACAGTCCAGGATTGCTGATGACAAGGTGGTAAATAAGAGAGCAAGAGAGGTCCAAATGGTGTCCAGGGATCTTTGCCCAGTCTTTGGATGGATGGAACTACCTAGTTGAAGTAGATAAAGGGCACATTTGGACTGGGGAGGAAAGGAACAAATCAAGGGCTTGGTTTTGAATATGATAAATTTGAGATATCAGAGCGACAATGAGCTAGAGATGTCAAGTAGAAAGTTGGACTAGGAAAGCTGGACTCCAGAAGATACAGATGGGCTGGAGAGAGCTTTGAGAATTGTTGGCACAAAGATGCTATGTAAATCCAGGAGGGTGTACAAAGTCCCTGGGGAGGTTGTTGATAGCAAACACTGGAATGATTCCAGGCACTAAACTCTGAGGAAAACCCAATAATTTTCAAGTTATAAAGAAGATAAGGAATCAACTGAAAAAATATTATAGAGGCAAGAGAAGGAAGATACTGTCATGGGAGTAATTTCAAGGAGGGAGGAGTGGTCCACAGAGGGTCAAATGTGACAGAGAGGACAAACAGTAACAGCAATGAAGATATTGTTGGATTTAATGTCTCTGAGATGCTTGCTTGGTGACCTTGGCAAGAGCAATGTTGTTATATGTCCAGACTGGAAGTCAGGTTGTGGTGAGACAAAGCATGAGAGAGAGGAGAGAAATTGAAGGTGCAGAGTATAACCAGCTCTCTCCAAACATAACTAAGGGCAGAAGGAGAACAACAAGATAAAGACTAGAGGAAAGGGACAAGGATATCTAGGGGGTGGAAGATTCTTAACTAAGATAGAAAAGACTTGAGTGTATTTGCAAGCCAGCAGAGAAGTGGTCAGTTTAGAGGAAGGAATTAAAACTATGACCAAATAACCAGTGTTCCACGGATTGGATACTTATTTAAAATTTTATTTTATTTTATTTTATTGTAAGGGTGATGTCAGAGAGGTTACAGTTACTAAATAAAGTAATGCTTTTTTTCCACACTTTTTCTCTCTCCCGACTCTTCTCCCTGCTCCCTCAAGTGGTAAAGTTCATTTCCAACATAGTATCTTTGAGTATCACTGTTGTATTGGTTCACCCTTGGATACTTTTTTTGGGGGGAGGTCCGGTCATGGGGCCTGAACTCTGGGTCTAGGCACTGTCCCTCAGCTCTTCAGCTCAAGGCTAGCACTCTATCACTTGAGCCACAGTGCCACTTCTGGTTTTTTTTTCTGCTTATGTGGTGCTGAGGAATCGAACCCAGGGTCTCATGCATGCAAGGCAAGCAGTCTACCACTGAGCCACCTTCCCAGCCCACTTGGATACTTTTTATCATCTTTCATATCAGTACCTGTCACCCTATCCAATTGGAATTGATTTACATCAAATCTTCATTTCTGACATGTATTTTCTTTAACTACTTCCTTCAAAACATCTGATGGAGCCAGACTTCGATTGATCATGCCTGTAATCTTAGCTACGCAGGAGACTACTGGAGGAACAGCCAGAAGCCAGCACAGGCAGAAAAGTGCACAATTCTCTTATCTCCATTTAGCTAACAAAATGTTGGTGTTGTGGCTCAAGTGGTAGAGCTCCAGCCATGAGCAAAAAGCCAAGTAAAAGTGCAAAGTAAGTTTAAACACAATTACAAGCACAAAAATAAAAATAAAATGGTTGATCAGGAGTTTCTGTGAGCCATTCAGGTTATCATGAGACCAAATTAATTCTGATGATAATACTAAGATGTCATTTGCCTTAATCAGTATGTTGACATTTTCACTCACAGTGCAAAAGCAATAACAAGTGTTACTGTTGGCACTTCAGCATGAATCAAGACTATGAAAATAAAATGCATTAAATGTAAGCTAGTGATTCTCCACCATGAATCAGGGAAAGATGCCAATTTCACTTAAAAATGTTCTTGATTACACAGTAGATTTATTAATTTTGTGAAATGTCAGCTAAGTACAATATTATTTGACATAAATGTAAGTATTCATAAAACATCTCTGCTTTAAAACAAAGTTCTATGCCAGTGTTTGTATGTGCGCACGCACGCGTGTGTGCATATGTGTGTGTGTGTGTCTGTGTCTGTGCACAGCGCGTGTGTGTGAGCAAGTAGTGGGGCTTGTACTCAAGGCCTGAGCACACTCTTTTGGCATTTTTACTCAAGGCTGGTACTCTACCACTTTAACCATAGTTCCATTTTCAGCTTTTTTATGGTCAATTGGAGGCTTATGGACTTTTCTGCCCTGGCTGGTTTCAGACCAGATCTTCAGATCTCAGCGACCTGAAAGAGCTAGGATTATAGGTGTGAGTCACTGGTGCCCAGAAAGAAAGCATGTTTTGTGTTGTGTATTGAACTAGTTGTCGACTTAGGAAATGACAATAAACCTGTATATTGAGCAAGTCCTTTCTTCAAAGTGAAGAATATGAGGTCGTCATTATTGTTGCCAGTGATAAAAATTGGACTTATCCTAATTAAAATTCAAACTTTTGAAAATATGTATCTTTCACTATGATGAAATTGATGGAGATATTAACACTTAAAAATAATGGTTAATGATGGGCTGGAAAGGTGGCTCAGTGGTAGAGCGCTTGCCTTGCATGCATGAGGCCCTGGGTTCGATTCCTCAGCACCACATAAGCAGAAAAAGCTGGAAGTGGAGCTGTGGCTCAAGTGGTAGAGCACTAGCCTTGATCTGAAGAGCTGAGGGACAGCGCCCAGGCCAAGAGTTCAGGCCCCATGACCAGCAAAAAAATAAAAAATAAATGGTTAATGAAACATACATGCATGGTCCACATGGTTTAGTGGATTTTTCAGTAGTTTTAGTGGTTTTCCAGATGACCAATTCAGGAAGCTACAAAGTCATGCATAAATAAAGCATGCACCAATGAATGAAAAATTAAGTTTTGTAAGATTCATTCAACATGTAAATTTCATTGATAGGGTTTATAGTCCCACATCAAAACTAAACTTTAAGAAACTACCCTTACCAGACAACAGTGGCTGCCTCTAACCGTAGCTACTCAGGTGGCTGAGTTCTGAGGAATGTACTTTGAAGCCAGCCTGGGAAGGAAAAATAATGAGATTCTTTAATCGCCAAAAAACAGAAGTAGTAGACCTGTGGCTCAAGTGGTAGAGTATTAGAAATCTCAGGACAGCACCCAAGCCCTGAGTTCAAGCCCCAGGACTGGGGCATGGAAGCAACTATACAAATTCAATTGCCTCTTTTATTTACACCAGACAGCAAAGTGTTTTATAAATCTAAAATGTTATCATTCCTCCTACTGATTTGTTTTGGAAAATACAGTTCTTTTCCACAGAAATTTAAGAAAAAGAATATGATGAAGGCTTCAATTTAATTGATGGCCACAGATATGGACAGAGTTATACAAGTTGCTTAAAAAATTGACCAGGCTCTATGTGAGATTTGAGAGAAAGTAGTGTTTCTTGGATAAATTTGAGTGCTCCATTGTTTGGCAAATAGATATGTAGAATTGTAATATCCTCCTGAAGGAGAGATCACTTAATTAGTATATATCACTTAATTAGTATATAGTGACCTTCTTTATCTCTTCTCACTAATTTTAATTTGAAGTTTATTTTATCTGATATTAGGATCGAAACTCCTGCCTGTTTATGGGGGCCATTTGCTTGGTGGATTTTGTTCCAGCCTTTCACTTTCAAAATAGGGATACAGGTAGGCCCATTGCAACAATGAGATGTACAAGATGTTATGTCAAAAAACGAACTTTACAACTTTGGCAAGGGGGGGGTGGGGGGGAGGAGGGGTGAAGGAGGTGGGGGGAGGGGAGATGAGAAGGGGAAACAAAGAAACAAAGGAGGAGGCAACAATGCTTGCCCATGTAATTGTAACCCCTCTGTATGGTATTTTGACAACAAACAAACAAACAAATAAATAAAATTGACCAGGCTTGATAATAAATAAATGTGTTAAATAGGTTTTAAATAAATATGTTAATAAGATGTAAGAAGATGGAATGGAGCTGTGGTTCAAATGGTAGAGTGCCAGGCTTGGAAAAGGCCAAGTGAGAGCTCAAGGCATTGAGTTCAAACTCCAGTGCTCACACCAAGAAAAGGAGAAAAAAATGAGAGAGCAGGAAAGATGCAAATGATAAACAGGGATCTTGGCATAAGTCTATGGATGAATGGGATAAGGGGGATAAATTTGGATTTCAGAGGAAAGGAACAAATCAAGGGCTCAGTTTTGAATATGATACATTTAAGATATCAAAGACACAATGAGGTAGGGATATCAGGTGGGAAGTTAGGAAAACTGGACTCCAGAAGGTATGGATGGACCATATCTGGAAGTGGTGCTGTAGCTCAAGTGGTAGAGCGCTCACCTTGAGCTGAAGAGCTGAGGGACAGCACTCAGGCCCAGAGTTCAGGCCCCATGACCGACAAAAAAAAAAAAAAAAAGAAAGAAAGAAAACCATATCTGAGAATTGGACCATATTTGAGAATTGTTGGCACAAAGATGCTGGGTAAAATCACAAGGTTATGATTGATTTGTTAACTTTAATGTTTTTAAAATTCTCAGTTTTACTTTGTAACATGGTAAATACCAGTAGACATAAAACAAAAACAATGTCCATTTAAGTCCTCAATAATTGTTTAAGAAGGTAAAGTGGTCCCTGATCATTTGATAACAGCTCCTGTGTACTAACACTGTCAACTTCCTGTTTTGTTTTGTTTTTTTAAACTATGTTTCCATTTCCTGGATCTTCCTGATTTTTAAAGCTTTAATAGTCTACAAGACCCTTTGGAGAAAGGCTTCCTTCCCTCTTTTCTTCCTTCCTTCCTTCCTTCCCTCCTTCCTTCCTTCTTTCTTAACTTTAAGGAATTTATAAAAAAGGGGTTTCAACATGTCAGTTTAAGAGTGGCACATATCTTGCTTGATCAATGCCACCCTTTTCATCATTCTTCCCCATCTCTCCTAACCCCACTCATCCCCTCATTGTCTGATCTAATTTTTACATGTGTACATTAAATGTTATGACTACACTCACTGCTCTTCCTCTCTCCATTCATCTGCCCCCCTCCCCATGACCTCACCCTCCCACAGCATATGTTCCAGCTGCCTGCTATTTATTTTCTTAAACTGTAATTTAGTTGTTCAAAGGAGTTACACCACTGGAATCCTCCTTTGCATGTACCATAATAAATATATATATATGCATATGACCCTGTATGTGTTCATATATATATATATATATATATATATATATATATATATATAATTTAGATCTAACTTCCACATATAAGAGAAAACATGTGTCTTTTGCCTCTTTGTGCCTAACTTCACTTAACATAATTTCTAGGTCCATCCATTTCCCTGAAAATTACATAATATCATTCTTCCTAGTGGATGAATATATATATATATATATATATATATATATATATATATATATATATATATATATGGAGAGAGAGAGAGAGAGAGAGAGATCCTATTTTCTTGATCCATTCACCCACTGAAGGGTACCTGGGCTGTTTCCATAACTTGTCTACGATGAATAAAGGTTTAATGGCCTAAAAGCATTCAAAATCCTTCAGAGACAGACTTAAATATTCCTTTCAAGTCTCAACTCCTGTCACTCTCACCTATGAACCTTACAATCAGCTCCATAAGATAACTTGCAGCTTCTCCAACCTGCCAAGCTCATCAATACTTCTATATGTCACCTATCTAGTCCAATTCAGATATCATATTTCCCTAAAGCCTTCTTTTCTTTTTCTTGGCAGACTTAATTTGTCTCTTCTTTCTCCAGTGCAATTTATGATGCTGAGTGCAAAACTGTCATTATCCTCATTTCTGAAAATGAAGAAACTAGGTCCTGACAATGAAAAGGATTTATCCAAATCCTACAAGCAAGTAGTAGAGCTAGCATAGTAATTGTCAGCATCCTTCTGGCATTTCCCCTCTATGAAAGCTGCTAGAGAGTTTCAATGGAGGCACTGGAAAAGGGGGGAAATAAGCTGAAGGAAACATAAGCAAGTGTTTGGGAAGTAATCCCTGACTTTGTCTAAGAGCAGCCTATCAGACTTTTCTCGTCTTGATAGCAGATGAGGGCAAATCATAGGAGACATCCTTCCCCTTTTATTTCTCAAATGATAAATTCTATTCCACTCCTGCCAGTCACTATCCTTAAATGGAATGGCTTCAAAAGGTCTGCAGGCGCCTAAAGAGTGCTATTTTGGCTGATGTTTTTCTGTTCCAACCTGGCTGCCCCTACCTACTGCCTCCTTAAGCCAAGGACTCCAGGCAAGGCCTAAAGCAGCATTCAGAAATTTGTGAAAAATGAAGCTGCCTGTGTGAAATCACTTTGCCTTTCCTATAATTTGTTAAATGGTGGGTATTAGGATTTTTTTCCTTTTTTATTTTAAAAGCTTTTGGTAAATGCCAAGAGATTACTTCTGTGGGACCTCTAAATTGAAGCTAACCTTCAGGGATACTGCTTGTTCCATAGCTTCTGGCTGGAGAGGAAAGGACAGAGGACTGGGAAATATTGATGAGAACAAGCTAGATTCTAGAAGTCTTTACTGTCCCATGGTAAAGCTGTTAGAGCAAGAGTGGTCAGATCAGATGAATCCAGTTTATTGGGTGCACATGAGTTAAGGGATTCAAAATACAAAATTAAATAAAACGAGGGACCTGCCTCTGAGAAATCCATGGCCTCTTGAGAAAGACAGATAGAAATGTGTTTTATCAATGCTGAAGTAATCATGGCTGAAGAAAACAAAATAAAACTGGCTTTCTTAAGAAGATAATCTTTGAGCAAGGCCTTGAAACAAACAGTTGATCATCTCTACCTGGGTAATACAAGGCTCAGGCAAATCATTACAGGTCTAAGGAATCATATGTGTTAAGCAGTGGTGTTAGAAAAAGACTTCACATTTGGTGATACTATATCCACTGTCCCTATCCCAGATACATTCTCTTCCTACTGTTCCTTGCTCTGTGTCTGAGGAGGCTGACCTTATGGACAGTATCAATTCAATTTTTTAATATAAAATGGAAGAAAGTCCCTGTGCTGACCGCCCCCCCAAATAAAGAATATAAAATGTGAAATTAGGACCACGTCAAATTAAGCATATAGGGTATTGATTAGCTCAAGGAAATTTAACTGGGACAAACAAGTCCCAGGTAAGCTGAGAAACGTAAGTACAGACCCTGGGAATGGAACAAGACTGAGGTTTGACAGTTAGACCATTTGTATTAAGAAGAGGGCCAAATGTTAAACTTCAAAGATAAAGGCTTGACTACAGTGGAGTTAAGCATCAGGATGGCTGAGCTAGGCATCTGCATTTCTTTTTTTTTAAATCTTTTTCTTTTTAATTTTCTTTTTTATGTTTTTTTATTGTAAAAATAGTATATACAGAGGGGTTACAGTTACATGAGTAAGGTAATGAGTACATTTCCTATTGAGCATTGTTACCTCCTCTGTTTTTAATAATAATGGATGCTAGAGGGGATATGGCCAAAAGAGAAACCTACTGCATTGTTGGTGGGAGTATAAATTTGTTTAATCACTTTGGAAAACAGTATGGAGGTACCTCAAAAGACTCCACATAGAGCCTCCCTTATGACCCAGCAATCCCACTTTTGGGCACTTACCGATACGATCACAAACAAAGCAATAGTAAAACTACCAGCACAAGTATGTTAATCTCAGCATTATTTACCATAGCTAAGATATGGAACCAAACCAGATGCCCCTCAGTAAATGAATGGATCAAGAAAATATGATATATACATACATAAATACGTACAATGGAATTCTATGCCTCCATCAGAAAGAATGACATGTCCCATTTGTTAGGAAATGGAAAGACTTGGAAAAAATTATATTAAGTGAAGTAAGCCATAGGTCCCATGGTTTCCCTTATTTGCAATAACTACCATAAGTTTAGGACAAGCAGAAAAGGTCAAAAGCTATGTACCTATGACCATATAAGATGAGGTGAAGTGAAATGAACCCCAAGATAGGGACACAACTTTTTCTTTCTTGCTATTGTTTTTAACTATCTAAAATGTACTATGTGATATTTTTGTTTCTCTTTATGTTCCCCCATGGTATAACCTCTGTTTTCACTGTATTTTATGTCAGTGCCCTGCACCTTTTTTTTTTTTTTTGTCGGTCGTGGGGCTTGAACTCTGGGCCTGGGCGCTGTCCCTCAGCTCTTCAGCTCAAGGCGAGCGCTCTACCACTTGAGCTACAGCGCCACTTCCGGTTTTCTGGTGGTTTATTGGAGATAGGAGTCTCACGGTCTCTCCTGCCCGGGCTGGCTTTGAACCGCGATCCTCAGATCTCAGCCTCCTGAGTAGCTAGGATTACAGGCGTGAGCCACCAGCGCCCGGCTGCCCTGCATCTTGTATATACATTTTTCTAATTTGGGGAAGGAAGGGATGGTAAGGGCATCTGCATTTCTAAGGATGGCTTGTCTCTCCTCTAGGCCATTTGGGGAGGAAATATTTTCCTAAGCACTAAAGCAGAGCCCTCCTAGCTCACACCCCACTGAGCCAGGTATCTGCATTTCAAAGGAAGTCTTGCCCCACCTCCAGGCCTTGGAGCTGGGTGAACAGCCCCCATCTCCTGCCTAGGCACCAAGATGTCTGCAGAAAGTTGTTTGGGCTCAGCCACCTTACTTTGCTTTGATGCCATTTGTAACCACTAACTGCTAATTATGCTTTTGTAACTTCCTTCTTTGTCAATTATGAAACTGACACTGACCACCTTCCAGTGCCCCACCACCACTCCATGGATCTTGCCTTTAAATATCCTGAGGTATTTGACTTCATTGCTGGTCTTCACTGTCTCCATAGTGAAGGTCAGACACCAAGGCTAATAGACAATTCCTAGCCCTATTAAATGAGTGTTGGTGACTCCTTTTGCCATGGGTTTCAGTCCCACTGGCCAAGGGAAGCTGGAATATTTCAGTCCCCGGGTTGCTTTATTAGTTCTTCTTTCTTGCTGCGGCCTCCTCCTCCCCCTCCTCCCCCTCCTCCCCCTCCTCCCCCTCTTCCTCCTCCTCCTCCTCCTCCCCCTCCCCCTCCTCCCCCTCCTCCTCCTCGTCTTTTTTGGTGGATCATGGGGCTTCAACTCTGGGCCTGGGCACTGTCCCTCAGCTCTTCAGCTCAATGCTAGGGCTCTGTCACTTGAGCCACAGTGCCACTTCCTATCTTCTGAGTGGTTAATTGGAGATAAGACTCTCCACGGCTGGCTTTGAACCACAATCCTCAGATCTTAGCCTCCTGAATAGCTAGGATTACAGGCTTGAGCCACCAGGCCCGCCTAGTTCTTTCTTCCTCTATTTCTCTTTCTTCCTGTTTTCCCTCCTTTCCTTCTTCTTTTAAATTTGTCAGAGACCAAGACTCAAACTCGGTACCTGAGGCTTGCTTTCAAGTTGGCTGGTGCTGTAAGGGCCTCAGGCAACCATTCAAGCCCCCATTCCGTCAGTCTCATTGTCCTCTTGAGCCTTCACTATCCTCCTAGCAGGCATGTCTGCCCTTGTCTTCCAAGGATCCTCCAACTGGGAGCTCCCTTAGAAGTGATGGCTAACTAGGGCTTCAGTTCAAAATGATTTCTCCACCATGCTTTGGATACTCAAACGCTTAATCTTAGCTTCTTAGCTACACAGGGGGCTGAGTTGTAAGGATGATGGCTTATGGGGGGGGGGGGGAGGGGAATGAAGGTCATCATGGTAAACTTAGAGGAGTGTTACAGTGACATCCATGTAGGTTCAACTTGCAGCTCCTAGCCCCTCTCCACTGCCCATCCTGCAGTGGGGCTTGGATACCCCCTCCACTGTGCTTTGGTACCTGCCTGGCTGCCTTTAACTTCACAGTTTCCTGCTCTTGTGGGGAATGCTGCAAGGATGGGGCAGCAATCACGAGTGACATCTATATCATCTAGAGCCAAGGGCATTGGTTAAGGGAGTTGTGGGCCCTTGGGTCTGAAGCTGCTGGTGTCACCCTTGTTGCCATAGCTGCTGTGTGCTGCCCACGAGGCAGCCGTGCCTGATGGCTTGAAGCCCCATTTCTCTCCCTACACCCTTGTGTGACCATGGCTTGTGACCTCAACACAACATGAGGCCCAGGTCTGGTGTGACCATGTGGTGGTACTGTGAGGCTTTACCATAGCTATCTCCAGCAGCAGCTTCTACCCAAGTGCCAGCATGGCAACAGTCCTTGCTAAAATTTTTGGGCCCCCTACTCTCTCCTCTAGCTTCTTTGAGCATGGGTGTGGGACTTCCCATGCAACCTTTCAGGTGCCTGAGGCCTGCAGTGCTCTAGTGGATGTATGTCCCTGGGGCTACAAGGCCAATTGTGTCACCATCATCACTATAGCAAGAATGTTGATGCTGCAGCTACCAGGAATCTGGCCTCCAGGCGGCTCTGTCTGAAACCTGAATTACTTACACCTCCACAACACCTCGTGCAGAGAACGATGACCTCCAGCATTCCTTGAGGCTGAAGGCTGCTGTGTTATCTGTGTAGCCAGAACAATCACAGCCTTAAGCTGCTGCTGCCAGGGCACAGCTATCAGTGTGCTCTGCTCTGGACTCCCCGCTCCCCTATGAGGCACGGGGAGGCCATTGTGTGCGGGCACGGGGAGGCCATTGTGTGCGACCTCTTCAGCTCTCTTGTCCAAAAACAGCAGTCAAGATGCCCCAGATCATGGGGCAGCTGACTGCTTATGACACCATTGTCACCTAAACAACCATTGTGAGTTCTCTGCTCTGAAGGACAGATTACTTGTCTCAGGCAAAAAATGTTGGGGCGGGCTGGGAAGGTGGCTCAGTGGTAGAGCACTTGCCTTGCATGCCTGAGGCCCTGGGTTCAATTCCTCAGCACCACATAAGCAAAAAGAAAAAAGCTGGAAGTGGCGCTGTGGCTCAAGTGGTAGAGCGCTAGCCTTGAGCTGAAGAGCTGAGGGACAGCGCCCAGGCCCAGAGTTCAGGCCCCACGACCGGACCCCCCCCCCAAAAAAAAAGTTGGGGCATCTTTCTCTCTGTGTGCCCTCCTTAAGGCTCAAAGATGCCATCCCCTGCAAACTTGTCAACTGGCCCTGGTAGCTGCAAATCGTGTCCATTGCTGTGGTCACTGACATCCCATCTACTGCCTCTGCAGCAAATATAACTACCTCCAGAGTTATGGTCAATGCCAATAATATGGCCTCAATGTTCTTATTTGGTGGCATCTCACTAGGTCTGGCACTAACAGGAGGTATTGGTAGATTAAGGGTGAGAGGGGAGGAAGTCATGGTATTTCTTCCATTATCCTTCCCTGCTTTGGGCCTCACTTTCGGCACTAACTGGAGTCTTCCCTAATGATAGTTCCTACTAGGAACTTCATTTCCAAAATGACAGCTATTACTGTGCTGTGACAGTTCTGTCTCCTGGATTTTGTTTTTGTGTTTTTCTTTCTTTTTTCGTCAGTCACGGGGCTTGAACTCTGGGCCTGGGCACTGTCCCTGGGCTCTTTAGCTCAAGGCGAGCACTCTACTGCTTGATCCACAGCACCACTTCCAGTTTTCTAGTGGTTTATTGGAGATGAGTCTCACGGACTTTCCTGCCTGGCTGGCTTTGAACCATGATCCTCAGATCTCAGCCTCCTGAGTAGCTAGGATTACAGGCATGAGCCACCAGTGCCTGGCTTTTTGTCTTTTTCTTGTTGCCAGTACTCAGGCTTGAACTCAAGGGCCTGAGCACTGTCCCTGAGCTTTTTGGCTCAAGGCTAGTGCTCTTCCATTTGAGCCATGACTCCACTTCTGGCTTTTTTGGTGACTAACTGGACATAAGAGTCTCATGGACTTTCCTGCCCTGGATGACTTTGAGCCACAATCCTCAGATATCAGCCTCCTGAGTAGTTAGGATTATAGGCATGAACCACTGGCGCCCAGATCTGTCTCATGTTTTTACCTCTCCAGACCAAGGGTGTAATAGATTCCTTTTCTTCATAGATCACAGTACTTTGTCATCTCTTGTTGGTATCCTTAACCCTGTCCTAATTTCTAGAAGTTGTTGACACTGTTTCACAGCCTATAAAATTTTTAGCAGTGAGAGAGGTAACTAGTGTTAAATAGGGGATACATGCCAGAGTCTTATAGTAAAAAAAATTTTTTCATGCTAAGTGCAAGGCTTTACTAACCAATTCTTTGGCAATGGGGAACTACTGAAGGGTTGTTGGCTGATGCATAGACAATGCCAGACTCAATCACAACCATTTATTTAACACTTTCAATATGTCAAAGACATACACATTTTTAATTACGAATATTTTTTTCATCTCAATTTCTCAAGTAAAAACTCAGGATCAAGAAGAGAAGTAACTCCTCCCAATTTGATCACTAACGAATAGGAGATGTTAGATTTGCACTCATACCTGTCTGAGTCTAAAGCCTACATGTTTCAATATACTTAGATGATGAATCCCACTTGGCCTGTAGGGTATCTTTCAGCCCTAAAATTCCATAAATCTGCAGTGTAAGCAGGTATGGCCAGTTAAGCCCAATGGCTCTTGGGTTAAAGAAAGATAATGGCAGATCTGTAACCAAAGGACCCCTGGGGCAATACATGAAGCAACACGACTGAGACTTTTTAGCTGATGACAATGTCATCTTTTTCTTGCAAATGTACCCCCTGCTGACCATGTCTTCCTGATGACCGGTTGGAGATGGAACCATATGGCTAATTCTGGTAGAATTCCATTTTCAGAAATGCCAGTCTCATCAGTTCCTGTGATAGAAATCTGGCACTCCAGTAGGAGTGAATGCCACCCATAGTGCCAACCCATATTTATTGAACACTGGCACACCCTAAAAAGATTTTGCCACTGAGTCTAGATAGCAAATCATATTGTAACACTAAACTTCTGGAAAATGAAAAGAAAAGTTAACATTAAACACCTACTCTATGCTAGGCACTTTTTATTTATTTATTTATTTTTTATCTGTCGTGGGGCTTGAACTCTGGGCCTGGGCACTGTCCCTGAGCTTTTTGGCTCAAGGCTAGTGCTCTTCCACTTGAGCCACAGCTCCACTTCTGGCTTTTTTTGGTGACTAATTGGAGATAAGAGTCTCATGGACTTTCCTGCCCTGGCTGACTTTGAGCCGCAATCCTGATTTCAGCCTCCTGAGTAGCTAGTATTACAGGCATGAGCCACCAGTGCCTGGCCTACTTGTAAATTTTTTATATGGCAGTATTGATGTTTAAACTGAAGAGCCTTATGCACTCACTTTGCTTCTTCACTCAAGGCTAACACTACTACTTGAGCTACATCTCCACTTCTGGCTTTTTAGTGGTTAATTGGAACTAAGAGTATCACAAACTACTCCTCCCCACCACCCCCAGCTTCGAATTGCAAATCTCGGCCGCCTGGTAGCAGGTGTAAGCCACAAGCTATGTGCCATAGCTAGTGCATTTTATTTATTCTTCATTACAACCCTAGACATGTGCCAGTATTCTTACGTTACAAGTAAAGAAACTAAGGCTTAGTCAGGTGAGGTGATTTGCAGGGGGTAGCATCATTAGCATCAGAACAGGCACAGGAATCTAAGCTGCTCATGACTACCAAAGTCCGTATTTTTGTCCCATGTGATTTGGCATTATAACATAGTAGATAAACGCTCAGGATAGGAAACTGTCTGGTTCTCCCACTTTTTAGCCTATGACCTTGGACAAATATCTTAATCTCTGTGTTCCACAGTTTCTTCATTTTTATGTCAGGAATGCCTACCACCTAGAGTTGTGAGGATTAAATGCATTCAGATATACAAAGTAATGGACAGTGGCTATATATTGAGAGTTGTGAGGATTAAATGCGTTCAGATATGCAAAGTAATGGGAACAATGGCTATATATTGGTTATCACATTGTAATCTTCCTTTCTCAGATCTACAGAGGCAAAGAAAAGAACTAGCTCAGCAGGAATTCTTTCCTGAAAGGAAATGGACTTTATTCCCAGCACTGAAGATCAATTCAAGTTGTTGGTGTAAAACCTGTGAGGGCTGACACACAAAGTGCACAATCTCCATGTTCTGGGTTGAATCCTTATGTCCACCCTCTTATTCTTTCTCCATTACTACATGTTGCTTGACCAGCTTTCTCTGATCTTTTATTCTACCACCTGATCTTGAGATTGACATGAGATGGCAGTAAGAGTGCAGAGAATCATCTAGGACACTAGAACCTTCATAGGTTATGGAAGCTGTACCTAAGGTTCATAGCCATGGCTAGTTCAAAAAATAAAAAGGTACAAATGGGTCTCAGAAGCTAGCATGGGCAAAGAGGAGCTCCATGACCACAACTGAGAAACTATGATGTGTGTGTGTGTGTGTGCACTCTGTGGTCTAGGATAGAGAGGGAGGAAAATACCATACTTACTTTCTGTTAAAGACACTCATGTGAAAGAAACAAAGCTATTGAGAGACCCTGATTACACAGACATACCTTCTATCCCTGTAGGGTAGGTACTGCCTATTACTCTTTGCACAGACAGGGAGCCTGGACCCTTGAACACAAATTGTGTAGCTTTCTTCTTTAAGACTTTGCCAGTAGCTAATACTTCTAACTGACTGATTGAAAATAAATCCAATACCTCATAGTTATATTAGGCTGTAAAAGTATGATGATTAATTTTATGCGTCAACTTGATTAAGCTAAGGGGTGCCCAGATTAGATAGTATTTCTATGTGTGTCTGTGAAGGTGTTTTTCTATTATTTCTATGTGTGTCTGTGAAGGTGTTTTTCAGTTAGACTGGCATTGGAATCAGCACAGTCAGTAAAATAAATTGCTCTTCCAGTGTTGGTGGGCGTCACGCAATCTGTTGAGGGGCTTTCTGCTTGATTGCTTGAATAGGCATGAATTTTCTGTTGCCTTTGGCACTCCTAGTTCTCAAGCTTTGAGAATCAGGCTGTTAAATCACCAACTTTCCTGATCTCTACTGTGCAGGTGTCAGACTTCTCAGCCTCCAGCATCGTGTAAATCACTCAATTCTTTATGTTTATTCTTTTTCTCTCTCTCCTCAGCTCCCTTCTATATTCTGCTGCCTTTGTTCCTCTCTTCCCCTGCCCCTTGGGAAGCTCAAATGAGATGATATATATGAAGTATATGTAAAATATGTGGCAGGTAACAATATTTTTTCCACCCAATTTACCATCCCAACTCGAATTCCATATCCATTGAGAAGGCTCAAGAAATCAGGTCTAAGTCATTTAATGTATAATATAAACAGATATTAGCTTTAGTCTCTTTGGACTCCAGCTCCATTGCAGGTCCTATTTCAACCTTCAAAGCCCTGAACTCTATCTAGAAGTCCAAATCTTGCATCTGATTCTCCTATCTTGTCTCCTTGTGATAAGAACTGAGTCTCTCCATCCCCTTTTGTCACAATGAGATAGACTCAGCTGCTTGACTGACTACGATGCTTTCCCAGAGCTCTTTAAATACACTTAAAGAATTTGGGGACCCATTTCCTAAGGCATTTTTGTGATGTCTTGCTCACTTCAGGGATAATATAATTTTTGTTGTATATAAATATACCTTAAGACAGCCAAGAGTCTAAGGTTAATTTCCAATTAAGTGTGAAATCAGCCAGTAGTTCTGACCCCTTGCTGAGTGCGTATTAATGAACATCGTACCACAATTTTGATGACAGCAGGAGTGCAGACCATGGGAGAAGAGTAAAGAAAAGTAGTGGGGAGGGGAGATAGCTGCTTCCCTGAATAGCAGGAGGAGTGCTCAGGAATGAAGGCACCTGAGCCACACTGTCAGAAACTGAAGGATCCCTTGTCAGATCTCAAGACATAGGAATCCTCCATGGCACACGCCTGGCAAACTCACAGGGCAGAGTACTGCACCACCATTATTAGCATGAAACTGCTGCATGATGGAACAAGCATGGAGGGAAGTGATCTGTTATAGGAAAAGCTTAAGAAGAGTGATGGGGGTCAGGATTGCTAACCCTGAGGCTGAGGGACATGTAATTTTCCAGTGAGGCCCATTACAACACACTAAGAAATCTAAAACCAGGTAGTAGACAACATTCATGAAGCTCTGCATGTGTGATAGAGCTTAATATCAACCCTGGTTTTATATAAAGATTCCATTCCTGGGTAGAAACAAGTAGCTGGTTGCACTGGCTGCTCCCATCACTACTAGTTAATATTAACTGAACATATGTATAAAGATGCTCCCAGTGGTATAGTTCCTAGATAGTAGCTATAAGGTATATAGTCTGTCTCTACATCCTTTGTTCTTAATATGGTCTTTTGATCATAGAAACCTATGGAAATTGAGGGCAAAAGTTATGCTTTGTGGATTGAAGTTAAAAATGTATATTTTAATAAGTGCACAGTTGCTTCTAGTGGGTGGAGGTTAGGTGTTCTGGTTGGCAATGCCTAGCAAAGACCACAGATGATGGAGAGACTGTTTGTATTAAAACTATTGATTTCTGGCTCTCAAGAAAAAGAGAATTCCAAATTCCAAGGATAGTAGTAGGGGTAAGATGTATAGGTAAGTCAGAACTGAGGAGGTCCCTATTCCACCTACCTCACATTCCAGTTGGTGTGCCCTTCAAGCACCACAGAACCTGTATGGGAGTAGCTGTGGAATAAGAAACCAATGGAATGAATCCAAGACTGGCTATGTGAGTGGAAAGTCAGTTCCTATGGTTCACCAAACACAGAAAAGGCAGGCACAGAGATAGCCAATACATAGTTCCGCTTTCTAGAACTAGTAAAGAAAGCCTTCCTTTAAAGTTTTACTTGCAGGATTTTCCTGAGGGAATAGGTAGCAGATTATCTGGATTTGAATCCTGAATTTACCACTTCTGAGCTGTGAGAAGTTGGGCAAATAACATAACCTTCTATGTCAGTTTTCTCACCCATAAAGTGGGGCTAGTACCAGCACTTACCTATTGGGAGTGTTATTAGAACAAGTTCAGTAAACCCATAAAAAGAACTTAGAAACACATTTGTCATACAGTAGATACCATATAAATGCTACCTTTTTTTTTTTTCAGTTGAGGACCGAATTCAGGACCTTGCACTTGCCAAGCAATTGCTCTTTCATGAGCTAAATCCTCAACCGAAATGGTTTTTCCTTTCTTCTGTAGGACCTGGCTAGAATAAGACTTATTGAAGGACTGGTTACTATCGTCAAAGTGTCATCTCAAGCATCAAGATGTCACCTCAGAAAAAAAGAAAAGAAAAAAAAAAGATGTCACCTCAGAATAGCATCAGCTGTCACTCTCCCTTGCACTCCTACCACCATTCCACTGTGATGCACATCTGCTGTGCATTGGAGAGGGAAGAGATTAAGCAATCTTGTGACTTAATCTTGTGGCATGTGACTTAATCATTTTGTTCTTTTCCATTATGAAGGTGTGCACTGCTATCTGCTTTCCTACTGAGATGCTAGGGCTTCTGAAGGCAGCTACTTCATGCCTGTTGAAAGAAACACCTATAACTCCCAAAAAAATTCCACCCTTAAATCCCCAGAACTGTGATGAAGATATGATGAAGGTTGCTGCAGGGGCGGGGCCAGGCGGGGGGGGGGGGGGAGGAGATAGTGTTCTGGATTGAATGAAATATTATGGGGTAATCCCTAAAAAAGAAAATCAGAGAAATGTAGAAGGGGGAGAAAAAAAAAAGGATTTTATATCTTGTTGGCTTAAGATGGGCATGTCTAAAATGTAAGGCCTTAGTTCACAAGAGGGAATTGAGAATAACCACTGTTACCAAGCGAACCCTGAGCCTCAGAGGACAACCACGGCTGAACTGATCATTTTATTTCAGATGGAAGGTTCTAAGCAGAGCCTCTAGCTATGCTATCACAAACTTCTGACCTAGAGAAACTAGGCATTAATACATAGATGGGCTTTTTTTTTTTTAAGCTGCTGCATCTCTGATCATGTTGCAATAGCAAGAGACGACTAAACGCAATGCTTCTGTGTTTCACCTTGTGTATTCATAAAATAAGAGCACAATACTTTGTCCCTGTAAGGGCTGTTGTGAGGACAAAATGAGGGAAGGGGCCAAAGAGTGCTCTGCAAAATGTCATGTTGTACAAAGGTTATAAGCTTCAACGGGAAAAAGAAACAATCTGTTTCGAAACACTGAACTGGAATAATTAAGAGCTTCGAGCTAATTATATTTCCCAGAAGAGCTGAGGACTTGCAGGGCTGCTGCTCCTCCCCTATAGAAGTTGTGCAACCTAGGAAGGCTCACCCCACTGTGTTTCCTACCTATATGACCTTGGACATGTTTTGTCATCTCCTCAACAAAACGAGGGTAATGATCCCTGCTGTGATCGGATGATAGGAGCTGTGTGAGGTTCAAATGCTGTGGTGTGAACACAAAGCTCCCAGATGGAAAGTCTATCTGCTTGTCGTTCCCAAAGACAGTAAGATTGAAAGACCTTTGTTTTTGGTACTATGAGCAACTATTTTCTGCCCTTGGCTCTGGTGTGTGGTTTTGCATAAGCAAATCATTTTCCCTCTATGTGTTTGCATCTCCATTTGTGAAAGGTTAATTCAAAATCAGTGGCTTTGAAATAATGGACATCAGACACTCCAGAAGAAATGAATGACACATGCTGGAGTATAGTTTTCTGTTTTTCATAAGCTCCTCCTTCCTCCACTAACCAATCCTCCCTCAAAGCCAGAGGAAGACAAGTTTATAAAATTATGCAAGGTAAGCCTTACAGACAGAGTATGAATTGATTGCTCAACTATGTGGTATGACTCGGCATCTCTAAGAAGTCTGGATAGCTTATAATACTTTAACTGGCTGATTTCAGATTGTTTAACTACTTGTGCCCCTTATAGTTCTTTGCAGTTTCTAATAATGTTATAGTGTCATTTCAATGTCTGTGAATTTCCTTCCAGAATATCCCTTATAAGGAACTGAAGATACTAAACTATGGGCCAGACAGAATGATTCTGGCTTGGAATCCCAACCACTTGGGAGGCACAGATAGGAAGATCGCGGTCCAAGGCCAGTCCAGGCGAAAGTGGAAGCAAAAATCTATCCTCCCCGCCCCCCAAAATAAAACCTAAAAATTCAAAAGGGCTGCATGTCTCCAGTGGTTGAGCTCTTGCAAGTACAAAGCCCTAAGTACAATCTCCAGTACTGCAAAAAGAAAAAAAAAAAGTTATATTTTAAAAAGACACCAAACTACAGCCAAAGGCCAGTGGAGTTGTCCATTTTCATTTAATTACAACAAAGGCTGTAGTAAAACCCACACCTGAGAACGAGGCTGAAGGTCCTGGTTTAAAGATAAATAAATTGAGGCATAGAGGTGGAGTGACTTGCTCAGGCTTAAAGAGCTATTACCAAATTGAATGTAGACACCTAGGGCTCTTTCAAGGAGTTCTTTCCAACTGCTAGCCCTCCCCCTTGCTTTTCTACATCTCCATTGTTCAGCTTGACAGTCAGGTCATTCTTCATCTTTTTTTTTCTATACTGGTTTCCTGTTCTTTGAGAAATTTCCTTCACTGATCACTAAAGCACAGCATCACATGTAAAGCAATGCAAGAAGCAGGCAGCTACTGGTTCAGTATTTATAGCCACACCCAGCAGCTTCAATCAGGGTTTCTCAAATGTTAATGCTCATAGGAGTATCTAGGAGATCTTGTTAAAATATAGATTCTGATTCTAGTTGTTTGGGTACATCCTAAAAATGTGCTTTTTTTTGTTGTTATTGTTGTTGTAGGGCTCAAACTCGAGGCCTGGACACTTTTTCATCCAAGGCTAACACATTGCCACTTTGAGTCACAGTGCCACTTCCAGTTTTCTGTTGGTTAATTGGAGCTGAGTTTCATAGACTTTCCTGCCCAGGCTGGCTTCAAACCACGATCCTCAGACCTCAGCCTCCTGAGTAACTAGGATTACATGCATGAACCACCAGTGCCTAACAAGAATGTGCATGTGTGTGTGTTTGTAGGTCTTTGGGCTGTCCCTAAGATCTTCAGCTCAAGGCTAGTACTCTACCACTTGAGCCACAGTGATACTTCTGGTTTTCTGGTGGCTTATTGGAGATAAGCGTCTCATGGACTTTCTTGACCAGGCTGGCTTTGAACCATGATCCTCAGATCTCAGCCTCCTGAATAGCTAGGATTTCAAGCGTGAGCCACTGGTGCCCAGCCTAAGAATGTACATTTCTAAGAAGCCATTTAGTGCTGATGTTGAGGCTTGGCTCATGTAGCATCATATTTTCAAATAGCAAAACGAGTGAATGCTTTCACCCATCTTCTCTATTTACTTTGGAAATCATTTTCTGTACTACAGTGTGTTATTAGAAATAGGAAGCTGCCTGTACTTTCCAGCACTGAATTTGCTTAAGATCCTAATGTAGATTGAAAGCATATCTTTTCTCATCTCCTTTGGCCTCCATTTCCTTATCTGTATGAAGGGATGATTGGCTATCCCATAATGATGTTTGGAGACCTAACGAAGCACCACATATGTGTTGTAAAGTGGACAGTAGATGAATACTCCTAGGTCCAAAAGAATTCTGTGCCTTGATTTTCTTAGGTTGGTAGAAGACAAAAGGAGCTGCAAGTAGTTACTGACTGTATCCTAAGTGATTATTTTCATGATGAAATTACAAATGGAGACCATTTGTACTAGATAGTCTGCATGCTTTATTGAAAGTCACATGAATTGGCCCCAGGATCTCAATCATTTTTTTTTTCTGATTGCACACATAATATTTCACATAGGCAATCTTGGAAGCCTTCCATTAACATCCTTGGCATTAAGTGATTAGTTTCCATATGAAAACAAAGGTTACTTTTTTCTTCATTGAAAATATGTCTTCTAGGTTATTTTGCTTTCGTCTGTATTTTTTAATTGTTTCTGAAACTTTCTCTGAGCTTCTAATGTGTCAAGGCCAGTTGTCTCTCCATGCCTCATCTACACATTCTATCAAAAGCAATTTTTTTTTCTAGTCACAGAACTACTTCCTCTATTACTTTTATCTATTGTTATTACAGAATCAAAGAACTTCTGGAACAGGAAGGATACTTCTTGATGGCAACCAAAAACTGTAGAAATATTCTATCTTCCTATTAAAATTATATGCTCAATTTTGCTTTCACTGTGGACAATCTCCCCCCCCACACACTCATTTTTATAAACTTCAAAAAATAAAAATCCAATGATACATTTTTTTCTAAATGGTGTCTTGACTTTGGTTGGTGTCAGAAGGATGTGACCCCCCCAACCATCAAGTACCATACAGACACAAAGACCTTCTATAAGTCTCAAATCATGTGTATGGCTGTCACCAGTTTCTTGGAGTATTACAAACCTGGTAACATTTTGACAAAGATATAAACAAGGACTTCATCACTACCAACTAAAACATAAATCCTTTACAAAGTAAAATTGCACAGCCAGGCACTGGTGGCTCATGCCTGTAATCCTAGCTACTCAAGAGGCTGAGATCTGAGGATTGTGGTTCAAAGCCAGCCCGGGCAGGAAAGTCTATGAGACTCTAATCTCCAATAAACCATCAGAAAAACCAGAAGTGGCACTGTGGCTCAAGTGGTAGAGTGCTAGTCTTGAGTGCCCAGGTCCAGAGTTCAAGCCCCACAACGGGCAAAAAAAAAAAAGTAAAATTGCACAATTCTTTAAAAAAAATCAAATGGGTAAATTGAAAGTAACAGAAACCCTGACTTGGGAATATCTTCCAACCACTGTAAAGTGCACTTGCATCTCTTCTCTCCTTCAAATGCTTATCTTTAAATATTTTGTTAGGTAGGCAAGAGTCAAGGGATATGTCAACTCCAGTAATTTGGCTTCTGTTCAAATACCTACCAGTGGGAAAAAACATTTAGAACTTTGTGAGTGTTAAACTAAGTGATTGTTCCTTTGTCATTACTGCTAGTTTCAAGACTTATAGTTCTTCAATGCCAGATGGACAATGGATCTTGAGAACTTCATAAATCTGCCACTTTCAGATCATCACCCTCCTTCCACTGTGTCTTCTGAATGTTTATCCATTCATCAAAGTGAGACCAAGTCAATCTCATTCTATAACAGCATGTGTCATCACAGAAGTTTTTGTGCTTTAAACCAGAATGCCAAAGGGAGGCTAGGTGCTTCTTTTAAGGAGGAGCTCAGAGCAAGGGCAGAGCTAGCCAGCCACTGCTCCCTGGCCTCTGGCAAGACTGGTAGTCCCAACTCTCCAGGCAATGCTACTGAACTATGTCCCACTCCTCCCTGTGTCTCACTACTCCCTTCCCATAAAACAAGAGTCAAACCACATCTATTCTGTCTTCAACGGCCACCTGACTGCTTTATTCAGTCCTATAACAGAGTAAGAGACAGACCAGGGCTCAACAGGAGACCAGCAAGCCTGGCAGTGAGCAGTAGATGGAATAAGGCTCACTTGGCTCTCTTGCTCCTCATTTTTTGTCAGTTATGGAGCGTGAACTCTGGGCTTGAGTGTTGTCCCTGCACTCTTCAACTCAAGGTTAGCACTCCACCATTTGAGCCACAGCACCACTTCTGGTTTTCTGGTGGTTATTTGGAGATCAGAGTCTCACAGACTTTCCTGCCAGGGTTGGCTCTGGACCACGATCCTCAGATCTCAGCCTCCTGAGTAGCTAGGATTACAGGCATGAGCTACCAGTGCCTGACAATTCCTGATTTTTTTTTTAGCAACGTGGCCTTGAAGGCTAAGTAGAGTGGATAGAGTACAAAGGGACTACCCAGACATGTTTTGATTTAGAACAGCACCAAATTTTTTGATTGCTTTCATAAAGACTCTCGATGCATTTGGCCTACATGTTCCTAATTCACTAATTAACAATGTTTAGTGTCTTGAAGTATATTGTCTTTCACTAAGGCTTCTCCAAAGGCATGTGCTCTGACATGTTTTATTCTCTAATTCCCTCTCTGCTATAATCAATATACTAGCAAGGCCTTGCTAGAAGAGTGCTCATAGGAAAGTCCTTTTATACAGGCTGTGTCCCCGGCATCTGTACAAGGACATAAGCAGTGACATCTTCCCAGCAGCTTCCTTTCAACAGACAGGTTCCAGAAATGTCTGTTCCTCCAATGTCAAATCCACAACAGCTGATTTTATGTTAGTTCTCTTTAAGCGATCAAACAGTAAAGCAAGGAGATGAAAAGCTTCTATCTTGAAATTTTCACTTGATAGAAAATGCACGGGGCTCAAGAAGAACAATAAAAGCCAAACCCCAAAAGTGATCACCATTAATGTCACCACCAATGAAAGACTCCTTGCTACATAAATGTGATATCATGGAAAAGACTTTCAGTAAGCGTCTAGGGACCTGGGTTCTTGTCCTGTGTGGTCACTAATTGTTCTGCCTATAAATTGGGCTGTTCCAGTGTTTTTGAAAGAGTCTTCTAATCAAAGAGTTCATAGGCTGGAAATAATCTTTAATCTTAAGGGCTGTGGTTCTTAACAGTTAATGGATCACAGGCTCATTTAAAATTCAATAGAAAGGTATAGATCATCTGTCCAGAAAAGGCCTATTGTCAGCTGATGTTGCATATGATCTTAGGGGCATTGTGGAGTTCCTAAATCCCAGACATGGAATTCAGATCTGCTTGTTTTCAGGAAATAGAGTGAATAATTAGCCAGGCATCAGTGACCTCATGCCTGTAATCCTACTCAGGAGGCTGAGATCTGAGGATCAGGGTTCAAAGTTAGACCAAGCAGGAAAGTCTTTGAGTCTCTTATTTCAAATTACCACCAAAAAGCCAGAAATGGAGCTGTGACTCAAGTGGTAGAACACCAACCTAGAGCCAAAAAGCTAAGGGATAATGCCCAGGCCCCAGTACTAGTAGCCAAAAAAAAAAAAAAAAAAAAAAGAACATAGCATCTGGAGGCAAAGTTGAAGCAACTGCTGGGCTTAATCTGTCTTATTTTTTTTTTTAATCTTCACAAGAGTGAAAATCCTATAGGATAAACACAGCCTCCCCACTCCACCAATTTTGTTTTGTTTTGTCTTGATTGCTTAGAAAGGAAAATTGTCAAGTAAAAACAGGAGGAAAAATAATAAGGAACCTAGGCTTTGTTTGACATGCAAAACACGCTTGGCAGATTTGCCCTAGCAGGCTTATTAAGCAAGTGCAGGAAGGCACATGGGGCTGCAGGAAGGGAGGGTACTGTGAGGGGACCACCCACACTGGCCCCATAGGAGCAGGTAACACACAGCAGCACCAGGGAGCTAACCTAGTACTAGTGTCCACATCCTCAGTAAGAGACATGTTAAGATTCTCCAGCAACATCTCCTCCAACCAAGGTAAGCAATGCCCCCACCACTCCAATGGCCTTTAGATCAGGGTAATACTCTGAAGATCCATCTTCAGCCTCAGATCTTTCAGAGTTTGATGGTTTTTGAAGAAGCAGGAATTGGGGAAAAGAGGTGAAATCCAGGCTCCTCTCTTTAACTCAGGTCAAGCGGGTAGCTTGGTTTCCGCAGAATCTGGGGCTTCAGGGAGTCCATTCACAGTATTGCAAGAACTCAAGACACACCTTATGAGGAGATGGAGACAAAATATCAAGGGGAAATAAACATGTGTCTAGGACATGTGCCCCTTATTTTACTTCTTCCAGAGCCTGGGCCAGGAAAGAGCTGCTGTTCTGCACAAAAGACTCAGCACACAAGGATTAGAAGTAGACCCTTTTAGAATCTTGGAAAGGATCCCTCCAAGGCTTTTTAACACCTGAAAGGGAAAAGAAAAGGCAGTGAATTAGTTTAGGACTGGTTAAGCACTTAACAGTCACTCAGCAGCGGAGTCTCTCTTTGTAGGCTGCTAAACCTACAATTGGTAGCTAATCTTCTGAGAAAAGGCCCTCTTATTTCAAATCCTATGAAACAGAGCCTAAGGTGGTGCTATAATCAGAGCTAGAGACTTTGTACCTCCCACCAGCCTCAACTCTAATACCCAAAAAAGACAATGGGGAAAGAAGTTTGATACCAGAACTTCAGAGTTTATACCGCCCTGCTCCTCCCTCCCCTGCAACAAGGTCAATGCTTATTTATGGCCCTACAATATCTCCCAAATTCCTCTTATTAGGACTTCACCTGTATGGGGCTGATAAGGAGAAAAAAGCTATCTACCCAAGGACCTCTGAGTTGGCAGTGACAGAAAGAAAAGGAAAGCTTAGGAGCACATGGCAAGCCAAGTTCCAGATATGTTAGATTTCATTTATGTGCATTGTGGTTCATGTCATGCCAGAAATCTGATAGTCAAGCCATCTAAACTCTAAGGCACAGAAAGGCATTTTTCTGATCTGAGTTTCCTGTAACCTTAACAAGATACTCATTCCCTCTAAATGTCAGAACCTTTATATGTTGAATTAAAACACACATGTCTCATACCTATGATTCTAGTTGCTCAGGAAGCTCAGATCTGAGGGTTCAAAGCCAGTCCTGGCAGAAAAGCCAATGAGACTCTTATCTCCAGTTAGCTAGCAAAAATCTGGAAGTGGAGGTATGGCTCAAGTAGTAGAGAAACAGATTGAGCAAAAAAAAAAGCAAAAAAGCAAGCAAGCAAGAAAGGAAGAAGAAAGAAAGAAAGAAAGGAAGGAAGGAGGAAAGAAAGAAAGAAAGAAAGGAAGGAAGGAAGGAAGGAAGGAAGGAAGAAAGAAAGGAAGAAAGAAAGAAAGAAAGAAAGAAAGAAAGAAAGAAAGAAAGAAAGAAAGAAAGAAAGAAAGAAAGAAAGAAAGAAGAGGAAGGAAGGAAGGAAGAAAGGAAGGAAGGAAGGAAGAAAGGAAGGAAGAAAGACAACGAAGCAAGAGTGTGATGCCTTAAGTTCTAGTACCAAAAACCCACAAACAAACAAAAAACCCACATTCTCCTCCACCTGGTATGTGACGTGGCAAAAATAGGATCATGAATATGAAAGTCCTAGTACTAAAAAAATATAAGGGATTAAGGATGAGCATTTAGGTATGAATGACCAAAAGAGTGTCTTAGGCTGAAGGAACAAAGTCCCTCTACAGATAAAGGCAGCCTCATGCTACCTGTTATAATACCAAAAGGATAGTTATTGGTTTCCTTCAAGACACAAAGGACACCAGTTAAATGACTCCAACTTCTTATCTTAGAAAGTGAGGAACTGAAATTTTGAAAAAAGGAAATGCAGTTGTCTAAAATATCACAGTCTAGGATTATTAATGAAGTTAATTAAAAGTTAATCCACAAAATTACACTACAGTTTTTTTTTTGGGGGGGGGGGGAGAAAACAAGAAACAGATCAGAAATTCATACAAACTCTCAGAATTGAAAGACATTAAGGCTAAAGGTCATATAATTTTAGGATAACAAACTGAGACAAAATAGCTTTCCATCCTCTAGGACTAAATAATATTCCAGTCTTTAAAAACGCAGATTTTATAAATAAGGTTTACTGGATCAAGGTTCTGTCATCAGGGGGTGTAGACTACATACCTGTGGCATCAACTCTCATCTCCAGGAAGTCTGCCTTGAGAACTGTGGGCAAAAGAAAAAAGATCTTTCAAGATAACTTTATAAATCAGGACTAGGATAAGCAATTCAGAGAGATGGAGAAGTATTCTCTTTTTTTTTTTTTGGTGGGTCGTGGGGCTTGAACTCTGGGCTTGGGTGCTGTCCCTCAGCTCTTCAGCTCAAGGTGAGCACTCTACCGCTTCAGCCACAGCACTGCTTCTGGTTTTCTAGTGGTTTATTGGAGATAAGAGTCTCACGGACTTTCCTGCCTGGGCTGGCTCTGAACCGTGACCCTCAGATCTCAGCCTCCAGAGTAGCTAGGATTACAAGCGTGAGCCACTGGCGCCCAGTTGAGATGGAGAAGTATTCTATGGAAATGCAAAGCATTATTTGAAAGATGTGGTCTGGTTCTGTATCTAAGCTATGGTAAATAATGCTGCAATAAACATAGTTGCGCTGGTAGCTTTAGTGTATTCTTGTTTGTGATCATTTGGGTAACGCCCAAAAGTGGGATTGCTGGGTCATAGGGGAGCTCTATGTGGAGTCTTTTTAGATGAATGGATCAAGAAAATGTGATATACATACACAATGGAATTCTATGCCTCCATCAGAAAGAATGACATTGCCCCATTTGTTAGGAAATGGAAAGACTTAGAAAAAATTATATTAAGTGAAATAAGCCAGGCCCAAAGAAACATAGGTCCCATGGTTTCCCTTATTTGCAATAATTAGTATATGTCTGAGACAAATAGAAAAGGTCAGATAAGTTGATGTTAGGTGAAATGAACCCCAAAATAAGTATTCAAATGTTTTTTTCTTTCATGTGATTGTTTCTAACATATTTATAAAATGATTTCTTTGTTGCTTTGTATGTCCCTCCCCCACGGTATAACCCCTGCTTTCACTTGGTATAATTTGTGGAGGGGAAGGGCAAAAACAAATAGTTTAAATAGGGATACAGGTGGACCCATTGCAACAATGAGATATACAAGTCATTATGTCGAAAAACGAACTTTACAACTTTGGCAGGGGGGGAGGGGAAGATGGGAAGGGATGGGAAGGGGAAACAAAGGAGGAGGCAACAATGCTTGATAAGAAATGTACTCATTATCTTGCCCATGTAATTGTAACCCCTCAGTACGGTATTTTCACAATACTAATAAAAAAAGATGTGGTGTGGGTAATTACTTAAACCTGTAATGCTATTAAGGGGACTGAAATCTGGAGGATCATGATTTGAAGCCAGTTTGTACAGAAAAATCTGAAAGACTCCAAAATAATTGGCAGAAAAAGTCAGGCTAGGGGCATGACTCAAGTAGTAGAGTGCCAGCTGAGCAAGCAAGCAAGCAAGAAACCCTGAGTTTAAACCCTGATACTGGCAAAAAAGAAAAAGGAAAATTGGGTAAGTGATTCTGTCCAGATGTTTTTAAGCCCCTGGCTCTTTGCTTATAATTTGGGCTATTTTTGTGGCAGATTTGGCAAACCAATCTCTTAGACATGAAGCCATCTTTCAGGTGCCAGGGCAATCCCTTGAATGCCAAGCTATTGGAGGCCACGAGATCCCAGAGAACTTGGCCCAAGTCAAAGACTATATTTTCACTATTCTCTAATAGTGAGAAGGATGAGAAGGCACCAGAAGTACTGTGTTTGCAAAAGATGAATCTTCCTTTGCCTTGTTGACCAAACCAGTGTGTGTACCATATTGATGTGCTTAGATCAACCCTAAATTAGTCCTGTGTTGTGACAAGAATAAATCCTCTGGTAGTATGATCAGACTATCTCATACAACACTGGTCCTCTGTCTTCTCTTTTGCTTGAAACTGAAGTGTGAATGTATTTTTTCTCATATATGGAAGCTAGAATTCATTTGTAAGTGTATAAGTAAACACTATTAGGTAGTAAGCAATACAATTGTATTAACTATGCTATATTCTAGAGAGAATTCAGTCTAATTCCTTAGAAAGGCTAACTCAAAGTTCAACAAAATAAACACCTTAAAATCAGTACTCAAAAGGCAGGAGGAGGTATCAAGAGGAGGTAATAGATGAAAGAAGAGAAGAAGGAGAGAGAATTCAGTCATAAAATTCATGTATGGGCTGGGAATGTGGCTTAGTGGTAGAGTGCTTGTCTAGCATGCATGAAGCGCTGGGTTCGATTCCTCAGTACCACATAAACAGAAAAATCTGGAAGTGACACTGGGACTCAAGTGATAGAGTGCTAGCCTTGAGCAAAAGAAGCTCAGGCCTTGAGTTCAAGCCCCAGGACTGGCAAAAAAAATCATGTATATCCTACAAAATTAAGAAAATTAAGAGAAAGGAATGGGATTGGAATACTGAGGGAGAATGATGAAAGGAGTGGCATTGATCAAGATACATCGTGTTCATAAACTATTTTGTCAAATGGCAACTCCTTTGAACAACTACTTAAAGATAATAATAAAACTCTTTTAAAAAGGAAAAAAAAGGAATTGTTGCTCTCTTGAAATTGTTTATGCCTATTAGCTAAGTGATCTTATTCCCTTCTGTGGTTTCAATTACCACCAAATATTGGGGAACATCCCACACAGTAATATTATTCATACTGCAGTATATATCAGTGCTCTCTCTCTGGAGTGACCCTGGCTGTATTCAACAGCTTCACCCTGAAATCTGTGTGGGCCTGACCCCAATTACTGGCCTAAATTGTAATCACGATATTTCTACCGGGATTATCCACTTTTATTCAAAATCACTGAATAAAATAAACACAGAAAAAGCTTGCCTTCTCTATGATTAATTATTGTACCATGTACCTAATTACCAAAGTTTGGGTTTTCTTTTCCTACTGCATTGTGTTGTTCCATGTTTGAAAAGGTTACAGAAAGTTTAAAAAGTCAATATTTTGAACTTCTCTCAGATCTGTTCCTTGGATTTCATTCCCCTGGGCAATGCTACAGACTGAGATTTCCATCAACCCCTGAGAGAATGGATGTCTCCTTCTATGTCTGCTTCCAGTCCTTACTCCCATGTATCTTCATTACTACAACCAGAGTGATCTTCTTTCAGTTCTGAATAGGCATCAATTTGTTTAAATATCTTCCCTAACCTCTCCATGGACTATAAAGAACAAACATCTTAGCTTGTTATACAAAACGTTTGTGATGGGGTCCCAATCCATTTTCCTAGTTTTACCTTCAGCTAAGCTACCCTCTTTACACTCTCCCATTTGAGCCAAAGTAGAATGCTAATCATTTCTGATCCTCTATTGCAATTAACTACTTAGCCTTCTGAAATGTCCTCCCCTCCATTCTCAATGAGATGTCATTCCTGCTGAGTTTTTTAATTGTCAGAGAAGGCAAAGGAAGAAAGAAGAGATGTCCTTCAAATGTCAGGCTACAGTCAAGTATGAAAATGGAACCAAGGGGGACAGAACACTGGTTAAACAGCTCAAGAATTTTATTAGACATGGGAGAAGAGATTGGCAACAATGACCACACATGGAGCTGGCTGAGTGACAAATCAGTATGTGGTGGGTATAAGATAGAATCAAGATAGAAGGGATGCTTTTCCTGTACAGATGCAGAGTGGGAGGAACCTGTGGGTACCCAAGTCATGATATATTAGAAGACACTTGTATCCACTCTGATCTTATTTATACTCTAGCCAAGATGGAATCTGGGGATAAAAAGTGAGCTTAACCTTAGTTCTAGAAGCCTGGATGTCAGACAGATAGAATGGTACTCCAACCTGAAGTGTCTGCTTTGGTCACAACCCCCTTTGACTGTGATTGGTCTGTCTCCTTGGGCAGTGTACAACAAACTTTACCTAGTGGCAGTGTTAAAAAATCTCCACACTCAACACCAGTTTGCCAATGCCAATACCTTCTTTATTGGCAGTCTGTCTGATCTAAAGATTCTATTGCGTTTTGCTCATGCCTTTTATTCTTTAATTTGCTTTTGTGTCAATACTAGGGCTTGAACTCAGGGTCTGAGAGCTGTCGCCTAGCTTTTTCACTCAGGACCAGTGATCTACCACAGGAGCCACAAGTCTGCTTCTTGCATTTTTGTGGTTAATTTTTTATTGAAGTTTCACAAGTTTTCCTGCATTGGCTGGCTTCCAACTGTGATCCTCGGATCTCAATCTGCTGAGTAACTAGGAATACAGGTGTGATCCACTGATACCTCGCTGTTCATGCCTCTTATATATTTTCTTCTGGCATTGATACCCTGTCCAAAGTTACAGATAAATTCTACACAATTTATGTACATTTCTCCCTATCGTTCAAGCCCTAGCTCATATATGACCTCCTCTAAAATGCTTTACCCTCTAGACATGCCCAGCTCATCCTGTTCATTCCACTTTGCTTTCATTCAATTTCCTTGGTTATGCATTTCTCAAGTGGCTTATTCTTGGATGGTAGAAGTACCACTAGGAAGTAGTTTGGCTTGTAGATGGGTACCTTGTTAAGAACATTAGACATGTCCACATGTGATTCCTCTTCTCCCTACTTTTTCATTACTTTTTTAATTCTTAGGGTAAACATTTGGTTAAGTTCATTTTTTTGCAGTTCTAAGGATTGAACTCAGGGTCTCATGCTTGTTAGGTAAATCCATTAAAGTTTTTACATATAAACTTTTTTGGGGGGAGGGGTCCAAAACAGGGTTTGAACTCACATTCTCACACTTGGTCAGTTCGCTTGTTCAGCTGGTGTTCTACCACTTTAGCCATGCTTCAAGCACAGCCTTTTGATAATTATTTGGGAGAGGAAATCTCTAGGACTATTCTGCCTGAGTTGGTTTGGAACCATGATCCTCCAAAAATCAGCCCCTAAGTATAAAGATTATAGGTGTAAGGCACCTAGCAAAACTTTTTGGGCTGGAATGTAGCTCAGTGACACAGCACTTGCCAGCAAGTGCAATATCCTGAGTTCAATCACCAGTATCAAAAAAAGAAAAGACAAACAAAATACACTTACAAAAAAGTTCCTGGGGGCTGGGAATGTGTCTTAGTGGTGGATTGCTTGCCTAGCATGAATGAAGCCCTGGGTTCCATTCCTCAGTACCACATAAACAGAAAAAGCTGCAAGTGGAGCTGTGGCTCACGGGGTAGAGTGCTAGACTCGAACAAAAATAAGTTCATGGACATTCCCAGACCCTGAGTTCAAGCCGCAGAACTGACAAAAACAAAAAAACAAAAAAAAAAAAACTTTTTTGGGGGAGAGGGTAGTGATAAGGATGGAATCTAGGACTCACGCATGCTAGGCAAACACTCTTCCACTGACATGTGGCCTCAGTCCCTCAAATTTTTGTCTTCATGCTATTGGTGAGAGAAAACTGGAACATGACCTCATTTTCATCTGTCTTTTATGATAGAGCAAATAGTAAATGAATGTCTAAGGGGAGTTTGGCTGAACCTAGGGTTTCTTATAGCTCACTCCAAGCTGCACTAAGGTGACCTGCTAAACAGAATCAAGCCTTGGTGAGTCAGATACCAGTATGGGAGGTGGGGATATCAAATCTACCCTAGTTCCACTGCTGACTATTGCACATTGCTCTGCTTTTATCTGGCCACCAAGAAGAGTTTGCTCTTCTTACCTGTTAGAAAGCACAATTTCACTCCCTGATTAGCAATGTGGAACAAACACATAGAAGAAACCCCAAAGGCTAAGCAATCATTTCTCCAGGTGTTCTAGTCTAAAGATTCCCAAGTGCCTAGACCTTAGACAGCCTGTACTAGCATTTAAAAAGTTTGAAATACAAGTGGAAGAAGAATGGGAGAGATGAAAGGAAGAAGAGAGGAAGAGCCCTACTGCTAGAGATTCTGTTTCAGAGTGAGTCTAGAATAGAAGCCAGGAATCTTTATGTGTACTTTTTTTTTTTTTGTCGGTCGTGGGGCTGAACTCTGGGCCTGGGCGCAGTCCCTCAGCTCTTCAGTGCGAGGCTAACACTCTACCACTTGAGCTACAGCGCCACTTCTGATTTTCTGGTGGTTTATTGGAGATAAGAGTTTCACGGACTTTCCTGCCCGGGCTGGCTTTGAACCGTGATCCTCAGATCTCAGCCTCCTGAGTAGCTAGGATTACAGGCGTGAGCCACCTGAGCCCAGCTGGAATCTTTATGTTTTTGTGCAACCTTTCTAGGAGATTTAGATGTACAGCCAGTTTGACAACCATTGCCTAAATCCACTGTTTACCTTTGAAATGGGATCCATGCTTACTCTGAAACTTAATGGTAAAGTATTATATTCTACATGTCCTTGTCAGCTGCCCTTTTAGAATATAATCGGATCTAAATGAGGAAAATTATAACAAGAAAATATAAATGGCCAGGAAGAGTTACATGAGAGACAGAGAAGGAAGAGAATCACAGCCACAGAAAGACAGAGGTGACAAAGTTGACAGAGACAAAGTTAAAGACACAAGCCAAGTGTTGATGGTTCAGTCCTACAATCATAGCTATTCAGGAGGCTGAGGTCTGAGGACTGCAGTTCAAAGCTAGCTCAGAAAGACAATTCTAAGAGACTCACCTCCAATTAACAGGCAAAAGAACTCAGCTTAAGGTATGAGTAGAGTGGGAGAGTGGCATCCATGGGTGAAAAACGCAAGTGTCGTTGAGAGGCCCTAAATTCAAGCCCAGTGCTGGCATATACTTACAAGCACATGCACATGAACAAACACACACACACACACACACACACACACTCACACAGAAAGAGACAGGAGATAAAATGTCAAACACACCCACACAGAGATCAGAGGAAGCTAGAGAGAAAAAAGACAAGAAATGTGTAAGAGCAAAAGGCATATTTATGATAAAGTTATTAAAAATCAGTGACTTGAAACTGGACACTGGTAGCTCACATCTGTAATTCTAGCTACTCAGGACATTGAGATCTTAGCTTCTCTTCTGTTGCCTGTGTCTCTTACCTTCCTGTTTTCCTGGAAGCTGTTTCAAAGAATCTGGTCCTGGAAGCCACCCTGCAAATATAAGCCAAGCAGGTCCCATGAGTTGCTCTGGAATACATGTGAGAACCGAAGGCCAAAATAGAAAGGACACAAGACTTCATCAGATGAACTACCAATGCCAGGTCTTGCATTTGCTGGCAAAAGGAGCTAAGTCTTGAGACAATCTTAAATATCAAAATGTGATCCCATGGAAGTACTCCCAAAGCCATAGATGATACCCTTTGGTCTCTATTGGTCCAGAAAGTTCTAAGTCTGATGTTTAAGTAAAACCAGTCTTTGGCTCAAAGTGTCATTTTTGGATTTTGTAAATACACTTTGCTAATTAGTTGAAGCTGTAGAGTCCTTGTTCTTCTTCTTTCCCTGATGTTATAATTATAGCAAACAAGAGACATTTTATTATATTATGCTCACAAAGTTCATTTTCTCAGCCAGGCACCAGTAGCACACATCTGTAATCCTAGCTACTTAGGAGGCTAAGATCTGGAGAATTAGGGCTCAAAGCTAGCCAAGGTAAGAAAATTCATGAAACTTATCTCTAATTAGCCGGCAAAAAGCCATAAGTATAAGTGTGGCTCAAATGGTACAGTGCTAGCCTTGAGCAAAAAGTTCACCATCAGCACCCAAGCCTTGAGTTCAAGCCTCAGGACATACACACATACACATTCCCCCACACATACACTTGTGTGTGCAAAATAGTGTCATTTTTTCTTACAAGAAAGGAAAAATATCTTGAGCACAAGCACAATGAAAAAATATATTAGATAGTTTTTTAAACCCGTAACAATATAAATAGGGATACAGGTGGACCCATTGCAACAAGGAGATGTACAAGTCATTATGTCGAAAACGAACTTTACAACTTTGGTGGGGGGGGGGGGGGGGGGGGGGAATGGGATGGGAAGGGAAGGGTAAACAAAGGAGGAGGTTACAATGCTTGATAAGAAATGTACTCATTATCTTGCCATGTAATTGTAACCCCTCTGTACAGTATTTTCACAATAATAAAAAAAGAATATTTCCAAAGGCAAGTAGTCTAAAAATAGCAAGTGATTTTGATCACCTTACTGAGATCAGGGCAACTAAGAAAAATGGGTCTCCCCTAGCACAACTTGAAGTAGGTTTAAAGTTTTCATCTTTAAGGAAATTTCTTAGGCATAAAATTTGAGCAGAATACCCCAAACATAATTGGCCTGTAATGTTCCTCTAGACTCTAAAGTGAATGATGCAGTGAATGTGAATGTGTAGTGTACATACTTAAGGGCTGTACATGGCAATCTGTAAAACATCTTTAGGAGCCTAACACAAGTGTTAGATGAAGGTAAAAAGCTGCCTACTTACACAGATGATGGGATATCCCCTGCATTGCCAGCCACAGTATCTGGCTTTGGTTCTGGCTTTTGGGGAGTAGCTGCACGACAGGGAGGGTCTGGGGGTCTTATGGGGGGACGAATGATGGTTGGCTTTTCTCCTGGAGGCCGTACTTTGCTGAAACTCTCTGCCTCTCCTAGGAGAGAAAACAATACAAAGAACTTGAATAATTAACCAAACAACACTACACATGAGCAGGTAATATTACTGAGGTAATCTTGGTCCCTTGGTCCCCATTTCTTCTTGAGCACAGCTTTGTCTCTCTGTTGTAACCCTTCTGGAAACTGTTACTCTAGAAAGCCTATGTTTGAACCTCAGCTCTCTAACTATATGCACCTTGGGTTTTGTCATATGATTTCCTAATTATCAATTTCTTCAGCTAGATAATCAAGAATAACATATATTATTTAACAGAGATAGTGAGAGTGTTATAATAGGTCAAGCACCAGCCTTGAGTGGGAAAAAAAACAAGCAGGAGCACAGGGCTTTGAGTTCAAACCCCAGTACTGGTAGAAAAATGAAACAATAAGAGAAAAGAAAATTCTGTACTAATGTTTTCTATAGTGTCAGATACATAGCAAGTACTTAGTAAATGGTTGATGGTATTCAATGTATATATGTGAAAATGGAGCCAGGTAACTTTGGGGGCTAGGCGAGGTTGGAAGAAATAGAGAATGATGGAAGGAGTACCACTGATCAAGATAATGCATTATATTCATAAATTGATGTGGTAAATTGAAACCCATCTTAACAAGGAGAAGGAGGTGGGGAGGAAAAAGAGGAAGAGGAGGAAGGAGAAGAGAAAGAGGAAGAAGAAGAGGAAGAGGAGGGAGGAGGAGAAAAAGGAGGAGGAGGAGGAGGAGGAGGAGGAGGAGAGAAGAAGAAATTTTAAAAATCCAAGTCCTAGCTATATGCCAGTGGCTCACAGCTATAATCCTAGCTACTCAGGAGGCTGAGATCTGAGAATCAAGGTTCAGAGCCAGCCTAGAATGAGAACCCCATGAAACTCTTTATCTCAAAAAAGCTGAAGTGGAGCTGGGACTCAAGTGGTAGAGTGTCAGCCTTGAGCAAGATAGGAGAGGATAATAAAGGCTCAATAACTATGTACATATAATATTTATCAAAATGAGCTTCAAGAAATGGAAAGAGAATTTTGCTGTTGTTGTTGTTGCTGTTTTTGTTTTCTGTATCATTTGTATTGTTTATAAGTTTATCTTTTGGGTGGATGGTAAGGGCAGGGGGGCACAGAAAGAACAAATACAGCAGTGGTACTCACTAGACATTATGTTGAAAATGAACTATAAAACTTGTGGGTGTGGGCACAAGGGAAAAACTGAGAGGGGGGAGGGAAGGAGAGACATAGTTCAAAAACAAATGTACTCTTCATCTGACTTAACTATAACTCCTTTGTACATTATTTTTACAAATAACTGTGTGTGTGTGTGTGTGTGTGTGTGTGTGTGTGCGTGCACGCGCGCGCACGCGTATATAAAGAAAAAGCTCAGAAAAAGCACTCAGGGCTCTGAGTTCAAGCCCCAGGACCAGCATAAAAAAAATCCAGGTCCTTTTTACTTGGGGCTTGACTATTGTTATAATCTCCTAACTCACCTTCCGACCTCACATCTCTGCAGATTAGCCAGACAAAATAAATAACTTTTTTTTTGTCTTTTTTAACAAAATGGTTCTGGCAGAATTATGGCAAGGCAGGTACACTCACAAATTTCTGGTGGCATTGTGAACTGGGTTTATTCTATCTAGATATTCATCTCAATCATTCCAGAACAATTTGGATGAAATACAAAAATCATTCATATGAAATAGTTATACTTGCTTGCCCAGCAATTCAACTTTGAGGGACAGGCCCAAAGCAATTAACGCAAAAGGGAGGAAAAAAAAAAACAAAACAAGAAAAATCTACTGGTATAAGCATGCATATTAACAGCAAAAAGGCTGATCCAAACACAAAGGCTAAGCAAACAAATTCTTACCAGCATTTAACCAGCATACACACAGACACAGATACAGATACACCCATATGTGTACATGTACACTTTTTTGGTGGTGGCCCTGGGGCCTGAACTCAGGGCCTGGTACTGTCCCTAAACGTTTGTGGTCAAGGCTAGTGCTCTACCACTTGAGCCAGAGTTCTACTTTTGACATTTTGGGTGGTTAGCTGCAGATAAGAGTCTCATGGACTTTCTTGACTAGGCTGGCTTTGAAACTATGTTCCTCAGATCTCAGCCTCCTGAATAGTTAGGATTAAAGGCACGAGCTACCAATGTGGCTTAAACAACACATGTTATACAGAAACAGACATAGTAAAAAGAAAATATTGATAGGAAATAATATTAAACAAAAATTAAGTCCATGAAAAGTGCTCATGGCCTGTGAAAATAATATTGAAAGAAATACATATATAATCAGGCAAGGATGTCAGTGTAGAACTTTATTCAATTTTTTCTACAAAATGTTTAAGATAAACATAAAACCATATTAAATTAAATCAACATACCATTATTACAAGATTCACTTTATGTTTACACTTTTTCCTCTCATTCAAGACTTCCCCAGCAGCTCTAAAATGCAGAAGATAAAGTTCAAACTCCTTATGAATTCAGGGCCTCCATGAACTGGTTCCAAAGTTCTTGTCTCATGAACAAACCCTACTCTATGCTATCAAACTGCTCTCCTGACTGCCCCACCAAAGCAAGCTCTGGACTCTTTTTTTTTTTTTTTTGGGGGGGGTCTGGTCATGGGGCCTGAACTCTGGGCCTGGGCGCTGTCCCTCAGCTCTTCAGCTCAAGGCTACTGTTCTACCCTTGAGCCACAGCATCACCTCTGGCTTTTTTCTTTTTTGCTTATGTGGTGCTAAGGAATCGAACCCAGGGCCTCATGCATGCAAGGCAAGTACTCTACCACTGAGCCCACCTTCCCAGCCCCAAGCCCTGGACTCTTACATTTAGGTGAAACACTGTGCTGCTTTACAAAGTACTGAAAGTCTGAAATTGTGCTTGAGAGGTCTTGTTCTGCTACTTTGAAGCTGTAGGACCTTCAACAGTGCCTTCACCTCTGACCGTCATTTTGGTATATGGGAAACAAATATAACAAACCCCCTCCTCACCTCACAAAGTAGTCAAAAGGTATAAATTGGAAGGTATGTTCACAGTGATTAGCATCCACTGGGGTTAAATAAGCAACAGACCCTGCTACTTGTGTGTCTTCATTGCATGTCTCCTGCATTATAACCATCCCTGAAGGCCCTGCTCAAATCTAGCCCCTCTGAGCACACTAGCAGGCATAAAGAATTTCCATCCTGGTAAATGCTTGTAAGTACTTAAGATATTGTGCTTTGTTTTAACTGATCTACATACAGAATTCTGGTGAAACATATGAAAAAATATAATGAAAATACAGTGTGATTGATGTATCATGAAGGAATAAACAACTATTACATTCACTATTCACTCTCTCCTCATTCAGCCTGTATCTTATGCCCCTTAGCACCAGGTTGGGCATGTAGAATCACATCAGAACTAAATGACCAAAATGGTAATAATACATTTTTCTCCTAACAAACTTACATTATTCAAAGCACTCTCCCAAATGATAGCTATTAAGTAGTCGCAATAAGCTTGCAAGGAAAGAATAGATAGGTCACATCATCCCCATTTTATGCACAAGAAACTAAGGTTCAGAAATGGACCAGTGGATGGGCACTAGTGGCTCATGCCTGTAATCCTAGCTACTCAGTAGGCTAAGATCTAAGGATCACTGTTCAAAGCCAACCCAAGCAGAAAGTCCATGAGACTCTTATCTCCAGTTAACCACCCAAAATGCCAGAAGCAGAGTTGTGGCTCACATGGTAGATTGTTATCCCTGAGCACAAAAGCTTGGGGATAGTACCTTGGCCCTGAGTTCAAGCCTCATTACTGCCTAAAAAAGAAAAGAAAGAAAAGAAAATATGAAAAAAAAGAAACGTGGACCAGCTCACCCACAACCAATATAGACTACAGAGTGACAGTGAAGATTATAGCTTGCCACCTACAACCACTGTTTCCCCCAATGGCTGCTGGATTGTTGTTACTAGTAATCTAAAATTATGAAGGGTAAGGTTAATAATGATAATAGTACCAGAAATATTAATTACCCTTTATAGAATTCTTCCTCTCTTCTAAGTACTATGGTGTTGTATGCATATTTTTCTTATTTAACATTGGCAAGCAGGATGCTGTGGCTTACACTTCTAATCCTACTCAGGAAGCTAAAACCTGACGATCACAGTGCTAAGACAGACCAAGCAGGAAAATCTGTGAGACTCTTATCTCCTACTGACCACTAAAAAGTTGGAAGTGGAGCTGTGGCTCAAGTGGTAGAGTGCTAGCCTTGAGTACAAAAGCTCAGGGATAGTACTCAGGTATTGTCTCAATATGAACACACACATATGTGTATACACATATACACAATCATTGGTGAATGGATAGAGGAAGGGTAGGTGAATATACATATGTGAAAATAGAAGTAGATAACTTGAGAAAACTGGCAGGGTTGGGAGAGTTGGGGACAATGATTGAAGGGGTAATATTGATCAAGATGCAATGTACTCACAAATGGACATGTTGAATGGAAATAACTTTGAACAACCACTTAAGTAAAATAAAATCGATACATTGTACTACAAACTGACATGTTGAGTTAAACCTCTTTGGACAACTACTTAAGGATAATGAAAAATAAATTTTAAAAAATTGGCTACAATTCTAAAGAAATAATTATCCCCTTTGGAACACTAATACACTGTTGGCTGGAGTGTAAACTTGTTCAACCACTCTGGAAAGCAGTATGGAGGTTCCTCAAAAGACTCCACATAGAGCTCCCCCTAGGATCCAACAATCCCACTTCTGGGCATTTACCCAAATGACCACAAACAAGGCCACACTAAAGCTACCAGCACAACTATGTTTATCGCAGCATTATTTACCATAGCTAAGATATGGAACCAACCCAGATGCCTCTCAGTAGATGATGGATTGAGAAAATGTGGTGTGTATACACAATGGAATTCTGTTTCCATCAGAAAGAATGACATTGCCCCATTTGTAAGGAAATGAAAAGCCGTGGAAAAAATTATACTAAGCAAAGCAAGCCAGACCCAAAGAAACACAGGCTGCATGGTTTCCCTCATTTGGAATAATTAGACTACATCTATGATATTTTTAGCAGAGGATCACAATAGCTAAATGCATATGACCATATAATGAAGCTTATCAAAGTGAACTCCAAGAAATAGAAATAAGAGTTTTTTTATAATGTACTATTTGCAGTTATTTCTTTCTTCTCCTCCCACCCCGCCCCTCAGTTTATGCCCCGTTGTCACTGTTTTTTGTATTTCTGTAACCTTTGTCTTGTACATAAGTCTATCTGATTTGCAGAAGGGAAGGAAAATCACAGAAACAGTGAAACAAAGGGTGAACCAATGCAACAGAGTTATACTCACTAGACACTATGTTGGAACTGAGTTTTACAACTTGTGTAGTGAGGGCAGTGCAGGTAGGAGTGGGAGAAAATGAGGGAGGGGGAACACTGTTCAAAAAGAAATGTACTCATTACCTTACTTACATAATACTTATTTAATAATAATCCCTCTGTACAACACCTATGCAATAAAAAAATTATCTCCTTTGTACAGTTAAAAAGACTCCAAAATGAGAAAAGTAACCTGAGTTGTTCAACAATAAATCCAACTTCGTTTGATTTTTAAAAAAATTTTTATTATCTTTATCGTTTGTTTTTTTTATTTTTATTATCTTTAAGTAGGTGCATAAAGGAGGTGCCAAATGACAAAGCAGTTTATGAATACAACTTGATCATTCTATCCTTTATGGCCCACCCCTTCTCTTACTTTTCTTAAGACTATACCTCTCCCCTTGGCTCTGCCTCCAATCCCTTTTAAGTACGTACTTCCTGGTGTTTATTTACTTGGACTTGGACTTTGTTGTTCCACAATTTGACTTCCAAAACTCATGTAATCCCAACTTTCTAGAGGCCCAGTGGTTCAACCCTGTTTACACATTAGAAACATGTGAAGAGCTTTAAAGCTATGAAATGATCAGAGATCCTATATTAATTGATTGGTGTGGGACCTACACATGAGTATTTGTGTGTGTGTGTGTGTGTGTGTGCGCGCGCACGTGCATGCGTGTGGGTCCTAGAGCTTTAACTCAGGACCTGGACACTGTCCCTGAGCTTCTTTTGCTCAAGGCTAGTGCTCTACCACTTGAGCCACAGCTCCACTTTTGGCTTTTTGGTAGTTTATTGAAGATAAAGTCTCATGGATGTTCATGCCTGGGCTGACTTTGAACCATAATCCTCAGATCTCAGCCTCCTGAGTAGCTGGGATACATACAGGTGTGAGCCACCAGGACCCACCCACATGCATATTTAATGGGTACCAGTTCACAGCAGCTAACGCTGCTGTCCCCATTTCTACTGGTCACTGGATATGGAGTCAGTTAAGAGCAATAGGACACAATGTCGGAGTCTGAAAACATTTCTACCTGAAGTCATGTCCATAACAATGCTGTCACTTCACTTGATGAGTGAACCAGATGGCATCCCCAATCTGAACCTTATTTATTCCTAAATTATAGCCACTTCAAAATGGACATCAACCTAGGGCCTTATAAAACAAACATCATTAATTTTGTATCTATGTAGTCCTTTTATTTATAGCTCCAACTTTATGATTCATTACAAGTCAAGCTTTGAAGTAGCAGCAAAGAGTTTTCTTGGCTAAAAGACCCCAGTGTTGTCCTTTCTTGCCTCTATAATTTGTCTCAGTCACAGTTAAGCCAGAATGACAAACTGGTAAGGCAGGCAGGGAGAAGTCATATAACTGGGAGTCAAGAACCTGGAGTCTAGTGTTGGTACTAAAACTAGCTTGCATAACTGTGAGCAGATCATTTCTTTACCAGTACAATATGGGGTTGGACTGCTTTTCAGTCTATGATCCAAGTTTGTAGAGCTCTACCTCTCCTCTCTCTGTTGCTCTTAAATGTTGCTCTGGAAGTACTGTAAGCCCCATCTCTCTCTCTGAATGTATGTATTTCTTTTAGTCTCCCTGTGTCTCTGTCTCTCCATGTGTCTCTCTGTCTAATCTCTCTTCCTCTGTGTATCTTTCTCTGTCTCTCTGTGTCTGTCTTTCTGTGTTTCTGCCTCTCTCTCTCTCTCTCTCTCTCTCTCTCTCTCTCTGATTCTTTCAGTGTTATCTCTCTGCCTCTCTCTCTGGAACAAATTTAGATTCCATGGCTTCTTGTTGCCTGCCGAGTGCACCCAAAAATATTTATCCTGGCATTCAACCACTCTCTTCCATTTGGCTTCAGCTGTCTTTTAGGATCTAAAACTTGCTACCATTCTTTCTATATCCTACAGTCCAGACAAACAGTATTATTTATTGTTCCATGTACATGTCTTACAGTTAATCATCTCTTTCCGAGATGCTCTTTATCCATTTCCCACATGCCCAAATTTGCATCAGCTTAAGTGCTATGTCTCTTAGGACCTAAAATACTTCAAGTTCCTGTCCCTAGTTCTTAAGGCACTGGTTGTTTTGTACTTGGAATCCTGTACTTTGTCTTTTTCTCTTTCTCTCTCTCTGTGTATGTGTCTGTCCTCTCTCTATCCTCTCTCTCAACTTGGAAGCAAGACCCAGGTGGGATTTAATCTGTGTCCTTCCCAGATAATAAAGTAAATTGCTTTGCATACAGCTGACAATATTTACTGAGTAGATTAAAAATGTAGTTCATTCAATCTGTCAGAAGGCTAATGAAACAGGGCTAACGAAACATGAGCTAGTGGCTCATGCCTGTAATCCTAGCTACTCAGAAGGTTGAGATATGAGGGCCATGGTTTGAAACCAGCCTACACAACGAAGTCCTGAGACCTTCATCTCCAGTTAATCACTACAAAGCTGGATGTGCAGCTGTGGTTCAAGTGGTGAAACATAGCCTTGAGCATAAAAACTCAGGTAAGATGGCCAGGTCCTGAGTTCAAGCCCCAGGACTAGCACAAGAAAGAGACAATGAAAAAAGCTTTTGTTCCTTAAGATCTCCAGCTGTGGTCTACACAATATACAACCATGATATCCCCACAAGTTTTAAGGTTATTATTTTCACCTAAAGTTTAAAGTGTTCAATGCTCTGGGAGTTTTATAAGGACTTTTATCCTCAGACTTACAGAATCTGAGAGTCCCTTTGGGGTCTTTTTTGCCAGTCGGGGAGCTTGAACTCAGGGCCTGGACACTATCCCTGAGCTTCTTTTACTCAAGGTGATCACTCTACCACTTGAGCCACAGCACCATTTACAGCTTTTTCTGTTTATGTGGTACTAAAGAATCGAACCCAGGACTTCATGCATGCTAGGCAAGCACTCTACCACTAAGCCCCCTCTAGAATCTTAAAAATGAGTTGGAGAGAGAAGTCCAAAGTCCAGTAGCTAAAAAGAGGCAAAGCAGAATAAAACATCTGGAAGCCTCTTGAACCTATGGTTTACTCTTTCTACCAAACTATATTTCCAAAGTGTACTTCCTTTATATCTCTCTCTCTTCCTTCTCTCCTCCTTTCTCTCTGTCTTGGTGCCAGTACTGGGGCTTGAACCCAGGGCCTGGACACTGTCTTTTAGGTTTTTGCTTAAGGCTAGAACTCTATCACTTGAGCCACAGCTCTATGTCCAGCTATTTGGTAGTTAATTGCTGAAAGTCTTTTGTGGACTTTCTTGCCTGTCCTGCAATCGAACTGCAATCCTCAGAACTCAATCTCCTGAGCAACTAGGATTATAGACATGAGCCCGTCACTTTCTGAAGTTGAAACAATTTGTACCACACCTTCTATTCTATCTTTCACATGTGTGTATGTGTATGTATGTATGTGTATATATTATATATATACATATATATGTGCATGTATGTATATATATATATATATATATATAAAACTGGCACTAGAACCCAATGCTCAGATGCTATCCCTTAGCATTTTTGCTCAAGGCTGGTACTCTAGCACTTAAGGCATATCTCCCTTTTCTGGCTTAATTGGAAAAAAGAGTCTCATAAACTTTTCTGCTCTGGTTTGCCATACTGCAATTCTCAGATCTCAGCCTCCTGAATAGCTAGGATTATAAGTGTGAGCCACCAGCTCCTGGATTCATTTCTTTTGTAACTTTTGTCTTCAACCTGATCTTCACTACAAATTTGGTCCTTCTCCCCAATCCTATCTGTCTATGAAATGATAACAACCAAAGAATCTGAAGGTTGGGAATGTGGCTTAGTGTTAGAGTGCTTTCCTAGCATGCAGGAAACCCTAGGTTGAATTCCTCAGTATCACATAAACAGATAAAGCCAGAAGTGGCGCTGTGACTCAAGTGGTAGAGTGCTAACTGTGAGCAAAAGAAGCTCATGAACAGTGCTTAGGCCTTGAGTTCAAGCCCATGGACTGGCAAAAAAAAAAAAAAAAGAATCTGAGCATCTAAAGATTTCCTGGGTCCTGTTGGTCCTATCTACCCCAAGCAACTTTATTTTGCTATTCCTTATATTTATCTCCACCCAACCAGAGAGCATAGAGTAGGGGGACACTGCTCCCTCCTGTAGATTCCTTTAGTTTTTAAGACTGACTTCATTCTAAGGTACTTATCCATGCTCACTGCTCAACTTTAAGCCTTCTTTCTCCCTCAGCCATTAATTATCAGTGTGGAACAATGTAGACTTAGGCTCCAGGAAAGGCAGAGAAATGAAAACCAAACTGTAGATTATTAAAACTTAATGAATCCAAACAAGAAAATGTGGACAATGGCCAGCAACACCCATTAATGCAGGAGCAAGTCTGCTCCTAATACTTTTAAGCAGATACAAATGCCACTCATAGCATGAGTCATCCCAGTGGAGAATTGATGGCCCAGTGACTGAGCAAGGCTTTACAAGTATCCTTCTTCCAAGCCCAGGAGTACCCCACCAGATGAAGTCATTTCTCTCAAAACAAGAGGAAAAGAGCTGTGAAGTGCTCTGAACCTCATGTGTTATTGGGCCCTAGTATGTGCTGGGCCCTCCATTAGAATCTCAATATCATGAACAGAAAGAAAGGCTCCTTTACTCATGTTCTTCCTGAAATTCATTCTCATCCCTACTAAAACACAAATCACACTGAGCTGAGATTGGGTGCATGCTAGCCTCCCTGTGAACCTTTGGAAGGCAAGACCAGAACCTTGTCTCTCCAATCACATAGCACCATGGGTGAATAAATATGCAAAGACATGAAAACAGATAGCATGTAACTCTCTTTACTCATCAATCTCTGAAGGGAAATCCTAAACCCATCTACAGAACTACACACGCTTGCCTTTTAAAAAGCCAGGACTGACATGAGATCAAATGGAAAGAAGAGGGTCTTGTAAAATTTTGAACTCCCAAAAGTGAGTTTCTGTTTGAAATATAGAAAGGGGAAAGTGAGTAAAAAGGCTGAAGAAATAAAAATGTGCCATGTAATTGTAACCCCTCTGTATGGTATTTTCACAATTAAAAAAAAAGAAATAAAAACGTGCAATAAAGAGTCATAATATTGCCAGGCACTGGTAGCTCACGCCTGTAATCCTAGGTACTTGGGAGGCTGAGATATAAGGATTGCAAGTGGAAGACAGCCTGGGCAGGAAAGTCCATGAAACTCTTATCTCCAACTAACCACCAAGAGAGTCAAAAGTTGAGCTGTGGTTCAAGTGGTAGAGCACCAACCGTGAGCAAAAAAACTCATGGAGACCACCCAAACCCTAAGTTCAAACCTCAGTACAGACACCAAAACAAATCATAACCTTGGACCTAAGAAGTTTAGGGTCAGGCCCCAATCTCTGCATCTTACAGCCTAGACAAATCATTTCATGTTTCTGAATCTTAATTTTTCCACTCATAAAATTCAGAGAGAAAAGGAAAAACATTTATATGATATGAAGTGAAACAACAGTACAAGGTATAGAACAATGAAGAGGAGAAAGGAAGAATACAGTCAAGAATTCAATATATACCCTATAAAAGTAAGAAAAGTAGGGCTGGGAAGATGGCTCAGTGGTATACTGCTTGCCTTGCATGCAAGAGGCCCTGGGTTTGATTCCTCAGCACCACTTAAGCAGAAAAAGGCAGAAGTGGAACTGTGGCTCAAGTGGTAGAGTACTAGCCTTGAGCTGAAGAGCTGAGGGACAGTGCCCAGACCCAGAGTTCAGGCCCCATGACTAACAAAAAAGTAAGAAAAGTGAAAGAAGAGGTAGGTTGGGAGGGATGGGTAGGTATGCTGAAAGTGGTGACATTGATCAAGATGCGTAGTACTGGAGGGACCAAGATGGGGACGGAAAAGTAGGGAAACACCACAGCTCTCCAATGCTCCGTTTCTCCAAGAGACTGACAGCAACAAAAAGGCAAATACTCAGAGAAATAGAGGAAGTGAAAAAAAGAAAAAGAAAAAAAAACTTCAGAAACGACACAAAGGTGGTAAAGTGGGAAGACCCTTCCCCTACCCCTTGCTGGCAGCAGGGCTCTACACCGAGCTGCCCAAGTGGCCCGGCCCAGGGCTCACCAGGGATCACAGAGACACAAGGGTCCCAAGACCACCCAGAAGACTCCCAAGAGCCAGCACCAACCCAGAGAATGCAAACAGAAAACTCAGAGCTCAGAATCAGCATGAGGACCCCAGACCCGCGATGCGCACCTCTGCCCTGGTTCACAGAAGTGGCCCGAACAGGAGTGGCAGAGGCTGCGGCAGCAGACCCCAGACACATGATGCACACCTCTGCCCCGGCCCTTGGAAGTGGCCTGAACCTGGGCAGAGGCTGGAGGGGACCCCAGACCCGCAAAGCGACCTGGCCCCAGCAGCAGCAGCCAGGGAACCCAGACCCTATGCAAAGTGTCTCTCTGCTCCAGCCCGAGGCCAAGGCAGTGGGGAACCCCAGAACCACAGCAGTCCGACCTGTAGAAGAACAGTGAAAAAAACATCTGCATGACTCTGACCCGGACAGCCAGAACAGTGGCAGAGACTAAAACACAGACCAAGCCTGCACTACTACCCAGCACATCCCACAAGCATCTCAAAAAATGCGGAACATGGTGATGACCAGTCTCCTACAGCACACAAAAAATATCGATATGCCACAGTACCGCTGGATAGCCCCCAACCACCACCAGGACAAGTGAGTACCTCACAAGGGACAGCCCCTAGCCCTTGCCATGGGAGAACAGTGCTGGTGATAACCCCCCAAAACTTGTCTTGGACCTCTCCCCCCCTCCACCAACTGGGATACAGGTCCTACAGAAGCTGGGAACTGTGCAAGCACACCAGCAACCAGCAAGCACACCCAGCCCACCAGGTTTGACCAAGAGTGCCCCTGGGAGAAAATGCAAGCACTCTAGGCTGCTGGTCCTTGACTGAAGGCAAGAACTGCCTGGGATCTCCAGTAGGCAGCTGAAGGAGCACTACCTGTGTTCCAGATAGGAACCCAAGCTATTTTAACCGCTTGTCCCTTACTGGTCAAGATTTGATTGCTCACTGAAGCAGAGGGTGGAGTGTGTCTGCTGACCAAAACGAGCCCTACCTGTGTCCCAGGTGGGAGCCCAAGCTGTCTTAATTACTTGTTCCTGACTGGTGAGGAGCTAAGCACCCCAGCAGAGGGCAGAGTATGTCTGTCCACCAGAATAAGCCCTACCTGGGTCAGACCAGCAGCTGGAAAGGCCTCTCCCCACAACAGGACTGAGGCCAGGTAAAGCACTCTCAACCAGCCCAGTGCCAGCAAGCTACATCAATTGATACAGGAACAAATCCAGAACCTAGCAAAGGTAGCCACCCACTCACCAAAACAGTGAGTCTGGAATTGGTCTTCAATAATCCCTGAATCCATATGAGAAAATCACAGTGAAAAATTACAAGATTTGTCAATGGTCAAGACAGCAAACCAGACCCAAAGGCCAGCAACCACCGAGGGGAGAACGCCAGTGGAAGCAAAAAAGAAATGGAAGACAAACACTACATTCAATAGATGATAGAGGCAATGACTCAAGTATTAAAGAGAGAAATAGATGAGAAATTTAAAGAACAAAGGTATGAAATAGCAAAAGCAATCCAGGGCTTCAAACAAGAACTGTACTCAAAAATAGATGTAGTACACACCTTGCTAAAGGTTGAGATTAATACTCTGAGAAACAACACAGAAATTATAAATGGCTCAACTTCACAGAAAATTCTATTTCCTCCATTCAAACTGCAATGGAAGCCACAGATAATAAAGTAAATGAAATGGAAAATAGAATAACAAATACTGAAGACAAAATGAAGGCACTGGAAAAAAAAAGTCACATTTATGGAAAAGACACTCAAAATTTGCCAAAGAGATGTCCCAAAACAAGCAGACGGTGGTGCCAAGAAATTTAACCTTTGTATAATCAGGGTGGATGAAGAGGAGGAATACCAGAATAAAGGAATATAACATTTACTCAATAAGATCATCACTGAAAATTTCCCCAGTCTTAAAAGAGAAAATCTTACAGATGTAACAGAAGCTTACAGCACACCTAACAAGCAGGATTCCAGGAGGAACACTGCTAGGCACATTATAGTAAAAATGCTAGATTTTAGCAATAAAGAAACAAACTTGCATGCAGCAAAAGCAAAGAAGGAGCTATACTACAATGGGAAAAAATTAGAATCACTGCATATCTCTCCACACAGACACTGAATGCTGGGAAAGTACCATCTGAACCCTGAGAACTAATAACTGCAAGCCCAGACTGGTATATCCAGCAAAGCTAGCATTGACATTTGATGGATAAACTAAAATTTTAATAGTAAAGAAAAACTAAATGAACTCATAAACAATAAGCCAGCATTACAAAGAATATTAAGAGGGGTATTGAAATTTGAAGCAAACAGTCAAGAACAGGGATCCAAACCAGATAGATATTGCTAGGAGACCAACTTAGTAAACACAGGAGGAAAGAAAAAGAAGAAAAACTTAGGAAAGTAGGAAAATGACAAGCAGCACAATACACCTCTCTATAATAATCATAAACATTAATGGACTCAACTCACCAAACAAAAGAAAAAGAATTGCAGATTGGATCAGAAAACAAAGTCCATCTATTTTCTATCTTCAAGAGACTACTTCAAAGCCAAAGAAAAAGCAAACTCTAAGTGAAAGGATGGAGGAAGATCTACCATGCAAATGCCCCCAGTAAGAAAGCAGGAGTCACCATCCTGATATCTGATAAAACAAACTTTACATTAAAATCATTATGAAAAGACAGAGAAGGTCACTATATATTAATACAGGGAACAATTCAAGAAGAGGATATCACCATTGTCAACCTATACTCCCCAAACTCTGGTGCACCCAAATATGTTAAGCAAATATTCTCAGACTTATAGGAAAAAATAGATCCAAATATAATAATACTAGGAGACTTTAATAGTCCACTCTCACCAAAGTACAAGTCTATCTACCAACTAAAGAACTGGCAAAGACATTTCCAAATAAAGTGATGCCATATATCAAGCTGAATTAACTGACATATACCAAGCTATCTACCCAACAACAACGCAATACACATTCATCTCAGCAGCTCATGGAACTTTTTCCAAAATAGATCATATCCTAATTCATACATGGAATTTAAGCAAATACAAGAGGAACGACATAATCCCCTGTGTTCTATCTGACCATAGTGGAATCAGGATAGTTCTCAATAACAAAGCATACAGTACAAAATACTCAAACACATGAAAATTAAACATAGAAATTAAAGCAACAGAAGAAATCAAAGAAATTAAAAAGTTCCTACAATTCAATGAAAATGAATATACATCGCAAAGAAACCTGTGGGATATGGCAAAAGCATTCCTGAGATGCAAATTTATTGCTCTCAGTGCACCCATCAAGAAAATAGAGACAGACCAAATAAACAATCTCATGGTGCAACTAAAACTGCTAGAGAAACAAAAAAAAGGTAAACCTATAGTGGCTAGATGGAGCAAGATAACAAAAACAAGAGTTGAAATTAATGAGTTAGATACTAAGAAAACTATAATAAAATTTATAAAACGAAAAGCTGGTTTAAAAAAAAAATCAATAAAATTGATGGACCTCTGGCAAGATTAACTAAAAATAGAAGAAAGGAGACCCAAATCAATATCAGGGATGCCACAGGAAAAATTACAACAAACATCCAAGACATCTGAACAATTATAAAGAACGATTTCCAGACTCTATACTCATTAAGGAAGGAAAACCTGGCAGAAATGGATGAATTCCTAGAAAAATACAAATTGCCCAAACTGAACCAAGAAGAAATAAATCAATAAAATAAGCCAATAACCTACAGTGATATAGAGGAAGCAATCAGAAGTCTTCCAACAAGGAAAAGCCCAGGACCAGATGGATTCACTACGGAATTCTATAAGACCTTTAAAGAGGAACCAATACCCATACTCAAGCTCTTTCAAGAAACAGAAACAGAAGGAGCAATCCCAAACTCATTCTATGAAGCAATATCACACTCACCCCTAAACCAGGCAAATATCCAACAAAAAAAGAGAAGTATAGACCATCTCTTTGATGAACACAGCTGCAAAGCAACTCAATAAAATTTTAGGCAACAGAATCCAGAAACATATACAAAAAAATCATACATTATGATCAAGTAGGCTTCATCCCAGAGATGAAAGGATGGTTTAACATATGTAAATCAATAAATGTAATCCATGACATCAACAGATTCAAGGTCAAGAGCCACATGATTATCTCCATTGACATAGAAAAGGCTTTTGATAAAATACAACACACATTGATGTTAAAAACTCTGGAAAAAATAGGAATAGAAGGAACATTTCTTCAAATAATAAAAGCCTTATATGACAGACCAATGGCCAATATCATACTTAATGGGGAAAAACTACAACCAATTCCCCTAAAAACAGGAACAAGGCAAGGATGACCCCTCTTCAATATAGTTCTGGAATCCCTAGCCAGAGCAATAAGGCAAGAAAAAGACATTAAAGGGATCTGCATAGGGGAGGAAGAAGTTAAACTATCCCTTTTTGCAGATGACATGATTTTATATCTTAACAATCCCCAAACCTTCATCCCCAAACTCTTAGAGCTTATAAACCACTTCAGCAAAGTAGCAAGATACAAACTTAACCCAATAATGTACAAGCAGAAAGGGAAATTAATGAAAAAAACTCATTCACAATGACTGCAAAATAATAACGTATATAAGAATTAACCTAACCTACTTCAGAATTTAGCTAGAAGCTGGGTACTGATGCCTCACACCTGTCATACTTGCTATTCTCCAGCTAATTCCTGAGGATCACAGCTCAAATCTACCACAGGAAGAAAACTCCATGAGACTCTTATCTCCAATTTATCACCAAAAAGATTGAAGTGTAGCTTTCTCTCAGATGTTAACATGTTAGCCTTGAGCAAAAAAAGCTAAGGGATAATGCAAAGACCCTAAGTTCAAGCCCCAGTACTGGCACAAAACCAAAAACAAAACAGACAACACCATCAAGAAAATATCTAGCTTTAAACAGTAGACAAAGAGTAAAGAGCACAATAAAGTTGTACAAATCAGTCAACAATCTAAATTAGCAGAATGAATATAGAAAAATTTGTCATTTACATATAGGTTATTTTTATATATAGGGAAACTTAAGTTGTTTATACTACATAAAACCTTTAAACAACATTTTACAGAAATATTCTTTGATTATAATTTCATATAGTTTAAAATTTTTTTACATATGTACAGATACATATGAAAAGGGAGCGAAGGATCTGGGAAAGCTTATGATGAGTAGGAAGGGGGAAGGGGAGGTAGTGAAAGGGAGAGAAAGAAGAAAATGGAGGAAGAAGCTCACAGGAGAAATACCATGTGAAGGATCATGATAATTATTGGCTAATCTGGATGGTGTACATTTTGCAATAATACATTCTATCATTTTTTTGTAGGTGTGTAGTTTATAATTGTAAAAAGTGAGTATATAAAATTAGGAAAAATAACTAAAATTGAACAAGTATTTAAGTATGCAAAAATTAGTTTCTTCAAGCCAACAGATGTGCAGAAGGATGGGAGGAATGACACTGATCAAGGTGCATTGTACTTGCAAACTGACATGCTATACTGAAATCCCTTTCTAAAATTTACTTCAAGATAATACATAATGAATAAATAAAGATAAAGTTAATAATTTCATTTAAAAAGATGCATAGTATTCATAAACTGCACTGTGAAATGGCAACTCTGTACAACTACTTAAAGATAATAAAAGTTTAATCATATAATTTTTAAAATTCAAGGGAAGATATAACAGGAAAGAGTATCCAATTCTATATATGGAATAAGACTTTTTTTAAAAAAAGGGTTCTGGAAAATCAAAGAAAGGTTGTACAAATGGGAATTGCATGAAGCTGCAGAGCTTCTGCATGGCAAAGGACATAGCTATCAAGATCAATAGAAAGCCCACGGATTGGGAGAAGATCGTCACTAGCCATACAACAGACAAGGGTCTCATATCTAAAATGTAATTAGAGCTCAAAAACTTAAATCCCCAACAACAAATCCTCAAAGAAATAACTGACCAATAATTGAGTGGGCTAAAGATTTAAAGAGAGACTTGTTTGAAGGGGAAATAAGAATGGCCAATAGACACATGAAGAAATGCTCAACTTCTCTAGCCATAAAAGAAATGAAAATCAAACCAAAATTGAGATTCCACCTCACCCCAATTAGAATGGCTATAATCAAGAAATCTAATAGCAACAGACGCTGGAGGGGATGTGGCCAATAGGGAATCCTACTGCATTGTTGGTGGGAATATAAACTTGTTCAACCACTTTGGAAAGCAGTATAGAGGTTCCTCAAAAGACTTCCCCTATGACCCAGCAATCCTACTTTTCGGCATTTATCTAATCACAAAAAAAGGCTATACCAAAGCTACCAGCACAACTATGTTTATTGCAGCATTATTTACCATAGTTAAGATATGGAACCAACCCAGATGTCCCTCAGTAGATGAATGGAATTCTATGCCTCAGTCACAAAGAATGACATCGCCCCATTTGTTAGGAAATGAAAAGACTTGGAAAAAATTATATTTAGTAAAGTAAGCCAGGACCAAAGAAACATAGCTCCCATGGTTATTCTTACTTGCAATAACTAGTATATGTCTAGGACAAGCAGAAAAGGTCAAAAGCTATGTATATATGACCATATAAGATGATGTTTAGTGAAATGAACCCCAAGACAGGGACACAAGTGGTTTTTTTCTTTCTTGCTATTGTTTCTAATGTATTTATACTGTACCATGTGATTTTTTTGTTTCTTTTGTATGTTCTTCCCCTATGGGATAACCTGTTTTCACTGTATTTGATGTCAGTGCCATACATCTTTTTTTTAATTGTGAAAATACCATACAGAAGGGTTACAATTACATGGATAAGGTAATGAGTACATTTCGTATCAAGCATTGTTGCCTCCTCCTTTGTTTCCCCTTCCCATCTCCACCCCCCCCCACTCCCATCCCCCTTCCCCCCACCTTGCCAAAGTTGTAAAGTTCATCTTGTACATCTCATTGTTGCAATTGGTCCACCTGTATCCCTATTTAAACAATTTGTTTTTTCCCTTCTCCTCCACAAATTATACCAACATCAAATACAGTGAAAACAGGGGTTATACCGTGGGGGAGGGACATACAAAACAACAAAGAAACCATCATATAAATATGTTAGAAACAATAGCAATAAAGAAAAACCATTTGAGTCCTTATCTTGGGGTTCATTTCACCTAACATCAACTTATCTGACCATTTCTGCTTGTCTCACACATATACTAGTTAGTGTCCTACATCTTGTATATACATTTTTCTAATTTGGGGAAGAGAAGGGAAATAACAAAATGCTGAAATAAGGATACAGGTTGACCCATTGTAACAATGAGATGTGTAATACAATGTTGAAAACGAACTTTACAACTTTGGGGGGGGAGGAGTTAGGGATGTGGGGAGGGAAGGGATGGTAGGGGATAAACAAAAGAGGCAACAATGCTTGATAGGACAAGTACTCATTACCTTACTCATGTAACTGTAACCCCTCTGTACAGTATTTTTACAATAAAAAAATTACAAAATATAAAAATATGAAATTAGCCAGGCACTGCTGACTCACACCTGTAATCCTAGCTACTCAGGAGGCTGAGATCTGAGGATCACAGTTCAAAGCCAGCCCAGGCAGGAAAGTCGGTGAGACTCTTATCTCTAATTAATCACCAGAGAACCAGAAGTGGTGCTGTGGCTCATTTGCTTGCCTTGAGCTGAAGAGCTCAAGGACAGCGCCCAAGCCCAGAGTTAAAGCTCCACGACTGATCAAAAAAATGAAAAGAAGTCATAGCTGGGCACCGATGGCTCACACCTGTAATCCTAGCTACTCAGGAGGCTGAGATCTGAGGATCACAGTTCAAAGCCAGCCTGGGCAGAAACATCTGTGAGACTCTTATCTCCAATAAATCACCAGAAAACCGGAAGTGGCCCTATGGCTGATGTGGTAGCGTGCAAGCCTTGAGCTGAAGAGCTGAGAGACAGCACCCAGGGCCAGAGTTCAAGCCCCAAGACCAACAACAACAACAAAAAGGAAGTCATGGCTTGATGTGGCCCATGTGGCCATATTTTGCTAACTTCTGTTTTGTCTCAAGATGATAGCAGTATTGATCATAGTTTAAAGAGAGTCCAGACAGACAAGTGGTAAAGTGCAAAAATCTAAGCAAGAGCACAAAGCTCTGAGTTCAAGTCCCAGTACCAGCACAAAAATAAGAGCTCTGAAATAAATTCCCCTACTAATTTTTTTCATGTGGTGCTGGGGATGGAACCCAGGAGCCCCACGCATGATAGATAAATACTGTATATTACCAAGCATCAGCCTTGGCCTAGCCTTATTATTTTTTTAAGTTTTTACATTTGGCTATTTTGTGAAATGCTTGCAATCTCTTTTTTAGAAGAGCACAAGACATAAACACATAAGGTACACATTTAGAAGGTCATCTAGCTACAAAGTAAGACAGCTAGAATTTGGAATAAAGCCTTTCTGATACCACAGTCCATATTCTTTCCATTAGAACATATGATCTTGAAAGAATTATATATTCCAAACTCCCTGCTGGCTCAGCCCCAACCTCTCTCTACATGAGCCTCCATGGGTATAGCCAACTAAATTTATAGATGTCAGCCATATCTTTAGCTTGTAATAATTTCAAAAAGTCACAGTTTTGCAGAAGTTGTGCCAGTTTGATTTAGCTTGTAACTCTGTAGTTCCCAGCTTTGAATCTTTAACATGTCATTTATCTCTAGGATCCTATTTCTAACAGAAAAAAACTCCAAGAATATATTCTCCAGAGAACGATAATGAGTATAAGAAGTAGTATCATATCAGCATCTACCACAATGTCCAGGTACGTAGAATAAACAATGATAGAGACAGGAATGATAGTAAATAAAAGCATCAAAATGTATCCTTACATTTGTAATCCTAGCTACTCAGGAGCTGAGATCTGAGGATCAAGGTTCAAAGGCCAGCCTGCCCTAGAAAGTCCATGACACTGCTTTTTACAGGGGGGGTTGGTCATGGGACTTGAACTCTGAGCTGAGGGGGCTATCCCTGAGCTTTTCTGCTCAAGGCCAGTATTCTACCACTTGGAGCCATAACTCCACTTCCCTTTGTTCTAGTAACTAACTGGAGATAAAAATCTTACAGACTTTCCTGCCTGGGCTGGCTTGGAAGCTTGATCCTTAGATCTTAGCTTCCTGGGCAGCTAGGATTACAGGAGTGAGCCACCAGCAGCACCAAGCTGTCATGAAACTCTTATTTCCAATTGATCACCAAAAAACCAGAAGTGGAACTGTGGTTCAAGTGGTAGAGCACTAATCTTGAGCTAAAAGGCCAGGGAAGACCAAGAAGCCGTAAGTTCAAGCCCTAGTAACAGTGCACACATATGTGTATAAGCGCGCGCGCACACACACACACACACACACACACACAGAGTCTCTCCAATCCCAGGAGGCTCTCAAGGCACAAAGTAGTTGGGATCAGTTCTGTTTCCCAGGTTTTCAAGCACTTACCCTCCTTGTGCTGAACCAGGGGCCTGGGAGCTGGTCTCTTGATATGAAAAGAAGGAGTCTTTGTAGGCCCAGAGCCTACCACAGGTCCATTGGTGGCCTTTGGTGTGGCCTTGGTCCCTCCATCATGTAGCCTGGATGTCAACTTCCCCACATCCATGTCAAGGCAGTGTTCCAATTTGCCATCAGAAACAAGCCTGCTAGGGGACTTTCTCCCAGAATCAGCTTCCCCACTCCTCTGTATAGGGGGTTTGTGGTATTGTGGCAGCTTGGGGGGTTCTAGGCTGCTGGAGATTGTACCATTGGGTGTTGAGTGTTGGATTTCATCTGGAAAGAGTAAATGGAAAGAGAAACAAACTATAAGGACCTCTAAAAATGTTTATATTAGCCAGATGCTAGTTGTTCATGCCTTTAATTCTAGCTACTCAGGAGTACGGTATCTGGGGACAATGGTTTGAAGCCAGAAAACCTGGAAGTGGTGCTGTAGCTTAAAGTGGTAGAGCACTAGCCTTGAGCAAAAAAGCTCAGGGAGAGTGTCTAGGTCCTAGGTTAAGCCCCACAACTGACAAAAAAAGTTTTATTTTGATACATGCATATATAATTTTAAAAATTTGTACATATTTCCAGAAATTGCTATCACTGTAGCACCATCTGATTACATCTCACAAAACAGTCTCTGTCCTCTCTGATTCATATGAAATCCCAGGTCCTATTCAAATGGGGATTCAAAATATGAATATGATTTGTCATGACCATGATTCAGTGCAACACAAATAAACCAAGCTGTTTTAGTCAGAGATTTGTAATTCAAAAGGGACTTCAAGTCTCCAATCAATTGCATGTTTTATCCTTTTTAAATAAAGACATAAGCTAATTCTTAATTATCTACCTCAGATTCCAAGTTAATAAACACAACAGAATTTAACTTCTTTCTCTACCCTGTTAAAGAAACTCTCAAATAGTCATCTGCTTATGTTCTTCCTTTGGCTTTTGTGGTCTACAATTTTCTCTGATATTAGTCCCTGCTTTTTATTGCTTCCACATCTTACTTAAAGAGAAAGCTGGGTGCGAGTGGTTCTCTTCTGTAAACTAGCTACACAGGATGCTGAAATCTGAGAATGGAGATCCAAAGGTAGCTGGGGTAGACAAATTCATGATTTTATTATCTCCAATTACCCATCAAAAAAGTAGAAGTGGGCTGGGAAGGTGGCTCAGTGGTAGAACGCTTGCCTTGCATGCATGAGGCCCTGGGTTCGATTCCTCAGCATCACATAAGCAAAAAAGAAAAAAGCCGGAAGTGGCACTGTGGCTCAAGTGGTAGAGTGCTAGCCTTGAGCTGAAGAGCTGAGGGACAGCGCCCAGGCCCAGAGTTCAGGCCCCACTACCGGACCCTACCCCCCAAAAAAAGTAGAAGTGACATTGTGGCTCAAATGGTAAAGCACCAGCCTTCAGCAAAAAAAACTAAGGGACAGCACTCAGGCCCTGAGTTTAAGCCCCAGGAGTTATACACACACACTACAAATACATTCAAATTTTTCAAAATGGGTTTTTAAGTGATTAACAGTATACCACAAGACTATCAGTGAATTTATCCAATTGTTAACATCTACAGTAGAGTGAGGTAGAAGTGAGGTAGAGTGAGGGAGAAGGATGGGGGTGTGACAATGCTGAAAGGGGCAACATTGATCAAGATGCGCTATATTCATAAACTGCTTTAGCAAATGGAAAATCTTATGTATGACTACTTGAAGATAATTTTTTAAAAAGAAAAAAAAAGAAAATTTAGAACAAAGCTCAATAACTATGAACATAGATTCTGTTCAACAAAATGAAACCTGGCAGATGTAGCAGCCAATTGTAATACATGGCTTTTATCTTGATCCTGGTGTGTGTGTATATGTGTGTGTATGCCAGTACTACTGAGGCTTGAACTCAGGACCTCACCTATTCCTTAGCATTTTCATTCAAGGTTAGCACTGTACCACTTGAACCATATCTCTACTTTTGACTTGTTGCTGCTTAATTGGATATCAGAGTCTCATGGAGTTTCTTGTCTGAGTTGGCTTCAAACCATATTGCTTAAATCTCAGATTTGTGAATAGCTAGGATTACAGGCATGGTTGGGCTCTAGAAGTTTAATGAGATAATAGGAGAATTTAGACACTTGAGTACCTCATTGATCTTAAGAAATTATTGGTTTTTTAATTTTTCTTTTTAAGTATGATGAATAAAATTTAGATCTTATAAAAATGTTCTTGTCTTCCAGAGATACATGAGAACTTTATGTGTAAAATATCATGATTTATTTAAGAACATATTTTTTTTAAATAAACAAATTTAGCTTGGCCAGAATATTTGAGATGAAAGAATGGTCAGGGCTTAAACCTAGGATGTAAAGGAATCCATGATGCTAGTGGAAATATCCACTGAAATGATGTTTACAAAGACAATAATGCATTTGGGGATAAGATAATGAACTACTACTTGTGAAGAACAGGAGTAAATAGAAGGATTGCATGCTTCTTAGAATGCTGTTGAGGCATATTATAGGAAGCATAATGTTCTACTGGGCAAATGAGCTCTGGGACAAGATAGATGGGTACAAATTAGTTTTTGTCATTTAGTACCACTAGTAATTAGGCAATCTATTCTCCCTCCCTGAGCCTTCAATGACTTTACTATAAAATGGAATTCCACATACCTACCTCACATAGGAATGCAGATGATTAAATTAGATTCTTGATTCCCAACCCCTTAGGATGGTTCAAATGAAAATGTCAGGCTATAGCAACTATTTAAACCATTTAAAGAAATTAGAACTCTCATTCATTGTTGTGTAAAATGTAACACTGCTTTGGAAAATACCCCAACCATTCTCCAAAAGTTTAAATACAGAATGATCATATGTTTACAGATTTTATAGATAGCTGTAGTATATACTCAAAAAAAAACTAACAGCAGTTGTGCACTAGTTGCTCACACCTATAATCTTAGCTACTAAGAAGGTTGAAAACTGAGGATCAAAATGCAAAGCCAGCCTGAGCAGGAAAGTCCATGAGACTTATCTTCAATTAACCAGCAAAATCCAGAAGCATAGAAATGGCTCAAGTAGTAGAGTGCCAACTTGAGCAAAAACAGGCAAGCAAGAGTGTGAGGTCCTGAGTTCAAGCCTCAGTATTAGCACAAATAAAAAGCAGTTGAGTATAATAGCAGTGGCTATCTGTATCTTCCTTGATCCTCCAAGCTCCTTGAAGTCAAGGACTATATCATTCTTTCCCCTTACACATAGCACACTACAAAGCATATAGTAGTTATTCAAACAGTGTTCTCTGTATTTGAATTTAAAAATTTCTGAGCAGCTGGGTGCCAGTGGCTCACATCTACTAGCTACTAAGGAAGCTGAGATCTGAGGATCATGGTTCAAAGACAGCCCAGGCAGGAAAGTCTGTGAGACTCTTATCTTCAATTAACCACCAAAAAATCAGAGGTACAGCTGTGGCTCAAGTGGTAGAGCACTAGGCTTCAGCAAAAAGAAGCTGAAAAACAGTGCCCAAGCCCTGAGTTCAAACCCCAGGACCAGCACAAACAAAAAATAATAAATCTCAGAACACTGAGAAAGCACCTTAGGCACACATTTCAATCAATGTATTAAAGGATTGGATCTAAGAACAGCTTGGGTCTTCCACTGGCCTTGTAAAGGATCATGGAAGCTCCCTTTACAAATTATTCCTGTCCTCTCCATTATCAAAACCTGAATTTCCTCCTTAGGCAAAATGCATGAAACTTGTTTCTCTTGGCTGACTTAAATTTTTTTAACTATCTTTAAGTAGTTGTACAAAGGTGTTTCAATTCTATGTGTCAGATTATAAGTACAATGAATTTGGTCAATGTTACCTCTTCCATCATTCTCCCCTATCTCTCCCAACTCCATCCCCTCAAGTTACCTGGTTCCATTTTTCACATATATACATTGACTATTATGACTGCATTCACCCATAGAAAAGTTCTAGCTCTATGTAAAGAAAAAGGGCCACATGTCCAGTCCTGACATGCAGTATTCTCTTAGTGTCTACTCATCCATCATTCAGAAGCCATAGGGAAATCTCAGTACTGACCTTCACTTTCATCCAGGGAGGACGTATAGAAAACCGTCCTTTCTCGAAGCAAGCGCTTGGAAATAGTGATTGGTTTGTGCCTTCTTGCTGTCACACGAGGTGGAGGCACTGGAGGGGCCGTGCTTTCCTCAGGTGGACCTAAGTAAATCTGTGGAGGGGTAGGGAAGACATCCAGGTGACAGTTATGACCAGGTGTTGTCTCCCCAGTGTGACCCACCCCAATACCTGCTGCACTGTATTTAATATAATCTGCATGTAAATAATAAAAATACAGTTCAAGGAAAGAGAGCTTTCCCTACCTACTCTAAGTACTAGCAAGTATTTAGACATCTCCTGCCATATGCAAGATACAGAACTTGGCTCTCTTCATTGCTGAGGGAAGAATGCAGATAACAGGTAGTTCTTGATGGCCTGGCACCAGTGGCCCATGCCTGTAATACTGGCTACTCAGAAGGCTGAGATCTGAGGATTGCAGTTCAAAGCCAGCCTGGACAGGAAAGTCCAGGGAGTTTAATCAAATTGACTATTAAATAAATAAATAAATAAATGAATGTTGGAATTCTGGGCACTGGTGGCTCACACCTGTAATCCTAGTTACTCAAGAAGGCTGAGATCTAAGGACTGTGGTTTGAAGTCAGCCCAGGCAAGAAAGTCTGTGAGACTCATATTTCCAATTAACCACCTGATAAAGCCATAAGTGGTGCTGTGGGTCAAGTTGTAGAGTGTTAGTCTTCAGCACAAAAACTCAGGGACATCACACAGGCCCTGAGGTCAAGCCCAGAACTGGCACCAAAAATTTAAAAAAGAAAGTAAGTTGTGATGATTCACTTACTATCTGGGAGACTTTATGTAAGTTACCTCCCTTCTCTAGACCTTGGCCCCACTCTCATCTGGAACATGGGAATATCAACTGCCCACCTCACAGGGTGAGAATGATATAAAAGAGCTGTTATAGAGTTCTATATGGATGAGTGTAAGAAACAGAGAGATACCAAACACAACTAATGTGTTCCTATGCCCTTAGGCACTCACTATTTCTGAAAGGATGCCAAAAGACCTGGTTATATTATCTGTCTAATGCTGGAGAAAAGGATGAGGAAAACTTATTTCCCCTTCAATGTCATTTTGTTCTTCTAAAATCTTGTGTCATGGTGCAATATATATTGAAGAAAATAGAGGTGTGATGGTACATGTCTGTAATCCCAGCACTTGGAAGGGATAGGTACAAAAATTGCAAGTTGAAGACTTTAAAAAAAAGTGAGATTTTATCTACAAACAAAATGCAAAAACAAAATGCCTTGGACACTATACAGAGTTCTGGAGAAATTTAGGAGGTGTCATGATTAGACTTTTTCTATAGTGTTTCGTGTATCCTTCAGGATTTTCTCCTCTTGAGAGACTGATCTTTCAGCCTGAATACACACACGTGCTTTGGGATAACACATATACATGCTCAGGGAGGAAAAGGATCCCTAGCCAACCAGTGAGAATAACAGTATCGACCGCAATGATTACTGGGAAGAGAAATGTCAGAGCCTGGCAATTTTGCAGGCAAGAGTCATTATAGAAGCCACATCATTGAAAATGTATGGGAAGCCGGGCCCTGGTGGCTTATACCTCTAATCCTAGCTACTCAGGAGCCTGAGATCTGAGGATCATCGTTCAAAGCTAGCCCAGACAGGAAATGCTGTGAGACTCTTATCTCCAACTAACCACCAGAAAACCAGAAGCAGTGTTGTGGCTCAAAGTGGTAGAACACAAGCCCTGAGCCAGAGACCTCAGGGACAGTACCCAGGCCCCAAGTTAAGGCCTACAACTGACCAAAAAAAAAAAAGAAAAGAAAAAAGAAAACTCATGGAAGCCTGTGCATGAGCTGGACTATGGATGTGTGATCAATCACAAACCAGTATATGCCTCCTGTTGGTGAGGAAAAAGATTAGCATGGCAGCAAACAGAGGGGATACTGAGGTGACATAGCTCTAGGTCTTATCCTGGTTTTGCCTCAAGTAATCATAGTCTAAACAGCAAGCATTTTATAAGCATCTGCTTATAAGCATCTACTTATAGTAGTTGTTACAATTAGTCCTTGTTATACCACAAACACATGAACACCTTTGCACTGACTCTTCCTTCCTTCCTTCCTTCCTTCCTTCCTTCCTTCCTTCCTTCCTTCCTTCCTTCCTTCCTTCCTTCCTTCCTTCCTTCCTTCCTTCCTTCCTTCCTCCCTCCCTCCCTCCCTCCCTTTCTTCCTTCTTTTTTGTGTACACAGATACTACGTGCTGGTACTGGGGCTTGAACTTAGGGCATGTGTACTGTCTCTTAGCTTTTTCACTCAGGCTGGTACTTTAGCCATATCTCTACTGCTAGCTTTTGGTTAGTTAACTGGAGATAAGAGAATCACAAACTTTCTTACTTGGGCAGGCATCAAAAGGTGATCTTCACACCTCAACTGCCTCAGTAGCTAAGATTACAAGCAGGAGCCACCAGATTGCACTATTTCTTAGACCTGGAGCACATTCCCCAAATGTCCATATAGCTTGTTTTCTCTATTTCCCGGAATTCTAAGCAAATAGACCTTTCTCAGGAAGTCCTTCCAGTTGATGTGTAACTCCCATTTCTTCCATGATAAGCAGATCTCTCTCTCTCTCTCTCTCCCTCTCCCCCTCTTTCTCTCCTTTTTTCTGCCAGTCTTGGGGCTTGAACTCAGGGCCTGGGCACTGTCCCTGACCTTCTTTGGTTCAAGGCTAGCATACTGGGAGGCTGGGAAGGGAGGTGAAGGGTAAACAAAGGAGGAGGCTGCAATGCTTGGTAAGAAATGTACGCATTATCCTGCCCATGTAACTGTAACTCCTCTGTACAGTATGTTCACAAATAAAATTAAATTAAATTAAAAAAAAAAAAAAAAAAAAAAAGGCTAGCATACTACCATTTCAGCCACAGTGCTACTTCCAGCTTTTTCTGGTGGTTAATTGGAGATAAGAGTCTCACGGACTTTCCTTCCCGGCTGGCTTCAAACTGCGATCCTCAGATGTCAGCCTCCTGAGTAGCTAGGATTAACAGGTGTGAGCCATAAGCACCCAACTGATTTGTCATTTAAAAAAAAAGTGTCTAATCCTACTTTTCCTCGGGTTGGGCTTACTTAATATCTTTTTTCCCAAGTCTTTCCATTTCCTTAGGAATGGAGCAATGTTATTCTTTCTGATGGAAACATAGAATTCCATTGTGCATATGTACGACATTTTCTGGATCCATTCATTTACTGAGGGGCATTTGGGTTGGTTCCATATCTTAGCTATGGTAAATAATGCTGGAATATAAACATCATCATGCTGGTAGCTTTATTGTGGCCTTGTTTGTGATCATTTGGGTAATTCCCAGAAGTGAGATTGTTGGGTCATAGGGGAGCTCTATGCTCAGTCTTTTGAGGAAACTTCACACTGCTTTCCAGAGTGGTTGAACAAGTTTGCATTACCACCAACAGTGTAGCAGTTTTCCCCTTTGGCCACATTCCCACCAGCATCTGTTGTTGTTAGATTTCTTGATTATGGTCATTCTAACTGGTGTAAGGAAGAATCTCAATGATGTTTTGATTTGCATTTCTTTTATAGCCAGAGATGTTGAGCAATTCTTCATGTGTCTCTTGGCCATTCATATTTCCTCTTCAGAGAAGTCTCTCATAAGATCTTTAGCCCATTTTTTTAATGGGGTGGTTGTTTCTTTGGGGATTTGTTTTTGAAGAATTTAATTTCTTGAGCGGTAGATATATTTTAGATATGAGACCCTTGTCTATTGTTTGGGTGGTGAAAATCTTCTCCAAGCCTGAGGGATTTCAATATATTTTGCTAGCTACTATGTTCTTTTTTTAAATTGTTCTATTTTTTTTTCTTCCTTTCTCTTAGTTTTTTTTTTTTAACCTCGTGTTTTGATAAGATAATGCAATAGGGCTGGGAAGGTGGCTCAGGGGTAGAGCGCTTGCCTTGCATGCATGAGGCCCTGGGTTTGATTCCTCAGCACCAAATAAGCAAAAAGAAAAAAGCCGGAAGTGGCGCTGTAGCTCAAATGGTAGAGCTCTAGCCTTGAGCTGAAGAGCTGAGGGACAGCGCCCAGGCCCAGAGTTCAGGCCCCACAACTGGACCAAAAAAAAAAAAAAAAGATAATGCAATATGTGGAAGGGAAAGGGAATCACAGAAAGAGCAGGACAATGAATGAACCAAAGCAATATTGATACTCACCTGATACTATGTTGGATACAAACATTACAACTTGAGGGGGAGGGGGATAGGGTGATAATGAGGGATGGGATAACAATGATTGAAAACATACTTATTGCCTTACTTATGTAACTGTAACTCAGCTCATCCCCTTTTCAATAAAAATAAATAAAAGGAAAAAAAAGAAAAAACGGTTAGGGTAAAGCCACTGTGTGGCAAGCAAAAGGCCTTGAATTGAAACTGCAGTGCCACTAACCAAAACAACTAACCAATCAAATCAAATCAAACCAAACAAATAAAACATATGGACTTCAAGTCCTTGTTCTTGTTTTTTTTTAAAATGGCAAACATAGCCAGGTGTCAGTGCCTCAAACCTGTAACACTCACAAATCAGAGATTCAGAGGATCACATTCCAAAGCCAGTCCAAGTAGAAAAATCCATGAGAACCCATCTTCAAAATAACCAAGAAAAAAAAGCTGTACTGAAAGCATGACTAAGGTGGTAGACTGTCAGCCAAACAAGAAAGCCAAAAGTGCATGCAAGTTCCTAAGTTCAAGCCCTAGTACCAGCACACACCACACAAAAAGTAAGCATATTTATATAATTATGGTATATACAACCAAAACAGTCCTCTGGAAAGATAAAAGCAGCAATTTTTTTCTGGATGAGATAGGGCAACAGGGACTAATTTAAAACCACATGCACCAATGGTTTCGGAGGCACTGAGAATCCATCTGGCCTTGAGACAGTAGTCGCTGAAAGACAGAGAAGATTATCTCACTTGCAACCTGCAACATATTTTACAGGCCATAGTGCAGGAAAAGAGGCCACATGGAGCCCAGCAGCTTCCTTAAGTTAAAGATATGGAGTTGGGAAAAGGGGGCATGGCAAGGAAGCTAGAGCTTTTAAGAAGGAGTATGGAAGAGAAGACAGATGCCCTTGTGCACTATAAACTTCAAAACAATGTTAAGAAAAATCACACCACTAAACCAGAGGGGTGGAGGGAGAGAGGGAGAGAGAGAGAGAGAGAGAAAGAGAGAGAAAGAAAGAGAGAGAGAGAGAGAGAGAGAGAGAGAGAGAGAGAGATTTTGTTCAGTGATTGGATGGCTTCACATAGTTAAGATATATAAATTCTCCCAAAATTATCACAATCCCAATATATAGTAAAGTGAAAATTCATAAATTCACTTGAATATTTATTATTTAGAGCAAAGAACTTAGCAAAAACAATCTTGAAAATGAAAATCAAATTTAGAGGAGTTGGCATTACCGGATTTCAAGTATCATTACAAAGCTACAGTAATCAAGGACTGGAGCTATAGTCCTGTTGTAGAACACCTGCCTGGCATGCACAAGTTGGTTAGGTCCAGCCCAAACACCACAAAATAAAACTACAATGATCATAAGAGCATGGCACTGGTATTAAACTGGTTACTAGGGCAATGAAACAGAATACAAGAATACATTTACACTTATTAGGATGAGTTTCTAACAAAGGTAATTCAGTGGAAAAAGGATGAGAAACATGGTGAGATAATGCTATATTCATAAACAATACCATATGTAAAAAAAGAACCTTATACCACATAGAAAAACTAATTCAAAGCAAAAAGGGGTGACATTGCTCAAAAGATAAATGTAGAATTGTAAAATGGTGTAACCCCTTGTATAACACCTTAAGAATAACAATACACTATGTTGAAAGTGAACTTTACAATTTGGGGGGGAGAGGGAGGAGTTGGTAGGGGAAAAACAAAGGAGGAGGTAACAATGCTCCATAGGAAAAGCACTCATTACCTTACACATGTAACTGTAACTTCTCTGTACAGTATTTTACAATAAAAAACATATATAAAAGAGCAACAATAAAATTATATTTAAAAATTAACTCAAAATAGCTTATTCCCAAATATAAAAGATAAAAATACAAAACTTTCTAGAAAAGTCATTGTTACTTTAGTTTAGGAAAAGATTTCTTAGATACAAAGATTTATGAAAAAAAAGAATGAACTATTGATTCACAGAACAACTTTATTTAATCTCAGAAAAAAATATGTTGAATAAAGAACACAGAGCAATGCTAGGGGACAGTGGCTTATGCCTGTAATTCTATCTACTCAGGAGTCTGAGATCACGGGATTAAAGTTCAAAGTCAGCCTGAGCAGACAAATCCATAAGACTCTATCTCCAATTAGACTGCAAAAGCCATGGAAGCATGGCTCAAGAGGTAGAGCTCCAGTGGTAACCAAGCAAGCTGAGTGAGAGCATAGGGTTTTAAGTTCAAGCCTTTACAATGGCATACACACACACAGAGTACAGAGAAAAGTCAGTATATACTACATAATTCCATGCAAAACTCTAGAAAATGTAAATTAAACTATATTGACAGAAAGCTGCTCAGCAGTTGGCTAAAGTGGGGTTGATGTGTGTGTAGGTCAGGAAGATGAGGGACTTCAAAGAGACAAGAGGAAATTTTTGAGGGAGATAAATATGTTCATTCTCTTGATGGTAGTGGTTTCACAGATGTACACATATGTTAAACCTTATAAAATTTTATGTATTTAAATAAGTAGAGTTTATTTCATCTATACTTCCTATATTTCATAAAACTATTTAATAATATACTATAAGCCTGACATGGTGGTGCATGCCTGTAATTCTAGCTACTCAGGGAAACAAGCAGGAGGATCATGAATTCAAGGCTAGTGAGGGAAAAGTTAGTGAAGATACTATGTCAAAAATAAAATAAAAACCTGCCAAGAGCTGGTGGCTTACACCTGTAATCCTAACTACTCAGAAGGCTAAGATCTGAGGATCAGAGTTCAAAGCCAGCTTGGGCAGGAAAATCTGTGAGACTCTTATCTCCAATTAACCACCCAAACAAGCTGAAGGTAGAGCTGTGGCTCAAGTGGTAGAGCACTAGCATAGACTTGAACTCAGGTACTGTGCACAAGCCCCAAAACAGACACTAAATTACATATCTGTATCTATATCCTTATCAGTATAGATGATACCGATACCGATATAGATATAGATATCTCCCTGGGTTCAATCCCCAGTCCCACATGGAAAAAGGTTATATATCACAACAATTTAATTCATACTGTCTTAAAAGTGACTGCTTCTTCACAAATATTTGCTTAGCAAAAGTATCCTCATATTAAGATCTTAAAAATATTTTTCAATATTTTTCTAAGTATTATTTTCTTTTTTTGTGTGTTTAGATACATATTCTGCTTAGTTTGAGTATGTTGCAAGATGATTAGTTTATCAAATAGACAGCAAATTTCATATATTAAGCTTCCAGTATTTTTAAAACTGCCCCAAATAGTTAAAATAGAAATAAAACAAAAGGGATATTACATAAAATAATGGCAGCTATGATTTAATAACGTTAAATTTTCTTTAAGGCAAAAGATATCATTAAAAAATAGCCCTAAAGTAAATTAGGGGAAAATGTTTAGAACATACATAAAATAGACAAGTAGTTAATATCAAGTCAATGAGAAATAGAAAATTTGGAACAAAGGGATCAAAAAGAACATACATATACCCAAAAGGACATGCAAAAGGCAAATGAATAGAAAGTGGTGCTGTGGCTCAAGTGGTAGAGTGCTCATCTTGAACCTAAGGGCTCAGGAACAGTGTCCAGGCACAGAGACTCTTTCAAGCACTGCAACTGACAAAAAACATTCTCAAAATGAAAATGAATAGCTTACAAACATGAAAAATGTAATTCACTTCATTAGTAATTATCATAATATTTTAAAAAGAAGATAGTCCATTTTGTTTATTAGAAAAATTTGTATTTTACTGAACCAGAGAAGGTGTATGTGAAATAGGTCTCCTAATAATCCTGTTGGGAGACAGTTTTGCCTTAGTTCTATGAAGGGGGAGGGGTGGTCACTCTACTGGGAGCAATTGTGATTTTACATGCCTCTCTTTAATTTAATCTGCCAAGCACCATTCTTGCCACAAAAAAATACAAAAAAAAAAAAAAAAAATCACAAAATGTCTATTAATTCATCAACTGATGAATTGTTATGCAATCGTCAAAATGATGCAGATTTCTGTAAACTATTGTAGAAAGATCAAGTAAATATAATTTCTATTAGTCTCAATTTTCTAGTATACCAGAAGAGATTGTGTCTATGTCTGTCTTCAAGATAAAATGACTAAAGCCAACTGATAAACATATCTATGTATTTATCTAGTATAAACTTCCTTTTCTTCTCTCTAGAAACTTTTATTTTGAGAACAGGTCTTTGCAACTGGGAGGGGGGAATTTTGTCTCCCAGAGCATATTTTTTATGTCTATGGTAATACTTTAATGTTACAAGACAATCTCCACATCAAGGAGGTACTGGTCCAAAACACTGAAAATAGAACCAACACTGAGTAAGAAACTCTGGTGTATAAAAAATGAATAGTCTCATATATATATATATATATATATAGTCATATATATATATACACACACACAAAAATGGAATTTCATCCATCAGAAAGGATAATATTACATCATTTGCAAAGAAATGGAAGGAGGGCTGGGAATATGGCTTAGTGCAGAGTGCTTGCCTAGCATGCATGAAGCCCTGGGTTCTAATCCTTAGTACCACATAAACAGAAAAAGCTGGAAGTAGTGCTGTGGCTCAAGTGGTAGAGCACTAGCCTTCAGCTAAAAAAAGCTCAGGGACAGTACTCAGGCCCAGAGTTCAAGCCTCAGAACTGGTTAAAAAAAAGAAATGGAAGGACCTCAAAAAAATATGTTGAATTAAGTCAGGCCCAGAGAGACAAAGGAAGCATGTTTTCTCTCATGTGTGGAAGCTAGAATTCATTTATAAATATATAAGTAAATACATAGTAGTATGCAAGTGTATACAAATATATTAACTGATATACATAGATAAAAGGGAGAACTCAAATAGTGTAATTCGTTAAAAAGGCAAAGGCAAAGTTCAACAAGATAAATATCTGGAAAGGGGTACTCAAAAGCAGTGAGGTAGGTTCAAGGGGAAAGGTATGGATGAATGAAGAGGAAAAGAGGGGGAAAATCTAGTTAAGTATTCAATGTGTATGCTACAAAATTAAGAAGAGTGATGGCAGGCACATTTGTTCATGCCTGAAATCTTAGCTAGTCAGGGGCTGAGATCTGAGGACTGAGGTTCCAAGCCAGCCCAGGTAGGAAAGACTGTGATACTCTTATCTCCAGTTAATTATAGAAAAAATGGGAAGTGGTGCTGTGGCTCAAGTGGCAGACAGCTAGCCTTCAGGAAAAGGAGCTCAGGGACAGCCCCCAGGCCCAGAGATCAAGCCCCAGGACTTGGCAAGACAAAATTTAACCTGAACTGACTTACTGAATATGCTTAGATATCCATCTATCAATTCATCCTTCTATCAATCCCATCCATCTATCTCATTATCCATACTTCTACACATCCATCCATCCATCTATCCATTAGTGTACATCTGTAATGTGAGGGAGTTCCACTGTGATGTTTCGATATATGCACTCCATGTACTTGGAACAAATGTATCTACTCCATCATATCAATACTGCTCTCCTCTCTTCTCTCCCCTTTTTCCAACCTCAATTGGTGGGATTCATTAGGTTGTAAACATATATGTTATATATAAACACATATGTGTATATGTATATTCAATGTTCTCTAAATCTCTTTACCTCTCAGTATTTCCTTCTTACTCATTTCCTCCAGGTTGCTATTTTAGATCTTTCAATTTTTTTGTGGGGGGTACTGGGGCTTGAATGCAAGGGCCTGGACACTATCCCTTAGCTTTTTTGCTCATGTCTGGTGCTCTACCACTCAAGCCATACCTCCAGTCCTGCCTTATTTATTTTTTGTTCGTTTTTGCTGTTTGACTAGAGTCTCATGGAGTTTTCTGTGTGACTTTGAACCAAGATCCTTATATCTTGGTCTCCTGAGCAGGTAGGATTACAAGCATGAGAGCATCTGGCTGTATAATAATTCTTTTTTTTTTTTTTTTTTTTGGGGGGGGGGGGGGGTCCAGTCATGAGGCCTGAACTCTGGGCCTTGGCGCTGTCCCTCAGCTCTTCAGCTCAAGGCTAGCACTCTACGACTTGAGCCACAGCTCTACTTCCTGTATAATATTCTTTACAGCCAGTTTTTCAGTGCTTTAGTTTTCTTTTCTTTTATTGTTAAGATGCTATATAGAGGGTGTAAGGAAATGCCCACTTCGCAGGCCTAATCTCGGCCCTCAATAGCAGCGGCAACGCAGTAGGTGAGGCACCTCCTACTTCCGGCCTCCAAGATAAAAAGGGCCTCCAAAGAGCTAGACAGCGTCATTTTCTCCCTTTCCTCCTGAGAACTTGGCCTTGTCAGCTCTGCTGGCAATAAATCTTTCCTTCTACTTAACTTCTGTCCGAGTAGACTTTTGGGTTACTTTCTTTGGGTTACTTCCTGCCCAGGTTTACATTTTCTCCTTCAGAGGGATCACAGTTACATGAGTAAGACAATGAGTATATTACTTGTTGGTCATTGTTACCCCTTCCTTTCCTTGTTGTTGTCCCACTATCCCTTCCGTCCTCCACCTCCCACACTCCTATCCCTCCCCCACATCCCCACCGAAGTTATAATGTTCGTTTCCAATATACTGCTCTGTGGGTATCTTTGTTGTAATGGGTCATCCTATGTTCTTGTTTCAGTGTTTCGTTATTCCCCTTCCCCTCCCCAGATTAGACATATGTATATACAAAATACAGGGTACCAAATCAAGTACGGTCACAACAGGGGATATACCATTTGGGGAAGAACATACAAAGGAAACAACAACAAAAAATAAAATCACATGGTACATATAAAGCAATAACAATAAAGACACACCTCTGTGTCCATATCTTGGGGTTCATTTCACTTAGCATCATCTTATATGGTCATTTTACATGGTTTTTGAGCTTTTCAGTTCATCTGATAAGATTATCCTATATGTATACTAATTATTGCAAATAAGGGAAACCATGGGACCTAAATTTCTTAGGGACTGGGTAACTTCACTTAATATAATTTTTTCCAAGTCTTTCTATTTCCTAACAAATGGATGGAAACATAGAATTCTATGTTTCTGATGGAAACATAGAATTCCATTATGTAGGAGAGAGAGTGTGTGTGTGTGTGTGTGTGTGTGTATCACATTTTCTTGATCCACACATCTACTGAGGAACATCTAGGTTGGATCCATATCTTAGCCATAGTGAATAATGCTGCAATAAACATAGTTGTGCTGGTAGCTTTAGTATAGTCTTGTTTGTGGTCATTTGGGTAAATGCCCAGAAGTGGGATTGCTGAATAATAGGGGAGCGCTACGTGTAGTCTTTTGAGGAACCTCCATACTGTTTTCCAAAGTGGTTGGACAAGTTTACACTCCCACCAACAATGCAGTAGAGTTCCCTTTTGGGCACATCCCCTCCAGCATCTTTTTTTAATTAGATTTCTTGATTCTAGCCATTCTAACTGGGGTGAGGTGGAATCTCAATGTTGTTTTGATTTGCATTTCTTTTATGGCTCAAGAAGTTGAGCTTTTCTTCATGTGTCTATTGGCCATTCTTATTTCCTCTTCAGAGAAGTTTCTCTTTAAGTCTTTAGCCCACTTGTTGATGGGGTTGTTGTTTCTTAGAGGATTTGTTGTTGGGGGACTTAGTTTTTCGAGGTCTAACTATATTTTAGATATGAAACCCTTGTCCATTATATGGCTAGTGAAGATCTTCTCCCAAACCATGGGCTTTCTATTGATCTTGCTAGCTAAGTTCGTTGTCATGCAGAAACTCTGCAATTTCATGCAATCCCATTTGTCCAACAGTTCTTTGATTTGTTGTGTTTCTGGATCTTTATTAAGAAAATTTCGGCCTGTGAAGTTCTTCAGTTTTCTATAGTTTCTCAGTTCTTTGCTCTCATTCTTGGATGTATCCAGAGGTCTCTGTGCCTAGAACATTTCCCTCCTTATGGAAGAGGCTACTAATTGTTTCCCAGTAACCAACTTTCTCTGCTTCCAAATAGAAACTGCCGAGTTCTACGAAAATACCTGTCCTTAATTTTTCTTAGCACTCCTTTTTCTCTTTTTCTTTTTGTAGTACTGAGAATTGAACCCAGAACACTATGCTTGTCACAGTCCACCCATTCCTTTTACTTTTAGTTTGTTTGTTTTTTTTTTTTAGATAATATTCTTGCACTAACATTTCCTAGGCTGGCCCAAAACCATGATCCTCTTACTTCAGCCTCCAAAATGACTTGGAATACAAGCATGTATCACCACGTCCAGCTTAATGTTGAGATACAATCTTGCTAACCTTTTCCCCTGGGACCAGCCTTCAACCATGATCCTTCTACATCTACCTCCTGAATAGCTAGGGTTATTGAAAGGCACCACATGCCCCACCCCTCTCTAGGTAATTACATTTTAAGCAAAAGAATACAAGTAATACACATAGAAGAAGTATATGCAATTTTTAAAATCTACATCCGGGTTTTTTTGTATGCCAGTACTGGAGCCTGGATACTATCCTTCAGCTTTTTCACTCAAGGCTGGTGCTCTACTACTTGAGCCACACTTCTACTTCTACCTTTATGCAGCTTAATAGGAGATGAATCTCACCAACTTTTTTTCATAATCTCAGATCTCAGCCTCCTGAGTAACTAGGATTACAGGTGTGAGCCACATGCACTCAGCTGAGTCATATTTTTATAAAGAAGCTGTCTGCATTCTACTCTCTTTTCACTCTTTCTATCTGGGTGGCAAATAGAGATCAATGAAATGTCATCTAGGACCTAGAGATCAAAACCAAATAGTGAGGATGGCTTACATGAGACAAAAACAAAATGAACTTCTACCTTATTTGAACCATTCCCATTGCAGTTCCTATTTCAGAATAACCTTTAGGGTAGATCAGCCTTTACCTCAATCAATCCACTTCTTTCTTTGACTTCTATAACTCCATGCATGCATTACCCATTGTACAAATCCCTTTCTAATTTCATTGCCATATGCTTCTACAGCACCCAGAAGCATCCTCATCACAGGATTACTGTACTACATTCTATCAGGTAGTCCCAAATCCCTACCAGTTCCATGACTTTGCTCACAGCAAAATAATTCATATCTGGAGATGATGGCTTAGTAGGACCCCAATCAAGAAGTAGCAGCTTTAGCTGGGCACTGGTGGTTCATACCTGTAATCCTAGCTACTCAGAAGGCTAAGATCTGCGGATTATACTTCAAAGCCAGGCCATGAGACTCTTCTTTCCAATTAACCATCAGAAAACCAGAAGTGTTGCTATAGCTCAAAATGGTAGAGTGCTAGCCTTGAGCAAAAGAGCTCAGGGACAGCACCCACGCTCTGAGTTCAAGCCCCAGGACCATCACAAAAAAGAAGTAGCAGCTCAATGAGAGTTTTCAGAATGAATGAAAACATCTTGGCTTGCCATGCCCATGAACATCCATTAAACAAGAGAGGATTTTTTTCCCCTACGTATTCTTCCTCCAACTGGACACTGGAAAAGTAGAGCGTAATGCAGGTTTAAGAGCCAGATGATCACCAGACTCAGTTGTGTTAAGGCTTAGCCACTTGCTGCCTATGCAATCTTGGGCCAGGTATGTCAGCTATAGGAGTTTCAAAGTCAAAGCCCAGATTACATTTCAAAATTCTGGTTGCAACATGAAGATCATACTACAGTTGTGGTAACTGAATGAGATTATAGACACAAAGAGCCTAGCCTAGATATTAGGTACCCAATAAATGGTAGTTATTTATACTAACTACCAAGAATAAAGAGAAGTTAAACCCATGTCTCCTTGGAAAGAGACAGAGACAGAGAGAAACACATACATTCACAGGGAGATGAAGGTAATGGAGGGAAGAATTGAGAGGAAGAAAAACTGAGATCAGAACATGAGCAGTTAAAAAGGTTGTGTGTTACACAAATCAGGGAACAGGGAATGAATGACACAGCTTGTCAAGTTCTCTGCCAGATGAAGTAATGTTGTATCCATCTCCATCTGTACACATTGTACACTTCTCATTGACAAAATCTCCTTCCTTACAGCAGGCTGATTTTTAAGCTCCCTATCCTAAAGTGCTCACAAAATTCTACCAGCTGTGATGACAGCTGCCTGTGCCACCTGGACAAGCTCTGTCTTCTCCGAGTACACTGAGACACTGCTCAGAAGCCTTTGGAAATCAGTTCAGCAATGTGCTGGTAAGCGGAGCTCAGAGAAGATGATTGATAGCCTTGAAAGCAGATGAGAGAAGCCTTGAGGAGATGGGTGGGGTTCAGAGAGATTGGGGGGTAGGAGAATGATGGAAGAAATGACATTGATCATGATGTACTGTACTTATAAACTGATTTGTTCAATTGGAACCCCTGTGTACAACTACTTAAAGATATGCTTTTAGAAATGAGAGAAGTCAAAAAAAGCAATTCCTCTTGGGGGTCCTCTCTGAAGTGAAAATGTGGCCCACATAAACCTACAGTCATCATCATAGATTGCAACATTCTTCCCCAAGCTGGTCTGCAGATGGAAAGCTTAGAGCCAAACTTTAATGTGGAACTGTTTTACTGTGGTAGAAGAATCGATTTTCCTTGTTTTCTGTTCTGTGGGCCCTTCAGAGATCTCAACGAACTAGTCTTTAATGATGACCTTCAACCTATGTGATACAGATATTCCCTTTGGAAAGTGAATGAGCAAATGGTCCTCTTAGCTCATGCCATTCCAGCCACCCTGATCCTTTTCTTGTTCCACATGCTAAGCCTTTGCCTTGTTTCTCGCCCTTCACAGGGTGAGAACTTTATATACACTATGGCTTGTCCACTTACTCTACTTATTTTTCCACCTAAATATCATGTCAACAGAGGCCTTCTCTGACCATCTTCTATAAAATATCACCATATTTCAAACTTTTTTGCCAGTCCTGGGACTTGTAATTCATGGCCTAGGCACTGGGCTTCTTTTGCTCAAGTATAGTACTCTACCATTTGAGTCACAGCTCCACTTCCATCTTTGTGGTAGTTTATTGGAGATAAGAGTCTCACAGACTTTCCTGCCTGGGCTAGCTTTGAACTGTAATCGTCAGACCACAGCCTCCTGAGTACCTAGGATTATAGGTATGAACCACTAGCACCCAGCTTATTTTTATTTTTTTCATTTTTGGCCAGTCCTGGGGCTTGAACTCAGGGCCTGGGAACTGTCCCTGAGCTTCTTTTGCTCAAGGCTAGCACTTGAGCCACAGCACCATGTCTGTTTTTTTTTCTATTTATGTGGTACTGAGGATTAGAACCCAGGGCTTTATGCATGCTAGGCAAGCACTCTACCACTAAGCCACAGTCCCAGCCCTCATTTATTTTTATTCAGACCACTGACCACTACCTGGTAAATTTATCTAACTGCTTATTATCTGTCTCTATTCAGTAGGATTCATTTTATAAAGCCTTTGTTTAGCCAGGCACTGGTGGCTCATGCCTGTAATCCTAGCTACTCAGGAGGCTGAGATCTGAGGATCACCATTCAAAGCCAGCGTAGGTAGGAAAGTCCCTGAGACTCTTGTCTCTAATAATAAACTACTCAGAAAACCAGAAGTGGCGCTGGGGCTCAAGTGGTAGAGCGCTAGCCTTGAGCTGAAGAGCTGAGGGACAGCTCTCACTCCCAGAATTCAAGCCCCATGACCAACAACAACAACAAAAAAGCTATTTGTTTATAAAGTACCTACAGCTTGGCTGATGTGTAGTAGGAATTTAGTAAATATTTATTGAATGATTGGGCATCATTAATGCCTTGGAAACAGGACTATGAATTATGGGCTTGGGAGGGAAAACTTCATAGTCTCTCTTAAGAGAAGTGAAAAGGAAGGGAGGGAGAGTCTTAACTTGCTTTTGGCAGCCCAACTTTAACAAGAAAGCATTTAGATAAAAAGAGAGTTTGAGTCAGGTGCTAATTGGCTCACAGTTGTAATCCTAGTTGCACAGGAGACTGAGATCTGAGGATTGTGGTTCAACGCCATCTGGGAACCAGGCACCAGTGGCTCAGGTCTGTAATCCTCACTACTCAGGAGGCTGATAATCTGAACATCATGGTTTGAAGCCATCCCAGGCAGGAAAGTCTTGGAGACTCTTATTTCCAATTAACCACCAAAAGAAGCTAGAATTACATCTATGGTTCCAGTGGTAGAGTACTAGCCTTGAGCAGAAAAGCTCAAGGACAGTGTCTAGACCCTGAGTTTAAGCCCCAGGATTGGCACAAAAAAAATGCCAGCCTGGGCAAGGAAGTCCTGAGACTCTTATCTCCAATTAACCAGCAAAAAGCTGGAAGTAGAGGTATGGCTCAAGTGGAAGAGTATCAGCCTTGATTGAATAAACCAAGAGAAAACAAGGCAAGAAGAAGGAAAGGGAAAGGGAAAAGGAAAGAGAAAGGAAAATAAAGATGAAAATGGAGGAGAGGAGTTTTAAGTGTCAAGAGGGAAAAAACTCAGCGTGCTCCATTTAATTCCCCTCTAACTCCTTGAGTATCTATGAAACAATTCATTTAAGGCAGGTTTTGACGAAAAAAAAAAAAATAGAAGAAATCTGAAGCTCATTGTATAGGGCTTTTCTCAAAGGCCAACACCAGGTAGTATAGGATATTCAACTTATCTCCTTCCCAGCTCTCAGGCTTTCATTGTAAAAACAAGAGAGCAGAGCACGAACGTGAGATGCTGCCTGAACTTCTCCCCCAGAAGAATGATTAACATGTAGCTTTAGTTGGGCAAGTTTTTCCCAGCGTTCAACCCCTTGGTCAGAGTCAGTTTTAATGGTCAACTCTTATACAGAGTTACTATGTGTCAGACACAATTTTTTTTTTCCTCAGTGAGAACTTGGGCTTGACAGACATATATGGTTAGTTAACATTAAAATCAGCCCAAAATAAATTCCTCTTTTCACTTTTTTCCACAGGATTAAAAGAATAATGAGAAAAAAGTGGAAGTTGAAGAAACTATCAGTAGAACTTGGCAAGGTATCTCGTTATTTTACCTCCTCAGGATACTAGAATGAGTCTTATATTGGTGAAAATTTAACTAGGCTGTTTTGTTTGCTTGTTAGGTTTTTTTGTTTGTTTTTGGTGGTATCAGAGTCTTGCATTTACTTGGCTTCCTTGCTTGCTCAGCTGGTGGTCTACCACTTGAGCTACACTTACAGCCCAGCTTTTTGCTGGTTAATTGGAGGTGTGACTTCTTCCCTGGGCTGGCTTCAAACCCAGATCCATTGATCTTAGCCTCTAGTGTAGCTAAGTTTACAGGTGTGACCACCAGCACCCAGCTAAGTAGGTATCTTAACTGATACACAGAGTAGACTAACTCATTTGAGGAAGAAGACTATAGAGGGGGGCCAAAGGCTAGGCTGGGAGAAAAGAGTGTTCTTTATCCAAGGTTACATGATAATAAGTGGCAAGGCTGTGATATGTCTAACTTCAAGGCTAACTCTGTTTCCATTCATATAGTAGAAACATAGAAGGAAACATTTCACATTTAAAAATAATCCCTTCTATGGGAGCTATCAGGCACAACAAATTTTCCTACCATCTGAAACTCCATAAGTAAAACAGATGGATTTATCTCTTGGTTTTTTTTTTTTTTTTTGTCGGTCGTGGGGCTTGAACTCTGGGCCTGGGTGCTGTCCCTCAGCTCTTCAGCTCAAGGCGAGCGCTCTACCGCTTGAGCTACAGCGCCACTTCCGGTTTTCTGGTGGTTTATTGGAGATAGGAGTCTCACGGTCTTTCCTGCCCGGGCTGGCTTTGAACCGGGATCCTCAGATCTCAGCCTCCTGAGTAGCTAGGATTACAGGCGTGAGCCACCAGCGCCCGGCTTATCTCTTGGTTTTTTATAGTGACTTCAGAAAAACAATCGCATTGGGTGGTCAGGTAGAATCTGGGGGGAAATCAGTGCTTGTTTTCTGAGTACACACCTGGTAAGTACTTGGGAGAATGTTAGCTGAGTTGAATCTAAAAGGCCTGATTAAAGAGAACTAACTATCCAAGGAATACTATTGCATTCTGATGAGCCTTGGATGGGAGGACTAAATCTGAGTGTTAACACTTGTTGGTCATTGAGGTATAGCTGGGGATAGATCCCCTCCACTGGGAAAGGGGTTCATGAACTGCTTGCCTAAGTTTGGTCACACATGAATCTCCTCTGGATTCTTCTCTGCCATGTCTTGAGGTGTGAAAGAAAGAAGAAGTTTAGCATAACATGGTCATTTCCAACTGTAAAAGGCCAAGAGAGTACACTCAACTCTTGGAAATCTTGGCAGAACTGAGCAACTCTCCAGATTTGCCCCAGATGCTGTTTTGGGGCTGCACATACCAGATTGTACAAAAAATTCTTGCCTTTCTATAAATCAAAGCTACAATACTTGGCTCTGATGAATCCCAGCTTTCCACTGAGCCTCCATTTCCACTCTGGCTGATGCTACACTGAGCTTTCTGGGGTCTGGTTATATTTGAAAACACTGTATTCAGAACTGCATTAAAAACAAAGGTGGCAATGGGGTCAAAAATAATGAGCTCTTAGCATTTGGCACAACCACATTAAACATCAAGTGTGTCACCAAGTTTGCTTAGAATATGTACAGAACTTTGAAAATGTCACGTCTGTTGTTACCAAGAGCCAGGTTTATTTTTTTAAGAGGGCTGTCACTAAAGCTGTGCTTCAATTCAGCAAACATATAGTCTTGAAGGGATTTAGAGATGGAATATTGTACAATCCTATTTCATCCTACTCACCCACATTAGACTTATAGGAAAAGTGATGTACAAATTTACTGCAGAACTGAGACTAGAACCTGAGTTCTAATGACCAGTCTAATACCTGTTCCTTAAAACATAATATCTACTTTAGGAAAGAGTTGGGATCCCCACTGGTTAAATTTCATTGTTCTCATTGTCTGTCCATCCAAAGCCAGTTGCTTTGTGATGAAATACCAAGGGGAAAAAAAGAACAAAGTGAGATCCTGTGATGAATGCTCCTTATCTACTTAGCTTGGATAACTGTGTTTTCTATTAAGAAAGGGATAGTAAATTTCAGGTGCAATGTTCTTAGATGATTTTAGTCTGGCAAAGCAAAAAGGTTTTCTATCGTTTAGCAACACAAACACCTGTATGACAAGTTCTTTTGAATATGAAGAATTAAGAGATAGCAAGGCAAATGGATTATGGGATTCAGAAAATGGGGCACATGCCTGTAATCCCAGCACTCAGAAAGCTAAAGCGGGAGGATCTTGACTTCAAGGCCAGACTGAGCTACCTAATGAGACCCTATCTCAGAAAACAACATGTATGAGTTTGGGAGAGATGGGGAGAATGATGAAAGGAATGATATTGATCAAGATGCATTCTACTCATAAACTGACATGTTGAACAGAAAGTCCTTTGCCCAACTTAATGATAATTAAAAAAAGAAAAGAACAAAAAAGTTTATGAGAAAATGCCATTAATAAACTAAAGTTCTGGGACTACAGTAAAAGGGAGGTGGTACAGGGTCTGAAGAAGTACTAAAATTTGGTGGTAACATGCTATGTACAGAGTACTTGACATGTTTATCTCATTGATTCCTCTCAACAAGCCAGAGAGGTATTCTCACTTTTCTAGCAAGAACAAGGCACTTAGGGGAGAACCTCTGCTTGCTCAAGACTACTCAGCTAATAAAGAATGAAGCTGAGAGTCAGCCCAGGACTGTTCTCTGTGTGTGTGTGTGTGTGTGTGTGTGTGTGTGTGTGTGTGTGTGTGTGTGTGTGTGTACTTAGGGCTTGGGACTGTTCTGTGTGTGTGTGTGTGTGTGTGTGTGTGTGTGTGTGTGTATGTGTGTGTGTGTGTACTTAGGACTGTTCTCTGTGTGTGTGTGTGTGTGTGTGTGTGTGTACTTAGGGCTTGGGACTGTTCTGTGTGTGTGTGTGTGTGTGTGTGTGTACTTAGGACTGTTCTCTCTGTGTGTGTGTGTGTGTGTGTGTGTGTGTGTGTGTGTGTGTGTGTGTGTGTACTTAGGGCTTGGGACTGTTCTGTGTGTGTGTGTGTGTGTGTGTGTGTGTGTGTGTGTGTGTACTTAGGGCTTGGGTGCTGTCCCTTAGATTTTTCATTCAGGCTAGTGCTCTACCACTTGAGTGCTCTACCACTTTTGGGCCACACCTCTACTTCTGGCTTTTTTGCTAGTTAATTGTAGATAAGAGTCTCACAGATTTTCCTGCCTGGGCTGGCTTTGAACTGCAATCCTCAGGTCTTAGCCTCCTAAGCAGCTAGGATTGTAGCTGATTATACCTAGCTTTTTTCCCTTATTTTTTATATTACATTCTTTTATTGCGAACATTTGGAAAGCCTACTGAGGTGAAATTTTTCACAATTTAGATTAAAAGTTCTTACTCTAAAAATGTCACAGTAACCTCGTTACAAAATCTCATAGCCAAGAGAAAAAAATTCCCTTATTGGTCATTAGTGGCTCATGCCTGTAATCTTAGCTATTCTAGAGACTGAGATCTATGAATCGTGGATCAAAGCCAGCCTGGGCAAGAAAGTCTATGAGACTCTTTTCTCCAATTAACTATGAAAAAGCCAGAAATGGCACTTTGGCTCAAAGTGGTAGAGCACTAGCCTTAAGCATAAAAGCTCATGGACAATACCTGGGCCCTCAGTTCAAGACCCAGGACTGGCCCAAAAAATATTACCCCAGTTTCTCTCAATGTTTCTCTACCAGTTCGTAGCCTCTGAAAATCCTGTGGATACTCCTATGTGGCAGAAATCTGAGGTTGCTTCAAGTCTGACTGACAGTATACCCATCTGGTCCTCTAGCCTACTGACCAATCTTCTGACATTGTCTATACTTTATTATTCACATCTGATACCTCACACTTCTCCACAGAGACCAGCAAAAGCAAAAGGATATAATATGAAACAATCATTGTCCACTGAGGCAAATGGACTATATGACTTCGAAAACAGTGTGTATATGTATGTGTGTGTGTGTGTGTGTGTGTGTGTGTGTGTGTGTGTGTGGGCTTGAACTCAAGGGTCTCCACCTTTCACCTTTCACTTGGCTTTTTCACTCAAGGCTAGAGCTCTATCACTTGAACCACAGCCCCACTTCTGGCTTTTTGCTGGTTAATTGGAGAGATGAGTTTCTCAATTTTGTTTGCCAGGGATGGCTTCAAACCACAATCCTCAGATCTCAGCATCCTGAGAAGCTAGATGTGAGCCACTAGTGCCTGGCTCAGATATTGGCTTTTGATCACCCATAACAAACTTAAACCTTGTAGGTCTCAGTTTACCTAGAAATGAAATAGGAGAACATCTCATAAAGTTGTCATGAGGATTCAGTTAGATGTCAAATGTTTGTCACAGTGTCTGGCACAAGGGCAAGCCCTCAGTCAATTAGTTGTTTTTTTCATAGCTGAAAACCAAACTCAGGGCCTTGCACTTGCCATGCAAGAGCTCTTTCACTGAGCTAAATCCCTATCCCCTATATTCTGTTCTAGTGATTACAGTACCCAACGAAGATAGGTAAACAGGAAGGAGTGAGTAGTATCACCTTTTCCTGCATCTAAAAGAGAATTCTGAGCATGACCTGAATGAAGAGTGGCTCATACAGAGCACTCAGATCTGGGGACACTGGCAGTAAATACAACTCACTGTTGCATCCCCCTCCACCCCCTCTTCCTATCTTACTAGTCAAGCTTGGGCATGCTTACTGGTCTTCTACAGGTCCACACCTGGCTTCCATATCTCCCCATTAACTAGACTTTTAGACAATGTGTGAAGATCCTGACATAGCCATGGCTGAAAAACTTTGAAATGCCATTTATAAAGATTCACTGTGATTAGTGAAAACATCGGAAATTGATCACTTTTAACAATTCTCTGCTCAAAGATATTTTACTTCAGGTTATACTTTGATGTTAATATTCACACTTAAAGATATTTTTTTCTGAAGATTCATTTGAAAATGTTTGCCAAATTCCCACCTAACTACATATTAAACTTTGAAAATGTCTTAACATGTACAGACTAATAAAAATGTTATTTTTTAATAACTTTTAGCTTAACCTTATCATTTCAGAAATTACAGGCAATGTTGCAGAGACTTGGCTTAATTAGATTTTCTCTCTCTCTCTCTCTCTCTTTCTCTCTCACTATCTCTGTATACGTGCCTACAAGCTACATTTTATATATGTATGTATGCATGTATATATAACATGTATTAATATGTACATGCAGATTGTATATCTAAAATATAAACCTGTATAAATCTCTAAAGCAAAATTACAATGTACATTTACTTATATTTAAAAATCTATCAACTTACTTCTGTATGCTTATATACATATATTTGTGTATACGTGTATACATATACTTACACGTATAGAGAGAGAAGAAAGAGAGAGAGAGAGAGATAAGTTATATGTATGTTTTTGTATTCTGTTTATTACTCCAGAAAGCAGAGGTAAGAGTGACTAATTTTTCTGTTCTCTTGCTGCCCTCTGCTGGCCGGCCCACATTCACAGCCAACGCATTACACAGAGAAAGGCGGAAAAAACTGGAAGGATTTGTTTTCTTTGGATTGCTAGATTGGGTGTGTGAAAAACACATAAATCACAGTTGTTTCTTCAAAGAGTTTCTTGTTGGCATACTCAGATCCATAACATTGCTGCAACACTGGTTGAATTTTTTTCTGTTTGGAAAAAGAGCTTGGGTACCGGCCCTAAACTCTTACACTTGTCTCATGTGTGCTTTGCACACATATCTTGTTAACTACACTGCCTAGATTGGGTCATTTGTCTTTTTTATTGCTCTTGAGACCACTGTATTGGAGCTAGAAACCAGTGAGCCATCCTTCTCAGACTTATATTTGTGTTCAGTGCTTTGTTTAATTTTTGTGTGGTATTGGGGATGTAACCCTGGGGCTCACACATGCTAGAAAAGCACTATATAAGTGAGCTCTGCCACTATGCAGCATTCAAGGAAGTTCTCACAAATTCTGCGTTTGGAACAACTCAGCTTTCTCTGACCAGTTTACCCGACGAGCAACCTTCAACCATCTGCCTGCAGCAAAGCATTCAGTTTCCAGTTCCCTCACCAAGGATCCTAACCACCCATCTTTAAAAACATGAATAAAATCCAAGCCAGGTACCAGTGGCTCACACCTATAATCCTAGCTACTCAGGAGGTGACAGATCCAAGGATTATGGTTCAAAGCTAGGGTAGGCAGGAAAGTCTTTGAAAACTTTATCACCAATTAACTATCAAAAAAGCTGGAAGTAGAGTTGTTGCTCAAGTGGTAGTGAGCTAGTCTTGAATGAAAAAGCTCAGAGACAGTGACCAGGCCCTGAGTTCAAGCCCCAAGGACACACACACACACACACACACACACACACACACACACACACACACACACACACATTAAATCTATTTTAATGTATACTCACAATAGATTTTCTAATTGTCTTGAAATTAATTATCCCCTAGAAAACCATACTTAAGACAGTAAGACAATATATTAGATGATTTCAAACCAATTACTCGACTAATAAATAAGAATGATTGGGCTGGAGGCATAGCTCCCTTATATAGTGCTTTTCTAGCATGTGTGAGCCCCAGGGTTACATCCCCAATACCACACAAAAATTAAACAAAGCACTGAACACAAATATAAGTCTGAGAAGGATGGCTCACTGGTTTCTAGCTCCAATACAGTGGTCTCAAGAGCAATAAAAAAGACAAATGACCCAAACTAGGCAGTGTAGTTAACAAGATATGTGTGCAAAGCACACATGAGACAAGTGTAAGAGTTTAGGGCTGGTACCCAAGCTCTTTTACAAACTAGCTGGGAAGAACTATAGGGCTGGTCTGAGGTCAAAGTGAGTGGGCAGGCAGTTAGAGAAATACAAATTTGTTACTGCTCCTGCAGCACTGGAGCATAAAAAGATTATGTAAAATGAAGAGACTGAACCAAAAGGATTTTAAAACCCCTTTGTAGTCATCATAATCAAATGGATCTGTCCCATATACTGTCCCCTCCCCTAGGAAAATAACATGCTGTCCTCAACACTAAATGGCTAAGAATGGCCTTCACAGTTGACCTTTGTCTTTTCCTGTAATTCCCAGCAGTTCCTCAAAACAAAATGTTCAGCAAACAGAAATCAATCTTCTGTCAGTCTCAATTACCAACTTTGGATTCAGGCACTCTGATACATACTGCTCTATGAGCTGGAAAGCGGTAGAAGTTTGGAGTAATTTGCCCTGCTATGATAGAGAATCAGTGGAGAGATAATCATTTAATTTGTCTTAAAAATAGATTCGGGAGCCGGGCGCTGGTGGCTCACACCTGTAATCCTAGCTACTCAGGAGGCTGAGATCTGAGGATCCCAGTTCAAAGCCAGCTCAGGCAATAAACCACCAGAAAACCGGAAGTGGTGCTGTAGCTCAAGTGGTAAAGTGCTCACCTTGAGCTGAAGAGCTGAGGGATAGTGCCCAGGCCCAGAGTTCAAGCCCCACAACTGACCAAAAATAGATTCAGGGATAAAATCCTTTCTGTATCAACTCTGATAAATTTCGATTTTAGCCAGGTACCTGTGCCTCATGCCTGTAATCCTAGCTACTGAGGAAGCTGAGATGTAAGGATTATAGTTCAAAGCCAGCCTGGGGGTGAAATCAGAGAGATGCTTATATCCAATTAATTATGCAAAAGCAAGAGGCAGAGCTGTGCCTCAAGTAGTAGAGTGCCAGTCTTGAGTGAAAAAGCTAAAAGGACAGTACCCACGCTCTGAGTTCAAGCCCCAGTACCAGTTCTACCACACAAAAATATTTACACACTTCAGTTACTCTTAAAAGACAGAGTAAAAGAAGACAATGACAGAGAAACCTGAACCTGTGTGTCTAAGCCCTTTTCTATTAAGCAGCAAGTGTAAATGCACAAAAAACACATTACTGAAATTATAATATATCAACTGAAAAATCATATTCCATTAAGTGAACAACTTGGCCAGAACATATAATCCTTGAGACCTGCTCTCACATATATTATGTCTACAGCCATTCTGCAAGGTTACACCTACATATGGCCCAGAATTTCTGGAACAATCTCACCTACACATCATTTCGCTCTTTTTCAACAAAGGCAATTTGATAAATGTGTAATAGATTGGGACTCCATTTCAGATCTCCATGTAAGATGTTTCACAGAAAATAAACTCGTAACTGGGAAAAAGATCCTTGGTTACTGTGTTGTTGTTTGGAAAACATGGGCAGAGTACATCTGTGGTATCACAAAAAGGTCAGAACTGCAATCAACTGAACATGTTTTTACAGGTTACCAGGGTGTGATCATTTTACCCTCCAGCTAAGCAGGTTCTTAGAAATAACCTCCTATGGAATTCTGGGCAGAACAAGTAAGCAGCACTTACAAATACCCTTGAACTCATGCCATAGACTATGCACTGGGATCCTGATCAAAAGCATAGTATAAGGCAAGTGCTAGTGGCTCAGATTATCTGTAGCTCACATCTAGCTACTCAGGAGGCTGAGATCTGAGATTAAGGTTCAAAGCCAGCCTGAGCAGAAAGGTCTGTGAGACTTCAATTAACCACCAAAAAGCTGGAAATGGAGTTGTGGTTCAATGGCTAGAGTGCTAGCCTTGAGCAAACAAGCCAAGTGGGAGTGTAAGGCTCTAAGTTCAAACCTCAGTACTAGCATGCATACATGTATACACACACACACACACACACACACACACACACACACACACACACACACACACACACTCACATACACACAGATCATAGTAGTAGAATCACTTTTAGGAACCAGAATAGTATTAAGGTCAATCACAGATCTTAAAAAAAAAAAACTAAAGCAAGCATTTTATCTTTTATAGAATATAAACAAGAAAATCCATTTTGTTAGACTAATAACAGACTAAACATGCCAATGTCCTTCTTTTATATACTCATAACTGAATGAGAACATTTAAGATGCAATGAATCATGAAGGGCTGAAAAGCTTTCTGGACTCCACACTGCCTTCAGGATAAGGACCAAACTACTTAGCCAAGCAAGCAAGAATCATGAGCTGACAAGCAAATGTCAGGACTGGAAGATAAAAAACAAGTCTGCTCTGCAAGGACCTCTGCATAACCCTTGCCTCCAAGTTCTTAGACCTTTGAAACGCCAATAACCTTTATCTGTACTTGTTTCAAGTGGACATTTTGGGGAACACAACCAGGGCCTTGAGGTATCCAGTGTATATGTGAACTGCATGATTGCTCATCCTGTGAACTTAGACAAGTCACTAACTTCTCTGTGCCTCCATTGCTTCTTATGTGAAACACAAAGGTAATGTGCAAACTGCATAAAATGCCCCTGAGAATGTCTGGCATCAATTGAAGGTTTATGAATAAATTAATATAATGATAAAGAGATTCCTGTTGTCACAAACTCAATTCTCTGGGACAAATGCCACTAATAATACAAGATGGTCCTTTAGAATGTTTATATCCAGATTTTTTGTGTATGTGCTGATATTAGGGCTTGAACTTGGGGCCTAGGTGCTGTCCACAAGCTCAAGGCTAATGCTCTAACACTTCAGCCACACTTCTACCTCTTTGGTGGTAAATTGGAGACATGAGTCTCACAGATTTTCCTGTCCCAGTTGGCTTCAAACCATGATCTTCAGATTTTGGCCTCCTGAGTAGCTATTGTAACAGGTGTCACATCTTCTCTATGCTGAATATTCCATTTAATGAGCATGGTATATCTTGCAATGTGCCTAGGTACATTTCCTTTTATCTCATCAACATTCTGTAGTTTTTAACATATGCATCCTACTAATGTTTTGTTAGGCTTACATTTAAGCATTTCATTTGTTTGAGGAGTTTGTAAATAGAATTGTATTGGGGCTTGAACTTAGGGCCTGGATGCTGTTCCTTTAGCTTTTCTACTCAAGGTTGGTGCTCTACTACTTGAGCCATAGCTCTACTTTGGCTTTTTGCTAGTTAACTGGAGATAAAAGTCTCATGGAATTCCCTGCCCAGGCTAGTTTCAAACCCCAATCCAAAGATCCCAAACTCCTACATGTAGCTACTATTACAGGTATGAGCCTCCATGTCTGCTTTAGAATTGCATTTTTAATTTCCATTTCCATAGGAACATTGGAGTACTTCCAATGTTGATAATCTTATTACCTATGAGTCTTGTAGAAGTTTTATACAATACTTGGGTTTTTTAGTAGACAACTATGTTGTGCAAATAGAGATAGTTATACTTTGCTAATCTCTATGCATGCTATGAACTGCATATTTTTTACGTGTGTTCCCCAAGGCTCATACTTTGCAAGCATGGCTCTCAGCAATGTGCTTAGGTAGTGAAATCTTTAAAATGTGGATTCTAGCTGGATAGATAGTAAAGTCATTGAGGTGCTGCGCTCAGAAGGAATAATTTTTGTGTTGTGTGATACTGGGCTTTATACTCAGAGCTTGGGCACTCTCTCTTAGCTTGTTCACTCAAGGCTGGTGCTCTACCTCTTGAGACACACCTCTGCTTCTGGCATTTTGGTGGTTAATTGGAGATAAAAGTATGTCAGAGTTTTCTGCCTGGGCTAGCTTCAAACTGTGATCCTCAGATCTGAGCCTCCTGAGTAGATTGGATTAAAGCATAAACCACTGGAGCCCAGTTCAACTATTATCTTTTTAATGTCTATAACAACAGTAATGATAGCATCTTATATTTCTTAAATTGACTGTTTATGGCCTCTTTGAGGTTTTTGAAATTTTTCTTTGCCAATCTTACTGAAAGCTTAGTCAATGTGATTGATCTTTGTACACAGACCTTTGATTGACTTTACTGTTTAATCTAGTTTTGATTCTGAGAATTTTGGCTTTATTATTTACTTATTATTTCCTTCTTCCTGCTTGCTTTATATTTACTTTGTTCATCTTATTCCAAGCTCTTGAAGTGGCATTTTAGATTGCTGACTTCAAACCTTTGTTTTTTGTCTGATATAATCATTTAATCCTATAAATTTCCTTCTCATCAGTGCTTAAGCTGTGCCCCATAAGTGTTCACACATTGTTCTTTGCACTGTCATGCAGTTCAATGGAATTCTGTATTTATCCTCTAACTTCTTTCTTTTTTCATGAATTATTCAGGAGTGTGTTTTAGCATTCAAGTGTGTACAGATTTTTCCTGTTGCCCTTTTGTTCTTGATTTCTAACATATGCAAATCAGTAAATACCAAATATCACACAAATAGAATCAAGGATGAAACCCCTCGCATCATTTCAATAGATCCAGAAAGAGCATTTGATCATATTCACTATCTCTTCATAATTTCATTGTGATCAGAAAAAGTATGCTGCATGATTTCAATTATATTAAATGTTTTGAGGTTTGTTTTATAGTCCAGAATATGGTCTATCTTTGTACGTGGTATATAAGAACTTGAAAACAATGTATATTCTGCAGTTTGGATGGAGAGCACTATAAATGTTTATTAGGCAGGGAGAGTGACAGAGGGGGTGAGATTGATTGGCATATGGTATGAACGTGAGGAGATATAACAGTGAAATCCTCCCCTGTGTAATTAGTAGAAGCTGAAAGAGAAAGAGAGAGACAGAGACAGAGACAGAGAGACAGAGAACATCTATTAGAGCTCATCCTATTTGTTGATGGTGTTCTTGAATTCTTTTGTGTGTGTGTTAGTCCTGGGGTTCAATTCATGGCCTAGACACTGTTTTCCAGCTTTTTTGATCAAGTTTATTGCTCTACCACTTGAGCCACAGCTACACTTCCAGCTTTTGGGTGGTTACTTGAAGATCGAAATCTTATAAACTATTCTGCTCAGGCTAGAGTGGAACCTCGATTCTCAGATCTCAGCTTCCTGAGTAGCTAGGATTATAGGTGTGAGCCACCTTTTTCCTTTATACACGTAGAGAAACACATAATTTTTGCGTTAGCCGCTACATGTAACTGGAAAAACTCCAAAGAAGAAATTGTACTAAATCTGTCCATAACTTTGCTGTCTGTAGTTGTTTCTCTCTGCTGGTATTCCAAGAATCCTTCTTTGATTACACCCTCTCTATTTAGAGAACTTCATTTAGCCTTTCCTTCATGGTAGGTCTGCTAAGGACAAATATCTTTTAACTTTGGACTATTTGTGTTGCATAACTTGTTTCATCTTAAAGTCCACTAACTCTTTGCTCTGTCCTCTCCATTCTTCTGCTGAACCTGTATGTTGATTTTTTAAAAAAAAATTTCACTGGTGCATTTTTACTTCTATAGTTTCCGTATGGCTTTATTCTTTTTACTATATCTATGACTATGCTGGCATTTTTGCATTTTTGCATTTATTTCAAATGTATTACTAATTGCTCATTAAAGCATTGTTTTTTAGTTGCTTTAATATTCTTGTAAGATAATTACTATGTCATCCTCGTGTTGTTTTTGGATGGTATTTGCTCATTTATTTTGAGATTGGCCTGCTTCTTAATGAATGATTTTCAAGTAAAGTCTACCCATGGGGGGCATATGTGAGTCTGATTCTCATTTTGACCATCTATTAGAGCAAGCTTCTTCTGACAACTGTCCCCACAGTCCAGAGGGAACAATGACTCCATTCCACCTAGGATGGGGACAAAGCTCAATTTCCTACTTGGCCTCTGCATGGAGACAAAACTTCTGTCCCCATTTGGCTTTTTCTGACAGCAATCCAGAGGAAGTTCAAGTGCCTCTCTGCAAACCAAGCAGGCAAAGATAGAGGTCTAACCTTCCCAAGTGGTCATTGCTAGCATGGATGGGAGTTGGACTGATTTTTTTTCTGTAAAATTTGGCTGAAGTACAGAGGTTATTATCTAAAAGTTCTCTCTGTTGTTAAGCTGTCCCTCTCCAAGCCCTTTGGCTAGAGACAGGATGCTTTTATGGGGAGATTTATTTTTGTATGCAATAACTGATATTTTTAGAATGTTACTGGCTACAGTAACTAGTCTGGGGGATATGAGACAAAAATATAACCCAGATGATTTGTGACAATATCATCAATTGGGTCTCAATGTTTCTAGTCAGTCTGCTATATTTTCTCTGTATTTCACTCTTCTTTTGTTTCTTTTAGATGTAATAGCCAATTTTTAACTGTATACAGGGGAAGAATAAGAAAAAATGTCTATTTTAGTATTCTGGAAGTAAATATCTTTCTTCATTATTTATTTATTTATTTATTTTTCATGTATTTATATACTGGGGTTTGAACTTGTACTTGTTAGGCCACTTAGGCCATGCTTCCAGTCCTGTTTATTAGTTATTCTCGAGATAGGGTCTTACTTTCCATTCTGGGAAACACATCTACCATGAGACACCTACTTGAGAAGAGCCATCACTATAGGGATGATAAGTGAGCACCTCTGGGTTCATCTTCCTTCCTTGGAGAAGGATTCTTTTTTTAATTCCCCCCTCCACCCTTCCACCCCCCCCCCCCAGCCTCCCCCACGCCAAAGTTGTAAAGTTCATTTTTCAACATAATGTCTTGTACATCTCATTGTTGCAATGGGTCCACCTGTATCCCTATTTAAACAAGTTTTTTCCCTTCCCCTCCACAAATTATACCAACATTAAATACAGTGAAAACAGGGGTTATACTGGGGGGGAGAGACATACAAAGCAACAAAGAAATCATCTTATAAATATGTTAGAAACAATAGCAAGAAAGAAAAACCATTTTTACAGCTACATAGTACTCCATTTCGTAAATGTACCACAATTAATGCACCTAGTCATCTATGCATAGGTATTTAGGTTGCTTACAGTATTTAGCAATCACAAATAATGTTGCAATATTTTTGGTAAAATAGAAATAAACTTTAATTTTAAAAAGTCTTATTTATGCCCCCAGTGATCTAATTTGCTGCTTTACTTAAATATGGAAGTTCAACCCTTCTTTTTCAGATTAGATCCTCACTTAGTCTCACCTATGTCACTAAATAACAAAGTAATCCTTCTAATTGCTCAAATCAAAAACAAAAAAGCCCTATTTTTCTTCCACATATCACATATGATTTGTCAGCAAATTTATTGGCTCTGCTTTTAGAATATATTTAGGATCTACATTTAGGCTGCCTCATGCTTGAAATCCTAGTTACTCAGGAGGCCAAGACTTGAGGATTGAAATTCAAAGCCAGTCTGGGCTAGAAAGTTTGTAAAACCATTATCTGCAATTAACTAGCAAAAAGCCAAAAGTGGAACTCTGGCTCAAGCCTTGAGAGAGAAAGCCAAGTGAAACTGTGAAGTCCTAAGTTCAAATCTCAGTACCAGCACACACACACACACACACACACACACACACACACACACACACACACACACACACACACAATGGTTTTGATAGAGCATAACCACATCTGCTTGTCCATGTGCTGTCTGTGGTTAAAATGATTACTACATGGTTGCTTCAGAAAAAGTTCAGTGATTCCTGCTTTAGCTCCATACAACCAGTAACTGCATATCTTCTAGAAATTTCAAGACTGAGCTTATTTTCATATCCCCAAAATATTCCCATTCCATATTTCTTACATTACCAATTCCATACATTCCTTTAGCCAAATAAGATGTCCAGCATTCAGAAATGTCCCTCCACTATGTCTTTCACTTGTGTTGTTGTCACCCTGGACACCTAGCTCACACTACTTAGTTCTTGCTCAGATAACAGCATCAACTCTCGTTTTCTGTGATCCATCCTTTAGTGTAAGCAATATAACATCTTCTGAATGTAAATCTGACTAAAGTACTACTTTACTTTTAAACAACATTATTCTGGCACCTGATTCACACTGGGCCATCAGGTTGAAATTTGATTTTCCTGATTTCTTTTTGGCTACCTTCAGCATCCATAGTGGTTCATTTTTAAGTGTCAACCTGACTGCATAACAGAATACCTAGAGGCATTCTTTTGGAGGGGGGTATGTGTGTGTGTGTGTGTGTGTGTGTGTGTGTGTGTGTGTGTGTGAGTGTGTGTTTTCAGGTGTGTGTGTGTGTGTGTGTGTGTGTGTGTGTGTGTGTGTGTTGTGTTTCCAGAAGAGGTTGAATGCAACTCTGGGCAGAAAAGGTGATAGAGATCTGCCCTCAGTGGGCAGGAACCATCTAATCAGCTGGGACCAATTTGTCTCTCACAGCTGGAGAAGAGTTTGCTTCTGCTGCACCGGCCATCAGGACTCCTGACTCACTATCTTTTGGAGTCCAGGACCACACCAAGGTGTCACCCCATTTAGACTCACTCCATTCTCAAGCTTTCTGCCTCAGACAAGTTACAGCATTGACTTCTCTAATTCTGAGGCCTCTAGACTTGACTAGACTAATGGCACCACACTACTAGTATTCCAGGCTCTTCAGTCTGTAGCTGGCCTCTCCTGGAACATTACAGCTGCCATTATGCAGCAAGCCAATTCCCTTAAACTTAAGTCCTTTCTCATCCTCCCCCTCCCTTCTTCTCTCTCTCCCTCATTCTCTCTCCCTTTCTCTCTCTCCCTCTGTCTCTGCCTTTCTTCCTCTCTACTATTGTTTCTGTCTCTCTACAAAACTCTAATATAATTACTAATAGAAGTCATACTTCTTTACAATTATCTTTATTAATAATCCCAAAGTACCATGTATACACACAACAATATCATTGGATCAAAAATGACTGGCAGATTCCAGAAGTACTTTGACTCTTCACTAGGTTAAATTGGATTTAAATCTCAGTACTTATTAAAATTTTTGAATTGAAGCCAAGTACTGGTGGCTCAAGCCTGTAATTGTAGCTGCTCAATGTAAGGTCTGCCCCAGACCTGTGCAGATGCCTCCCTACCTCTTGGCTAAGTATCTGTTACCTAGGTAACTGGCACATCTGGAAGCAGTCACCTCCTCCTCCAAGGTCACATCCTGGGCCACCCTCAGTCACACCTCCCATCAGACAAGAGGAGACCATTTGGATCCAGTGTGGCCATACCTTTCCCCACCTGGCTACACCTCTTCAGGTCCCTGGCCTAGATAAGTCCTGGCCCAGGGATGGTTTGCCCCTTTCGCCCTTGCCTCTCCACCACGCATGGTGAGGGCAGCAATTCGGTAAATAAACTTCTTTTCCTGCCTGAATACCACATGATATTCTCTTCATCGGCTACCTAATGAAACCTACCTATTTAATATACCTTATAGTGAGGAAACTGAGATCTGAGGATTGTGGTTTTAAGCCACCTTGGGCAGGAAAGTCCATGAAAATCTTATCTCCAATTAACCTCCCAAAAGCTGGTAGTGGAGCTGTGGTTCAAGTGGTAGTTCACCAGCCTTAACAGGAAAAGCCAACCAAGAATGTGAGACCCAGTACCACCACACACAAAAAAGGAAAAGGACAGATAAACCTTTTCTCCCCTAAAGTTTCATTATAAGTACAGCACTTTTCCATATATCATTTTCCTCTGCTTGCATGGCTGTCTCCATACTACATTGCTAGCTCCTTAAAAGCATACAATGACTTCTTCTGTAGTGTCTCCAACATTTACCATTGTGCCTGCTAATAAAATAGATGTTCAAGCAATAACTGCTTAATGTATGAAATTCCAAGGATCAGAATTACTCTTAAATATCCTGGTGTTTAAATGGGATATTTTTTCATGATCAACTTGAGCCAAAGAAGAAGCCATAATCTCAAAGACAGCAGGCAAGTATGAACTGTTTGGAGAGTAGTGGCAAAAGCAGGAAATACATACCTTGCCAAAGTGCTCAATTAGGATTTCCACCACAATGTTCTGAAATTTGATGTTCATCATAGCAGCCACAGTGTCCTCCTGAGCTCTCATCAAAGTGGGCCCAAAGATCACCCCCATGTTGGAAGGGGTCATGAGATTTTCTTTGCTGTGTTCACACACACTGCCAAATGAGAAAGAAAAGATTAATCAGATTTGCATCCAGATTGTAACCAATACTGTTAGGCACTGAGGCAGGCAAGAAAATCTAAAAACTGGAAGGAAAGGGAAGAATATAGAGAAAGAAAAGCTGGGGCTGGGGGTTTAGCCCATCGGAAGGGTGCCTGCCCGGTGTGTGCAAGGCCCTGGGTTCGGTCCTCAGCCCTGGGGAAAAAAAAGAAATTAAAGAAAAGCTTACAGTGGAAATACCTAGCAAAAATCTCAAGGAAATACAACCTTAGAAGCCAAAGTGACATGTAGTAAACTTACCTAGAGACTGGAAAAGGCCGGTAGGGATTAGGGAAAAACAAAAGGGCAACCAGAGGGCATTCTAAGTAAGAGAAAGGGCTCATCCAAAAGATGGCTCAGCACAAGGAGAGAATGAGGCTCCTTCTCCACTCTACCCTGCTAGGTAGGCCTGGGAGAACAGCCCTTCCCCCCTTCCTCCTCACCTGCCAGTAATCACCTGACTCAATCACCTGACCTTCAGCCAGGAAAGGATCCCAGGCTCCGAGGTTACTTCCTCATCTGTTGAGGTCATTTCCTAAACTGCCTTGGTCATGCCTCCCTTGGACAGTGAGAGGTTCCCCAGGCTCTGAGATCACTTCTGCATCCGCTGTGGTCCTGCCTCCTGCCTTTTTCTACATAATCCATCTCAACACAAGTCCCCTCCACTTTTTCCCTTTTTCTTTCTCTTCAATCTCATACCGGCAATTTGCTCTCCCCCAGAATAAGCTCCTCTCTGCCTGAGATATGTAGCAGTTTCCTATCCAGGGAACCTTATACACACCCAGCCCCTCACCCACGCCCCAATAGGAGAAGGAACTGTGAAAGAGCAGAAGGGGTCCAAAAGATCTTCCCTTTATTATCTTCTTCCTTTCACAGATGAAAACAACAAACAAAGGACAGGGACCTACTTGAAGTTACTTTCAATTAGCTGAAGAACAAATTCTGTAATCTCAGGTTGTCTGATCCCTAGTGGCTCTCCTGGCTGAAATTCTCTTTAGTGGCAGAAAATTCTCTTTAGTGTCTGATTGTCACTTGCAGGATAAGAATGCTCTTCGACAGGGCAGTTCAGGCCTTCTGTAACCTACCTTCTTTTTCTAATCCTTATGTACAGTCTGGGCTTTGACAGTGATCTGGATTCAAATCCTAACACTGCCACTTAGCAGCTGTGCAACTAGGGAGTGTTAAGTCCCTCTCACTTAAACTGAGCTTCAGTTGTCTCACTTGTGTAAATAATAGCTCCTCCAGAGAGATGTCGAATAGAGCTAACTTCCTGATACTCTGGAAATTAAATACCTCCCCAAAGTCCTCCATTCTAGGCACTACTGACATATGCGCTGCTTTAGAACAAGGTTTTCTGTCTCAGCCAGACCTCCATATCTGAACAGACCTCTGGGATGTCCTACTCCCCTGCCCTCCATGGGAAGAATATCTATTTATCCTTGGAGATTCACATGAATTGACATCTTCAGGGAAACCACAGTCCACTGTCCTCATCTTAATTGACACCACTGGCAAGCCAAGTACAAGTGCAATTTTCCACTAGGTAGGAAACAACTTTCAAGTGGGTTCCTGACAGACAGCAGGTACTAATTAATTATGTACAAAGGAATTGAACTCTTCTAATGCTCTTTGAAAACAGTACTGGAGGCAGCCAAGAGCAAGGCATGTACTCTTTGGTCAGTTGGACCGTGAGGGGTAGAGAAGGAGGCCAGCTGCCCACTCAAAACATTCATTTTTCAAATACACCAGGCCAAGGCCTTCAAGAGACTAACACATCAAAATGCAAGTTCTTGACACTAAGTGGATAATTAAGGAGGGGACAGAATCCTTAGAGAAATCTTAATAAACTTGGTCAATCCCTTGACAAAGGCTGGGTGCCATTCAGATGGTAATGAGCTGTAATCATTCAAACTCTTAGTTGTGGCAAGGCTGCAGCAGTGTACCTCCCAACACTTTAAATACCTCTGCAATTAATCTTTATTTCTTCTCCTGACATATCCCCCCCAACCCAACCCCCCGACCCTGCCCTGCTATTGAAATGGAAAAGTGTCAATGTGCTGCCACCCAGTGATATGGGATGGGGGAACCATCACTGACAAAAAAAAAAAAAGGGCACTGGTTCATCTCTTTGTGGGTGCATCTGAGAAGTCAGGGTTTTTTTCTAGTCTGTCAGGCGTTCACAGGATCTTCCCAAGGACAAAAAGCACCCACAGTGAAACCCTTTTGTAAGTCTGTTTATGAATATATGGCAGGACAGGGGTGCACACAAATATTTGATTGTCTCCAAGTCATACAGTCATCCCATCTCATCTTACCACTTCTTTACCTGGTTCCTCTTTTCAAACCAAAGTTTCATGGAAATGGAGGTGGGGCGCCTGTACTGGGGCTTGAACTCAGGGTCTGAGTGCTTTCCCATAGCTTTTTTTGCTCAAAGTTGTCTGAAGCTCCACTTCAGACGTTTTGCCAGTTAATTGATTCTCATAAACTTTCTTGCCATGATCCTCATATCTCAGCCTGAGCAGCTAGGATTACAGCCATGAGCAACCAGCTCTTATGTGAGCCACTTTAAGCTAAAGCTATGCTGTAATTCTCTGGGAAGGTTCCTGATATTTTATTTAGGAAATTTCCCCCTTGATCTCCTAATGAGACTTGGGGAGATTTTTTTGTATCTCACATCATAATACTTTTTTGCATGTGGTGGTTGGAATCAAACCCAGGACTTCATACTAAATAATAATCACTCTACCACTGAGCTACAGTCCCACTCCTACACATTATTTTTTTTATTTCTTGCAACTGGCAAGAGGTTAAAATAATAAACAAAGCTTTTGACTAACACATAACTCATTCTTTTCAACCATATGTTAGTCCAATCATGAAAATCAACCCTAAAGAAATTATTGGAAAATTTCACCAAAGAGAAATCATGACTATAGGTTATATTTGCTGATCACAACAATAAAATGAAAGATTGATACCTGATGAGAATGTGTGTATGCACATACTCATAAATTATCATCCTGAAGTAAATGTATATAAGGTTTGTTAGAAGGAATACAATAATGGATAAGGTGGGAAGAAGGAAAGGAAGGAAGGAAGGAAGGAAGGAAGGAAGGAAGGAAGGAAGGAAGGAAGGAAGGAAGGAAGGAAGGAAGGAAGGAAGGAAGGAAGGAAGGAAAGAAGGAAGGAAGGAAGGAAAGAAGGAAAGCAGACAAGACTAAAACAGAAGCATCAAACCAGGTGTGGTCCAAAATGTATTTGAAATGAAAAGTAGCTTGAAGAGCAATGGTGCATGTGACACAAAAACACAGAAATTATAAAATCTATTTCTTCCCCATCTATCTATACACACACACACACACACACACACACAAAATGTAATGCAAATAGGAAAGTCTTTGAATGCTATATCAATGTGATACCTCCAGGGAGGGGCTGGCAGTAAAGGGGTTTGTTTAAGGAAGACTGTTCTCACTAATTGTACTATGATACATTCTGTTTTACTTTTTAGAAGTTTCTTCTATTGTTATAATTCTTCATATATAATTGAAAAAATTAGTGAGATTCACTATGCTACATCAATTATGCACGGATCATTTCAATCCACGTTCTTACTCTTGCCCCTTCCTCCATTTTCCTCCTTCCCCCAAACTCCCTTTCCAGTTCTTAGCAAATCCTCTTCTACCTTTAGATAATCTTTTTTTAAGTGTTCACATATGAGAGAAGTCATGAGATACTTGTGTTTCTGATTCTGACTTATTTCACTTAACATAATGCAGTGACATCAATTCAGTCTTCTTTGTGGCTAAATTATATATACTGTTTTTTTAAAAAATCTGTTAATGAGCACCTAGGCTAATTCCTTAGCTTGCATATTGTAAATAAACATGGATATAAATATTGACATGCAATAAACATGGATATGGAGTTATCTCTATTGTATGCTGACTCCAGTTCCTATGGGTATTTGCCCTGAAGTGGGAGAGTTGGAACACATAGTGTTTCTATTTTGGGTGGAGGGGGTTGAAGAACCTCAATGCTGCTTTCCACTATACTCCCTTTTCTCAGCACCCTGGCCAGCATTTGATATTTTGTTTCGTGTTTGGTTGTTTGGTTTTAATAATACCCATTCTAATTTGGGAGTGGAAGTATATCAGTGTTGCCTTATTATAAATTCTATAAAGCCATGAAAAGGCAAAGTCACACTTCACGTTGTAAGCTAACAGAATGAATGACACAAAAAACAAGGACAGAGTGAACAGTGAGTTATGTTAGAGTTAGGTTGCTGTGATATAATCTGACAAGAAAGGAATCTTAAATTCTCTAGTACACAGGGACATCAAGAGAAAAATTTACAACAAAGGAATGGGTAGCCAAGAAAGGTTATAAACAGTCTCCAATGCAGGAGAAAGTAATTCTGTTCACATAGTTTAGATTAGAGGCAAAAAATTAAAGTGTCCATAGGGGCAAGGAGGTAACTTAAATGAAGGTTGTGGGTATGATGGGAAGTATCAGTTGCAATGAGACACCCAGACTTTATCTAGTCTACAACTACCCATTACACCCTTAGCCATGCACCACGCATACTCATTTAGACTTGTAACAAATAAACTAGATATTTCCTATGTCATATCTAATCTAACGATAATATACTATTTGTCAAAACATTTGGGAGTATTAGGGGATATGGTCATTCCATAAGAAGAGAGCACTTTTCAACTCCAGCTAGTCGTATCTATGTGGGCCTGCACGTCCAACATCTGATCAGGTTCTGAAATCTATACTTTGATGAAAACAACTTGAACTTTAAGAGTATTTTGAGCTCAGCCATTTTTGTATGTCTGCCAACACTAGGTCTTGAGCTCTGGGTCTAGTGCTCTAACTTGGCTTTCTCTATGTTACATATTATATAATATGTACATTATATAGGACCCTTTACGGATTCTGTTACAAATTTTCGAAAATCTTTTCATCAGATGGCAATGGGTGCTCTGAGTACACATACAATGTGAATCTTCGTTCCACAAAAAAAAATAATCAATTTGATACCACTAGAAATTCAAACACAGAATATGTGATAACATTATTACCCCTTTTTAAGTGTGTTCATTTGATTGTACTCAGAATTCAAAGAGATCTCATCTTTTCAAAAAGCTGAAACACATATTCAAGTAAATATGCGGTCTTAAATCTGTTTCAAAATAATTTGGAGGAAGGAAAAAGAAGAGCCACAGATGAAACCAGACTAGTCACGAGGTGATTAAAAAGGAAGCTTTGTAGGTAGGTACTGGTAGCTCACACTTGTAATCCTACCTACTGAGGAGGCTGAGATCTGAGTATTACAGTTTGAAGCCGGCCTGGGAAGGAAAATCTGAGAAACTATCTCAAATTAACCAGCAAAAATCCAGAAGTGGAAGTATGCCTCAAGTGGTAGAAAACTAGCTTTGAGTGAAAAGGCCAAAAGTTCCAGCCTCAGTACCAGTACAAAAATAAGTTTTAAAAAGGATCTTCATGGGCTGGGAAGTTGGCTCTGTGGTAGAGTGCATAAGGTCCTGGATTTGTTTCCTCAGCACCACATAAGCAGAAAAAAGCTGGAAGTGGTACTGTGGCTCAAGAGGTAGGCACTAACCTTGAGCTGAAGAGCTGAGGGACAGTGCCCAGGCCCAGAGTTCAGGCCCCATGACCGACAAAAATAAGTAAATAAAATAAAATAAATAAAAAGGTTCTTCATGATGAGCCCAATGTAGACACGTACTCAAAACCACGTGTAATAACAATTTCCTCCAAAAGACAATAATGGAGAGAATGAATAAGTGCCATGAATGGTCAGCCTCTCTGCAAGAATGACACCCTTGTGAAAGGGCAGATTGGTTTGGCCATCCAACATTGTATTATCTGTCATTCATTTTAAGTACTTCAACATAGTATGAAGTCCTAAACTTCATCAATGCCATCATTTGCAACCACATCATTATTTTATGTAGAACTAAGAAAGAATAATTTCATTGTCAAATCATCTTGTAATATTTAAAGACATTTTAAATTGAAAATGAACTGAACAATGAACATAATTGCACTGAAATGACTATATACTTACAGCTATTATCAAATACAAGCAGGCACAAACGATGATAATTACCTCAAAACAGCTGTCTGACCACAGTAATTTTTAAGGAACCATTGATTTAAAGATGCGCCCAGAATGCAGATAGCAACTAGAGAAAAAGGAGTGCTCCAAAAGTGATGAAAGATGAAAACTATTTTGCTGAAGTACTCTAGGGCAGTTATAATTGCCATATTCTAATATTAAGTACATACTCCAAGAGTTTGTACATTGATTACTAAAGATGAATTAGAATCAGAGAGGCTGCAATAAACTTTAGATAAATTCATCTCCAGTTACTGAAAGTTTTGATAATTAACATGATAGATGGTAAAAATGACTTCTCATTGCTTATATATGTTTGGGACAGATCCACTGGTGGCACACTTTTTGGTAATCATAGCTACTCAGGACAGAGTTGTGAAGATCATGGTTCAAAGCCAGCCTGGGCATACAAAAATCTTATCTCCAATTAATTAGCAAAGAGCCAGATGTGGAGCTGTGGCTCAGTAGTAGAACAGTAGCCTTAAGCGGGGAAAAAAAAAAAAGCTAAGGGCAAACAGGTGAGGCCCTGAGTTCAAGTTCCAGCACACACACACACACACACACACACACACACACACACACACACAGAGAGAGAGAGAGAGAGAGAGAGAGAGAGAGAGAGAGAACATATGGTCTGGTAAGAAATAACAGAGACACTCCAAAGCCTCTTGGGAATAGGGGTGCAAAAGACAACGTTGTTCAATGTGAATGGGAGTTAGACAAATAAATAATAGGCATCTGCAGATGTCATGGAACTTAAGACAAACCACGTCCTTTATGATACCTTCTAGCTCAAAATTAGTTCAACTTCAATCCATTTCTCACCCATTCATTCATTTGCTAGTAGTGAGGCTTGAACTCAGGGTCAGAATACTCAGCTTTTTCACTCACAGCTGGTGCTGCACCACTTGAGCCATGCCTCCATTTCTGGCTTTTTTGCTGGTTAATTGGAGATAGGCATCTTCTGGATTTTTCTGCCTAGACTGACTTCAAAAAGCCTCCTAAGTAGCTGGATTATACTTATGAGCTACGGTACCTAGTTCTTTTCACCTTTAGGTGTAACTTCTGCTTTACAAGAAGTGTAGTAGGCATTGGCAATAGAAAAACGAGCTAAAAAATAAGACAAAACTAGTTAAGTATACAATAAGTATAGTGGCTCATGCCTATAATCCCAGCACTCAGAAGGCAGAAGTGCAGGACAATCACATGTTTAAGGTTAACTTGAGTTAACCCAGCAACAACAACAACAAAACCCTAATAAGCAACAATCTACATAAATGGGGCGGGGGGAGGGGGGGCACGCATGGACAGTGAGGCTATGTGTGGTCCTGTTGACTCAGAAAAATACCTACAAATAGCACTTTTTTTTGTGTGTGGTAGTCCTGGGGCTTGAACTCAGGGCCTAGGCACTGTCCCTGAACTTTTGTGCTCAAAGCTAGCTTTACATCACCACATAGCTCCACTTCCAGCTTTTGGTAGTTAATTGGTGGTTAATTTCCTGCCCAGTCTGGCTTCAAACCATGATTTTTATATCTCAGCCTCCCGAGTAGTGAAGATTACAGACATGGACCTTAGGTGTACAGCTCAAATAGCACTTTTTGAGTGGAATAGGCAAATGTCAATATGATCCGGAAAGGTAGAAAGAACTGAATTGAAAAAAGTAGGCTAATCATGGTGTTCCTCAATCACCTGGGGATGCTGTAATCCCAGTCACACAGAAGGCAGAGATTGGGAGGATCAGTTTGAAGCCAGCCTAGACAAAAAGTTCTTGAGACCACATCTCAACTGATATGCTCAATATATTGGTATACTTGAGTGGTGTTAGCTACTGGGAAGCAACAATAGGAGTTTCAAGATCAAAGACCAGCCCTGAGAAAAACCCTGATATCTTATCTGAAAAATAACTAAAAGCAGAAAGAAAAAGGACCGGGATTAGGAGGGATTGGCAACAAAGCTCAAGTGCTGGAGTGCCTGCTTAGTAGAGGCAAAGACTCTGAGTTCAACTCTGATTACTGCCAAAAATAAAGACATCATAACGTCATCTTGATAAAAATATGTTAAATGTTCAACAAGAAATGTACTTACTACTTTACATATGTAACTGTAAGCCTTCTGTACATCTTCTTGATAATAAAATTTAAAAATATATATAAATTCATAGATATATGTAAAGACATTCACACACACAGACACACACACAGAAAGACTTCGAAAACATGTATTATATTTCCAGTAGGAATCTTTCCATGCTCTTATGATTTTGTTGCATATGTGTATTTTCTAATTCCCACAATGCATAATATTACTTCAAACAATACAAGTGCTGTAAATACAACATGAAGGATCCGGTGAGACTAATGGCTCTAACTTTACGAATGGCAAGTAGGCCTAGGATGATGGAGTCCTTACTAGATCACAGGATTTCAATGCCTGACTCCTATTTTGTCATAGCACATCTGCCTCAAGTGAACCTCACAAACGATGTTGTCAAAGCCTCTGAAAGGAGACAGAAATGGGACTCCATTGAATTTATAGAACAGGTTGTACAACTCTCTTCTGGGCTGGCTTGTTGATAAATGGATGTTTGAATGGCAGAATTAAGCCTGAGGCTGGCTTCCATTATAATCTTCCCCTGCTTGTGAGATTGCCAGAGAGGTGACACTTACTGTTCTCCTGTTTCTCACTAATGGAAGCTACAGGTACCAAAAAGAACTGGATAATTGGGGACCCAAAATTGGCTGTGGTCAGTTTGTTTCTACCTGCCATTAGCCTAGAAAAAAAGGCCTTATGCATGAATACATTACAAAGGTATACATATAATCACTATATAGATTATGAAAGCAGGAGCGGGCAGGTAGCATAATTCTGTGAATTTTGAAAGCATGTAAATTTGCTTCTACTGGGTAAATCTCCCCACCCCCCAAAAAAAAACAAACCTTATTTTACATTTACATTTTCCATACAACTTTTGGTAATAAAGATTTGCAAACATATAAAAAAGTAAAGCAAGGGGAAATGAGATGGTTCAGGGGTGTGTGTGTGTGTGTGTGTGTGTGTGTGTGTGTGTGTGTGTGTGTGTGTGTGTGTGTGTGTGTGTGTGTGTGTGTGTGTGTGTGTGTGTGTGTGTGTGTGTGTGTGTGTGTGTGTGTGTGTGTGTGTGTGTGTGTGTGTGTGTGTGTGTGTGTGTGTGTGTGTGTGTGTGTGTGTGTGTGTGTGTGTGTTGTCACTTGCCTTTTATACTCCAAGTTGATACTCTACCAGTTGAGCCACAGCTCCACTTCCAACTGTTTGTGCTGGTTAATTGGAGATAAGGGTCTCTCAGACTTTCTTACCTGGGCTGGTTTTAACGTCAATCCTCAGATCTCAGCCTCCTAAGTAGCTAGGACTGTAGCTATGAGCCACTGGCTCCTGGCTCTCTGTAGATTTTTTGTGGACCCTTTGAATATAGATTTCCTCCACCCTACATATCCCACATTAGTATTGAAAAACAATACCAAGCAAATTTTCCCACTAAACTGCAATAACATTTTCACACTGAAAAAATTTTTACAGCAATTCTATATTATGAAACATGTAGCCTACATTCAAACTTTCTCAAATGTCATAGGAAAAAGTCCTATTGCAGCTTTGTCTTTCAAATGTGGATTCATGTAAAGTTCATGGCTTCAATGTAAAGATCAATGCTTTCCATGTGTAATTAATAATCATTGGACAGTACACCAAAATTACAAAAATATACTTTTCCCCATTACCCTTTTATCCAGTGGTTTGATCAATACCTAAGACAGTGTAGGAACTCACCTTTCCTCCTATGTTTTCCAGCTGGTGTTTTTCTATGATAACAAGCTTTAGGGGGCAGGCATGTTGGTGCATGCTTGCAATCCCAGCTACTTGTGAGAGAGACAGGGGGATAGTGGTTTGAGGCCAGCCCAGGCAAGAATAAGGTGATGAGATTCTACCTCAGAAACAAACTAGGCCTACTATCCTAGCTACTCAGAAGATAGAGGTAACATATTAACATATGACTCTATCCAGAAACCATACTAAAGACAAAACGACTGAGAGGTAACATATTAACATGTGACTCTATCCAGAAACCATACTAAAGACAAAACGACTGAGGGTATGACTCAAGTGATAGAGTGATTGCCTAGAATGTGTGAGTCCTTGAGTACTGTCAAAAAAATAATTAGAGCTTTCTTTCCTTTACCAATCCCTCATTAATTTTATTTATATAATGTGTTAAAATAAAATACATGATATTTCACCAAATGCTACCACGGGCAGCCCTTTCAAGGAGGTTCCTGTGTCCTTGGGGATGTGGACCTATTTGATATGTCAGCTCTGCTTTGTGGTACAATTTATCCAAGGCTCACCTTGCATTTTCCTTGTCCTAGACTAGGAATAAGACACTCATTCTTTAAGCCTCTCTGGATCTTTTCAAAAAAGAATAATATTTAGCCAAGAGCTGAGCATGAGTGTGTTCATTGCCATTTTTAGGAAGAATTATTGCAAAGGTAGGTCAGTAAAGAGAGAGTTTTTGTGTGTTTTTATTTTTCATAAGGACTCCAAACTGACATTTCCAATGTAACATTAATATGACAGAACTTTTTGTTTACACAGGGCCTCAACCATGCAAAGCAAGCGCTCTACCACTGAGCCACCTTCCCAGCCCAAACTGAATGATTCTTAAAACTTGTTTGCAGTAGGGCACCAGTGGCTCACACTTGTTATCCTAGGTACTTAGGAGGCTGAGATCTAAGGATCATGGTTTGAATCTATGAAACTCTTATCTCCAATTAACTACCAGAATACAGGAAGAAGAGCTGTGGCTCAAAGTGGTAGACCACTAGTCTTGAGCAAAAAAGCTCAGAGACAGAGCTGAGGCCCTGAGTTCAAGCCTAATGACCTACAAAAACAAAAAAACAAAGAAACCCTAAAAAACAACTTCTTTGCAGCTCCCCTTGGTTTTAGTCCATCTCACTTAGGATGAGTCAAAGAACCATGAGAAGTTCTCTGGAACAACTGAGTTCTCTATGTAATTCTACTCTCAAGCAGATAAGCATTTGTTTTTTCCTACTCAGAATCAGGGTTTATAAGATTTCCTTTTCTATTTTATATTATTTGGGGAATATTAGTATAAAATATTAATATTACTTGTGATATAGTGATATAATATTTTATTATTTCATTATATGTTTATGTTATTATATAATAATATAATTATATTAAATATATCTGTGTATACTTTATTATTATATTTTTTCATTGATTATATATAATGAAATATATACTATATCCTATAAAATAATAACTATTTATATAGTGATGTTATTAGCAATAATTTTATTATGTAATAACATTAATATCATTAGAAATAGCAATTTATATAATAATATAGATAATACTGATTATATAATAATGTATGATGGGGGCTGGGAAGGTGGCTCAGTGGTAGAGTGCTTGCCTTGCACGGTTGAGGCCCTGGGTTCGATTCCTCAGCACCACATTAGCAATAAGAAAAAAAGCCAGAAGCGCTAGCCTTGAGCTGAAGAACTGAAGGACAGCACCCAGGCCCAGAGTTCAGGCCCACGATTAGACCAAAAAAAAAAAAGTATGATGATATTCACATTAGAAGTAATATTGGTTAACAATATATAATAGCATTAATATTATTACAAATGACATTGATTATTTGAAAGTTATTTGAATATAAGATAACATTACTAGAAATAGTATTAAATATTATTATTTGAATAGTCCAATTTAAAGAGTTAAGTTGAACAAATCCAGTTATTATCCCTATCCTCTCCACACTATTTTCCATCTACTCCTAGTTGGCATTTTCATTATTTCTATTCAGTCATATTTTCTATATCTTTGTAAAGGGTATAAATCAATGATTTTTAGTATATTGACAGAGCAGTACAAACTCATACACTAATTCCTGAAGTTTTCATTACTCCGTAAGAACTTGAAACTCCATAGTTATTATCAGTCACTCCCCATATATTCCTACCCTTACCAGCCCTTGAACCCACTCATTGACTTTTTGTCCCTATAGAGTTGACATTTCATATGAATACAGTCATATACATATGTCTATGTGTTTTCAAGGCTATCCATGCTATAGCATGTACTGGCAGCTCATTCTCCTATATGACCAGATACTACCCCATTGAAGGAAGATACCACATGTTTATCTACTGATCTACTGATGGAAATTTGGATTGTTTCTACCTTTGAACAACTATGAATAATGCTGCCATAATATCTATGATAAACTACATATGGAAACACATTCACTTATCTTGGGTATATATAACTTGGAGAAGAATTCCTGGGTCATGTGTTAACTACAGCTAACTTTTGGAATCATTAAGTTTTGCTTTTTAACCATATTGTGCTTTGGTCATCAAAAATGGGTAAATATTTGTGCATATTCATATTTTTATTTTTCTTATTTTTTTACCAAAAAAGCTAGGATATGATATCCTCTGGTTTACACTTTGAATTTTTTGTTGCTTGTTTCATATATGTAATGCATCATACAAATTACAACTAAAACAAACTTCATAGAGATCTTTCTCAATCTATTTTTTTTAATGACTGCATAATACTACTATGAGGGCAGTAGGAAATGAAGGCAAATACATCCTGCTTTACTTGGCAAATCCTTATAGTTACACACTAGTGTTGTTTCCAATCTAAAATAATGCTGCCATGACAAATCTTTTACATATGTTCAGTGGTTGTGGAAGTGAGCAAATGCTTTAAAATGGGATTGCTAGGGCCAAGGATAGATACCAATAATCAGATATGTTACTGCTGAGTCTCCTCCTCTGGGACTATAGTGAATGACTACCACAACCTATCAATGCCTATTTTCCCATGCTCTCATGAACAGAGAATGTTATTAAGGAATTTGTCAATAAATGTTAGCTCAGCATAATTTTACTTTGCATTTTATTACTGAGTGAATGAGTATTTTTCACAAAGTTAAGGGAATATATCTTCCTGCTTCTACTATCTAGCTGTTCTGATTTTTCATTTCAGAAATTTTCTTTTTTGTGTGCAGTACTGGAACTTGAGATCAGGGCCTGGGAGTTGTTCGGAGATTTTTTGTTTGTTTGTTTTTGTTTTTATTTTTTTGTGCAAGGTTGGAACTCTGACCCTGGAGCCACAGCCCCACTTCTGGCTTCTTGGTGGTTAATTGGAGATAACAGATGCATAGGCATTCTTGCTGGGACTGGTTTTGAACTGCATTCCTGAGTAGCAAGGATTACAGACATAAGCCATCAGTACCCATAATTTCAGGGATTTTGATGACCAAGATTGTTAAGTAAGCCAGGTAGCCAGCTTTAGGGTGACAGAGGCAGATACTCTGTCACTCACTGCCAGCATGGGTATTCTCAAGAGACGTTGGTTCTTGACACATATTGTGACTTAAAAAGTCAAACTAAAAGAGACTTTTGAGATTAGCTGATCCAGTGTCCTCAAACTGAAGAAACAAAGGGGCAAGGGGACCATTCTTTCTATCACATGACAAGTTAGAAATAGACATGGAACTTGAACCAAGAGTCTTTTTCCCCAGGGCAACTTCAAATGAAAGTGCAAATAATTTCTTTGCTGACTTTTGGAGTTTTACTGAGATTACTTGAAACAATTTCTGGAGAGAGAAAATGTCCCTTATTGTTCTGATTCTTGTTCATTCTGATTATTATAAATACCATTGTATTTAATACTCATTTGCTACAGACGTATAAAAACATCTAAGTTCAGGCACTGGTGACTCACACCTGTAATCCTAGGTTCTCAGAAGGCTAATATCTGAAGATCAGTTTGAAGCCAGCCTCAGCAGGAAAGTCTGTGAAACTTTTACCTCCAATTAACCACCAAAAGCCAAAAGTGGAGCTATAACTCAGGGACAATGCCCATGCCTTAAGTTCAAGCCCCAGTACTGGCACCAAAATAGAAAATCTTAGAAAGTCAGAGCTGGATCAGATCCTTGGTGATAACGGAAATCACAGGAAAACCTGAGGTCCAGGTAAGCAGAGCACTGGATAAGCAGAAGAAACCAAGAAGGTCACTTTTAATAAAGGCTTGAATTTTAGAAATTTGATTGCCTCCCAAAAAAATACAAATACATCTTTGGTTGAATGACAACTCCTTTGTATAACTATCATTACTGCACTTTTAATGTGAAGATAGCTTTATTTGATAAATACATACGTTGGTGTTTTATATACCTAGAAGTTCCTTGAGAGATCTGTCCACTAAATAAGGTAGCAGCACAATGTAAACTGGAACCTAGGTTTGTTAGCTCCTGGACAGAGTGCTTTCTGAATTTTCTTGAGCCACATAAATTCATTTTTACTCACAGCATCATGGAGCCTATGTATCCATTTCACATGCCTATTTCAGAGTCTGTTGCCAGGCCTTCTAACTGGAATGCTTCTGTCTGATCTCCCCACCACACCAGGGCAGGAAGTTGATCAGAATCTTAACAATTCTCCTTTTTTTTTTCTTTTTTTTGTGTGCATGCCAGTATTTAGACTTGAACTCTGGGCCTGGGCACTGTCTCTGAGCTTTTTTGCATAAGGCTAGTACTCTACCACATAAGCCACAGCTCTACTTTTGTGGTTAACTGGAGATAAGAGTTTCAGAGACTTTTCCTACCTGGGCTGGCTTTGAACCATGAGCCTCAGATCTCAGCTTCCTTTGTAGTTAGGATATCAAGAGTGAGCCCTTGGTACCCAACTATAACTCTCCTTTCTTGAGAACCTCCTTTATGTCATGTGCTTTATTTGTGTTCATTCTAATCCAGATACTACCTCCATGATAGGCAATATAATTCTCCATGTGCATATGAGCAAACAGGACCAGAGACCAGAGACACTGGTCTTAGATTAGAAAACTAAGTAATGTAATTATTTAAATAAGTTGTAGATTCTAAACTAGGTTTATCTGAAAGTACAGCATGTGGACTAGACAGTCTTCTTCTAATTCAGTGTTACCCCTCAACTGAAGCAGGACAGGTACACAAAGACTGAAAGGAAGCATGCAAACATCTGCAGACCAGCTTCTGTATAATTCTACCACATGGCCTGGTCCACCAATAGGAACTCTTTCTGAAAACCTAGCAATAACTTACTTGACCAAGTGTCTTATGAGAAGTTCCAGCATCTCACGGTTCTTTTCTGGTAGCTTATATACTAGAGCATGAATAGCTCCAAGCCGGTAATCCAGGTTGTCAGACTCTGTCAAAAAGAACAATGAGAGAGAGGGTTTGGCTTTCTGGGCAATTAAACAAACAATTGTGCAAACTAATATGCCTACACCACATAAACATACACAAAGACACAGGTGGGGAGAATGACAAAAGACCCACAGGGACAGTCAGAAAGATGAGGAGAAACAGAGAAATAATCATAGAGATGCAATGACACCAAGAAATGAAGAGAAATATTCAAATATTCAAAAAAAGGCAAAAAGAAAGATAAAAACAAAGAAATAGTTCTAAAAGGATGAAGAAATAGAAGATAGATGAAAAAATGAAGGACAGTCTCAGAGGTGTGCAGGACTATGGCTAATTGTAAACTTCCAACAGGAAACCCTTTCCCACCCACATTCCCACAGAGCTGACTGACAGTATGCCTCTGGGTTTTGGTGATAACCATTGAGCTAACCCAGAAGCACATTTTGAAGCTACTGTGCCTCAACAACAAAGATGCAGTAAGAGGCCACAAAGACTGCAATGCAGGGAAAGAGTTGTGTCCAGATAGGAGAGTGGTAGTATCAGCCAAATCTCCTTTTGCTTCTTCATCTTCCAGGCGGTGTGATTCTATATGCCTTATTGCCCATGTGTTTTCTCGATTATATCATCTAGAAAATGGGCTACCATTGTTCATAGATAAGGGATCATTTGAGAGGGCAAAGTGCTGAAGAAAGTGGAAATGGCAGCTGTCATATAACCACTCTGCTGACCTGAGATAATGTGAGCTAGTGCTCTTATACAGAGGGAAGAACAATCAGCCAACCAACCAATAAATCAACCCATGCATCCATCTACCTATCCAGGTCTACACTCTCAAGTTAGCCAATTTCATCTATTCCCCTCAAATAACAACAATTTATTAAAAAAATTATCCAAATCTTGACTTAGCAAGTAGAAATATACTCATTTGGCAGTGGGTAAAATCTGCATTTATGCTTATGGGGTTTTAATCTTCAAACATTTTTCTAGGCTTATTACTGTAAATCTTCCCGAGACACCAGAACAATACACAATGAACTAGAAACATTAATACTTACTGGCAGCAGAGACCAGCTCTTTGTGAAGCTTATACGTCATGACAGGTTCAGAAAGATTCCTGAAATTAATGAAGACTGGTAAGTTCCTTTGGAGAGTCAATCACTGAACCCTGAATTCTCAGTTCTGTGGACAGTAAGGTGGAAGTTATTGAGCTCCATATCTTAATGTGATTATATATATTTCTCTCTTCATCTGAAGCTTCATCAGGGGTTTAAGATGTTAGGAATCCAACAAAAGACCCATAAAAATATAGGCTGAGATGTCCAGCACAGTCTCCAATTAGTGTTCAAAGTAAAAGAAAGTGCTAACCAGTTTTACAAAGTTCCAAAGTAGTCCCATTCTTCAAGCTATTCTGAACTCCTCACAATTAAATAGAACGGTAGAATTTCCAAGTACCAGTCTTCCCATGTCATCCTTGCAATGGTTCTGTCTGGTGGAGCAATTGCTCAAATCCAGACTTAATACAGAGAGAAACTGAGGTTCAAACAATTTTCTCCATTCAGAAAAAAATCATGAGTGAAGCAGTGTGCCAGGAGCTCACACTTATAATCCTAGTTACTCAGGAGCTGAGATCCGAGAATTGCAATTCAAAGCCAGCCCAGACAAGAAAATCTGTAAGACTCTTATCTGCAATTAACCACTAATAAGCTAGAAGTGGAGCTGTGGCTCAAGTGGTAGAATACTATCCTTGAGCACAAAAGCTCAAGGACAGCACCCAGGCCACAAGTTCAAGCCCAAGGAAGCACAAGAAAAATCACTGACTGAGAACCTACATTGTGTTTGGGAATCAAAGATGAATTAGATTTGGTCCTAATTGTAGAGGAGTCCATTCACAAACTTTTCAATGCTATGGAATATGTGCATAAAATAAAGCTTTGTGGGGAATTACTCAGAAGGAATTAATATAATAATAATAGCAAATGTTGCACTGTTTTAACTGACTTTCATGTTTTAAACCTATTAAACTCTATGATATCCTAGCGTAGTAGTAACTGTGATGGTTTTTCTATTCTCTAGATGTGGAAAGTAAAGATTACACAGGTAAGCGGCAGAACCAGGTAGTCTGTCTCCAGACTCAGTGGTCATTTTTATGTGTATGGCAGTACCAAAGTTTGAACTTAAGAGTCTTGTTCTCACTTGGCTTGCTTGCTTAAGGCTGTGTTCTCCCACCCAAGCCATGCCTCCAGACAAGATTTCTGATATTTTATTTAAATTTTATTAAGTAGTTGGACAAAGGGTTTTCAATTCCACAAGTCAGGTTATAAGGATACTGCATCTTGATCAATGTCACCTTTTACATCCTTTTCCCCCATCTTTGCTGGTTATTTTGGAGGTGAAGTCTTGTAGATTTTTTGCCCAGGATAGCTTCAAATAATGATCCTCCAGATCTCAGCTTCCTAAGTAGTTAAGATTACAAACACGAGCCACAAGTACCTAAGATCAATGCTCTCAATCATTTCACTGTACAGTCTGTAACTGTCTGTAGCTGTCGAGGTGACAGAACATAAAGATCAACACAGAAATAGTGGAAATACAGATAGAAGAGAAAGGTAAATTGAGTACACTAAAGCTATTAAGGACAGAATTCCTCCATTGATTGGAGATGATGTTGAAGGAGAGAGTAATCTGGTTAAGTGGAATTCAAATTGCTTAAGAGAGAACTGGAGATCCTGAAGCACACAAGCATGTGAATTAGCAAGGGGAAATGTTTCCCGAGAAGCTGGATGCAGGATCCTTCTCCATCTGAGAGGAAGTGGAAATCAGAAAGCTTGCAAGACCTGTTTCAATATACCAGTGGAGTGGTAAGTCAGATTGGGATGGGTAGGAGAGTGCCATGTGGGGTTAAGAAGCTCAGACAGGCTGGATGCTGGTGGCTCATGCCTATAATCCTAGTTACCCAGGAGGCTGAGATCTGAGAATCACAGTTCAAAGCCAGCTTGGGAAGGAAACTAATCACCAAAAGCAGTAAGTGGAGCTGTGGTTCAAGTGGTAGAGGACTAGTCATGAGCAAAAATGCTCAGAGACAATACTCAGGCCCTGAGTGCGAGCCCTAGGTCCCCCAGCTCCCACACAAAGTAGTACACACAAAGCATACATGTTACATGTTAAAAAAGCCTAGCTGGAAGGGGTTGAGTTAGACAATCTTGTCTAAACTCCTGGCTCTATCTTCTCTAGATTCAATTATTCCCAAATTTGTAAGTCAGACTCAGAACTCATCACTGAGTTTCAATTTTCTATATTTAATTTCCTGATTATGATAATCTCATCTGACATAACAAAACTCCCTCAAATTTGATTATGTTCCTGTGCTTCTCCAATTAGTAAGCACATGCCCATCATTTGACGGGATGGCCCAGAAATGGGGAAGTCAATATTTATTCTCCTTTCTCCAATTCTCATATTTACTTCACCAACTTTATTTCCTAAATCTCTTGCATATACTTATTTCCACCAATTTCTATTGCCACTTCCTTATCCAAGCAGTAGCATCACCTTTTGCCTGGATCACAGAAAACAATAGCCTGCTAACTGATTTCCACCTCTACCCACTTAGACTCCTAACGTAATTCCCACACTATTTTTTCCAAAATATAAAACTCATCATGTAACCCCCCCACTTACAATATTTCAATATAACATCATTACTCTGTGTGTGTGTGCGCGCACGTGTGTGCGCGCGCGCGCACATGCCAATCCTTGGATTTGAGCTCAGGACCAAGGCGCTATTCCTAAGGTTTTTGCTCAAAATTTGTGCTCACCACTCTACTTTTAGCTTTTTGGTGAGTAATTGGAGATAAGAGTTTCACAGATTTGTCTAAGAGACCAAGCTGGCTTTGAACCATGATCCTTTCATCTCAGCCATCTAAGTAGCTAAGCTCATTATTTTTTAAGTAAATCTGAAAATTGGGGATATGGTTCAAGTGGTAAAGGGTAAGAGAGACTGCTTAGCAAGTGCAAGATCCTGAATTCAAACTCTAGGACTACCTTCCTCCCAAATAAACACATAAAGTAAATTTAGATTCTAATTTTTTAAATACCCTATGAGCAATACCATTCTGGTCCCTACATACCTTCTCCTCCTCTACATATACTCAATACTTCACCTAAAGTCGTTCATGCACTTTCTTTTCTTTATTTTCTAACTGGGAATTGAACGCAGAGCCTATAAGCATAGGCAAGTTCTCTAACACTTGAGCTACAAATCCAGGTTTTTTGCTTTTAGATTTTTTTTTTAGATAGGGTTTTATGCTAACTTTCCCAAGGATAACCCTAAACAGTGATCTTCCTGCCTCAACTTCTTGAGTAGCAAGGATTACAGGTATACATCATCATGCTCACTGAACCCCGTAGGTTTTGAATGGAACTTCCTGACTTCTGACTCAAGATTTCACGATAGATAGATAGATAGATAGATAGATAGATAGATAGATAGATAGATAGATAGATAGATAGATAGATAGATAGATCCCTTTAACTGGAACTATCACCTCAACTGATCCCAATTTATAGTTAAACTCAAGTTTAAGTAATCAGAATAGGTCTGGTCTTCCTAGTAAGTGCTTTCATAGCATGCCATACCTCTCCCTTCAGAGCACTTAGCATATTTTTAGATATTTCTATTATTAGTTGTCTTTTGTCAAGGCAATAAACTCTATAAAGTCAGAGATCACAGCTACTCACAACTCTGTCCCTAGTGATTTACATCTGTCATGGCATGGGGGAGACACTGAGAAAGTATGAAATGATTTAGTGACTTAGAGGCATGCAATACTGGTTAAGTACTTACACAATGATACAAAAGAGCCAGTTATATGAGAGATGTGAAGGACCCAGGAGAGGAAAAGGGTAAGAGAAATGCCTTAAAAAGGAGCTAAGGGTTGATTTAGGAACCTAGAGAGCAGAGAAAGACAAACTCTGGGGGTGAGATGGGAAGGGATGGGAAGGGGAAACAAAGGAGGAGGCTACAATGCTTGATAAGAAATGTACTCATTATCTTGCCCATGTAATTGTAACCTCTCTGTACAGTATTTTCACAATTAAAAAACACTCTGGGAACAATGCTGCCTGTGAGAATCTAAACAGTGTTGACAAATGGGCAAATAGGACAGGCCCATAGCTAAGGATCTCTACTAGGAGACAGTCTCCCACTGCCAGGCATGCTCTTCCTTCTTTCCAAAGAGCTTCGCGACTAATTATGAGATATGCAAGGCATGATGTCAATGTGTTCAGTCAAATAAACAAATAAACATTCACCATTGAAAAGAGCAAATCAGTGCAAGAATGACAGAGAAACAGAATCACTCCTGCTATCCTCCTCAACCAGAGTCTTCTAAAAGCCCTCATGGAAAACAGGTCTTTATTCAGTCACCTAAACCACCCAAAAAAGGCCACAACCCCTGGGAATAGGAGTCAGGGGAAGAAAATGCCCCAATCCTAGTAGCCTGGTAACTCAGAAATAACATGAAAATAATAACATTTAGTAAGGGAGGGGGACTATAGATTTCTCATTTGTAAAATGAATATGGAAACATCTGTGGGACAGAGTATTCGTTTTGTTTTTGTTTTTTAAATGATAAAGGCTCAAAGCCAGCCCATGTAGAAAAGACTGTGAGACACTTATCTTGAACTAACCACCAAAACGCCAGATGTGGGGGTGTGGCTCAAGTGGCAGAGCACTATCCTTGAGTGTAAAAGCTTAGGGACAGGGCCCAGGAACTGAGTTCAAGCCCTAGTACCAGCTTACTTGCACGTGCGCGCACACACACACACACACACACACACACACACACACACAATAATGGGTTTAATATTTAACTCCTTTTAAAGAAAATAAACATATTGGCTGGGAATGTGGCTTTGTGGTAGAGTGCTTGCCTAGCAAACATGGAGCCCTGGGTTCGATTCCTCAGTACCACATAAACAGTAAAACCATAAGTGCTAGCCTTGAGCAAAAGAAACTTAGGGACAGTGCCTCAACTCTGAGTTCAAGCCCCAGGACTGGCAAAAACGTAAAAGAAAAGAATTATACTAGTCAACACAACAATAAATTCAGCAACAATCTGTATCCCCAAATTTTGTCCATAAGTTAATTTATATTACTACTATTGCTTCATTTAGGTCTAACAATTTTATTCTTACATTTTCTTGGTTTGGTTTTTATTTCCATCCTTATGGAGTAAAGAATAAAAAGTAACCTACCTCCCACTCCCACTCCCTCTCTCTCATATGCATATACATTATTCTTTTACCAATCCAATTTGATGTCTCAAACGCTTGTTATCAACTAAAGCATATGTGCACTGAGGAATGACCACATTTAATGATTTTACTAGTAAATCCAGCATAATATCAACTCTCAGTAAACAATGAAAAATTTATTTCAAAAAGTATGATTTTTATAATATATCTTCAGACATTTTCCAATAAATCTTCCAAACTTTATGTATTCCTTGCTTACATTATCAGATTTTTTTTAAGTCTTGTAATGATAGACAGAGTAGTATATGCTTATAATCTAAGCATTCGGGAAGTTGAGGCAGGAGAATCATGAGTTTGAGGTCACCCTGGGCTCTAAAGCAAGTTCTAGGATAGCCTAGGCTACAAAGCCAGGGCCTGTTTCAAAAACAAAAACAAAAACAAGCTGGGCACTTGTGGCTCATGCCTGTAATTTTAGCTGCTTAGGAGGGTTGATATCTGAGGATCGAGGTTCAGTCAGCCTGGGCAAGAAAGTCCATGAAACTCTTATCTGCAATGAATCACCAGAAAACCAGAAGTGGAGCTATGGCTCAAGTGGGAGAGTACTAGCCTTGAGCAAAAGAGTTCAGGGACAGTGGCGAGGCCCTGAATTCAAACCCCATGACTGGCCTTTAAAAAAAAGGGGAAAGGAAGGGAAAGGAAGGAAAGGAAAGGGAAGGGGAGGGGAGGGGAGGGGAGGGGAGGGGGAGGGGAGGGGAGGGGAGGGGAGGGGAGGGGAGGGGAGGGGAGGGGAGGGAAGGGAAGGGAAGGGAAGGGAAGGGAAGGGAAGGGAAGGGAAGGGAAGGGAAGGGAAGGGAAGGGAAGGGAAGGGAAGGGAAGGGAAGGGAAGGGAAGGGAAAGGAAAAATAAGCTGGGCACCAGTGGCTCACACCTGTAATCCGAGCTATTCAGGAGGCTAAGGTCAGAGGATGGAGGTTTGTAGCAAGCCCAGGCAAGAAAGTCAGTGAGACTCCAATTAATCACAGAAAAAGCCAGAAGTGGTACTGTAGCTCACGTGGCAGAGTGTTAACTATGAGCAAAAAGAAACTTAGGGAAAGTACCCAGGGCAAGAGTTCAAGTTCCAGGACTGGCAAAAGAAAAAAGAAAAGCAAATAAAGTGGGACAGCAGTAGCTTACACCTGTAATCCTTGCTACACAGGAGGCTGAAATCTAAGTATCACAGTTTAAAGGCAGCCTGAATAGGAAAATTCATGAGACCTTTATCTCCAATTAACCAGCAAAAACACAGAAGTAGAGGTGTGGCTCAAGTGGTAGAGCATTAATGCCCGGAGCAAAAATGCACAGGGAAAGCAGCCAAGCCCTGAGTTCAAGCCCCAGGACCAACACAAACACACACACACACACACACACACACACACACACACACACACACACACACACACACACACACACACACACACACACACACGAAAAAGAAAAATAGTCTTCCCATGTGTCTTCTTTGACAGAAACCTCTTGGATCTCTGAAGACGTAGCAATTTTCCAACTTTCCAAAAATGGAACACAATTCTAATCGCGACCCAATTTTCATCAGCTATAGAAACCAAATAAGACTTACCTGAGGTAGAATTTCAAGGAGCTGGTGATTGTCTTGGTGTCCCAATCACTACTGTGAAAATCAACATCTCCAGGACATTTGGGATCTAATGGTGAAAAGTTAACAAGAAAAAAAAGTTGATTTTCAAAAAGATCTTACTTTTCTTTTCCTTGAGAAAAAAGTTATCTAGGAGTACCTTTAATTCTTACTTTAATCATTCATGTTCCTTTTAAATATCATATTCCTGTCTTACTGATATAATATTATTACAAGGCATTCAACAGATGAATTATCCCAATGGACAATGAGTCACCCATACTCTTCACTCTCTTTTTTGTATTTACCTAGTTATTCAGAGGTTTCAAATCAACAAATCAGTGCATCTTGACCGGTCACCCCTTTTTTCATTCTCCCCTATCATTCCCAATGCCCCCATCCCCTCAAGTTACCTGGTTCTATTTTCACATATGCACACTGAATATCATAACTTCATTTATCCACCCTTCTTCTATTCATTCATCTGCCCTCCTTCCACTTTCCTAGAGATCCTACTTTTTACCACCTTAAAAAATTAAGCATATTAGGGCTGGGAAGGTGGCTCAGTGGTAGAATGCTTGTCTTGCATGCATGAGACCCTGGGTTCGATTCCTCAGCACCCCATAAGCAGAAAAGGCCAGAAGTGGTACTGTGGCTCAAGTTGTAGAGCACTAGCCTTGAGCTGAAGAGGTGAGAGACAGCTCCCAGGCCCAGAGTTCAGGCCCCATGACCGACCCACAAAAAAAATATAAGCGTATTAAAAAGTATAGTTACTCAAGTAAGTTTTCAAGAAATAAAAATTTTACAAGTCTTTCATGTCTCAAAACTCCCATTGTTTTCTGGCCCAGCATGCGAAAAGCTTAGAATTCATCTCTTCCAGCTACAGGACAATAAAAGCACTAACATACTGCAAATCAACTCTTCATAGAGTCCCCAGAGAAGTGGAGGCCTCAGAAAAACTGTAGCTATTACCAGGGAACAAACACAGACTGAAGAATCAGAAACTTCAGTACAGAAAACGCCTCAGAACAGGAAAACGTCAGGCTCAACATATATGAGTTTGAGAGTTTAAAATTCCTCCGAGGCACAATACTATGAAAAGCCTTGTATGTTCTTGAGTTTGACCTTGAAGAATTCTATTATAGTCTCATAGTGAAGATCTGAGGAACATACTCTCCTGTTTCCATACTTCTGATAAGGTTAGGAGAGGAGAAGCTCTGTGTGTGTGTGTGTGTGTGTGTGTGTGTGTGTGTGTGTGTGTGTGTACACTGGTACTTGTGCTTGAACTGAGGGAATGTCATTCTCTCAGCTTTTTTGTTCAAGACTGGATCTCTGCCACTTGAGGAGAAGCTGTGTGTGTGTGTGTGTGTGTGTGTGTGTGTGTGTGTGTGTGTGTGTGTGTGTGTGTGTGTGTGTGTGTGTGTGTACACTGGTACTTGTGCTTGAACTGAGGGAATGTCATTCTCTCAGCTTTTTTGTTCAAGACTGGATCTCTGCCACTTGATCCACATTTCCACTTCCCACTTTTGGGTAGTTCATTGAAGATAAGAGACTCACAGACTTTTATTCCCAAACTGTAATCTTCAGATCTCAGTCTCCTGAATAGCTAGGATTACAGGTATGAGCCACCTGCACTTGGTAAAACAAGCCCTTTTAAATAGGTCCATAATCTTCTGTCCTTAACAGTCCTCTCAAGAGAAACTATTTTCGTGTCGAACCTGAAGCAGGAATTCAGGGCCTAGGTGCTGTCCCTGCTTTTTTTTGTCGGCCTGGGGGCTTGAACTCTGGGTCTGGGCACTGCCCTTGAGCTCTTCAGCTCAAGGCTAGTGCTCTACCACTTGAGCCACAGCACCATTTTTTTGCTTTTCTTGCTTATGTGGTGCTAAGGAATCGAACCTAGGGCCTCATGCATGCAGGCAAACACTACCACTGAGCTACCTTCTTCTCTGCCCCGCTTTTTTTTTTTTAACTCAAGGCTAGAGCTTTACCACTTAACCCACAGCTCTACTTCTGGCTTTTTGGTGGTTAATTAGATATGAGTCTCATGGACCTTCTTGCCTGAGCTGGCTTCAAAACATAACTAAGAACTCAGCACCCTTAGTAGTTAGGATTACAAGCATGAACCTTCTGTGCTTGGTAAGAGAACCAATTTTGCCAGACCCTAACGTATCATTGTTTTAGCAGAACTTCACTCATATGGATAAGAGGGAAACATTCAACTACAGCCCCAGCCTGTCTCTCAGTCTCAGGAAAACATCTGGTAAGGTCACAGGCCAGGCTCCTTGAAAGACAATGGCATTATGAGAAGACTTACAGAACACTCGTATTCTCCTGATACCTTACCACCACATATGTAGGGATACTGTACAGTACTAAGGACATTGTGATGAAAAAATGGAACAAAATGGTAATCACAAAGTCTCTATGGAAAAATCAAAATAAAATCAAAGAAACAAGATGAAAAGCAGAGGAAAATGTAATATTTCCTATAGCTACCACAAACAGTAAACAGTATGTTTATCAGGCTAAATCCTAAGCAGATAAACTGAAAACCTCATACTAAAGCCACAAGTACCTCAATTACATGCCCTTTACCCATAACATCATATCTGGCTGGCAATCAAAAACTTAACAGACATACTAAAAGGCAGAGGGCTGGGAAGGTGGCTCAGTGGTAGAATGTTTGCTTTGCATGCATGAGGCCCTGGGTGCGATTCCTCAGCACCACATAAGCAGAAAAAGCCAGAAGTGGCGCTGTGGCTCAAGTGGTAGAGCACTAGCCTTGAGCTGAAGAGCTGAGGGATAGCACCCAGCCCAGAGTTCAGGCCCCACGACCAAAAAAAAAAAAAAAAAAAGAAATCCATTCTAAAAGGCAGAAAATGGCATGAACAGGCATAGCAAACCTCAGATATGGAAGAGATGTTGAGATTATCAGCCCAATGAGTTAATATGATAAGGTCTGTATTAGATGAAAGTATATAGCATGAAAGGGGAAATAAGTAATATAGGAGAAAAAAACCCCAAGAAAGAAGTAAAAGAACATTCATGAATCACCAACATTCTAAAAGAAAGGAAGAGTGCTCTAAAGGCTCATCAACATGCCTGAAGAAATAACAATGGGCACTTCCAAAACTGAAACACAAAGAAAAGATTATAACAACAGAACAAATTAGATAATCAGGAAAGTTGTTAAATACATGTGGTGAGAATACCAGAGGAGATTAAAGATGAAAGTGAAACAAATATTTGAAGTAAAAAGAACTAAGGATTTCCCAAAACTGATTACAAATGTCAAAACACACATGCAAGAACCTCAGAGAAAACCAAGCAGGATATATACCAAGAAATCCAAACCACAGCTTAATATATTCAAGCTTTTTTTAAAAAATGAAGGAAAAATACTGAAAGAAGCTAGAAGAAAATCCAACACTTGTTATAGAGAAAAGGGTGAGAATTACACTGTACCTCTCTACAGAAATTATGCAAGCAAGAAGAAAGTGGAATAAAATACTAAAAGTGTTCAAAGAATACCAACCAAGTAGAGGAATGCATATGCATGATCCTAAAAGTAGGAGCAAGGCAACAGAGGCAGAGGAATCATAAATTCAAGGACAACTTCTACTTTATAGCAAAACCCTGTCTCCCAAAACCAAGAATTGTGAATATACCACAGTGGCAGAATACTTGCCTAGCACGTGCATGACTGAGTTCCAACTCTAGTGAAAAAGGGTATTTTAAACTCAAACACCCAGTAGATTGTTCCCCATATTCAAAGTGATCAGTCTAATCAGCATAGGCATCTGCCTCAGACTCTCTTCTTAGTGTAGGAAAAAATACTTGGAAATAATCTGTCTCTCAGCTTTTCTTCAAGGAAAGGAGGAACTGGAATGCACTTCTAACATTCTACCTTTTCCAGCTGAATATTAAGACATGCAACCCTCTCTAAGGGGCAGTTAGAAACTATTTTTGCTTAAAAAAAACATTGGTTCATCCACTGGGCTTGCAAATATCAAAAGGTAACTAAAAGCAAGAGAATTTTGTGGCATCTATTGCCTCCATTTTGCGTGAGTCTCTTTGCTCTGAGCTATTCTCCCCCACAGTTACCCTGGGTACCAGAAAGGCATCTATCATTGAAAAGAGTTGAAACTAACCCTTTTTCATACTGACAGGACCCACTTGAACAATCTTGAGATAATCAATCAGACCATTGTCCCAATTCTTCCCCTATTTAATTGTAAAGTTCATTCTCAACCCAGAGGGTGGGCAGAGATGCTTACTTTCCCTTTATGCCCACCATGCCAGGGTAACAAATCTCCTTTCTCTGGAAACTGTCTTATAAAGGGCAATGGGAGACATAGAAATAGAGGGACAAAGGGTGGACAAATGCAGCAGTGGTACTCACTAGACACTATGTTGAAAATGAACTATACAGTCTGTGGGTGGGGATGAAAAGGGAAAACTGGGAGAGAGAAAAGAAATATATGCCGAGCGCCAGTGACTCACGCCTATAATCCTAGCTATTCAGGAGGCTGAGATCTGAGGATTGTGGTTCAAAGCCAGCCCAGGCAGAAAACTCCATGAAACTCTTATCTCCAATAAACCACCAGAAAACCAGAAGTGGCGCTGTAGGTCAAGTGGTAGAGCGCTAGCCTTGAGCTGAAGAGCTGAGGGACAGCGCTCAGGCCCAGAGTTCAAGTCCCATGACCAATTAAAAGACAAACAAACAAAAAGAAATGTACTCATTACCTGACTCATGAAATGGTAACCTCTCTGTATATCACTTTTATAACAACACTAAAAATATAATAATAAAAGTAATAAAAGTAAATCTCTTTTTTCTACCCTTCCCCACTATTTATCTCCTACCTGGTTTTTTGGGTGACTAACTAGACCTGGCTTTTAAAAGCATTGAAGTTTGGCCTCTGGCCTAGGAGTGAGGTTATAATTCCATGAGTGAAGCAGGAAAAAGTAAAAAAAAAAAATCTAAACAGGCCAATAACAAGGAAATTAATCAGTAATAAAAATAACCCTCCAATTAAAGAAAAGCTTCATTGGACTGGGTAGGTTTACTGCTGCATTCTACAAAACACTTAAAAGAACAGAGACAAATTCTACTTAAGTTATTTCAAAAAGTAGAAGAGGAAGAATTTTTTCTAAACATATTCTACAAGGCCAGAATTCCCCTGGTATCAAAACTAGATAAGGAGAAAACAAAAACAAGAAAAATCCAATCAGTATCCCCCATGTACTTAGATGTAAAAATCCTCAAGCAAATACTAGTAAACTAAATTCAACCATACATTTAAAATTGTGCACAATGACTCATCTTCAGGATACAATGATGACTCAACATGTACAAATTAATAAATGGAACATATCAGATTAATAAAACAAAAGACAAAAAACATGCTCATTTCACCACATGCAGAAAAAGAATCTGACAGAAGTCAACATATGTTCATGATTTACAAAATAACTCAAAAAGGCATAAATGGCTTTACCTCAACATGATAAATCCCATATATGACAAGCCCACAAGCTAACGTTATCCTTAGTGGTGAAAAATTGAAAGCACTTTTCTAAAAATAGGAATGAAACAAGATGCCTGCTGTCATTGCTATAACTTATCCCTGGGTCATAGTATCTTTTCCACAAGTACTGGAGTTTGAACTCAGGGCTTCCTAACTTACTTGAGCCATGCTTACCACTTGAGCCACGCCTCCACTTTTAGCTTTTTACTGTTCAATTGGAGATAAGAGTTTCCTGGAATATCTTGTTGGGGTTAGCTCCAAAACATGACCCTCAAATCTCAGCGTACTGATAAGCTAGGATTATAGATGTGAGGCACCAGTGCCTGGCTACAACAATGATTTTGAAATATCTAATGTTGGAACATCTGAGATGCTTTCAAACATGACAGTACCAAGCAAGGTGCTATGAGATATGAGGATATGAGGATCACAGTTCAAAGCCAGCCAGGGCAGGAAAGTCCAGGAAACTCTTATCTCCAATAAACCATTATAAAACCAGAAATGAAGCTGTGGCTCAAAAATGGTAGAGCACTAGCCTTGAGCAAAATAGCTCAGGGACAGTGCACCAAACAAAACAAAACAAACAAACAAACAAACAAAAACCTGAAAGTACTCGTCTTCCCCATAACAATAATACCAGAATCTCTGCAGGAAACTCACTAGGTAATTTAATGAGCAGCAAGGGTGCTGAGTTACCTAATGTAATGTATAAAAAACAGAAACGAAAATGTTTAAAACTCTTAAAAAGAGAAAAGGTAGTCATTATTTACCTGAAAACATGCAAGAGAAACAAGTGAAAAATTGTGAAAAGCATCAACAAGCCTTGTTAAAATCGACTGGTCAGAGGATAATGATGCAAAGTTGCCAACTTGATTCCAATTACAGACTTACTGCAATTATAATCATAATGCCAACAAACTTGTTTTCCTGAACATGATAAAAGTAATTCTGGAAAAAATTATATTAAGTGAAGTAAGCCAGGCCCAAAGAAACATAGGTCCCTTATTTCCAATATCTAGTATGTTGAAACATGGTTTCCCTTATTTGCTATATCTAGTATATGTCTGAGTCAAGCAGAAAAGGCCAGATAAGGTGATGTTAGGGAAATGAACCCTAAGATATGTATTCAAATGTTTATTTTTCTTTCATGCCATTGTTTCTAACACATTTATAAGATTATTTTTTTGTTGCTTTGTATGTCCCTCCCCCACGGTATAACCCCTGCTTTCACTGTATTTGATGTTGGTATAATTTGTGGAGGGGAAGGGGAAAAACAAATCGTTTAAATAGGAATACAGGTGGACCCATTGCAACAATGAGATGTACAAGTCATTATGTCAAAAACGAACTTTACAACTTTGGTGCGGGGGCGGGGGGGGGGGGGGGGGGCGATGATTGGGTGGGGAAAAAATAATACAGCAATAAGTCAGCACTGTGACTGAACTAATTTTTAAAAGAATAATTATGGCAAATGTGTGCTACTTGATAGGGAAAATATTAAAGACACTAATTAGCAAATTCATACTTGTATAAGAATAATCAGGTTAGTGAAACAATGGGAAGTTAGGGGAAAACATTATATATAAGAACTCATACAATAAATAAAAATAACATTCTAAATTACTGAGGAAAAAATGGAAATGTTAAGCTGGGCAAAATAGTACATGACTATAATTCTAGCATGGACAAGGCTGAAACATGATGTTTTAAGTTTGAGGCCAGCCTGACCTACAGAGTAAGACCTTATTCCCTCAAGAAATACAATAAAAAGAAATAAGGCAGGACTCTGTGGTGCATGCTTGTAATCTTAGCTACTCAGGAGACTGAGATCTGAGTATCGTGGTTCAGAGCCAATCTGGTCTCTCAAGACAAATCTGAAAGACTCTTACCTCCAGTTAACCTCCAAAAAGCCAGAAACAAAGATGTGGTTCAAGTGGTAGGTAGAGTGCTAGCTTTGAACTAAAAAAAAAGCTCAGTTACAGCGACTAGGCCCTGAGTTCAAGCCCCAGGACTAGCACAGAAAAAAATCATAAACGGAGCCTTGAAAATTATTTGGGAAAAAAAGTGAAATTTCTATTTCAGAATCCAGGAATATATTCACTTACAAATGGAAATTTTAAATTGAAAAAAGCCATTAAACAATCTAATAAAAACACAAAGCTATTTTCATAGGCTCTTGCATTACGGTGTGATTTCCGAAGTTTATCATAAAATAAGGCTTTGAGTACATGCAGGAGCATAGATATATTGCAAAAAATACATGTTCTAAAAAAAAAGTGGCAAAGAGATGAACACTTGAAAGCTACACCAGCAGCATAATTTAATGCAGGATATGCACTCAAACTTTCTCAGAAATGAGTCTATAGTGCGTTACCAAAGTACACCAGAGTCACTTGGGGAACTTCATAAAATGTATATCCTTGGATCCAAAAACAAGAGATTCATTCACTGAGTTCACAATGAGGCATGAGAGTCTGCACTGAAAATAAATAACACCTTAAAGGTAATTCTAGGGTGATGCTGGTTTGGAGAACACTGGGAAGATTGTTAAGCCATCAGCATATAAAATAATGGATAGTGTAATCAAGAGTATAAATGATTATTAAGAATCCGTTTTGGTGAAAGTTCTAACTACTATTTCCAGTGAGGTACAATGGCATTCACAATATACTTGGAGTCCAAAACAAAACAAAAACTATAGAATATTGCTAACTAAAATATATGAATCATGTCAGAATGCCCTCATTAATTCAGAGGCTGTTAGATGATATGATAGGTACTATGAAAATTTGACTTGTATGAACAGGATGACTAGCTTTGATTGCCTACATTTTATAAAACTGATCTCACTAAAGAATGAAAGCGAAGTAAGTATCAGAATGCAGGAGCAGAACATCTGGGCTCTAACAAAGCCATGAAGCTTGAACCAGTAAGCTCTTTCCATCTGTGTATTAGGCTCTTTCTCATACTTCTTCAATTATAAAATCCTATGATTTCAGACTATAAGATAACTGACAGTCACTTGTAAACACCACAAAGACCACATTGGTATATACCATCTACATCACACCAGTTTATGATATATAGGTAGGAGAAAGGAATGTTACCTGGAGAAAGAAGCACAGCTATCCTGGTTAGCAGTTTAAAAAAATGCATTTGAGACCTGATGATTTTCTAGAATTCAAATTGCATTAAGTCTATTAATGCTATCTACAATCTTAAGATATTAATTCTACTTTCTCAAATCAACACACAGTATAGCATAGAATTAATTTATATATAAATACATTGTCACAAAAGAGAAACCTCAGAAATGTTCCAAGAGAGAAATTATTTAATAAATTATGTTTGGGTATTCCATCATAATATATGGCCATGCAAACACTTGCAAAGGGCTGGGAAGGTGGCTCAGTGGTAGAGCGCTTGCCTTGCATGCATGAGGCCCTGGGTTCGATTCCTCAGCACCACATAAGCAAAAAGAAAAAAAGCTGGAAGTGGTGCTGTGGCTCAAGTGGTAGAGTACTAGCCATGAGCTGAAGAGCTGAGGGACAGTGCCCAGGCCCAGAGTTCAGGCCCCAGGACTGGACCCAAAAAAAAAAAAAAAAAAAAAAAAAACACTTGCAAAGTAGGTGGGAAACATTACATTAGGGCATGTCTCCAAAAATCATAGATCAATATAACCTATGAACAATGATGTAAGAATTGAAAATAAAGTATTAGTGGACAGAATAACCCAAGACCATGGTAAGAAAATATAGCATGATCTAGTTGAATTGATTCCAGAAATTCAATACACTGGAACCTCACTCTGAGGGAACCTATGTTTACACCATTTTCATAGATTTAGAGAAAAATCATGATTATCTCCATAGATGTTGAAAAGGCCTTCAACTAAATTCAACATGTTACAAACACACATACATGCACACACAGACATGTGCACATACACATAGAAATACACACATACAAAGTTGTACAGATAATGTAATATGCTAAGAAAATCTAGAAAACAAATGAGAAAACCCATACAAACTCATTCAGTAGGACAACAAAATACAAAATTAACATACATATACATAACAACTATTATTTGTAGACATAAACAACAACCAGAGAGTACTAAAGTACAGGAAATACATTCACATAATACAGACAGGAAGTGTGTAAGGTCTACACAAAGAAAAATGTCAAACACTCCTACTGAACAACACAACAATAGAACAAGAGCCTTGGACACATGAGATGTCTATGATCTTGGATCAGATGATTAAATGTGATAAAGACGTGAAATTGTTGGAAAAATAGGTTTTAAATATTCATATTTTTTCCTTGAACTTGTGATCTTTCTGCCTCAGCTTCCCAAATGCTAGGATTACAGGCATGTACCTCACCAGGCCCATCAGGATTCTGTACTGTTTAATTATTTGGTGTCATACACATTAAAATAACAATAGCTTTTAGTGTGCGTGCCTGCGTGCTTGTGTGTGTATTGGTCTTGGGCATTGAACTCAGGGTCTGGGTAATTTCTCTTGACCTTTTTTCTGCTTAAGGCTAGCACTTTACCACTTGAGCCACAGCTCCACTTCCAGCTTTATGGTAATTAATTGGAAATAAGAGTCGCATGGAACCCCTGCCTAGGCTGGCCTTAAACTGAGATGCTCAGATCTCAGTCGCCTGAGTACTTAGGGTTACTGGCATGACCCATTGGTGCCTGGCTAATATGAGCTTTTTAATTGAGTTATAAGGGGCATAAGTAACATTTTTTTGGTTTTGGGTTTTGTATTTTGTATGTGTGTGTGTGTTTTTTTTGTCGGTGATGGGGCTTGAACTCAGGGCCTGGGCACTGTCCCCGAGCTATTTTTCTCGAGGCTATAGCTCCACTTCTGGTTATCTGAATGGTTAATTGGAGGTAAGAGTCTCATGGACCTTCCTGCCCAGGTTGGCTTTGAACTGCATATCTCAGCCTCCTGAGTAGCATCAGCCACTGGTGCCTGGCATAAGTAACATTTTACTAATAATTAGTCCCTTCATCTCACTATTCAAGCCTAGTTCTCTCAAGAATACTCTAGAAAAGCACATTTTCCATCAATATCATCCTTAATCAGTCAGAGAAAGAAGAAAAGGATATTGTTCGCAGAAAAAGGATAAAGCTTGACATCAGTCAAGTCCAGATTTTTATGGATTCCACCCAAATAGGGTCCTCATTCTGAAGGTGATTATCTAACATTATTTAAAATATCAAGCAAGGGCCCTTGGCCAAGATCTTAAGGACAGACATAGAACAAAAACATGTTATTACTGAATATGTCTTCACAGTCCCCAGGAATGCTGTTAATTTATGCATTTCCTGCTTGTTAGTATCTGGCCGAGAAGCTACACTCCACATCCAGTGTAGAAAAATCAGAAGGCAATTACTAGGCAAGGAGAAATGTACTAGGGAAGGAGAATACAAAGTATAATGCTATTTAGCCAGCTGCCTGGCTCACACCTGTAATCTGGAAGCTGAGATCTAGAGGATAATGATTCAAAGTCATCCTGAGTCACCCACAGACTCCATCTGTAATTAACCAGCCAGGCTAGAGGTGTGGTTCAAGTAGTAGAGAGCTAGCTGAGCAAGCAAAGCAAGCGAGAGGCCTTGAGTTCAAACCCCAGTACTGCCTAAGAAAAAAAGACAATCTTCTGTTTTGTTTTGTTTTGCTGGTCCAGGGGCTTGAACTTAGGACATGGACTCTGTCCCTGAGCCTCTTTGTGCTCAAGGCTAGCACTCTATCACTTGAGCCACAATGCCACTTCCGGCTTTTTCTAAGTAGTTTATTGGAGATAAGAGTCTCACAGACTTTTCTGCCCATGTTGGCTTTGAATCACAATACTCAGGTCTCAGCCTGCTGAGTAGCTAAAATTATAGGCATGAGCCACCAGCACTGGGCTCCATGAGACTCTTATTGCCAATTTACTACCAAAAAGCCAGAAATGGAGCCTGGCTCAAAGTGGTAGAGAGCTAGCCTTGAGCATAAAAGCTCAGGACTGTGCTCAGAACAGGAACAAGCCCAAGGACAGGCGCGCGCGCGCGCGCGCACACACACACACACACACACACACACACACACACACACACACACACACACGCACCACGGGAAATCTTTACTACAAAATCAGATTGGAAATGTATTCAACATTTCATGACAATCCAAAATCCCAGGACACAGACACAAGATAAGACTTTCCTTAAAGGGTCTCTCTAAAACATGGGAGAGATAATAAAAGGGGTGACACTGATCAAGTTTCATTACACTCACAAACTGATATGTTGAATTGAAACCCCTCTGTACAGCTACTTTTTTTTGCCAGTCCTGGGGCTTGAACTCAGGGCCTGTACACTGTCTCTGAGCTTCTTTTGCTCAAGGCTAGCACTCTAACATTTGAACCACAGCACTACTTTTGGCTTTTTCTGTATATGGTGGTACTGAAGAATCTAACCCAGGACTTCATGCATGCTAGGCAAGCACTCTACCACTAAGCCACATTCTCAGCCCTATGTACAACTTCTTAAAGATCATAACAATAGGAGAGTCTCACATGACCCAGCAAGTGTCCAAATCTCAGTAGAGAAGCATAATATGAAAAAAAGTGGCTCTTCCAAACCTTCTGGATTATATATCAATTGATTTGAAAGATCTTAATGAGGAAGATTGCCAGATAAAGAATTCAAAAGAGCTAGATATGCTCATTCACATCTGTAATTCCAGCTATTCTGGAGGTGGAGATCAGGAGGACTGAGATTTGGGATCAGGCTGAGCAAAAAAATAAGTGAGTTCCTATCTCAACAAAAAGGCATGGTATTTCACATGTGCAATTCCAGCTATGAGAAGTAGTTCGAGGCTTTCCATAGGTGAAAATTGAGGTCCTACTTGAAAAACTTATGTGATGCAAAAAAGAGTAGAGGTATGGTCAAGTGGTAGAATGCTTACTTAGCAAACACAAGGCCCCGAGGTCAAAACCTAGTACAAAACCCATACACAGCAAAGAAAGAATTCAAAAGACATTATTTTTAAAAGACCAATAAATTCCAAAAATGCAGAAAAGTAAAAATGCAGAAAGAAAATTAATAAAGTAAGCAAATAATATAAAATATGAATGAGAAGTTAAATAGAGATTTTTGAAAGAGGAACAAATACAAACCTTAATGAAAAGTTAAATAAATCAAATGAAAAACTCCGTGGAAAATCTGATGAGCAGACTAGATCAAATACAAGAGATAATATCAGGGAATAAAGACAAGATTGATATATTAAAGCACTTCAACAGAAAAAAAATGCTAAAGTACACAGTGTTTGTAGAGGAAACCTATTCAGTAAAATAATAGCAAAAGTATCTCGCAAATATTCAGAAACAGATGCATATCTTAGCACAAGAGCTATTTAGAATTGCAATCATGACCAGAAAAGAACTTCCCCACACAATACAACAGTACAAAACAAACAAAAAAAAAAAAATGTGGGAAAGTGCAAGAGAAAATTGACAAGTCACTTATAAAGGCAAACAATTAGAATAAAAGCATAGCTCTCCACAGCAACTCTAAAAGCTAGATCATGAAATAATGTATTTCAAGTTCTGAAAGATAATAACTGGCAACCTAGATTACTTTATTCAACAAAGATACTTATTAGTATCCTTGAAGATAGCTTCAAATGCTATCTTTAATGAGGAGAAATAAAGTGCTTCAATGATAAGCACAAACTAAAAAGATACTTAAATCCCACACACAAAAGAGGAGAACACAATACCAGATATCAGAAAGAAGAAATGTCACTTGAAGAGTAGGACATCAAATGAGAATTTTGAAAGAACAGAATATTAGAAAAATGACAGTGTGACAGGAACTCACACATAACTTTAATCTAACCGTAATTTAAATAGTCTTCATTAGCCAGGCATCAGTGGTGTACTCCTGTGTAATCTTAGCTACTCACAAGGCTGAAATCTACAGAACACGGTTCAAAGTTAGCCCGGGCAGATAAATCCTAGAGGCAATCAACTCCACCAAAAAGCCAGAATTGGTGCTGTGGCTCAAGCTGTAAAGTGCCAGCCTTGAATGAAAATCTAATGGACAGTGCCAAAGCCCTTAGTTCAAGCCCCAGAACCAGCACCAAAAAAAAAAAACAAAAACTGAAATAAAATGGTCTTAATTTTCTTTTTCTTTTTTTGGTCCAAGACCCAGACTCAAACTCAGTACCTGACATTTTCACTCATTAGCTAGCTTTCTACCAACTGAGCCATACCTACATCTCTGGTCTTAATTTTTGACACAGATTTATTGAGTGGAATAAAAAAAAATATGATGCAAATGTTTGCTACAAGTAAGAAACACACTTCGCTGATGTGTACTGATAGAACATGAATGGCATATTGCAAGCAAACCGAATCTTAAAGCAAGTAGGGCTAGCTATATAATAGGCTTCAAACCAAAATTGGACATGTGAGGAAAAACAAGATAACTATGTATTAGTAAAGGAAATAAACTTTTAAGGTATAATTATGGAATCTGTATGCACCTAATGTTTGTGCACCTCACTTCACACACACACACACACACACACACACACACACACACACACACAGACACACACACACTCACACACTACTGGATATTAAAGAGAAGATGGACCAGATAGGTACTTTCAATGACCCATTCTCATCAATATATAAATGAACCTTTCTAAAAATATCAAAAAAGAAGCTTCAGGGTCAGGAAAAAAACTATTGGATACTAAACAGAAGATGGACCCAGATGGATACTTTCAATGACCAACTCTCACTAATAGATAAATAAATCTTTCTTAAAATATCAAAAAAGAAGCTTCAGAGTTAAACTCCACTATAGAACAAATGGACTACCACAGAACAGTTTACCCAGCAAAGGTAAAATACACATTGTTCTCAGCAGTTCATGGAGATGTCTTCAAAACAGACTATATTTTAAGCAATGAAGTAGGTTTTACCAAATACAAATACACAAAAATAGAAAAAAGTTTCTTCCATCTCATCATATAATGAAGGGTCAGAATAAGAAACTATAGAACTATAGATTGAAAGATACAATTGTGCAATGATCTGTAAGTCACTGAAGAAGTCAATGAGGAAATAACAAAATTCTTCAAATCAAATGAAAATGGGAACACAGCATACCAAAATCTATGCAGTGAAATGAAGGCAGTTCTAAGAGGGAAGATGATACTAAGGATTACCTATTAGGAAAAAATCTCAAGTCAATAATCTAATGATTCATCTCAAGGTTTTAGGACAATAAGCACCAGGCAAATCCAAAGCAGCCGCTGATCAGAGCTAAAGTTAATGAGAGTCTAAAAGAATCAATGAAACAAAGTGTTTGTAGTTTGAAAAAGATTATTATGATTGAAAGTTTATGATTGAAAGTTAAAGGAAAGAAAAGAGCCAAGTTAACAGAAATCAAGAGAAAAAGAGGATTATTAAACATATGAAACCGAAATCAGGAAGATCATTAAAGCTGGGCACTCGTGGCTCACACCTATAAACCTAATTAGTCAGGAGACTGAGATCTGAGCATTAAGGTTTAAAGCCAATCTAGGCAGCCAGATATGACAGATTCTTATTTCTAATCAACCACCAAAAATCCAGAAGTGAAGCTGTAGCTCAAATGCAGAATGGTAGCCATGATAAGGAAAAAAACCCAGACCCTGAGTTCAAACCCCAGTACTGGCACAAGACAAAGGAGGATCAGGAATTGTTTTGAAACTTTATGTTCCAAAAAACTGAAAAATATAGAATAGAAAATTTTCCTGATGCATACAACCTACCAATTCTAAATAAGAGGACATAACTAAAAATCTAAGCACATCAATAATGAACAACAAGAGTGATACAGTAATTAAAAGTTTCCAAACAACAAAAAGGCCATTAACAGGCTGATTCGCTGCTAATTTTTACCTGACCATTGAAGAAAATTTATAATACAAGCTCCTTATACTATTCTATAAAATATAAAAGAAAGGAATGCTTCCAATCATATTTTTTATGTCAGTATTACCCTGATACCAAAACCTTGTCGATATACAACCAAATTATAGACCAAGATTCCAAATGCAAAAAACCTCAACCAAGCAACTCACAGGACATTTAGGATATAGTCTAAATATTTTAAAATCATATATTACTTGAAATTTCATAAAGAAGAATGAAGTTATAAAATATCATTGAACATAATTTTCAGTGTTGCAAGAAATGTTTGATTTTCATGAACAATGAATTCAATTATTGAGAGAGAGGGAAAGACAGACAAGCAGACAGGTAGGCAAGCCGGCAGACAGACAGAAACAGCCTAAGACTTATGGACAATAGATAACCTCCAAAGGAGGTTGAAGTATGCTCTAACCAGGAAAGGAGAAGCCAAAAGAAGGAGAGATGATGATGATGGCAGCAATTTAATAACCGAGAAGATGGTATGTTGAGACAAAAAGAGATAGCAAGTGAGGAGCAAAGTTAGAAGAGTCATGGATGATAAGTAATTGCACATGGGCCAGGAAAAGTATTTGAAATGGTGCCTCCTCCCCCACACTCAGGTCCATGGCAAAGTTTCCCCATGTCCTTCACCCCCATTCACCTACATTAGTTCTCAAGTGCGAAATAAACATTGATTCAGTTGATTGGTGTCTAGTAGTGCTAGTCCATATTTAAATGGCTCTGACATATGATATAGGACCCATGAAAAATACTATAGGCCCCTGAAGAAGTCTTGTACCAGAATGCATTCTTATACAACAGGTGTTAGCAAGTGTTATCCAGGTGTAATAAGAAAGGTTTGGTCAATTTAATAAATACATACTAGTAAACAGGAGAGAATCATCATGCAAATTATAGGGACAAGTATGCAACTTGCTGTAAAAACAATGAAACCTTTTTCCCAAATGGCTTTAATTTGGAAAAGTACACGTATTTTCTTGGCAAGAAACATCATAATTGTGGAAGCTTATTAAATGAAATCCTGAGATAAACTGACCACCTCATGTTTGATAATGTACTGGAAACTTCTTTCCAGTACTGACAAACTGTTATAGTGTAGTGAAATTATGTAAAAAAAAAAAATCTCTACCTGATACCTACTCTCAATAGGACTCACCAAATACAATGTTTCATTTTACACATTTGTCTAGTGTCTGCTTTGGGTAGATTTACCACATGAGATATTGAAAAACTGACAAGGGATTCTTGCCAGAAATGTTAAGAATGTCTAAGTCAAAATGGATTTGCTAGAACAGGTTATGATCAGTATGTGATTTGTAGTTATGCTTTATTTTCTATAATGAGAATAAAAAGATCAAGTGTAAATGTTCAAATCCAGATACTGGTGTTTCATGGAGGTAATCCTAGCTACTTAGAAGGCTGAGAAGCCAGACACCAGGCTGTAAGACTTTTATTGCCAATAAGCCAGCAAAAATCTAGACATAAAGCTGTGGCTCAAGTGACATAGCACCACCCTTGAACAAAAAAAGCTAAGGAACAGAGCCCAGGTCCTGAATTGAATTAAAGCCCCAGTACAGGTGTATGTGCGTGCACATGCACGTGCGCGCGCACACACACACACACATATGCACACACAAACACACACAGTACTCTGGATGAGAATTTGGCAGTTCTCTTGGTATTTATAAAATCCTCTAGAAAATCTTTTTGTCATATATAATTTAAGTTTCTCAATTTTTGAATTGATGTGCCACAGGTGGAGTACCCCAAGTGGTAGAGTGCAAGCTTAGCAAGCATGAGACCCCGGGTTCAAATCTCAGCATTGCCAAAAAAAAATTTTCTCCCATTGTAGACATATACGTGTTTTATAAATCTTTTATCTTAGGGTTTCTATGGAACATCTTTCCTGGTAAATTTATATATGTAACTTAAAAATGTTAACCAGGCCCTAGTGACTTACACCTATGAACCTAGCTACTCAGGAGGCTAAGATCTGAAAATTGTGATTTGAAGCCAGACTGGAAAATTAAACTTTAAAAGCAGAAGTGGAGCTGTGGGTCAAGTGGTAGACCATAAGCCTTGAACCAAAAGATAAAGGACAGTGCTCAGGCCCTGAGTTGAAGGTCTAGCACTGGATTCAGACTTGAAAGATTTCTTTTGTTAAGGAACTCTGGGACTTTTATTAGAATTCTGGAAGCCCCAAGGATACTATGGATAGCAGAAGACAAGTTAACATTTCTGGAGTCAAGGCCTATCTCTGGCATGTACCCTGATTAGAGAGAAAACCTTATAAAAACATGTTGTATATGTTAATGATTTATGATAATGTCCATAGTGAGGCAGAAGAGAAGGGGATCTCCAAACTAGGTAAAGAGAGCTGTACTTCAGAGCAATGACTGCAGCCATAATTAAGTGTAAAGGAATGGAGTTTAAAAGGTCTTGTAGAAGGAAACAAGAAAAGACACCAGTGGGGCTGGGAAGGTGGCTCAGTGGTAGAGCGCTTGCCTTGCATGCCTGAGGCCCTGAGTTCCATTCCTCAGCACCACATAAGCAAACAGAAAAAAGCTGGAAGTGGTGCTGTGGCTCAAGTGGTAGAGTCCTAGCCTTGAGCTGAAGAGCTGAGGATAGCGCCCAGGCCCAGAGTTTAGGCCCCACGATTGGCCTCTCCCACCCAAAAAAAGAAAAAAGAAAAGATACCAAGTGAGTAAGACAACAACAGGAAGTCAGATTTCATCATCTTTGGGAAACTGGTGTTTTTATGATGACAAACGCTAAAGCCACAGGTGAGACAGTCGGGCTTTGACTATGGAGACTATGACTACAAGAAAAGGTAAGAGGTGAACTACTGCCAGTGTCATACTGAGCCTTTCTGAAAGGGAAAAGTAAGCTAGTCCAAAGGAAAATATCACTTATATTTTCAGCCACTGAGCTAACCAGTAAGTCCCCAGATCTAAATATTATCAACATGAAAAAGCAGCCTGGATGAAATCATGAGATGATGATGTTGCCTCATATTTATTTACTTGGTGAAAATTTTGGTGTGTTTCCAAGTTTCTATCTTCCACCTTTCACAGCTGGTCAAATGCTAATCCAGCGAAATTTGATGGTGCTTACCCACGTAGGGGAAGCCAAGGAAAATTATATTCATGTGCTGAGCAAAAAGGAGTTAGCATAGCAGACCTGAGACCACTATAGTTAACAAGATCTGTTTACAAGGTGGGCTCTTAACTAGAGTCTGGGAGGATGGATTTAGAGAGGGCCCCTTAAATTTCATCAATTAATAAAGTATCTCACTGGTCCTAGAATGTTTATACAAACGATGTGGTTTATGCTGAATGCCTGTTTCCTTTAGGGGGTCCTAATATGTGCTGAACAGCTCCAATAAAAATCTTGTGCAATCATTCTCTTTGGATCTCTCTTGGTAGACATCACTTTCCATGTGCTATTGTAATCAATAGTAGAAAAAGTAAATGTCCCCTGTAACTTTATTGGGAGAGGAGATCTGAAATGCTAAGATTGGTTTACTCTGGATGTTGCCTCATAGCAATGCTTTATCTCTCTGCTAATTTGTCATCTGTCTTTCGGCCATAATAAAGCATAGCCATGAGTGTGATTATATGCCAAGTCATGTGAGTTCTTCTTAGCCTCCAAACCTGGAGGTGGATTTGGAACTTCATTGTATTTGTATGATATACTTGTTCAGGACTTGTTCAGGAAGAGATAAAATTGTCATTTCAAATCTTTGGGAAACTAAATCCATAATGAGCAATGATGGCACAGCCTGACATGCATTTTAGGACACTGAAAACAGCACAGATAGAAAAGGAAATATGAAAGAAGTTTGCCCAGATAGCTTTCTGTTAATAAAAGGAATCACAGCCATGTGTTGGTGGCTCACACCTATAATCCTAACTACTCAGCAGACTGACATCTGTGGACCACATTCTGAAGCTGGACAAGGCAGGAAAGTATATGACACTCATCTTGAAGTCTGGCTTTGGCTCTACTGGTATTGTACTATCCTTGAGTGAAAAAGGTAAGAGACAGCATCCACTTCCTGAGTTCAGTCCCTAGTACTCACTCTCACACACTCACACACACACACACACACACACACACACACACACACACACACATATATACAACAACAGCAACAACAGCAACAAAAGTAAAAGAAAGGAATTAAAAGTTACTGTGTGTTGCATTTATGAAACAGTAAACAGAAATATTGGGGACTTCAAAATCAATTTCAACTGATAAAATGAAGAAAGAAGTAGGATGAAATTACTGGATTACAAACTCAAAATTCTGAAATTTGACTTCAGGAAATTGAAAAAAAAAAAAAAAAAAAAAGCTGACAGTTTCCCTCTACACTATGGTATCTAAAGCTGCCTGGGGAAAGACCCTACATCTCACCAAAGAACAGAATAAAACTGTGTCATCCAAAAGGAATAATATCATTCAGTTAATTGATTTATTTAATACATACTGAGTAGCTATTATTTGCCAAGCACCATTTCTAATTGCTAAGAATATATAGTAGACAAAACAAAATCTCTACTCTCGTAGAATTCAGTACATGGATCATTTCATGACTTACAACTGAGTGAGTTCAAGGTCAACAGAAAAGCATGTTAGCCTTAATTTGGCACAAGAAAAATCATGATTATGGAACATCACATCATTAGAAAGGTGCAGAGCTTTCCAGGCTTTCCAGCACAGTGTTGGGATGGCCAGAGGCAAGTTTCAGAAAAGACTTCCATGAGGAGTACAAATAGTCAATTAGATTATGAAATAATTACATCTAATCAGAACCAGCTGGATGTCTATAAATGAGCACGTGAAACTAGAGGGGGAATAAAAATTTACTATGAACTATGCTAGATAACAAAGTCATAAGAAAGTAATGGTAATGTGTGTATATTGTCAAGAAGTTATACAATGCTTTTGTAAAGAGAAATAAAGAAATATAAATTGATGAAAACCAGCTTGCATCTCCATTAAAATTTGGATCACCCAACACAGACTGCTATTACATTAAAAGCCTCCAAATATGTATGGAGTAAATTCCAACCTCCTGACATAAAGCGTCATCATTATCTATCATGCTATATATGTAGAACAAAGAACATATGTGTGCAAAAAGAGCAGAGGTGGAAAGTGATGGAATCTGATTCATCCTGAACACATATTTTGATTGGCTTACATGATAGTGTCTTGTGAATCTGTAGAATACTTCAAATGCAAAGAGAAAATGATATTAAAACATTCATGTACTAATCATATCTTCTATTTCTTTCAAGTAACTTTAAAAAAACATTAGATATTGTAATGAAATTGATCCTATCTTGTTACATATCCTTCCCTCCCCATAGATAATCACTCATAGGCAGGTATTCACACACACACACACACACACACACACACACACACACACACACACACACACACACAGCACATAACCATAAATACATTGTTTCAAGGTTTTTAAATTTTTCATCCAAATGGTAATGAATTGCATGAATCCTTCTACAATTTCCTTTGTTTACTCAAAATTATGTTTCTGACATTTATATATATTATTATGGATTGTATACTAACTTTCACAAGCTCATTACAGTAACTTTCAACAGTATAGATTAGAGTAGCTCTGTGGTAAAGCACTTGTCTAGCATATGGGAGGCAATCCCCAACATTAAAGATAGAAAGCAAGGGCTGGGAAAGTGGCTCAGTGGTAGAGTGCTTGCCTTGCATGACTGAGGCCCTGGGTTTGATTCCTCAGCACCACATAAGCAAAAAGAAAAAAGCCGGAAGTGGCACTGTGGCTCAAGTGATAGAGCGCTAGCCTTGAGCTGAAGAGCTGAGGGACAGCGCCCAGGCCCAGAGTTCAGGCCCCACGACCGTATCCAAAAAAAAAATAGAAAACAAACAACAAAACATAAAAGACAAAAGCAAACATAAATCTTACAGGCTCATGTTTGGATGGTTGGTCTCTAGTTAGTGATGTTATATGGGGAGATGTGCCTTTGTTAGATTATACCTGGTCTCAAAGCTCATCTTTCCTCTCCTTCCATGAGATAAATGGCTTCTGCCATATCCTCTTGCCACCATATAGTTCAGTCTTACCAGAGGCCCAGAATTAACGGAGCCAAGGACTAGGGACTAAAACCTCTGAAACTATACATAATTAAAGCCTCTCTTCCTTAAGTCATCCCTATCAGGTATTCTGTCACAGCAATGAGAAGTCTGACTAATACATATATGTTTTTATGTACGCTACTTTATTCAGTTCAGAGGTGGCAAATTAGCACTTTTAGAGCAAAATAAGCCCACATCTGTTAATGTACATAAAGTTTTATTGAAACACGGACACTCTTGTTGGTTGCATATTATCTCTGGCTACTAGCATGGCAGAACTCAGTAGCTGAAACAAACAACATTTGGTATCAATGCTTAAATTATTTGCTTTCTGAAGTGAAGGACTTCTATGATGAAAACTTTAAAATTTTGAAAAAGGAAATCAACACAGAACTTAACAAATGGCAAAACCTCCCATGCTCCTGGATTGGAAAGATTAACATCGTGAAAATGGCAATACTTCCCAAGGCTATCTACAAATTCAACGCAATACCTATCCAAATTCCAACCTCATTCTTCAAGGAAATAGAAGAGGCAATCCAAAAATTCATATGGAACAATAAAAGACCCCGAATAGCAAAAACGCTCCTCAACGGAAAGAACACTGCTGGAGGAATATCAATACCAAATTTCAAACTCTACTATAAAGCCATAGTAATTAAAACAGCTTGGTATTGGCATAAGAACAGACCTCAGGACCAATGGAATAGAATTGAAAACCCAGAAATGAGCCTACAGACCTATAGCCATCTAATCTTCGATAAGGGAGCTAAAACAATACAATGTAAGAAAGACAGCCTCTTCAGTAAATGGTGCTGGCAAAATTGGTTAACTACATGTAGAAAACTAAACCTAGATCCTTATATATCACCCTGCACCAGAATCAACTCCAAATGGATCAAAGACCTTGAACTCAAAGCAGACACTCTGAAAACATTACAGGATGGAATAGGAGAAACCCTAGGTCTCCTTGGCTCAGGCCGAAATTTTCTGAATAGAGACCCGGAAACACAACAAATCAAAGAAAGATTGGACAAATGGGATTGCATAAGGTTGCAGAGCTTCTGCAGGGCAAATGACATAGCTAGCAAGATCAATAGAAAGCCCACGGATTGGGAGAAGATCTTTACTAGCCATACAATGGACAATGGTCTCATATCTAAAATATACTTGGAACTCAAAAAATTAAACCCCCCAACAACAAATCCTCAAAGAAACAACTGCCCAATAAATAAGTGGGTGAAAGACTTAAAGAGAAGCTTCTCTGAAGAAGAAAGAAGGATGGCCAATAGACACATGAAGAAATGTTCAACATCCTTAGCCATAAAAGAAATGCAAATCAAAACAACATTGAGATATCACCTCACCCCAGTTAGAACAGCAAAAATCAAGAACTCTAACAACAACAGATGCTGGAGGGGATGTGGACAGAAAGGAACCTTACTTCATTGTTGGTGGGAATGTAAACTTGTTCAACCACTTTGGAAAGCAGTATGGAGGTTCCTCAAAAGACTTCACATAGAACTCCCCTATGACCCAGCAATCCCACTTTTGGGCATTTACCCTAATGTTTACAAAAAAGACCACACTAAAGCTACCAGCACAACTCTGTTTATTGCAGCATTATTTACCATAGCTAAGATATGGAACCAACCCAGATGCCCCTCAGTAGATGAATGGATCAAGAAAATGTGGTATATATACACAATGGAATTCTATGCCTCCATCAGAAAGAATGACATTTCCCCATTTGTTAGGAAATGGAAAGGCTTGGGAAAAATTATATTAAGTGAAGTAAGCCAGGCCCAAAGAAACATAGGTCCCATGGTTTCCCTTATTTGCAATACCTAGTATAGGTATGAGTCAAGCGGAAAAGGTCAGATAATGTGATGTTAGGAAAACGAACCCTTAAATATGTATTTTAATGTTTTTGTTTCTTTCATGCATGTGTTTCTAACGCATTTATAAGATTATTTCTTTGTTGCTTTATATGTCCCTCCCCCACAGTGTAACCCCCGCTTTCACTATATTTGATGTCAGTATAACATGTGGAGGAGATGGGGACAAACAAGTCGTTTAAGGATTCAGGTGGACCTGTTGCAACAATGAGAAGTACAAAATGTCATGTCAAAACCAGCTTTACAATGTCGGAGTGGGGGGCGGGGGGGGGAGAGGGGGTATGATTGGGTGGGGGGGAGGGGGGAGGCTGGGAAGGGAGGTGAAGGGTAAACAAAGGAGGAGGCTGCAATGCTTGGTAAGAAATTTATGCATTATCCTGCCCATGTAATTGTAACCTCTCTGTACAGTATGTTCTCAAATAAAATAAAATTTAAAATTTAAAAAAAAAAATTATTTGCTTTCTGGCTCCTTACAGAAAAAGTTTATCAACAGTTCTTTTTTCTTAAATTACTGTGTAGTATTTCTTGAATTAATTTACAATACACTAATAGACTTTTTATCTTCAATTTTTCACTAAAACCTCATTTGTGTGAGCATTCTCAAGTCTCTATAACATAATATTTTTTTAAAAATCAAGCCTGTCTACATGTAGGCCCATTGCAACAATGAGATGTACAAGTCATTATGTTGAAAACGAACTTTACAACTTTGTTGGGGGGGGTTGAGGATTGGGTGGGGGGGAAAAACAAATAAAAAAATCAAGCCTGTGTATTATACAATATTTTAAATTGCCAATATTGAAGAATTACATTTTGCACAAATATCAGAATTCCTAAATTCCTTGAACAATCCAAATATCTTGCAGTGGTGGGCCCACATTCTACCCAAACTATACTATATTGGGATTTAGGCACAGCTGTACTCACTTCACACCCAGTCTAAGTGACTTAGTCACCTACCTGGTCTTTTGCATTTGCCATCAGTCAATAGAATGAAGTATAAAATAAACAATAAGCCAACACTGAGAAATCATAAAATAAATCTGCCTGACTTTGCATTTTATCATATAGAAGCCTAGACAAAGAGTTAAGAGTTAATCTCTCACTCCCAAATATCTGTCAAACATATTCTGAGCCAAATCCTAGGATGTAGATTGATAAACCTGTCCCTTATCCCAAAATATTCTTGGTCCACCTGATGAAACCAATATAAGATATCCGTAAGAGCTCCATAAGACCTCATATTTGTACAAGTTATATTTAGGATGACTGAGCTCAGTGGCAGAGAGCTTGCCTAACATGCGCAAAGCCCCAGTTCAATCCAAGGTACCAGAAAAAATGTTGACTAAAAGACATGAGTAACAGAACTGTGGAGGCCCTTCATCCACCAAATCTAATGTTATACCTGACCCGCAGTTTAAGTAAGCCACAAATGTCCAAGGGGATTGTGCAGGAAGTACTTCTTGGCACATTGCTTCCTTGACATTCAATCTGGCAAGAATCAGAAGGTCCCAAACTACACCATGTTGACCCCAGGGCTAGCCTCAGTGAAATAAATGGGAAGAGTAGAATTCAATGTAATTGGAAGAGTTATTAGAAAGCAATCGCCAGTATGCTTGCCCTCATCACACTTGGTTTAAAGAGGGCATTTATTGGTTTTTGTGTCCCTATTGACTTGTTTATTTGTAATGGGTTTTCTGAGGTATGCTAATACTACAAACAATTTTTCAGAGAAAAATGAAATGTCTGAAGCTTGTGAAAATAGAAAATGGTTCATAAGGAATACAGGAAAAAGTGATAATCTGGGTTATTCTATCTTATTTTGCTTTATTTTTGGCAGTACTTAAGATTTATTTCAGTCTTAAACTTCCTAGTCAAGTGTTCTACCACTTGAGCCACACCTTAAATGCTTTTACTTTTAGTTTATTTTTCAGATATGATTCAAGTTAACTTTGCCAAGGATAGCCTCAAACCAGGACACTCCTATCTCCACATTGTGAATATATGGAATTACAAATGTGTACCCCCATACCCTATCTACCTCAACAACCTCGGTTTAATTCCCCCACTTACCTGCTACATAGGCATGTCATTTGATTTCAATGAAATGAGGTTAAACAGAATACCTTGTATGTAAGAGTTGTATGAATTAAAAAAGTTCATATACACAAAAAAACAATCTAGTACACAGAGGAACATTGAGAATTTGCTACTGATAATAATAATGTGGCTACTGCAATTACTACAAGAAGCTGAAAAGAGTGCAGATAGAGAAATAAATTCAAAAATTCAATTAATTGATAGTAGGTGCCTTAAAAGAATAGTGTGTGTGTGTGTGTGTGTGTGTGTGTGTGTGTGTGTGTGTGTGTGTGTGTGTGTGTGTGTGTGTGTGTGTGTGTGACTGGAAATGAACCCAAGGCTCCATGCATGCTGGGAACTGCTTCACCACTAAACCAAATCCTCATTCCCCAAATGATATTTTTGATTCCAATTTAATTAAACTTCTTGGCTAGCTCAACAATCAATGCCCAAATGCAACCTGTGGTCTACTTTCGTGGAACTAAAACTAAAGAAAGTGCTTTCTAAGTGAGTAAGTGCCTATGCTTCAGACTTGAGCACTCCTCTGTAAGAGAAGTTTATAAATCTGTTGTTCATTAGAACTCAAAGCATAGGCAGAAGCTTTTTGAAAAGAGTCCCAGGGGCAGATAGAAAGGAGACTTGACAAGTGGGATTAAATCAAAATATAAAGTTTCTGCACAGGAAAGGACATAGTAACTAAACTAGATAGACAACTGAGAGACTGGGAGAAGATCTTTACCAACAATACATCAGACAAAGACTTAATATCAAAGATAAATAAGAAGCTCAAGAAATTAACCCTCCCAGAGCTAATAAAACAATTGGCAAAAGACCTAAGGAGGGGCTGGGAAGGTGGCTCAGAGGTAGAGCGCTTGCCTTGCATGCATGAGGCCCTGGATTCAATTCCTCAGCAACACATAAGAAAAAAGAAAAAAGCTGGAAGTGGCGCTGTTACTCAAGTAGTAGAGCACTAGCCTTGAGCTGAAGAGCTGAGGGACAGCGCCCAGGCCCTGAGTTCAGGCCCCATGACTGGACCCCCCCAAAAAAAGACCTAAGGAGAGACTTTTCAGAAGAAGAGGTAAGAATGGCAAAGAAACACATGAGGAAATGCTCATCATCTCTGGCCATAAAGAAAACACAAATCAAAACAACTCTGAAATTCCATCTCACCCCAATTAGCTTGGCCAACATTTTGAATTCAAACAACAAATATTGGCCAGGATATGGAAGAAAAGGAACCCTATTGTACTATTGGTGGGAATGTAAACTGGTACAACCACTCTGGACAACAGTCTAGAGATTCCTCAAAAAACTAAACTTAGATCTTCTCTAAGACCCAGACAGATCACTCCTGGGCATGTAACCAGAACATCACAAGCCACTTGCACATCCATGTGAATTGTTGCACCCTTCAAAATAGCCTAATTGTGGTAACAGCATAGATGCCCTACAATAGATTAAAGTATTCAAAAAATGTACCTATACACATCTACATATTTATGTCATTTGCAGGGAAATGGACAGACGTAGTACAAATCATGTTAAGTGAGCTAAGCTAAGCTCAGGGAGACAAATCACACATCTTTTCTCTCATATGTGGAAGCTGGATCTAAAATACATTGGGACATAATAACTTACACAGGTCTCTAGGCATTCATACACAGTGAAACCAAAGGAGGATACTCTTAGAAGAACAGAAAGGCAAAATGCCTACATACATCTGATCAAAATTATCTAGGAAATGGAAAGAAGACTTTTAGTTTTTTGCTGTTTTTGATTTCTTTTCTTTTTGTTCTGTTTATTTATATCTTTGGGAGTTTACAGCAGGCCTAGAAATGGACAAAGGGTGAAAAAATTCAGCAGGGGTACTTGCTGGACACTTTTGAAAATGAACTATACAACTTGCAGATGGGGATACGAAGGAAAAACTAGAGAAAGTAAGCAAAGGGGTGACATTGTCCAAAAAGAAATGTACTCTTTATCTGATTTATGTAACTTTAACCACTCTGTACATCACCTTTATAATAACAATTTAATTAAAAGAAATCTGTTGTTCTCCAATCTTAGCTGAGGATGAAGGAGAGCTTTGGGCTATGACTGTAACTTGAATAGAGAGAGTGCTATTAAGTCAGATTATTAGATGACACTAACACTGTTCTATGGAAAAGGAAAAAGGGAGCCATTCAATTAAAGTAACAGTGATGGAAGGAAGATGCAGACAGGCCACAAAATCAGGGGGGATAATATGGATCAAGAAGAACCCCCAAGCTAGAGGCCTATGGCTCACACCTATAATCCTACCTACTCAGGAGGCTGAGATCCGAGGATCTTGGTCCAAAGTCAGCCCAGGTAGGAAAGTCCACAAGACTATTATTCCCAATAAACTAACTAAAAAATGCCAGAAGTGGAGCTCTGGCTGAAGTGGTAGTTACCTTGAATAAAAGAAGTTCAGGGACAGTACCCAAGCCCTGAGTTCAAGCCCTATGACTGGCACAAAAAAGGGGAAGAAAAACCACACAAAGGAAATTAAAGAGATCCACTGCCCATTAAAAGTCACTGCCAGATGCCAGTGACTCACACCTGTATTCCTTGCTACTCAGGACACTGATATCTGAGGATCATGGCTCAAAATTCTATGTGACTCTTACCTCCAATTCACTGTCAAAAAAACTAGAAATAGAGCTGTGGCTCAAATGATAGAGCACCATCATCCTTGATCAAAAAGCTAAGGGATTGTTCTCAGGTTCTGAATCCAAGCTCCCAGTACCAGCACAAAAAATAATCACAAACTGACTTGCACACCCTCCCAAATCTATTCTGTTGTCCTTCCAAGTATCAGGACTAATTATGGCAAAACTGTATAGACATTTCTTCATGGAAGTGGTTATCTTCATGGAAGTAGGTATCTCATGGCTCTGAAAAGAAAGGATATTGAATTTTTCTCTCCAAGTGTCAAATTTCATTTGTGATAATTCAACAAATGCACAACTTAACCTTCCAGACCCACTCAGCCAAAAGCTGCTAGACCAAGCTCAAGGCGTCATCTGAGAAGAGCTGTTTGGCAGTTGAGAACCAAATTCATACTGATCAGGGTAGAAAAGAGGAAAATGAAAAAACTAAGACAGGACAAAAAGAGCCTGGAGTCCTAGATGAAACTAAAGGGGATAGGCAAGTTTATTGCAATCTGTAGAATATAAAAGAGACATTTCAAAGTAGTTACCAAAAGCACATTATTCTTAGGGAGTAATCAATATAACTGATTACTGATTTCATGTGTCAATACTTTAAAAAATCTCAATGGGAAGCACAGTATCAAAAGGGATATGTCAGATATGAACAGCCAGCACGCATTGCTCATAGAAAAGGCATCTGTCTTGGGGCTGGGGTGTAGCTCAGTGGCAAAGTGCTTGCCTAGAAGGTGCAATGCTCTGGGTTTGATACTCAGCACCAAAAAATAATTTTTAAAGAAATAAAAGACATCATGCTTAGGACACCTGATACTTGACAAGTTGATGCAAAGTTTTAGTGTCCTTTAAAATGAGAATCAAAAATACAAATATCTTGCCACTTATATAATATTCATCTATAAACCAATGAATGCAGTCATAAAATCAAAGTTTAATATTTTGGATGACATTTTAGTATGTTTATAGAGGAATATTTTTCATGAAAGCAAAAGGGCCTCAGACCCATGAAAGCAATAATAAAACCCAGAAGACACTTTGTCATATTTCTCAAATTCAGGAATGTCATTATAAAGAATTATAAAGCCACAATGGAGATTTGTATGTTTAACATTCTGCCAGATTCACTCCACTAAAATAATTCCTTGCCCCTGCAGCTCCATTCAGCTTTGAAATTCAATTATAAATAATTGACTCAACTAAATTAAAAATCACCACATATATTGACCTTTGTAAATCCCTTGAAAATTGGCAAAATAACTATTATTATATCTTTGAGTGGCAAGCTTTAATGAGTACAATGCAATCCTGTTAGGAGGTGTTTACCAAAGTTTTAGCCAGTGTGTATTAAACTAACATCCAGGTATAATGTTCATGGAAAATATGAAGCTACTAATCTGATGAGTAAAAATTTTTATGGTTTTTCTTATGATCATTGTCTTCTCTCTTCAGAAAAGCATGTAATAATGCACTGGCAAAGAAGATACACAAACAGCCAACAAGCACACAAAAAGATGGTCAACATCATTAATCCTTAAGGAAATGCAGTAGCAATGCCATTTCATGCACACAATGATGACTGTAATCAAAAAGCCAGAACGTTATAAATGTTGGTGAGGAAGTGGAAAAATCATGACCTTTGTACAATGCTGGGAAACGTACAAAATGGTCTAAAGACAAACAGTTTCACAGTTTCTCAAAAAGTCAAATATACAATACCATATTATCCTGCAATTCCTCTCCTAGTTAAAGGCCCAAAGTTGGGTCAGTGGTAGAGTGCTTGCCTTGCATGCATGAGGCATGCATGAAGAGCTGAGGGACAGTGCTCAGGCCCAGAGTTCAGGCCCCATGACCGAACACCTGCCCCCCCCACCAAAAAAAAGAATTTTACCTGAATAAAAAAAAGGATGTAATGACTTTCTTAGAAATATAGAAATCATTCTTTGCAATTACCTTGAATAATTTTTGGTCCAGGAGGCTAAATTGAAACATAATAATAACTTGTTGCCACATATTTAGTAAAGGTCAAAAGCAAAAGTTTTGCTCAAGAATGATGAAGAAGGCAATAACAATTGAACATATGTCATTTAAAAATTAAAGAGAAAGCCGGGTGCTGGTGGCTCATGTCTGTAATCCTAGCTACTCAGGAGGCTGAGATCTGAGGATAACGGTTCAAAGCCAGTCAGGGCAGGAAAGTCAGTGAGACTCTTATCTCCAATAAACCACTAGAAAACCAGAAGTGGCACTATGGCTCAAGCAGTAGAGCGCTAGCCTTGAGCTGAAGAGCTGAGGGGCAGTGCCCAGGCCCAGAGTTCAAGCCCCATGACTGTCAAAAAAAAAAAAAAAAAAAAAAGAAGAAGAATTAAAGGAATAAAATAACTTATATAGTATCAGAGAATTTTTTTCACTTATCTTCCTCATCCTTGGCCTCATCCTCATCCTTGGCCTCCTCCTTTTCTTCTTCCTAATCTTTCTCCTTCTTCCTTGAACCGAAAGCCTAGAGTATACTAGGCAAGTGATATATCTTGAGCCATGCCTCTAGCTCATTTTTGTCTTTTCTTTTGATAATACTAGGGATTTAAGTCAGAGCCTCAAGCTTGCTAGGCAGGTTCTTTGCGACTTGAACCACACTTGAACCACACACCTACCATATTCAATGATGTGAGTATTTGAATTTGCCTTTTTTTAACTTATGAGAAATTTTGAGGTAACAAAGGACAGACTACATTCCAAAGAGTTTGCAGAGAAAAGTAGAACAGCTCTCAGTTCCAACCCTGGCTCCCCTAAGAAGGAAGGCAGAATCCTAAGTGGCACCCACAAGTTAAGCCAGCCAGCCCTACTGACAACAAAATGGCAGTCTTAGCCACAAGATAAATCCCCAGTTCTTTTAAGTCTCAAATTGCATACAGGTATGTGGTATAAGTAGTCCTTCCTGCATCACAGGCCAGCATTCAAGAAGAAATCCAGGGGCTGGGAAGTTGGCTCAGTGGTAGAGTGCTTGCCTTGCATGCATGAGGCCCTGGGTTCGATTCCTCAGCACCACATAAGCAGAAAAAGAAAAAAGCCAGAAGTGGCACTCTGGCTCAAGGGGTAGAGTGCTAGCCTTGAGCTGAAGAGCTGAGGGACAGCGCCCAGGCCCAGAGTTCAGGCCCCACAACCGGAACCGCCCCCTCCCAAAAAAAAAGAAATCCAGTTTGTCATTCCTTATCTTTTAAAAAGCTATACCCCTGCACCTGGTATGGGCTGTTTAAAACTGAGCTACCCTATACATGTTGTAATTGGTCTACTCTGACTCTTATTTTGAAATCACAGTTCTTTTTTTAGCAATATAGTGTGAAAATGCACCACTTTTCAAGTTGCAGCAACTGAGATATATTCAGCACAATATTCCTTATAAATTTTCATGTGAGGTGCCAGTGGCTCACATCTATAATCCTGCCTACTCAGGAGGCTGAGATCTGAGAACCATGGTTCAAAGCCAGCTCAGTCAGGAAAGTCCATAAGGTTCTTATCTCCAATTAACCACCAAAAAGCTGGATGTGGAGCAGTCGCTCAAGTGGTAGAGTGCCAGCTTTGAGTGAAAAAGCTTAGTGACAGTTCCCAGACCCCAAATACAAACCCCAGTACTGGCAAACACGCAAACACACACACACACACACACACACACACACACACACACACACAAAACCACAATAAACTATACGTTTTCATCCTTTCTGTGAAAGATCACAGGTTATAAATGCTTAAAATTCTAATATTGCTATGCCTTTAGTTGAAAGATATCCAAAATGTGGGAAAGTAGGGGGAAGGAAGAAATACAGAGAGGAAGAGGGAGGAAAAGAAAGAGACAGACACAAACACCGAGACACACAGAGAGAAGATTGCTTTGCCCATACACAAAAAGAATCCCATACTGATCAAGTTAAACAGTTGGAATTCAGGGGGGAGGGGAAACCAAAGGCTAACTAAAGGGTGCAAAATGTAGTGCCTACTAGAACAGCGAGATCAAATTGAGAGAAAATCAGTAACATGGCAACAAATTAGACAATTACAACCAAAGTAGTTTCTATAAGGACCCAAGAATCTTAGAACTCATGAAATATGTAGGAAAATGATGGCAGTGATAAGGATGCTGGTATTAATGAATATAAACAAAACAGAAAAAAATCCTTGAAAAGGTCCCATAGCAAAACAAATTAATTTCTAGAGCCATATTCACATGTGGATTATTTTATTCTAAATTTAAATTAATTAGGAAGGTAATTTTTCAAGTATACTGTCATCATTTCAGTCTCCAATGGCTACATGAAACTAATAGCTATCATACTGAACAATGCACAAAGACAACTTCCATCACAACAGAAAATTCTATTGGAATCTCTAGACACTGAACAAGCTGTCACAGCATAATTCATTTATTCATTCCAAAAACATTTATTAGACTTTTACTATAGGTAGTTGAGGTATAACTCAAGTGGCAAGAATGCATGCTTAGGGGCTGGGAAGGTGGCTCAGTGGTAGAGCACTTGCCTTGCATGCATGAGGTCCTGGGTTCGATTCCTCAGCAAAACATAAGCAAAAAGAAAAAAAGCAGGAAGTAGCGCTGTGGCTCAAGTGGTAGAGCGCTAGCCTTGAGCTGAAGAGCTGAGGGACAGCACCCAAGCCCAGAGTTCAGGCCCCACAACCGGACCCACCTCCCCAAAAAAAGAATGCATGCTTAGCATGCATAAGGAACTGGGTTCCATTTCAAGAATTACACAAAAAAAAAAAAAAACTTTACCATACCATTAGGCTCCAAGAATATCACAATATACAAAACAGACAAACCTCTTACCCCTCTAGAGCTTAAGTGCAGAAATAAAGAAGGAAGGAAAGAGATAGGGAGGAAGAAAGGGAGGAAAAGATATGAAGGAAGGAATGGAAGGAGGGAGGGGGGAGGAGGGAGGAAGGGAGGGAGGGAGGGAGGGAACAAATAGCCAAAATGGGACATATATTAAGTGGTGATAAATAGGAAAATAGAAGGGGTCACAAAGATGAGGGGTGTTTTTGACACAGTGCCTGGAAAGGCTTTTATCAATAAGTAATTTATAGCTGAGCACTAACGGTTTATATCTGCAATCCTAGCTACCCAGGAGGCTGAGACTTGGAGGATCATGGTTTGAAGCCCAGGCAGAAAAGTCTAAGACTCCATCTCCAATTAACCAGCCAAATGCTTAATGGAGGCATGACTTAAATGGTAGAGCACCAGGCAAGGAGCACAACGCTCTGACTTCAAACCACAGGACAATCTCCCTCTAAAAAGAGTGAACTATATGATGAGATCTGAAGAAAAAAGGGAGTAAATTTTGTGGAACTATGGAACAAAACTGTAGCAGGAGAAAACAGCTCATGCAAAGCCTGAGGCAGAGGAGGTTATACATGCTTTCAAAAAGAAGCAGGAAAAGTGGTATGGCTGGAGGGCAGTGACACATGGTTAAATAAAAAAATATTGATAAGCGTGGCACTAGCTGCTCATTCCTGTAACCCTGGCTACTAAGAAGACTGAGATAGTTCTAAAGCAGTAAAGTCTGTGAGACTGTCATTTCCAGCAACCTACTCAGAAAAAAAAAAAAAAAAAAACAGAAGTGGCACTGTTGCCCAAGTGATAGATTGCTAGCCTTGAGCACAAAGAAGCTCAGAGATAGCACCCAGGCCCAAGTTGGAGGTAGTGGGACACTACCTATGCTTTTGAAAGTCTGATTAGGTTGTTGCTACAACAGTACATTGTTTTGCATGTGAAATGATTCTCCAAATTAGAAAATATTCATCGCAAATGACAACATAAAGGAATTCCACCAACCCTTTCCCCAGCAAAAGAAGCATAACGGGAGAAAATTACGTTTAAATAGCACCATCATTTCAAGTCTCTAGAAATTATGCTGATGATGCACAGTGAATGGGAAAAAAAACAAATTTACCGAAATCTATGTAATCTCACTAAAGAACAGCCAAGTTTAGGGGATCTGAGCGACAATCAACTCTCACTCATCTTCTCCCTCTCTGCCTGTTCAGCAAGATAGAAGTACTGCCAAGGGCTGGGAAGGTGGCTCAGTGGTAGGGCGCTTGCATTGCATGCATGAGGCCCTGGGTTCGATTCCTCAGCACCACATAAGCGGGGGGGGGGGGGGGGGGGCCGGAAGGGGCACTGTGGCTCACAAGTGGTAGAGTGCTAGCCTTGAGCTGAAGAGCTGAGGGACAGTGCCCAGGCCAGAGTTCAGGCCCCACAACTAGACCCCCCCCTCCCCTCGCAAAAAAAAAAAAAAGAAGTACTGCCGAATACTGTCAAGAACATGGAGTTTCTTTCTCTCCAGCAGGCCTTCAGCACTTTTATCCCACCTCATTCCCGGATTGCCAAAGTTCTATTCAGGCAAGCTGGGGCTCTCTTATGCAACCCTGTCCTTCTTACTCACAGGACAGAAGTTTTAACTTAGGAAAAGTAAGCTGAGAATACTGGGAGTATATAGAGAATAGAATACATACAGAATACTGAGAATACATCCTTACCCCAATTCATTCATTTGATTCATGCAGACATTCCATGCAGGGAAGAGAAAGGCCAAATGGCACTGCCATGATCCAATTCCCTGTTCTTAGGAGATGGGTATCATTGAGGATTCTTGTTTATTTTAGTTTTTACCATTTCTGGTATTGGTGTTTCAACCCTGCACCAAACCCTTGGAGCATGCCATTGTCCTCACTCCCAGCTTCCAGAGTACTGGGGCAAAGATTCTACCCAGAGGGAACAGCAGACTCTAACAACCAGAGTTTCACAGCTATAACACTCTCGAGCATCTACGCAGAATATTACAAGTCAGGGAACAGTGAAGATACTTGCACATCCATGTTCATTGCTGCAGTATTCATGATAGCCAAGTTATGGAAACACCCCAGACACCCTACAATAAATAAGCAGATCAAGAAAATGTGGTACATATACAATGGAGTATTACTCATCCATTAGAAAGAATATTATGTCATTTGCTGAGAAATGGATGGACTGGAATAAATTAGGCTAAATGAACTAAGTCAGGCTCAGAGAGAAAAGTGGTGCACGATTTCTCTCATATGTGGACACTAGACCTAAAGTGTATATATGCCTGATAACATATGCTGATTTTATGCATATATTCACAAGCAAACTGACTAAAGGATAGTATACTTAGGAAAGAATCTAAAATACCTAATGAACTGTTTCACAAAATGAATACCAGGAAGTGTAAACATCTTCTGGGAGGGTAGGTGAGTAAATGGTAAGTTAGGTAAGTAAGCTAGGTGGATGAGTAAATGCAGTCATTTTATTCAATGTACATTATGTAAAAAAAAAAAAAACTACATAACTTGAAGGTAGAGATGGGAGGCAGAAAATGGAAAAGAACAAAGGAAAGGGTGACACTTATCAAGAAGCATTGTATTCATAGCCTGAGATATGTAATGGAAATTTCTTTGTACAACTACTTTAAAAAAGAGAGCCAGAGTTCCAAAACTCTCTAGCAGGAAAATGACTTTACTTGAATCAGAATACAAGAAAATCAGAGCCCAAGGAAATGCTCCAAACCCAATAGAATCCCATTAATATGTATAATTAATATGTACTAACAGAAAATAAAAATGTTGGAGAAAGGAAATTACCAATCAAAATTTATCCAACATGTGAAAAATGAGGATTTTTATTGTTGTTGTTGTTGTGTCATGTTGCTTCATTTTGATCACAAGCGGTCTTGCTATGTAGCTTACCTGGTCTGAAAAACCTGAACCTTCTGCCTCAGCCACACCAGTTCTGTGAGCATAGGCATGCTCAGCTCTTAAAGTTGAGGTTTTTGAGGTAATCAATGAAAGGGGAGATTTGAGCTCTTTAAATCACAATACTTTACCTAAGAAAATCAAGTAAAAAATTAGCCAAAAAGAACCCATCTAGGATTGGAACGTGTCTGAAACATGAACCACAAAGGAAACCATGAACTAAAGATTAAAAGTACAATAAATGAAATAAAAAACTTATTTAGGGGGCTCAATAGATTTAAGTTAGCAGAAGGAATAATAAGCAAACTTGAAGAATGAAAAAACTATACAATCTGAAAAACAAAGAAAAAAGTAACAGAAAATTTTACAGAGCAATATGATGTCATTAAGCATATTAACATATAAGAAATGAGAGAGAGACAGCAGAAACAAGTATGATCTTTGCCAACTACATATCCAATAAGCAACTAATAACCAAAATATATAGAGACCTTACAAAATTAAGACCAAGTATCAATAACTCAGTAAATGGCCAAAGGAATTACACAGGTACTTCTAAAAAGAAGTGCAAATGATGAATAAATATATAAAGAAATGTTCAATGTCTCTGGCCAGAAAGGAAATGAAAATAAACACAAGGAGATTCAGTGTCACACCAGTCAAAATGGTCATCAAGAATAGGAACACTACCCTGCATCTTGTATATACATTTTTCTATTTGGGAAGGGGAAGGGAAATAACAAAATGCTTAAATGAGGATACAGGTTGACACATTGTAACAATGAGATGTACAAGACACTATGTTGAAAACAAACTTTACAATTTTCCGGGAAGGGGAGGGAGGAGTTAGAGAGGTGGAGAGGGAAAGGATAGTAGGGGAAAAACAGAGGAGGGGGTAACAATGCTCCATAGGAAATGTATTCATTACCTTATTCATGTAACTGTAACCTCTCTCTACAGTATTTTACAATAAAAAAAATATATATGTATAAAAAAGAATAGGAACACCAATAAACTCTGACAAGAATATGGAGAATGAGAGAAGGAATCGTTATACACTACTGATGGTAAATCAGTACAAACAAAATCAAAGTCAATATGGAGGCTTCTCATAAAACTAAAAATAGAACTACCATAGGATGTAGTGATACTACTGTTGAGCATTTATTCAAAAGAATGTAGGTCAGATCTAATAAAGATACCTGCACACCCATGTTGGTTCACAATAGCAATTTTACAGAAACAGACCAGATGCCCTACAACAGACCAGTGGAAGAATGAAATTATATAATTTGCTGGGAAATGCATGGACTTGGAAAAAATAATATTGAATGAAATAAGTCAGATTCAGAAAGACAAAGGGTGTATGTTTTCTCTCATATGTGGATGTTAAGCCTAATAAGTATAATAACAGGAAAATACATAGAGGGCTATATGCTTACCTACCCAATTAAACTGACTAAAGAATGATATGTACAGGAGTGAAATTCCATGGTGTAACCTCTTTGTACAATTAACAGACTTGCTTAACCAAATGAATATAGGAAGCAGAAGGGAAGCAAAGAATAGTAGGCAAATAGGCTTAATATTCAATGTATATACACATGAAAATGGAACTGGGAGATGAGGGGATGGGTGTGAGGGATCTAACAACTGATGAATGGATAAAGAAAATATGGTACATATACACAATAAGAGTATTATCCAGCCACCAAAAGAAAAAACATATCATTTGCAGGAAAATGGATAGAATTTGAGATCATGTTAAGCTTCAGAAGGAGAAAAATTGCATGTCATATGTAGAGCCTAGATAGATGCATACATATATACAGAGAATATGATTGTAAATATGAGAATTTGGGGAAATGGAGGATGGGGAAGAGGGAAAGAGAATGATGGAAGATGAATACGATTGAAATCCATTACATTTTTGTATGAAGATACCACAAGGAAACTCACTAGAAGCTGTTGAATAGTAGAAGGGTAAAGGGAATGAGAAAAGACAGAAACAGAGAGTTAATCAGATGAAAATATACATGAGCTGGGGGCCGGTGGCTCACACATGTAATCCTAGCTACTCAAGAGGCTGAGATCTGAGGATCACAGTTCAAAGCCAGCCCAGGCAGAAAAGTCTCCATGACATTCTCCTCTCCAATAAACTACTCAAAAAAGCCAGAAGCATCTCTTTAGCTCAAGAGGTGAAGCGCTAGCCTTGAGCATAGAGACTCATGGACAGCACCCAGGCCCTGAGTTCAAGCCCCAGGATTGGCAAAAAAAAAACAAAAAACAGAAAACAGACACACACACGCACACACACACACACACACACGAGTCAGCTCTCAGTGGCTCATGTCTAATCCTAGCTACTATGGAGTCTGAGGTCTAAGGACCATAGTTCAAGGGCAGAAAAGTCCATGAGACACTTACCTCCAATGAACAACCAAAAGCCAGGAGTGGAGCTGTGGATCAAGTGGTAGAGCACTAGCTTTGAGCAAAAAAGCTCAGAAACAACATTCAGGCCCCGAGTTCAAGCCCCAGAATGGCTATGTTTTTGTGTGTGCATAAGTGTATATATACACAAATATATGTATGCATATGTGTATATAAATGTATATATAACATGTATATATAGACTAGTATAGTGAAACTCCTTCGTACAATTAATATGCATTAAAGAAAATTCATGATTTCAGGTAAAACAGGCTCTATGTGGGGTAGGTACCAATGGGATACAGGAGGAATAACAGAGAAGGGTAAATATGTAGGAGGGTTGAAGTTCTATATATACATATATGAACCTGGAACAATGAGAACTGTGGAAATAGTTTTAGGAATGGAAAAGGAGTCATAAGGGAGGCAGAAGTGAGGTTGTGGAGATACATTGTAAGCATGTGTGGAAACATAATCATCCTCAACCCTACAACTAATACATGATAGCAAAAATGTTCAAAAATGAGTGTGCGCATGTCTCTATAATTTAATCCCCATAATATTCTTCATTTTTTCTTTTATTTGCTGGTTCTGGGGCTTTAACTCATGGCCCGGGCATTGTCCCTGAGCTTTCTTGCTCAAGACTAGCACTCTACCACTTGAACCACAGCTCCAGCTATGGCTGTTTGTTTGTATTGAGTAGTTAATTGGTTATAAGAGTTTCACAGACTTTCCTGCATGGGCTGGATTCAAGCCTTGATCCTCAGATCGCTTGAGTAGCTAGGATCATAGGCATAAGTCACCAATGCCTGGCTGCTATATATTCCTTTACCAGGAAACTATTTGAGATATGTACAAAAGCATTATTTTTTAAGTCAAATGGGTCAAAATGTCAAAAACCTGAAATTAATAGTAAATGCCAGTAAGAAGAGAATGAGTAAAGCAGCTATGAAATAAGCACATGGTAGAATACAATATCAACTGAATGAGACAGGATTTTACCTGGCAGCATGCATCAATCAAAAGATGGTAACAATAAATGAAAATAGAAAGTGGCAGGTAATATTGCACTGGAACATCATTTACATACAACATCATTCACGTATGTTCAAACTCAGTTATATATATGTGCATTTGGACACTCCCCAGAACCACATAAAACTGCCAATGATTATAAGGCAAAAACATCTGAGTGGTGGCTGTTTCACTAAACTTAACATAAAGCATTTAGTAAACTTCTAAAAGGAAGAAAAGGAAAGAGAATATTAAATACTATATTGCAGATATTGGTTATCTATGAAAAAAGTTAACTGTGTGATCTTTTAAGCTATTAGTAATGTTCAATATTTTAAGCAGAATTCTCATGCAGTCATTATGCTATTTCTTCTAACTTAGATGTTATTTAAGGCCCATTACATGAACCAAGTTTCATTGTAAATTATTAGTAATAAAGTAACTATAAATAAATGAACTTGGAAAGGGGCTGGTATATGGCTCACTGAAAAGCACTTGTGTAGCATGTGCAATGTCCTTGATATGGAGAGTCTTGGGGGACTGCTTGGGGAACAGAGGTTTCAGGACAGAAAGATTTAAATAAGAGCAGGCTAGAATGAGACAGAAGGTCAGGGAGGAAAAATATCACAGAAAGAATAAGAAATGAAGCCAGGTGCTGGTGGCTCATGTCTGCAATCCTAGCTACTCAGGAGGCTGAAATATGAAGATCACAGTTGGAAGCCAGCCAGGGCAGAAGTCTCATTGAGACTCTTATCTCCAATTAACCATGCAAAAATCAGAAGTTGTGCTGCTGCTCAAGTGTTAAGAGTGGTAGCCTTGAGCACAAAGAGGATCAGGGACAGTGCCCAGGCCCTGAGTTCAAGATGCACAACCTACGAAAAAAAAAAAAAAAAAGAAAGCAAGCAAGCAAAGAAATAGCCTTTTCAGAAATTTAAAAGATGTAAGTAGTTGCTGTCTAAAAGATACCCAGGGATAACAGCACATAGATGAAACTGTACAGTACATCATCTAATGGAGGCATCCTTGCTTAGGACTAGAGTTATGCTGCCAAAAACCACTGGATATTTTTGTTGTTGTTGGTGGTGGTGGTGGTAGTAATGGTGGTCTTTGTTTTTGCTTTTTGATTGTTCTGTTCTAGGGGGGTAAGAGGGGTGAAGAAAGAAAGGGAGGAAGGGTATACAATTGCAATCATATACACTAGGTGGAAAATATTATGTAACTTGTGATCAGAGAGGGGGAAATTGGGGGAAAGCAAAAAAAGGGTGACATTGTCTAAAAGAAGAAATGTACTCATTATCTGGCTTATAAAATGTTATCCCCTCTGTACCACATCTTAATAATAACAATAAAATTATATTTTAAAAAAAGAGAAAATAAGCACTAGATAATTTCCAAATGTTATTCAAGTCATTGGTGACAAAATTTTTTCTCAAATGTCAAGCATTTCTAAGAATTTCTGAGAGAAATGGAGGATATAATGGTCCACAGTCGCATTCCATTAAAGTTTGACATTCTGGAAATTCCAAATGTGAGTATATATGCAACGCCCCACCACAATTAAGAACTAGTCTTTTTCCTCACCATGCTCACAGTGAAGCAGGACAGATAAATCCAGGAAAAATTACATCACAGCAGAAAGTCCACAAGAATAGAAACCATGCAGAGTACAGAACTGGTAGAGAAATGTGGAACTGTTTTGGTTCAAATGAGGTTTGGCTTCAGAGGATACAATGTTCCAGGAGAGCAGACTAAGTGTAAAGAATTAAAAACTAAAGGCAATTTAAGAAAAAAGCAGGTGCTGTGGATGTGCCTCAATGACAGAGCACTTAACTACCAAATAAGAAGCTTGAGTTTGACACACAGGACTATTTGAAAAATGAAAAAGTAAGCCAGGCACTAGTGGCTCATTCTTGTAATCCCACTTATTTCAGAGACTGATAACTGTGAAGGTCTCAGTTCAAAGTCAGCCTAGGTACACAAATCTGAGAGACTCTAATCACCCACTAACCATAAAAAAGCAGGAAGTAGAGATGTGGCTGAAATGGTAAACCACCTGCTTTGAGCAGAAAAGGCCAAAGGAGAACATCCAGGCCCTTAATTCAAGCCCTAATATGGGCGCGCGCGCACACACACACACACACACACACACACACACACACACACACACACACTTAAAAAAAAAAGTAGAAGCAGATGCAGGGAAGCTCTTATCTGACCATCTGCCTAAACACAATATGAAGATTTATCAATCAAAGTTATCCCACAGCCAGGTGCCAGTGGCTCACATCTGTAATCCTAGCTACTCAAGAGGTTGAGATCTGAGGATCACTGTTCATTCAAAGCCAGCCAGCTGAAAAGTCCCTGTGAGATGCATCTCCAATTAACCAACAGAAAACCAGAAGTGGCGCAGTGGCTCAAAGTACTAGAGCACTAGCCTTGAGCAAAAGAGCTCAAGGACAGTACTCAGACCTAGAGTTAAAGGCCTACAACTGACAAAAAAAAGGTATCCCAACCCTTCGACTACCAGCAAAAACAAAGATTAGAAAGCTAACTCTGGACACCTGTCAGCCTGCATGGTGCTAGTGGAATCTACATTAACAAGCTTTACTAACTGCCCTTTATCTGCCAATTATTTACCTTCTCAAAAGCTGCCACCCCTAGACACTTATTCTTTTGTCTCTGCCTTGTCACAAAATGGTGGAAGATGCTAGAACACCTGGAACTAAAAGCTACCTCTTCGACAAGAGCTCATTCTCTTGCTATCTCTCCTGTGTATATGAAATCCACATGGTAAACTTCTGTTTCATTTTCTCATTAATCTTTATAGAGGTCAATTCCAACTCAGACTTTGGAGGGCTCAATAAAAATTCTGTTTTTGTTCTCTTACAATACACACAGAGAAATTTGTTAATAAACAGGAATTCATGTGGTAGACAGATATGCAGGCTCGATCAAACGAGTCTGACTTGAGATGACACATCGTGGTTTGTATGTTTGTGCCAATGTATGGATTTGAACTCAGGGTCTGATCATCTCACTCAGCTTTTTCACTCAAAGCTGGTAGTCTACCTATACTTCAACTTCTGACTTTTTGCTGGCTAATTGGAGGTAAGAGTCTCACATACTTTCCTACCTGGGATGGCTTCAAACCAAATTCTCAGATCTCAGCCTCCTGTGTAGCTAGGATTACAGGCCTGAGTAGCTATGATTACAGGTGTGAGCGATTGGTGCCAGAGGACACATTGTTTTGTGTGGGTTTTTTTGCTTTGTTTTGTTTTGTTTTTTAATTTATTCTGAAATGGCAATGTTTCCACTCTCCACTTGAAGAAAAGCATAGCCCGAACTAAAAGTGAGTAAATCCAGAAGATAAATGAAGTGGAAGCAAGGATGAGTCTTACCTTAACTAAATAAAACAGCTTATAAGAAAGTTTGATGTGATCATTCAGACAGAAAGAGCTGAAGGAAAGGCATTGCAATGCAAAGGACAAATAAAAAATACTTTCTGAGAAAAGAAGTCATTTCTTCTTAGGTTATTCTGATCAATACAAATTAAATGAACAATCCTTTCTGATTAGGATTTTATCATCATTGAGCATTCTGGCTTCCCATGTGAAAACACTACAGATTTTTTGCTTATGTTCTGCATGAATGACATGTTAGTTCTGATAACTTAGTGATACGAGAGCTATTTGTAGCAATTTATAAAACTCTATATTTAGTGAAAGAGTGTGTGTTAGGAAATTTGTACTGTATTATCAAATAGAGACTTGCATGGGATAACTCCTGTTTTAGGGGAAAAATATATTCTTGGGAGAAAGACACATCCAAAAATAATTTCAATGCAGTATGATAGGAAATCATTGTAACAACAACAATAAGAGTGTTCAAGGGGCCTGGGGCTCAACAATGGTACAATGCTTGCCTAGCAACTCAAGGCCCAAATCCCATCCTGTACAGCACAAAAATAAATGGACTCAATATTTGTATTTATGACAGATGAGCCAAATCTTTACTGTTTTACTTGAATTCTGGTGTATAGAAATAGTTTTTGTCAAATTGATCTGTTATTTGTCAGTTCATGGTTACAATAGTCATTTATTTGTTCTCTTTATGGCACTCCTTAGTATTTTTGGTGCCAATCCTAAGGCTTGAACTGAGAGTATGGGATCTGTTCCCAAGCATTTCTGCTCAAGGCTAAAGCTATACCACTTCACCTACAGCTCCATTTTGGCTTTTTTGGTACTTAGCCATATGAGTGTCACGGACTTTAGTGACAGGTTTGGCTTTAAACCGCAATCCTCCTGAGTAGCTAGGATTACAGGCATGAGCCACCGGCATCCAGCTCCATAGGATTTTCTAGCTATATCTTTTATGGAATGTAAAATTGTGAATGGCAGTACAAGCATCAATCCATCAACCCTGGTAGAATATGGGAGTCACAAGGCAGGACTGAGTCATTGGGATATTTATTTACTCAAAAGATGCTGTTGGTTTCTAAGTTTTATTTTGCTTCTACTTGAAAACATATGTGGAACTTTGCTAAAGGTAACTGGAAATAAATTACTTGTATCATTACTGAAATATCTAGGAAATACAATATGCAACTATAGCTGGATTACACTATGCCCAGTACCACTGTCATACATTTTGTGACTTTGGGGATAATTAAAGCATTTCATCATTCTGCAAATATTTCCTATTATTCCTAGAGATCCAGGCAATAAGTAAAGAACCAGAGACAGAGGAATGCTAGAGCAAACCTTACCTACCTAGGAATTCTGAAAATGCGCTTTTCCAGATAACAGTTGTTTGATCTAGGGAAGAGTGATCATGTATTTATCACCTTCACTAGTTACTCATGTCTGGAATGGTCCAGTGTACGCCAATGGTAAATCATTTCATGTAAGGGAATTAACAGTTATGCTTTAAGTATGCCAAAATAGGCAATTAGGAGAAACATGAAGAACAAGAGACAAGAACAAGTAAAAGTGATAGAGGGTAGGCAGTAGGCACAAACATCAGTTAGTGTCTATCACATAGTAGGTATGCAGTTAACATTGTGCAAATCAGGGAGTGAGATGGAAAAATTCTCAAAGAAGTCTAAGGAAAAGGAGAATAGTTTGTCAGTCAAGGCAAAACAATGAGCCCCAGAAGAAAATGAGAATCAATGGCACTCAGAGAAAATAAGGTATACAGTACCTAACAGGAAAAGGAAGAGGTTTACATTATCACAGTGAATATAGTCTCTTATATGCTATCAGTACTATGAAAGGCAGTGTTTCAATAAAAAGATTGAATTCTTTCTCAAGAGGAACTTTGTTTTCTCTTTTTCAACATCCTATAGTGTTGTGTTTTGTTTTGTCTTGGGGGAGTGGTACTGGGGCTTGAACTCAGAAACCTGCACTCTTGCTTTTCTCAAGGCTGGTACTATACTACTTGAACCACACCTCCACTTCTGACTTTTTGCTGGCTAATTGTAGATAGGAGTTTCATGGGCTTTCCTGCCTGGGCTGCCTTTGAACTCTGATCTTCAGATCTCATCACTTACATAGCTAGGATTACAGGCAGGAGCCAGCACAGCTCAGCCTGCCTATACGTTTATATCCTGAGGCAAACAGTGGACATCACAGGATCCTAGACCTGGGATAGTTCTGGTTTATTCTAAAATTTATGACAGTACTAATGAACTATAACTTTTGCTAGACTCTAACCTCCATGTGGGCAGAGATTTTGACTGCTTTGCTCACTACTATGTGCAAAGTGACCTGACACCTAGGAAGTATTCAATAACATACAAGAGTTAACCAGGTATAGTACATCTACCTGAACTACCTTAAAACATGGGTCCTGCCAGGGCACTGCTAGCTCACGCCTATAATCCTAGCTACTTAGGAGGCTGGGATCTGAGGATTGCACTTCGACGCCAGAAGCTAGCATATACAGGAAAGTCTATGAGACTCTTATCTCCACTTAACCACAAAAAAGCTGGAAGCAGAGCTGTGGCTCCACTAGCCTTGAGAGAAAAAGCTACAGAAGAGAGCAAGGCCCACAAAAAACAAACATAGGTTCTTAAGACTACCTTAAGACTACCAATAGAGACCAGGAGACTACACTAGTTACTCCATACTCTAAATCCACTTCAGATAATATATTTGCAAAGAAAATGATTTGAGGCTAGAACATTTTTCATGTTATAATTTAAAAATATAAATTACGCTAAGGGAAATCATAGGAATGGAGTCAATGGGTTAAATGGAGAGCAAGATTCTCTCGGGGACAGTATAAATGCTACTCTTACTGTTAAAGCTCTGAGACAACTTGAAAAAGTACTTGCATCTACTATAACAAATTACCACAAACATTCTGGTTTATAAACAACAGAAGGTATTGTTCATAGGTCTGGAAGCTGGAAATCTGAGATTAGGATACCAGGGTAGTTAGACTCAGGTAAGGAATCTTAGGATTCAGATTATAGAGTCCACATGGTACAAAAAACAAGGTACTTCTTTAGCTTCCTTCCTTCCTTCCTTCCTACCTTCCTTCCTTCCTTCCTTCCCTCCTTCTTTCCGTATTTTGGTAATTATGGGGACTGAACTCAGGGCGTGGATCCCAAAAAGGTGAAAGCAAAAACAACCTCAAGATTCATGTAATGGGACCAAAGGGAGTGTATCCCTAAATTCTGAATGGAATGTGTGTGGTGGGTAGAATTTTGGTTCCTGAAAGATGTCCAAATTGTAATCTCCAGAACTAGCATGTTAGGTCATATGCAAAAGGGTAACTAAAGATACAAATGGAATTGAGGTTACTAATCAGCTGACATTGAAATAGGAAGGTTACTCTGATTATCCTAGAAGGGGCAATGTCATCATGCAGGTTCTTGTGAAAGAAGGATGAGCAGCATGAACATTCACCTTCCTTTTGACCAGCATATAATGTGAGGCCTAAGGAAAGCAGAGAGGAAATACGATGCACATGTAATTGAAAGTGAACCTTGTTTGATAAATCATGATAGGTCTGTGTATACCAGGGGACAGAAAGTCCCTAGTGGTGAGAATAAATAATAAAAAAGGTTGGGAGGCATGGACAAGAAAGACAACATTGAGGATCCCAGTGAAAGCCCTGGAAGGAAAGAATTGGAAATAAAGTTTAGAAGGAAGGGGCCATAATTAGCTGTAAGTCCCACAAAAGTCAGAAGTGTTTAGTGGTCTACTCCTATAGTAATGCCTGATTCTAACCCTAGGTTGGTATCAGATATTTGCTAAAAGAAGAAATCAGTGACAGCAACCACCAGATCTAGAATTTCTTAGACTTGAGAAAGGGATCCAGGGTTACTACTTTATTATATAAATAAGTATATAGCAGTGTTGTATGTCTGGCTGAGAATGACAGGGTCTTGCTATAGCCCAAGCAATTCTCAAACTTGTGATTCTCCTGCTTCTAGCTTCTAAGCTGGAATTACAGTCATATACTATCACATCCAGCTCTGTCTTTTATTTTATCTATAAATATTTATATCTGGACCTTCCTAGACTCTATTTCCAATATTCCCATGAATGCTATTTGGAAGATGATGCTGAAGAAATGAGATATGACAATTGTGCTACTTTCTTCAGTTATTTGAATCCAATCATGCAATTTTAGGGAATCATTTCTGTCTTGTTTAAGCTCTTCTATAGAATCCTTGGAATGGCATTTCCTTTCAGCTTAGAATATATCAGGTAGAAGAATGTACTGATACTGAAAACAGAATTCTAAACAGTGGATCTCAGTTCAATGATTTTTCAGATTCAATAACCTGGGCCACACTGTCAGCTATTTTATATATGAAAAAGTATGCTTAATGGCCCAGGAATGAAGCAACTGGAAGATTTAAAATCCAATAATATAAGATTATTTCATTGTTGCTTTGTATGTCCCTCCCCCACAGTATAACCCCTGCTTTCACTGTATTTGATGTCGGTATAATTTGTGGAGGGGAAGGGGAAAAACAAGTCGTTCAAATAGGGATACAGGTGGACCCATTGCAACAATGAGATGTACAAGTCATTCTGTTGAAAAATGAACTTTACAACTTTGGTGTGGGGGGAGGGGAGGGGGGGGGTAGCGGGGAGGATTGGGTGGGGGGACGGGGGGAGGATGGGAAGGGATGGGAAGGGGAAACAAAGGAGGAGGCTACAATGCTTGATAAGAAATGTACTCATTATCTTGACCATGTAATTGTAACCCTCTGTGCAGTATTTTCACAATAAAAAAAATCCAACAATATAATGTCATTAGGTAAAATAGATACTGGGGAATAAATGGGATGATCGGTAATGCAAAACTACCACAGGGTAGACAAAGAGGGGAAAGGTGGGAGAATATAATCATTATGTTCAATGTACATGTGAAAATGGAACCAGGTAACTTGAGGGGAGGGGTGAGGTTGGGTGGGGCAGTAGAAGGATGGAAGGCATGATACTGATGGAGATGCATTGTACTTATAAATGGACAGTTTAAACTGAAACCCTTTTGTACCACTACTTAAAGATTTTTTTAAAAAACTGTTAAGGATGTATTTTACAAAAACCACCAAGGCCTAGGAAGGTGGCTCAGTGGTAGAGCGCTTTCCTTGCATGCATGAGGCCCTGGGTTCGATTCCTCAGCACCACATAAGCAGAAAAAAAAAGCCGGAAGTGGCACTGTGGCTGAAGTGGTAGAGTGCTCACCTTGAGCTGAAGAGCTGAGGGACAGCGCCCAGGCCCAGAGTTCAGGCCCCATGACGGGACCCCAAAAAAAATAAAAAAATAAAAAAATAAAACCCACCAAATATGCATTACTAAGTCCCACAGCATCTGTAAAAGCTAGCCGAGGTTCCAAATACATAGGCCATGAATCAGAAAAAGAGCAAAGTGAGAGCTTTATGCAAACTACTGCTTTGCAGATACTTTGCCACCACCTACAAAAGAAGAGCAGGCTCGCAGGGAGAAAAACACCACCCATTTTACATTGGCCATGACAAATAGGAGAAGCTAGGGAACATCACTGAGGAGCCAGCTTATGCAGGGATTCCAGTATTGATTCCTTGACCTTGTAAGGTTTGCTGTCTCCACCATATCCATTTCTTACAGTGCACTTTAGTGAGCACATGTGTCACGCCCAAAATCAGGTTGAAAAGCACAGGTGATGTGGGCAACTGAATCCCTTACCTCAGGAGATGACATGTAGCATTGAAGTTCTGAGAAGCTAAGAGCCATAGGTCCTAGTAAAACCCCATAGACTGCCTTATCTCCCAGCCAGGGGTAGGGGGAGCAACTGGTACCAGACTTGCCCTTCCATTACAACAATTAGCAAACTGGACAACAGATAAGAAATAACTATTTGGGCTGGGAAGGAGGCTCAGTGGTAGAGCGCTTGCCTTGCATGCATGAGGCCCTGGGTTTGATTCCTCAGCACCACATAAGCAAAAAGAAAAAAGCCAGAAGTGGCTTGTGGCTCAAGTGGTAGAGCGCTAGCCTTGAGCTGAAGAGCTGAGGGACAGCACCCAGGCCCAGAGTTCAGGCCCACCACTGGACACCCCCCCCCAAAAAAAGAAATAACTATTTGAGGTACCTGAACATGGACAGCAACTGGACTTTGGCTCTGATGATGAGGAAACCAATAAGATCAGCCTTATCATTGCCACAACTGACTACCTAAAGGTGCTTTCTTGATGGGAATAGAGGCAGTAAGAAGCTAACCTAAACAGGGGAATCTTGTTCAAGCAAAGAAACAAAAGTCAAAGGTCCAGGAGACTGAATCAGCTAGAATTTCTAAGGAGAGCACCACAAAAGAAGGAACTATAGGAAGTGGCACTTAAGTGGTAGAGCACTTGCCTTGAGCTGTAGAGCTGAGGGACAGTGCTCAGGCTCAGAGTTCAAGCCCCATGACCGACCAAAAATTAATTAATTAATTAAAAATAAAAAGAGAAGGAACTATATAGAGAAAGACCCTCACACAAAAAAATCCCAAGGATTCCCATGAGTTCTTGTTGAATGTAATGCCAGGAGTGAATAGCAAGCAAAGGGAGGAACTCCACAGGATAAGGGGGAAAAATAACACCAGGGACTTAGAACTGAACAAGTCCCAGAATTTACACAGAACTGAGAGATGGTCGTGCTTTGATCAGTAAGAATGGCAAGCTAAGAGTCAGGCCTCGCTAGCTGCTCTGAAGAAGTCAGCAAAGGCAACTTTATGCCTGGCCTAAGAAACGTTCTAAAAAAGTTTGAATGGATCATGCTGATCCACAGAGAGCTAAACACAAAATTCAAAAAACTAAGGGATAGAGCCTAAGCCCAGAGTTCAAGCCACAGTACCAGAAGATACACACACAACAGAATCCAGTAAAAATAATGGACAAAGGAAAGCATGAGATTCTTCAAAGAATAGAGGCAATGTTGCATCACAATGTTAACTAAGAGGACAGTTTTCCAAAATGAGAGAGTAGTCTGCTTAAGTAAGATTGGACTAAAGAGTATTCATTGTTACTCATCAACAGATACTTGTTATGTGTAACCATGGAAGCTGGGGAACAGAGGTAGGGGTGGAAGCCAGGTCACAAAGTGAGGGATGGGTGAATAGGATGAGAGCAAGGAGAAATAATAATCATTTCTTCAAGGCAAGACTGCCTCTCACACAATAGGGGGAAAATATGTGTACACTTATTACATTCAAATAGATTCTAATATTCGACAGAGCAGTAGTGGTGATGCCTATCCATTTCAACTACTTCAAAGGCAAAAGCAGGAAGATGGCAGGAATCCATATTGTTGAGACCAGCTAGGGCGACAACATAACATCTCAACTCAAAATAAAAACGTTCTACAAGCTGAGCAGTAGGTAGCTCACATCTGTAATTTTAGCTAATCAGGAGGCTGATGTCTGAGGACTGAGATTCGAAGTCATCCCAGGAAGGAAAGTTCCCAAGACTCTTATCTCAAATTAACGGCCAAAAAGCCAGAAATGGAGCTGTGGCTCAAGTAGTAGAGTGATAGCCTTGAGCACCAAAGGGACAGTGTGCCCAGGTCCTGAGTTCAAGCCCCAAGATCAGCACACAAAAAAATTTTACAACCTTCCTTGGCACTGTTTCTTTTTTCTTCCAATCCGGTTTGGTTGCTAACACACAAACTATTTCCCATAAGAAGTGAAAAGAGTGAATTAGTTACCAAAAAATGCATTCAGCAGCTTCTGAACCTGAATATTGCTGCCCACTGTGCGGTATAGCCCTTCCGTCTTGATCCCTAGGAAAAGAAAACCAGGTCAGGTGAGTGGTGTTCATGTAAACAGCAGCCCCATCTCCTCCAGGTTAGAAAACGAAGTGTTAATCATAACTTCAGATGGGCAGGGGCCTCTACTCTCTTCAAGTTCTTCAGCTCTCCTATGACACCATCACAATCCTGAAAGATGTCTGCACAACAACCCATGCTTTCATTTGCACCATAGTGAAACACGTGCTTTTAAGTGCTTGGCCAGAGCCATGTCAGAAAGATGTTCATAGGTAAATGAAAAAGGAAGAAATCTTAACCTTCAAGTTGTTCCATAAAAGGAAAAAGGACCTGGGCACCGGTGGCTCACGCCTGTAATCCTAGCTACTCAGGAGGCTGAGATCTGAGAATCACAGTTCAAAGCCAGTCCAGGCAGGAAAGTCCATGAGACTCTTATCTCCAATAAACTACTCAAAAGAAAAAAGCCAAAAGTGGAGCTGTGACTCAAAAGTGGTAAAGTGCTAGCCTTGAGCAAAAGAACCTCAGGGACAGTGTCCAAGCCCTGAGTTCAAGCTCTAGGACTGGCATAAAAAATAAATTAAATAAATAAACAAACCAGGGAAGAGGGATAAAATAAGGCAGATGTGAAGCTAAAGTAAGACTGAAGCACCATGTCAAAATAAAAAGAGCCTTGGCTCATATACGCGAACCACCAGCATTGGGAATATAGTCAGTGGAAATATCCCAAGAGTCATAACCCTGGAAACACACTGATCCCAGTGTGCCCAATGTCAATAGGTATTGCTACAGAAACTGAACTCATGACTCTTTGGGATGGAACCATCATTAAACTTCTTGAAGAACACCAAGCACTATGGCAGAATATGTTTACAATATTACCTCTCTTTTAAAACTCTGAAACCATAAATTATCCAGATATGCTTGGATATAACTAGAATTTTCTAGAACATTCTAGAAAATTGTGTCAGGGTTTTATAAACAGTTGTCATTTTTACAATAGCTCTTCAGCACACATGATATCATTGCTACTTCAGAGAAAGTGACTGGGGATGACAATAGAGTGGAAATAATGTCAAGGCTATGGCTCTAACCTTACCTTTGGTCTCGATGACATTGATGCACTTCCTAACAAACTTGAACCCCACTTCATTCAGCTCCACTGTGTCAAGGAAAGGAAAGCAGAGTTAGATCTTATTGCAGCAGCATCCCTAACAAACATACAATAGCCACCCTGAAAATACAGTGAGAGATCAAAGGGTCTGGGTGTTCACTGACAGTCTCCCTTAGCTTAAAAGGTCTTTCAACTCACAGCAGGTTTAGAATTTAACTCCTACAAAACTAAATGTTTTATTTATTTCTTTCTGTTACCTCTGCACAAGCAATCTCAAATGGAAATGTTAGCTTGAAAGGGCACATCATTCCTATCATATCTACAAAGAAAAGGTGATAACATATATGCTCTATATCATCACTACCATCTCCGCTATAAGTTACAATCAAGTGATCTCAGTTTAATCAACAGATAGAATATTGAATTTCATTCCCACAGTGGCATCCATAAACAGATTTGAATGAATTGTACATAGCATTGATGCCAGCAGCTAGTAGGACTGGGCAGAAACTTGAATGACTCACTTTCTTCCTGTTTCGTTATGGGGCTGTGATAGATCTATAAGAGAAAAGAAACAGAAACAAACATGGCTATTGTGAATCACTGCAGGTTAAGTACAACAAATAGTATTAAGTCATTTTCCCCAGATAGGCAACCAAAATTATTATACAGACTCCAGGGCTGGAATAAGAGGGGAAATGGGCAAAACAGAATCACCTTGGACCAGAACCCTGCAAAACAAAAATCCACAGTCCCTGAGAATTACATTTGATTACAGCAATTCACTGTACCTAAGGCTATGACCAATTCATCTTACACATTTACCAGGCCCTGAGTTCAAGCTCCACAAGCAACAACAACGACAACAAAAAGGAAGGCCAGGCACCCATGGCTCACACCTCTAATCCTAGCTACTCAGGAGGCTGAAATCTGAGGATCAAAGTTCAAAGTCAGCCTGGGCAGGAAAGTCCACGAGACTCTTATTAACCATCAGAAACCCGGAAGTGGCGCGGCAGCTCAAGTGGTAGAGCACTAGCTTTGAGCTGAATTGCTGAGGATAGTTCACAGGCTGGGAGTTCAAGCCCCACAACTGACAAAAAAAAAACGGGCAGGGATCAGGGTCTGAATAGATGACACTTCAATCCATTCGTGCATGTACTGTGTAATGTCAATGGGTTGGTGTGTTGAGTGAAATGGCAACAATGGAAGTGTTCAGCTGCAGGAAATGAATATTCCATATGCCTTCTGTTACCTAAGGCTTGAACAGGTTCTCATATGTGCATTGGATATTTCATTGGGATATATTTCTGTACTTGCTAGCTTCCCTTTTTATTCCTTACAATATTAGGGATTGAACTCAGGGCCTACACTCACTACACAGTTGCTCTATCACTTGAGCCATGCCTCCAGTCCATTTGGGCATTTGTTATTTTCAGTGGGGAGATCTCATTTTATGTCTGGGCCAACCTGCAATGCTCCTATTTGTGCTTTCCCACATCAGTGTGGATTACAGGTCCCACCACTACATCCAGAACTGTGCTTCCTCTATAGATGGGAGAAAAGGCAAAACCTTTCCACACCATTGGTTAATATGGAGTCTCCTAAAGTTTTCTGCTTGGGCTAGCCTCAAAACAAAATCCTGCAATCTATGCCTTCTGAGCCCTAGGATTACAAGTTTGAGCTACCACACCCAGCTCTCCTTTGCAGCTGCTTATATAAACAAGAGCTTTATGGGGAGACAAGCAGAATCAGTTAGCATCATTCTCCACAAGGAGACATTGATATCCTTCAATCTTTAAAAACGTTACAGGAGGGCAAATGCTGGAAACAGAATGGAGAGCAAAATGCCTTTCTGAGCTTCCTCATACCTCCTTACAAATCTCACAGACATAGTAAAGAGTCAAACATCAAGAATCTGGAAAGTGACCAGAGGAAAGACAGGTCTTGGTCCACTGGATGGCAGTCTTTGCTACCAGTTCTCTCTCTTGCTACCTGCCTGGTTGCTGCAAATATAATGTGAGAGCTGCTCACTCTTCTGTTCTCCAGGGCACTGAGGAGCGAAAGAAAGAAAACCCTAGAATGCACTGCCTACTGTTGACTTGAATAAAGCAAGGATCTAACATTGTGTTCGAATCCTGCTGAACTTCAGTGATTTAGCCCATCCTCCAGGTCAGGAAGGAGCACCCAAAACAAATACAACACAGTGGCAGGTACAGAATGGTTTTCTTGTGATTTTTCTAAGCAACTATGTGAGGCAGGTGGAGTTGACTAGAAAGAAGAAATGAAAAAGCAGAGATATGACATGACTTGCTGCAATCACAACTATTTAATGGCAGATTCAGGATCCGTATATAGTTTTGTTTGTTTCCAAGAAGAGAAAGCTAGATTTTGTCATATGCCACTAAGAGATCTCAACTCGACAAGACACTGAAAATACAATGCTTTTCACTAATGTCTAACAGTTCTTTTTGGTCTCTGTGGGAAAATCACTTTTTTGTGTGTGCCAGTACAAGGGTTAGAACTTAGGACTTCATGCTCTCGTTGGGCTTTTTGGCTCATGGCTGGGGCTCTACCACTTGAGCCACAGCTCCGTTTAAGGCTTTTTTCACTAGTTAATTGGAAATAAAAACCTCTCAGCTGTGTCTGTCTGGACTGTCTTCAAACCATGATCCTCATATTTCAGCCTCCTGAATAGCTAGGAGTACAGGCATGAGCCACCAATGGGCAGCTAATCACTAAATCTTTTGAGGGATCATTGGTCCAGCTGGGCAACAGTGTTCTACATGAAGTATCCTCAGATACTGTATGCAACTCTATCACTACCCCCAGATAAACCCTGACAGAGACTAAAGCAGCAGGGAGCATAAGAACGGGAAGAAAAATCATTTCCAATGAAAACTTCATAAATGCTTATTCACAGCCATAACAATTATTTTCTAGCTTTCTATCTGAGCACCTTCATTTTATAATCTGAAAGGGGAAAAAAGGCAGGGGGGAGGCCTTCATTTTGTTTGCTGTCATATGGACATTAATAGCTACATCATTTAACACTGGAACTGGAAACTTTGACTTCTCTGAAGGTGATCCCAGACAAGTTCCTCACCCTCTCAAGAACTCAGCTGGCTCATTTGCTAAATAATGAAGTGAAAGGATTCCACCAGAATATTTGAATCTGAAGCATCTACAATCAGTCACTGTCGTTGAGCCACAGATACCACTAGAGGGCGCATTACACAGGTTTATGCTGCTTGGGTCTCCCTGGTGTGGGAGGTAACTTACAGGTTCTTTCCCATCCATGGCTTCCATCCATAGTCTTCTGTTAGCTTCAGAAAGGGCCTGCAGAGTGATGGTTCCTGGCCTGAGAACAAAAAAAAAAAAATGTTAAAAGCAGAAAACGCATGTGAGAAAGTAGATTCTTGTGATCTAGGATTACTCTCTTCCTTGGGAGGTATCCCAATGAATGGACTTGGGGAACAGACTCAGAAAATTTTAAGCGTTTAAAATTGCCTTTAAGAAGCAAGGAGATAGTGGCCCATGCCTGTCATCCCAGCTACTCAGAGGGCTGAGATCTATGGATGGGGATTCAAAGCCAACCCAGGCAGGAAAAGTCCATAAGACTCTTATCTTCAATTAACAAACAAAAATCCAGAAGCAGAACAAGCTATGGCCACCAGCACTGAGTGGAAAAAATGAAGGGACAATGCTCAGGCCCTAAGTTCAAGCCCCAGTACGGGCATGCATGTGCGCGCATGCATGCACGCGCGCGCGCGCGCACACACACACACAAATCTCCTTTAACTAGAACAATGATGGGCCACTGAGAGAAGAGTAACTCTGGGAAATCTGGGGGAAGTAGTATCATGGTGGTCCCATGCCAGGTCCAGCAAAGAAACAGGAAGGCAGATGTCAAGATACCTCACCCCACAGGGCACATGTAAAATGGTTTCACTGTGTGGGAACTGTCCTCTCTTTGGAAGATATGCACATAGTCTGGACTCTCAGGGTGAGTGTGTACATTGTAGCCACATTTATCTGTCAGGGAAATGGCCCTTTCTACCACCTAGGAGAGCCAAGAAGCTAGAAAAAAAAATCTCAGCCATATGAAGCCTGCCTCAGCAACAGGGAGAATGTTCTAGCTGATGGACAACATAATGATGATGACTATTATTCAATAATGATACTGAATTGTAACTAGGTTCCAGGTCTTGTCCTAAGTAGAGTTACATGTATTAACACATTTAATGTATCTCACAAGCCTTGAAACAGTTGTAACAGTAATCATTTCTATCATATTGAAGTGGAAGCCGAAGCACGGAGAGGTTATCCAAAGGTCACACAGCAGTAGAGGAAGTTAATTTCGGAAAGTTTGGCCCTCCACCCATATTTTTCTTCTTTCCTTCCTTCTTTTCTTTCTTAGCAGTACCAAGGTTTGAACTTAGGGCTTTATGCTTGTTAGGCTGGTGCTCTATCACTTGAACCACACCACTAGCCTTGCTTTTCACTTATTACTTTAGAGATACAGACTTACTTTCCACCTGAACATGCCTGAGCTTTGATCTACCTAGTCTTCCATCATAGCTAAGAGGACAGGCCCACACCACCTAATCCACTTCCCTCTGTGCAAATGGAATCTCACAAACTTTTGGGGGGGGGGGGGGGGTGTCCAGTCGTGGGGGCCTGAACTCTGGGCCTGGGCGCTGTCCCTCAGCTCTTCAGATCAAGGCTAGCATGCTACCACTTGAGCCATAGCACCACTTCCGGCTTTTTTTCTCCTTATGTGGTGCTGAGGAATTGAACCCAGGGCCTCATTCATGCAAGGCAAGTGCTCTACCACTGAGCCACCCTCCCAGCCCCTTTCACAAACTTTTCTACATAAGCTTTCTTCAAACCATGATCTTTCTGTGCTCAGCCTCCCAAATAGGTCGGATTATAAGAATTGCTCCAATGGTGCTCAGCTAGCAGCAACATTTTTAACTACTACACTATTAGGCCTCATCTGCTTGGCATATGGCTGCTGCGTACTTGTAGGCCATCTGCTATGGTCTGAATTCTCACCCCAAATTCATGTACTGAAAGTTAAGCTTTAATAAGAAGGACTTCAGAAGTTGGGGACTTCAGGAAGTGACTAAGTCATGAGAGTTGGAACCCAAGTGGATAGGATTAGAAACCATATAAAAAGACTTGAAAGAATGGGTTTGGTCTCTCTGGAAGAAGCAGAAGGAAGGCACTATCTCTTGGAAGCAAAGGCCCTCAGTTCAAACATGGATTGCACACATGTGTGTGCACATGTGCATGCACACACACACACACACACACACACACACAAACACACACACACAATCTCCTTAAATAAAGCTGTTTGAGTTCAGAAAAGAAAAAAGGTGGCAATGGAGAGAAACAGTGCCTCCAAATCCAAAATCTGCAACTCTATATAAGCTGTGAGTTAATACACTTATCCAGCTACAGAAGTATCTGGAACACTTTTTTATGTGTATGTGATGGCAAACTAAATCCTGAGAGATTCTTTCTACCCACAGCAGATAATAGAAATCTAAAGTATTCACAGAGAAAAGCAGCCTTAGACCAAGTCCAGCAGGGATCCCTGTGAACGGCAGACTGGAGAATCCAGAAAACACTGCCTTAGACATACTTGCTTGTTTTCATCAAGGAATGTAAGAGGAAAATAAAAGACCCATCCAGGCTCTGTTTGTGGCACCTAGGACATGGTCATTCCACAGCAGCTCACAGCCCAACTTACCTCTCATTGGTTTCTATATCAAAGCAGAACCTCTTGTCAATGGATTCTGTCTTCCTTCTTACACAGTACTTCAAGGTTAAATCCAAGGGCCCCTGATAGGAGACAAGAATTAGCAGCTTGAAAAATGAAATGGAGGATGGCTGGGTGCCAGTGGCTCACAACTAGAATCCTAGATACTCAGGAGACTGAGATCTGAGAAGCAAGGTTTAAAGCCACCTCAGGCAGGAAAGTCAGATAAACTCTTATCTCCAATTAACCACCATAAATCCAGAAGTAGAGTGCAGCTTAAGTGGTACAGTACTAGCTGTGAATGAAAAAGGGACATCACCCAAGCCCTGAGTTCAAGTCCCAGTACAAGCACAAAAAATACTCATGTCATACACATGGTACCTTTTTATGATACCATGACCTGGAATAGATTGTTCTCCTCACCCTAAGTGACTTTGTGTTCTTAGCTTTAGTATAACTCTTACTTGTTCTAAAAACCACCCTTTATATTTCATTTCCTCCACAATCTTCGCCCCCCCACCCCAAGCCACATCCAGTACACATTCTGCAATTTGCACTTCATATTATTATTATTTGGGGGAGCGGGTCCAGTCATGGGGCCTGAACTCTGGGCCTGGGCACTGTCCCTCAGCTCTTCAGCTCAAGTCTAGCGCTCTACCACTTGAGCCACAGCGCCACTTACGGCTTTTTTCTTTTGCTTATGTGGTGCTGAGGAATCGAACCCAGGGCCTCATGCATGCAAGGCAAGCGCTCTACCACTGAGCCACCTTCCCAGCCCCTGAACTTCATATTATAATTTCTTGTTTTCACATCTGATTCTTCAAGTCCTGCAAGCAGGACTTGAAGTCTATACCTGTGATCTCTTTCATTCATTGGCTAGAATTCTACCAACTGAGCCACACCTCCAACCCCTCTTGTTCATTTTTATAGCTCTAGTACCCTAGCAAACAGTTAGTTCTCAATAAATGTTTCTCAACTAAATCATTGTCCTTGCCCCTTTTCTGATAAGTAGACAAAGTCACATTAAGTAATTTTTGTGCCGGTCCTGGGGCTTAAACTCACGGCCTGGACACTATCCCTGAGCTTTTGCATTTAAGGCTAGCACTCTACCACTTGAACCATTACTCCAACTTCTGGCTTTTTGGTGGTTAATTGGAAATAAGAGTCTCACAGACTTCCCTGCCCAGGCTTAGAACCAAAATTCTCAGATCTCACCCTTTTGAGTAGCTATGATTACAGGTGTAAGCCAGAGTTGCCTAGCTCACATCAGGTAATTTACTCAAGCTCAAAACTCAAGTATACCATAAAGCTAGGATTGAAAAACAGGTCTTGAACAAGCTCAAACTACAGCATTCTTTCTATTCTTCTTTCTCCATACCATAATCTATCTACCCTCATTCCTTAATCTGTGTGTGTGTGTGTGTGTGTGTGTGTGTGTGTGTGTGTGTGTGTGTGTGTGTGTGTGTGTGTGTGTGTGTGTGTGTGTGTGTGTGTGTGTGTTCTGGGGATTGAACTCAGGGCCTGATGCTTGCTTGGCTTGCTCATGGCTGGTGATCTACCAGTTGAACTGTGTCTCCAGCCCTACTTTTTGCTGGTTATTTTGGAGACGGACCCATGAACTTTTCAGCCTGGGCTGACCTCAAAACATGATCACCAGATTTCAGCCTCCTAAGTAGCTAGAATTACAGGTGCAAGCCCCCAGTGCCCAAAACTTCTAATATGGGAAGGATGAGAAGGACAAGGATCCAATAAAATACTATTGACAAGGTGACCAGTACAACACAAATGAGAGTTGGCAGGATGAGCTAGCAGGAGACACTGGTAAGTGTCAGTCCAAAATGTCAATTCCTCCAGTATCAAACTGTGGTTCTGACACCTAGTTCAATGTAGTTCTGGGAGAGAAAATAAGGCACATGATAGAACAGAGTTTAGCTCTAAAAATACTACTATTATCCTAGCATCATTTATATTATTTACATTTCAGAAACATGGACCAATACTAGGAAGCAAGTCAAAGAACAATAAGAAATTATTTCTACTTCCAACTTGGGGAATTAGTACAGCCCCATTCCTGCCTTCTAAATGGTAAGCTGAGTTCCTCTTCCTGTTCCCTGAGGAATTCTGCATTGCAGTTGGTTAGGCAGACACCATTGCAGTTTTGCCAGCTGGTAGCCAGTAAAAAAGCAAGAAGGAAATAAAACCTAAGTGGAAGCCTTGTTCTCATTTGCTAGGCAGAGATAAAGTCAGTATATATGCATTTCATTTTGCTCTTTGCAATATTCACTTCTCAGCAAGGAAGGAAGGGCCTAAGTGACACCTGTATGCATGTGTGCATGCAAGCACGCCCACTGATTCTAGGGCTTGAACTTAGACCCTTAGCTTTTTATGCTCAAGGCTGGTGTTCTGTCACTTGAGCTATGCTATACTTTTACTTTCTTCTTTTTTTTTTTTTTGGTGGTTAATTGAAAATAAAAGTCTCACGGGCTTTCCTACCATGGTCGGCTTTCAACTTCCATCCTATGATCTCATCCTCCAGAGAAGCTAGGATTACAGGCATGAGCCACCAACACCCAGATGAGAGAAGTTTTAATGTCCATGATTTAGAAAGTAATGTGCGTAGAAAAATGCAAGTTAAAGAGTTACTTAATAAAGACTTGCTGCTCAGATACATCAGCTGAGTTCTGGCTGGCTTAGGACAACTCTGTGGCTTAACACATGGTAAATTTATTGAAGCCATGCTAAAAGGCACTTTGACAATTAGCAGACTGGAAATAGTGATTCTTTGAAGTCATAAGTGACTAAATGACTCTCCAATAAAAAAAAAAAAAAAAACATGGATGAGAGGACTAGGGCATAGTTCAAATGGTACAGTGCCTGCCTAGTAGGCATGAGACCAAGATCAAGCCCCAGCATGGCTAAAAGAAAAACTTTAAACATAAAAAAGCCTGTGCCAGTGGCTGACACCTATAATGCTAGGTAATAAGGAGGCTGAGATCTGAGGATTACTATTCAAGGCCAGCCCAAATAGAAAAGTCCCTGTGAGATTCTTATCTCCAATCAACCACTCAAAAACCAAAAGTGGTACTGTGGCTCAAGTGGTAGAGTGCTAGCCTAAGTGCAAAGCAGCTCAAGAACAGCATTCAGGCCCCAACTTCAAGCCCTACAATCAAGAAAAAAAAGCCAGAAGTGGCACTGTGGCTCAAGTGGTAGAATGCTCACCTTGAGCAAAAGAAGCTCCCATGCCTGGAGTTAAGCCTTAGGACAGGCAAAAAAAAGTAACCAGCAAAATGTCAGAAGGGAGCTGTGGCTCAAGTAGGAGCGCACCAGCACTGAGCAAAATAGCCAAGCAAGAGCATAAAACCCTCAGTTCAAGACCCACTACCAGCACTAAATAAACAAATAAATAAATAATCCAAATAACAAGTGGGCTAATGAACTGAACAGTTCTTAAAAACAGAAATGCAAATGTCACTCCAATTGGCTATCTTCCATAAAAACAAAAATAGAAAATGTTGGCAAGGATGCAGGGGGACAGGACCACTCAAACACCTTAAGAATGTAGATTAATGAACCTACTATATATATCATTATAGAGCTTCCTTTTTAAAAGTCTAATACTGGACTTACCATGTGATCCAAAGAAAAACGTCATTTTCTACAGCCTTCCACCAAATCTCAATCCCCTCTTATGTTGTACAAACAAGCCCCCAGAGGAGATCACCTATGGAAAGCACCACTGATGAACAGAAATTGGTCTAATTTCCCTCCTAATTGCTGCCTTCCAAAATTGGGTCTTCTCGGTAACAAGTGAATGTTGCCATGTATCATGGAAATTCTTCAACTAAGGCACTAACAGCATGTAAGAAAGCAAGTCATATTGGAAAGAGACATGGTAACTACTTTTAGAATGTAAACAGTTTTGACCTTCAGTCACATCTATGAATGTGTGTTCTCCCAATTGAGTAAGCTACCCCCTCAGTCTGGTAGACTTACCAGGCAATTTTTGAGAGGCAGGGTAAGAGCTAGTATGTGTTAAATGATATGTAAAGGTTACCTAGAAATGTGAGTTTAAACTATTCTTACACCAACACACAGCTTTAAACAAAGGAATTCTTGGAAAAAATAGTAATAGAAGGAACATTCCTTAAAACAATAAAAACCTTACACAAAAGACCAATAGCCAATATTATAAATATTATACTTAATGGGGAAAAACTACAACCAATTCCCTTAAAAACAGGAGCAAGGCAAGGATGCCCATGCTTCCCACTCCTCTTCTAAAGGCAAGAAAAAGACATTAAAGGGATCAGCATAGGGGAAGAAGAAGCTAAACTATCTCTTTTTGCAGATGACATGATTTTATATCTTAATGATCCCAAACTCTCCACCCCCAAACTCTTAGACCTTATAAACCACTTTATCAAAGTAGCAGGATACAAAATTAACCCACAAAAATCAGCCGCCTTTCTGTATACCAACAATGCATAAGCAGAATGGGAAATCAAGGAAACAACCCCATTCACAATAATCTCAAAAAAAAAAAAAAAATCTAGGAATTAACCTAACCAAAGATGTAAAGGATCATGAAAACTATAAAAGCCTTTAAAAAAAGAAATCCTAGAGGACACCAGGAAATGGAAAGACCTCCCATGTTCCTCGATAAGCAGAATTAATATAGTGAAAATGGCCATACTTCCAAAATAAATATATAAATTCAATGCAATTACATTAATTGTAATTGCAAAGTATGCCAATTGTAATTGTAAAGTATGCCAATGACATACTTTACTGAAATACAGAAAACAGTCCAAAAATTTATATGGAACAACAAAAGACCTAGAATAGCCAAAACAATTCTAGACAAAAGAAAGAATGCTGAAGGGATCATGATACTGGATTTTAAGCTCTACTATAGAGCCATAATAATAAAGACAGCTTGGTACTGGTACAAAAAGAGACCAGAAGACCAATGGAACAAATTATAAATAAACAGAAATAAAACCACATATGTACAGTCAGTTGATATTTGACAAAGGAGCCAAAGACATACAGTGGAAGAAACACAGCCTCTTCAACTACTGGTGTTAGGAAATCTGGACAGCTACATACAGAAAACTAAAAGTGTACCCTAGCCTGTCACCATGCACTAACATCAACTCAAAATGGATTAAAGGCCTTAACATCAAACCTGAACTTCTGAAACTACTGCAGGACAGAGTAGGAGAGACACTTGAACTTATAGGCACAGGGAGGAACTTCCTGAACAGAGTCCCAGGGTCACAACAAATTGGAGAGAGACATGATAAGTGTAACTACCTTAAAATAAAAAAGTTTCTGCACAGCTAAAGACATAGCAACCAAACTAGAGAGAAAGCCAACTAATTGGGAAAAAAATATTTACCAGCAAAATATCAAGACAAGGGAAATGTTCATCATCCCTGGCTGTAAAGGAAATGCAAATAAACCTTGAGATACCACCTTAGCCCAGTCAGAATGGCCCACATCTTAAATTCTTCCAACAATAAATACTGGAGGGGACGTGGAGAAAGAGGAATGCTACTGCATTGTGGGAATGTATATTAATACAACCACTTTGGAAAGCAGTCTGGAGGGTCCTCAGAAAGGTAAACATAGACCTCCCTTATGACCCAGCCATACCACTCCTAGGCATCTACCTTGAGCAACAGGAACCAGGATACAAGGACACATGCACCTTCATGTTCATTGCAGCACTATTCACAATAGCCAAGATATGGAAACAACCCTGATGCCCCACTATTGGTGAGTGGATCCAAAAATTGTGGTACCTATATACAATGGAATTGTAAGGTCCACTCCTGGATGGCGAGCAGACTCCACCCTCCACCCATTACCTGCATAACCTAGGCAACTGGCACACCTGGAAGAGGTCACACCTGCATCTGCTGAGGTAACATCTGAATTTGATGTGGCCACACCTTTCTCCACCCATACCCTAGATAAGGCCTAGCCCAGGCCCAGATGCTCTCTTTCTCAGCTCTTTTCCTGCTCTTTCCCAGCTCTCTTTCCCAGCTCTTGCCCAGGGCTCTTTCCCAGCCGCATGGAGTGCCAACCGGGCCTGGCATCAGCTGGAACGATGAATAAACCTACTCCTTACCTGAATACCACGTGCGTGGTGTGATTCTTACTTGGCTACCTCTTTTTAAAAACCTAACAGGAATATTATGCAGTCATTAGAAAGGACAAAATAATGACATTTGCAGGGAAATGAATGGAGCTATAGCAAATCATTTTAAGTGAGGTAAGCCAAGAACAAAGAGACAAATGGTGCATGGTCTCCCGGATATGTGGATGCTAAAGACAAAATGTAAGGAGATATGATAAAGTAAACAGGACTGGAGAAACAAAGGACTGCCACTCATTTTGTCATATCATTGCTAAATATTACATGTTCTTGACCACGTGTATGTGTGTGTGTGTGTGTGTGTGTGTGTGTGTGTGTGTGTGTGTGTGTGAGCGCGCGTGCGTGTGCATGCAATGGAGGGAAGCTAGGAGAACACAGAATCAGTGGGAAACAGGAAAACATACAAGAGACATACACCTGCACTGGACATAGATGAAAATGAACTAAGCAACCCAAAGACAGCGATAGGAAGGGAGGAAGAGGGAACAGCTTACACTAAGCGAAAGGAAAGAAATATAAATAATCACCTGATGTCGAAGAAATAATTGTATTGTCAAAGCTCACAGAATTCACAAACTTTAGAAGCCATGATAGTGACAATTTGCCTTGAAAAGGTTAAAATGTTTGTGACCTTAACTAAGTATCACTATTCCACAACACTGTGAAATATGTGAAATATATGTAATCACCTAATCTCAATTTTAAAAAAAGAAGAAAAGTGAGAAGGGATGGGTTAGGAGCGATGGGTGACAATGTTATCAGACACTTTGCATTTATATACTATTTTGTAGAATGGGAACTTCTTTGTACAACTACTTAAAGATAATAAAAAATTTAAAATAAAAAATAAATAAAAGGAATTCTGGAAATCGTTTCATATTTGTCATATTTGCTACTTAAAAGAATACTATAGGGCGGGCTGGGAAGGTGGCTCAGTGGTAGAGCGCATGCCTTGCATGCCAGAGGCCCTGGGTTCGATTCCTCAGTACCACATAAGCAAAAAGAAAAAAGCCGGAAGTGGCACTGTGGCTCAAGTGGAAGAGCGCTAGTCTTGAGCTCAAGAGCTGAGGGACAGTGCTCAGGCCCAGAGTTCAGGCCCCATGACCGGACCCCAAAAAAAAAAAAAAAAAGAATACTATAGGGCTCCAGGAAAGTTAGAATGAACTTGTGATTTTAAATGAGCATCATTATTCCACAATACTGTGAAATTCGGGAAATTATGTAATCACTGAATCACAATCAAAAAAAAGAACCTCGGGGAAGGTAGGGAGGGAAGGGATGCTAGGGGGAAAACAATGGAGGGGGTAACAATGTTCAATAGGAAGTGTACTCATTACCTCACTCATGTAACTGTAACCCTCTGTATAGTATCTTTACAATAAAAAAAAAATTAAATTAAATTAAATTTTAAAAAAAGAATACTATAGGTTGGGAATGTGGCTTAATGATAGAGTGCTTGCCTAGCATGCATGAAGCCCTGGTTCAATTCCTCAATAACACATAAACAGAAAAGGCCGGTGATGCTGTGGTTCAAGTAGTAGAGTGCTAAACTTGAGCACAGAGAGTCTCAGGGACAAAGCCCAGTCCCTGAGTTCAAGCTCCAGGACTGGCAGGGAAAAAAAAGAAAGAAAAATACTATAGTAAAGCTATAAAAGCAATGTGTCCATACTTTTGTTTATTCTCTTTGTTCCATTAGCAGACATTAGAATAATAAATGATAATTTTCTTCTTTTACACAACTGGATGACACATAGCCCAGTGCCAACTTAGGCCAAGAAGAACATAGTATGTCCAGCTTCACATGACAGTGCTGGGCCTGATTATTTAACAAGGAGTTGACAGATAATCTTTTTTGAGATGCAGTCACAGATGAATCTCCAAACAAAAACTGACCTGCTTAGCACCTGGCTTCTGTTCCATGGGTGTCATGGTGAGTGTTTTGGTCTCTTTCTCATACTGGCAGTAGTATTTCACCCAGGAGATCCCCAGAGCCCCTACAAAGACAGGCAAAACTGAGTTGGCAGAATTAATGCTTTAGCTCCCTAAGTCTGAGGTTAATTACTGCTTGCCCTTCATGGCCAAGCTTAAGACCCAGCTTGCCCTCCCCCAAGCTTTACCTGGCAACCTGCCCACTGCACCCAAAAAGATGTTAGCCTTCCCTAACTGTCTTCTACATGTGTTCCCGGCTTGCTTTTCCAAACCCATGCTTCCTGCCAGGTCCGCAAGAATCTATTATTTGATTGGTCACTGGACTGTCCCCTCCTATCTACTACATGGCTATCCTTCATCTGTGTCTTCTTCACCATCCCCTTCAGCATTGAATTAGTTAGCTTTGTTTTTAATTTTTATCATACATGCCCAACAAAACAAAAATGTATTTTTTCCAAATAATTATTTCAATGGACTTCTCTTATTTCTCCATCTCAGATCACTCTTTTCCAGTAGTACAGAGGATGAAATTCAGAGCTTTGGTCTTTCAAGATAGGCACACAATCACTTGAGCCAGCCCTTTTTTTGCTTTTGTTATTTTTGGGATAGGGTCTCACATTTTTGCTTGGGCTGTCTTTGATTACTCTTTGTCTATTTAGGCCTCCTGCTGTAACTGAGATGACAGGAAAGAGACACCACAACCAGTTATTCTTCATTCCTTTCCTTTGCTATGCTATAGGAACACTAAAAATATCTCTCTTGGTACCTCAGGTCTATAATCCTAGCTACACAGGAGGCTGAGATCTGAGGATCAGGATCCAAAGCCCACCCAAGCAGGAAAGTCTGTGAGACTCTTATCTCCAGTTAGCTAGCAAAATTCCAGAAGTGGAGCTGTGGCTCAAGTGGTAGAGTGCTAGTCTTGAGCAAAAGCTTAGGGACAGTCCCAAGTGTCTGAGCTCAAGTCCTGCCCCCCCCCCAACCAGAATATCTATGTCATTCCCCTTACTATGAACCATTCATGCGGTTATCAACATCTCCAAACTCCTCAGTCTACCTAGAAAAGCTTTCATAACATGATCAAAACTTACTATGCCAGCTTTGCCTTTGGTACCACATATTTATATTTGTTTCAATGGATAACAACTATTTCCCAAATCCAGAAATGGCCGTATAATTTAGAGTTCAAAGCCAGGACATACTGAAAGTGAACAGAGCTGGGTTGTTCACATACATAATCCTAACTACTCAGAAGGCTGAGATCCAGAAGATCAAAGTTCATAAGCAGCCTAAGCAGAAAAGTTAGTCAGACTCTATCTCTAATAAACCAGAAAAATGCAGGACTAGAGGCCTGGATCAAGTGGTAGAGCATCAGCTATAAGCAAGAAAGCCAAGTAAGAGCTTAAGGCCCTGAGTTCAAACCTTGCCAAAAATAGTATATAAGGTTGAAGGCATCGTTTAAATGGACCTAGCAACTTTTTAGCAAGTATGAGACCCTGAGTTCAATCCACAGTACTAACAAAAGAAGAGGAGAAAGACCAAAGAGCATATGGTACAGCATTAATAATCAAATCAGGGAAATGGGTATGAACCACATCTGCCTTTGTCCAACTAGGACCCTACAAATAAACTATGTGTTCTCACATTCCTGTGCCTTTCCTCATACAGAAGCAATACACCTGGAATTCTCTTCCTTTGTTTCTTCACTTGTCACACTCCTACTTAACATCGAAGTTAAATTTTAAACATCACTTTATCACAGAAGCCCCTAGGTATATGCTATATCCCAAAGGAAAGCTGAATATATTTCATTAACATATTTGTTTATTTCCCCAGCCCACTATGAATTCCTTGAGTACAAAAACCAGGGTTGATCCATCTGTATCCTTAATTCATATATAGTTTCTTTTCATTTGTGTTTTGCTTGTTTATATTTTGGGGACTTATCTGTTTGTTTTTGCATGCTGGTACTGAGGCTTGAATTCAGGGGCTTGCTCTCTTGTTTAACTTTTTCACTGAAGGCTAGTACTCTACCACTTAAGCCACACCTTCACTTTCATGCGTTGCATACATTTTGACAGACACATTGCTCAAAAAGCATATGCTCAACTGAATAGCAACGTCATGCCCATCTTCTAGGCAATGGTGGATCACACCTGTAATCCTAGCTACTCGAGAGGCTGAGAATCAAGGTTCAAAACTAGCAGGGGCAGAAATGCCTATGAAAATCTTATCTCCAATAAACAAGTGAAAAGCCAGAAGTGAAGCTGTGCTTCAAGTGGTAGAGCATCAGCCTTGCGTGAAAAAAACATGCAAAAACTCAAGGCCCTGTGGTCAAGTCCCAGTAATCAGTCAATCTCTCCCCCCCTCCACCTCCCCCTCTCTCTCATAACTTTGTCCCACAGGGGATGTTTTGTAATGCCTGGGTACATTGCAGGTAATCAGAGCTGGAGAGTGCTGGCAACAAAGATGAGGAGAGAATTGTGATGCTGCCAACCACACTGAGATGCACAGGACTGAGCCTTCAAGACATCCAGTCTACCTGGAAAGAAGTGAAATCTGACAAGAAATGAAATCCATTTTTGAAAACTATCAGGCAGTAATTGCTCTTGGATCATACCACTGCACAAGTTCCATGCTTTGGGACTGTGATGGTGGCTCTGTGTGCCACCAGTTAACTCCAGATGTTTCTCTTCTGCCTGTTCCCCAGGGAAATGAATGGGCATGGACTAAAATCACAGGCTTTGGGGCAATTGGGTTACAGTTCAAAAAACAAAGCAAATAGCACACACACACAGGTTTGCAAAATGCTAGTAAGGAGGTTAAGAAGATTTGAATGCTCTGTCATTTTTTCCATTTAGCATGAGAAATATTATTCTCTCTTTCTCTTACACACACACACACACACACACACACACACACACACACACACAAATATCACATTAAATTCCTTAAGAGCAACCACTGGATCTAAGGGTTAAAGATGATAGAGATAAGGCAGACACTGGCAGCTTACTACTCAGGGGCTATGATTTAGAGATCATGACTCAAAAGTAGTCCAAGCAGAAAAGTCCATGAAACTCTTAATTCTATCAGCAAAAACTGGAAGTGAAGGTAAATCTCAAGTATAGAGCAGCAGCCTTAAGCAGAAAAGCTAAGCAAGAGTGCAAGACCGCAATCTCAAGCCCCAGCACAAAAAACATGGCAGGAATCAGAGATTACTGAAGCAGGAACAAGGATTTGGGCATGTCACACAAAGGAACTCATCTTTAGGTGTCCCATTTGCTATATCTGAAGGACCCAAATGGTGACTTTACTGAGCCTGGGTGGCTGCTTGTGCAAAATAAGATTAAATGAGAGAGTACCTTTAAATTCCCCAGCTCTACACTTGGCACATTATGGATGTCATAAATATTACTTTTCTCCCTCCTTTCTTCTACTTCTCTTCTTGGTCCCAAAGGAGTCATTGGGAGAATTAAACAACAAATTATCCTCACAATAATTTCAGTGAAAATGTTAAGCCTTAGCATGATGGAATCTGTATGACTCTTTAACTTCCTCTCCTTTTCACTTTAACTATTCTGCCCCTCCCAACCATTGAGAAGCTAGAGGTTAAAGGTCAAGGGGCAGTTTGTGTTAACACCCTGTAACCTAGTGGATAGCCCCTGATGCCCACACACATTTCTCCTGTGTGTACAGATAGCCTTCGATGGTTGGCTGTCCTGGAAGTTTGCAGGTCTGTGGAGCTTCTTTCATCCTTTTCTTAAGTTCTGCCATCTCTTCCCGGGTACTGGAGAAATGATTCCTTGTCTGTGAAGACATCATCGTCATTATCATAATTATCATCCCCATCATCATCAATAACTATTTATTGATCATAGATTGGGTACACTGATTTCTCTGCTTCGATAAGCATGTCTATAAAACATAGCAAAAAGAAAATGTTGAACAGCATAGAATTAGAAAGAAATGTGATGGCATTTTAGGGTATTAAATACTAAAAGTGAAACAATAATTTAGATAGAAATATACTCATAAAACTACATCTGAGAATTTTGCTTTTGTTTTTCTGCCAGTCCAGGGGCTGAATTCAGGGACTAGGTGCAGTCCTTGACAGTTTTGCTCAAGGCTAGCTCTCTACCACTTGAATTACAGCTCTACTTCCAGCTTTTCAGTGGTTAATTGGGGATTAGAGTCTCATGGACTTTCCTGCCCAGGTTGGCTTCAAGCTGCAATACGCAGATCTCAGCCTCCTGAGTAGCTAGAATTACAGGCATGAGTTGCCTGCAGCCAGTGAAAGTTTTGTGATTTTTAATCAATGGAAATAACATAAATGCCTCTCACAAATAGGTAACTCTATTCCCAGAACCAGGCTGATCCTTCCTTTAAAAGGGAGATTAGGGAGAAAGTAAAAGATAATATTATTATGGCAATTTCTAAGCACTTCCTCAAATAAAATTACTATTTACTTGACCTTAGATCAAATTCAAGGACAGTTTGAAAACAAGAATATAGCCAAGTACCGAAGGCTCAAACCTGTAATCCTAGATATACAGGAGGCTGAGATCTGAGGATCAAAGTTCAAAGCCAGTGTAGGCCAAAATGCTCAACAAGAAATGTACACAATGCCTTACTCATGTAACTGTAACCCCTCTGTACAGCATCTTTACAACAAAAAATATGATAGGACAAAAAAGTCCAAGAGACTCTTATATCCAATCAACCACCAAAAAAACAAGAGTAAGGGTGTGGCTCAAATGGTAGAGCAACTGCCTGACAGATGTGAGGCCCTGAGCCAAAACCAGTAGCCCCGAAATAAATATAACTTTAAATACAACCAGAATGAAAAAGAACATAGGCCTTTAAAAAGCCATTCATCCTGGGCGCCAGTGGCTCACACCTGTAATCCTAGCTACTCAGGAGACTAAGATTTGAGGACTGTGGTTCAAAGCCAGCCAGGCAGGAAAGTCCATGAGAATCTTTTCCCTAATTAACCACCCAAAAACCAGAAATGGTGCTGTGGCTCAAATGGGTAGAGTGCTAGCCTTGAGTAAAAAAGCTCAGGGACAGTGTCAAATTGACCTGAGTTCAAGCCCCACAACCACCACCAACAAAAAAGCTATTCATGGGCTGGGAAAGTAGCTCAGTGGTAGAGCACTTGCCTTGCATGCTTGAGGCCCTGGGTTCAATTCCTCAGCACCACATAAGCAGAAAAAAGAAAGCCAGAAGTGGCGCTGTGGCACAAGTGGTAGAGTGCTAGCCTTGAGCTGAAGAGCTGAGGGACAGCGCCCAGGCCCAGAGTTCAGGTCCCACGACCGGACCCAAAAACAAAGAAAGAAACCCACAAGCAACTTACATTCTGCAAACTGAGCTGGAGCTGCTGCTTATATGGTAGGAAATCCTGGGTGAGCTCCACAGTCAAGCTGTTGGAAATGAAGAGGCTATGAAGAAAGGCCAGGACCTGAGGGAAACATAAAAGAATAGCTTTATCACCAGGACCTTCTAATTAGTCAAATAAGGAACCATGTACTCAGAGAAGAAATGGCACAATGTTTGATAAGACAGTGTTAGGAGTCATGTGAACACAAGCTGATCTTTAAGTAACTATCCTCATATTAGCTTCAATATTTACCCTGGACTCAGTTTCAGAAAAACATAGTAAGTTCATTCATCCGAATCTTGTTCAGATCACATAGAAAGCCATTCTTAATTGAGATAGCATATGACTATATCTTTTCTCTCTACCAGTTCAACCTCTCTAATCCAAAAATCTGACATCTAAAATGCTCTAAAATCTGATGTTTTTTAGACATTTGCAAGATTCCACAAATAAAAAAATTCTATACCTGATTTCATGTGACAGGTCTCTATCAAAATATAAGCACACAAGCAAGACTGTACAAAATTACCCTAAGCTCAGTAATATAAAGTGTAGATAAAACCTAAATGATTTTTTTGGTGGACCTGGGGCTTCAACTTAGGGACTCAGCTCTGTCCCTGACAGCACCACTTCCGGCTTTTTCTGTTTATGGGGTACTAGAGAATCCAACCCAGGGTTTCATGCATGCTACGTGAGCAATAATGAATTTTATGTTTAAACTTGAACCCCATCTCCAAAGAGTTTCTTATTCTCAATATTATAAATATATTCCCAAGGGCTGGAAATGTGGCTTAATGGTAGAGTGCTTGCCTACCATGCATGAAGCCCTGGGGTTCGATTCCTCAGTGCCACATTGTGGAGACAGACTCCCATGACCCCGCCTGAGCATTTGTGTGCTGTGTGAGGTTTATGTATGCTAGTGAACGTTGAAAAAACTCCTCCATAATCCTGGCAAAGGTTATGGTACCCAGCTGCAGCCTCCAGGATGGAAGGAGGAAGCTCTTTCCCTATCTGGACGAAGGTCTAGATGCCTGGAGACGGACTTGGTGGAGGACATGGGGAAAGTGTCCTTCGTGCTCCCCGGAATAATTGAATATATATATATTCTCAAATAAAAAAATAGATCTAAAACTCAAAATACTTCTGTTCCTCCCAAGCATTTTAGAGAAAAGATGTTTGTTACTTGAATATCCTTTGGACTAAAACATGGTGCATGATCAAAAATATTTGCAGAGTAAGTGGAAAAATAAGCAGTCAGATAGATAAAGTAAAGTATAACCCAAGAAAACTGCCAGTGTATCAAACACTCAAAGGACACTACCCCATTTTCAAATCATTTCAGGGGTTGCAGAAGAAAATAATGATCAACAATAAATTTTTTAAATGTTCAAAGCCTTCAACCTCATTAAAAACCAACAACATATATAAATAAAAGCAAAAGGAAATACGATTTCTCTATCAAATTATAAATATTAATTTGTGTCAGTAATGGGGCTTGAACTCAGGGCCTGGGTATTTTCTCAAGGTTGGTACTCTAATATTTGAGTCACAGCTCCACTTCTGTTTTTTTGGTAGCAAATTGGAGGTAAGAGCTCATGGATTTTCATGCATGGGCTTGCTTCAAACTTCAATCCTCAGATCTCAGCCTACTGAGTAGCTAGGATTACAAGTGTGACCCACTGGTGCCTATCATGCTCCATTCTTAGCAAGCCAATAGGTGAAATAGTTCCCTATGTAGTCACAAACTAATATGCATTAACATAGGAGACTATAGCGCACACATGCACATACATTTACAACACCTATTTGACATAGACATGTGTACTACACACACACACACACACACACACACACACACACAATAGGATGGGGTATGCCTCAGAAAAATGAATAAAAATTGTAGAATGAGTATCTCTGGGGAATGAGAGACGTGAGGATCTGCTATGTGATATTTGCTGTCCAAAGCTCTTTAGAAACATGAGAGTAAGAAAAAGGAACAAGGTAATAACAACAGTGGTAGACATGGAGGAAGGGAAGGCAGGAGAAAGGAAAGAAAGTGAGGCAAAAGAATATAGTCACTGAGCAAAAATGGAATACCTGAGAGGGAAGGGAAAGTGAGGAAAAGAGAGGGGGATAGAAGGAATGTATTAGTAAATGAGCAAAAACATACAAGGTAGTATGACTGTCATTTGCACTCTTGAGAACCCAACTATTTTTTTGGTCAGTCATGGGGCTTGAACTCTGAGCCTAGGCACTGTCCCTGAGCTCTTCAACTGAAGGTGAGCACTCCACCACTTGAGCCACAGCTCCATATGTAGCTTTTTGGTGATTAATTGGAGAAAAGAGTCTCACAGACTTTGCTGCCTGGGCTGGCTTCCAACTGTGATCTCAGCCTCCTGAGTAGTTTAGGATTATAAGTGTGAGCCACTAGCACCTGGCTCCAAGTTTTTTTGAGATCCAAATTTTATGATCAAAATTCTCCACATTTATAGTCTTCTTTCTGTGAAACACTTCTGTAATATTCATAAACAGAGAGAACTTACTGGCTCCACAATATTGAACTTCTTGGACTCCTGGACTTCCTGGATTTGATAGACGTAATCAAGGGAAGACTCGAAGAAATTGTGCCTCTCTTTATCTACCTGGAGATCTGCCTATATTTAAAAAAAAGGTTACAAATGTCAAAAATAGAACCATCATTTCTGAAAGTCAGTGCTTCAGTATCAACAGGGTTTGAGAACTAAAGTAGTTCTTAGGACTGGGGGCTAGTGGCTCATTCCTATAATCTTAATTAATCAGAAGGTTAAAATCTAAAGGTCAAGGCTCAAAGCCAACCCAGGCAGGAAAAGTCTGTGAGACTCTTGTCTCCAATTAACCACCAAAAAGCAGAGGTGGAGACATGGTTTAAATGGTAGAGTTCCAGCCTTGAACAAAAAGCTCAGGGGTAGCACCCAAATCCTAAGTTCAAACTCCAGAACCAATATAGAAAAATTAGTACCTTATTTCTTCCTTGCACAGAGAGGGAATGTGGAGTGAAGAAAAAGAATGCAACTAACTAAATCAAGGCTTCCAGTTTTGAGCACCACATACATGAGGCTTTGAAATCATTACATCCATCCTCAGGAGAAAAAAAAAAACAAAAACACTGACAATGTAGAAAACCAACTCTTCTTAGAACCAAAAGAGAACTAAAGTCAGGGGGAAAGTGCTGTTTCAAAAACCACATACACTGGGAGGGAGCGACGCAAGGGGTGACACTATCCAAAAGAAATGTGCTCTTTACCTGACTTCTGTGAATGTAACCCTCTGTACATCAACTTTATAATAACAATTTAAAAATTTGAAAAACTACATACACTTGAACACAGAGAAGCCTAGAGAAGCAAAGCTCCCCAGGACTGAAGTCCAGGAGCTAAACTTGCTGCACAACCAGCACAAACTGAAATAATTGCACAGCCAGCACATCAGAAATAATTGCACAATGTACTAAAGAACATAAATCTATTTAAGAAATCTCTAAGGAACACCCAAAGAATAAAACAAGATGTCAAAAACCACAGTTGAAGCAAAGTAAGCACAGCGAGATACACACAAAATTTTACCCTACACACCTGTTTACCTCCATTTCTTTACCTAACATCATCTCTGGATTTCAATTAGAAAGTAAAGATATACACTCAAAAACAATGCACAACAGGAATAAACTCTGATAAGGCATGCATGGGCTAGACTTTAATAATAAGAGCATGAATTATGATAAATATGATAAGGTATCTAATGGAGAAAGAAGTGTAATATTAGAAGACAGATGAAAATTTGAAGGAGCCAAAAGAACTGGTAGGAATCTTAATAACACAGGTGAGGAATGCCTTTAATGAACTCCCCAACAGACTGGCTGTAACAGATACCCAACAACAGCAGAGTTTCACGGTCACAGAAGAACCAAAAATATAGACCAACCATATACTGAGACATGAAACATACCAAAACAAACTTAGAAGAGCAGAAAACATAAATGTTTTGATCCATCGATAACTTATAAGAGAGATCACTTGGCAAAAATCTGGCAGTTCATGGCTCCAGTGGTAGAGCACTAGATTTGAGCAAAAAAGTTCAGCGACAACACCCAGACCCCAAGCTCAAGCCCCAGGAATGGCACCAAAATAAGTAAATAACAAATAAATACGTAAAAAATCATTTTTAAAAATCTGTTAGTTCCTCCAAATAATTAGAGATTAAAAGTATACTTTTAAATAACACATATGCCATGCAGTAAGTCTTTCAAGAAATTTTTAAATGTTTTGAATTAAGTAAAAGTAGACACTGAATTAGCTAAAAATAATTCTTAGAAAATTCATAGAATTAAATATATGAATTAGCATGGAAGAAATATCTATTAGTAATCTAAATTTTTACCTTAGGAAACCAGAGGAGGAAGAACAAGTTATACCCAAAGTAAGCAGAAGAAAAGACATGAATTTAGTCATAGTAACTAAGGAGACAGGAAAGATACAAATGACATCAGGAATGAAAGAAGGAGGCTAGTGATGTAGTTCAGTGGTACAGCATTTCTCTGGCATGCACAAGGTCTGGGGTTCAGTCTCCAGCTCTGGAATTCAAAAATACAGAATGCAAGAGGGATCATAACTATTGATCCCATGTACATCAAAGGAATGACAACAGAATATTGTGAAAATCTCTATGCCCACAAATTGGATAATCTAATTGAAATGTATATATACTTTGAGAGACATAATCCATCACAACTCACACAAAGTGAATCAATCTAAGTAGGCTTATACTTATTAAATCATTTGAATTGTAATGAAATCAATGATGAATTCTACTGTACGTTTAATTTTTTTAAAAAGTCTCTTTGGGAGACAGGCTCTCATGAAACTAAACATACCCTTTCCACACAATATAGCAATAGTGTCCTTTAGTATGCATCCAAACAACTTGAAAAGTTAGATACACCAAAACCTGAAAACCATAGGCCAATCTTCAGAAGAAGCCCAAATACCTTTCAACAGATGGATGGATAAACAAATTGATACATGATCAATAGGTGTCAGGTGTTTTTTGTTGTTATTGTTGTTGTTTTCTTTTCTTTTTTGTTTTTTGCCAGTCATGGGGCCTGAACTCTAGGCCTGGGCACTGTCTCTTAGCTCTTCAGCTCAAGGCTAGTGCTCTCCACTTGAACCATAGCGCCACTTCCAGCTTTTTCTGCATATGTGATGCTGAGGAATTGAACCCAGGGCCTCATGCAAACAAGGCAAGCACTGTATCACTGAGCCACCTTCCCAGCCCAGGTGTTGTTTTTTGTTTGTTTTTTGTTTTTTTAAAGCAGTGATCATTGTGTGAGAGACTGTGATGCCAGATCCTGACATCACACATGTGTCAAAAACCACAGTGTTCAATAGGCTGGCTCATCGACTGTAACAAATGCAGCACACTAAAGCAATAACAATGGGGAAGGGTATGGGAGAAACCCAGAAACTTATCTCTACTGTCTATTAAGTTTTTCTATAAACATCAAATGGCTCTAAAATTAAGATCTCCTGATTTTAAAAAAATTGACTGAAGTTCCTGTAATCCTAGCTATTCAGGTTGTTGAGAGCTGAGGATTACAATTCAAAGCCAGACTACGCAGAAAAGTCCATGAGATTATTATTTACAATTAACCAGCAAAAAGCCAAAAGTGGAGCTATGGCTCAAAGTGGAACAGTGGCTCAAGTGGCTGAGTGCCAGCCTTGAGCAAAAATTGTTCAAGGCCTTGAGTTCAAGCCCCAGTACTGGCACAAAATGAATAAATCAATGAATGAATAAAAATAAAAGTAAAATAAAATAATTGATTGAAAGTCCTCCAGATCATTTTTTAAAACAGCACAAATGCTGCAGTCTTACACATCAAGAATGTCAACAAGGACATCTACTCACTTCACCAAACTGCTAGAGCACTCTAGCAAAAGCATCCAAATGTTTGGGCTGTGAGGAGAATTCCTATTATATCCCTAAGTTTGGAGACTCACTAGGAAGACTTACAGAACTCAGCCATCGGGAGATTTACCAGGATATAACCAATTGCCAAGACATAAAGAAAAAGCATCGAAGAGAAAAGATGCATGGGGGCTATCAAGACAGAGCCTGGTAAAAACTAAACTCCTAATAGATATTACTAAGTGCTGTCATGGGACATAGTTTCTTTTTCTATGGGCTATGTTTACCAGGGAAATTCACTAGATTCTAAAACTCTTTGGGATCTTCATGGAGATGTGCTTTTGTGGGCTTAGGAAGTTTTGTTTTGTTGTTCCAGTACCAGGGTTTGAACTTGAGCCTTATACTTTCATTTGGCTTTGTTTTTTTGTTATTGGCTGGTGCTCTACCACTTGATCCATGCCTTCATCCAAGTGTTTTGCTGGTTTATTGGAGATGATTAAGTCTCACAGACTTTTCTGTACATCTGGTCTTGAACTAAGATCCTTCAGGTTTTAGGTTCCTGAATAGCTACAGGCATGAGTCACCAGGCACCCATCTGTCTCCTAGGATTTTACTGGGGCCTGGTACTAGAGGTACCCTCTTCTAGCATGTGCCAAAATTCTGAACTGCCTGAAGAAAAGCTACATTGTTCATCCAGGTAGTGAGCACAGTGAACTACTCTGGCTAGTTGGGGAAATTTTTCAACCAGTGTAGGGAACCAGTCACCAGTTTAGGTTCTCAGATGCCAGCCAGGAGGCTAATGTTCTAACAGGCATTTCTAAGCATAGCACTCTCCACCCTGTTAGGTTAACTCTTCGTTTTCTGCACAGGAACTCTGACTCAGAATAGATAGGGGAAATAAAACAAATAGTGTGAAGGTTAAAATGTGTTTGTAACTTTAAGTATCACTATTCTACAATACTGTGAAATTGTTGAAATTTATGTAATCATTTAATCTCAATAAAAATTATTATTTAAAAAAGAAGACAAATGGGCAAAAGAGAAATAGTAACAGGAAACCCCCAGTCTTCGTTCTAGCATGTGAAAAAGAAGCCATCTTTCTCCTTTTCAATGTTAACTAACTCTGTGGAATACTGAAGCTGTCAATGAGTCACCTTCAAGCACCTCAGATGTGACAGCCACTTACTACACCAGGTCTCAAGAGATGATTTCCAGTTCTGCCACAATTTGTGAGACCTCAAACAAATGGTATCTGAGCACCTTGAATGAGCCTACTTTCTGTTATTGTAACATAATACTGTTACTAGATACTTGATAAACAAGAGTCTTATTTATCTCACAGTTATAGAGACTAGGATCAGAAGAGTCCATTGTATAGAACTGTAGTAAAGGCTGCCTTGGATGGGTCACAACATGACAGAGAAACTGAAAGAAACTTGCTGCATTCAGAAGCTAGAGATCACATGGAAAGAGGAGCAGAGCCAGGTTCATTGTTTTGCTCCTATGGAAACTCACTGGGGTCTCCAGAAAACAACAGTGACCTTACCACATTCCACTAGGCCCCATCTCTTAGAAATTTTTCCTGAACACTGCCTCATTTGGACCAAAGGAGAAGCACGTGAACCTTTGCAAGTCAGTCTCAAACCACAGCAAACTTTATTGCATATGCCCTATGTTACACCATTTGGTATGTCTTTTCATTTTCCAATCTTCAATATTTCCATCTCTGTGTGTATGTATGTGTGTGCATATGTGCATGTATGCATGTATGTGTGTGTGTGTATACCAGTACTAGAGAACTAGAACTCAGAGCCTCACTGTTTTTTCTGCTCAAGGCTGATGCTCTACCACTTTAGCCACACCTTTACTTCCAGCTTTTTGCTGGTTAATTTCGTCTAAGAGTCTCACAGACTTTCCTTCCCAGGCTGGTTTTCAAGCCACAATCCTCAGTTCTCAGTCTTCTGAGTATCTAGGATTACCGGCATGAGCCACCAGCACCAGGGTGAACCCAGCTACACTTTATCTTTGAATGATCATGTCCAATTAGAAGGACAACCTTCTTCTATAAAGATGATCCACACATCCACGTCTCCATTTCTCCTACTGCTCAAGACTACAAAATACACATACCTGGTGCATATACAAGCAAAAAGCCACCAATATATTCATCCCAACTGGAAGCTGTAAAGGGCCATGAAACTTGTGCTACTCTGTCTTTTGTCCTGGGGCCCCCAGCAAAGTGACTAGCAAGTGACTCGCCAAATATTAGCTTAGTTCAGTGAACTGTAGCCCACTGACTTACCCAGTAAAGCTCTAATTTAACTCCAGCCTCATGGGGAATCTGAAGTAGGACTTGGAATTGAAAGAGGCCCTGGAGATCACTGTGTGCCAGTCACTTTCCTCTGCCACATGAGGAATGAAGCCCACAGTGAAGCACTTTATCCAAAGGCACCTGAGGAGTTGGTACAGGAACTGAGAGCCTGAGTCCCAGGCTTCTTTTTTTTTTTTTTTTTCCCTTTGGGGGAGGGGGGGGGGTCGGTTATAGAGCTTGAACTTAGGGCCTGGTGCTGTGCTAGACCTCTTTTGCTCAAGGATAACACTCTACCATTTTGAGCCACAGCTCTACTTCGAGTTTTTTAGTGGTCAATTGGAGATAAGAGTCTCATGGGGACTTTTCTGTCCAGGCGGACCTTGAACCTCAATCCTCAGATCTCAGCCTCTTGAGTAGCTAGGATTATAGGGGGAGTCACCAACACCCTGCTGAGTCCCAGGCACGTGTTCTCATTCTGAGCCAGGACAAGGGAAAACCTGGCAAGAGAAAATCACCAGGTTTCTGGTTTCTAGGGCACCAGCTGGCAAGTAAGACAAGGAAAGGACAGGCTTTGTGAACATACCTCTTGCAACTGAGATTCTTTCTTTTTGGAAGATAGATGTAAATGACGGTCGAGCAAAGAATAAAACCTGTCACCATCTTTTTCAAATTTCTTTTTCCGCTCCTACACATGAAAGAGAAGGTGTAGATTAAGTATCTGCCATTTCCTTCTAAGAGCTAAGAAATGAAAAGGAAGGAGAGAAAACGTCAGGTTCCTTGTGGTCAAATCCTCTGCCTCCTGGAGAAAAAAAAAAACAACAAACCCATACAAAATGGGTTTTCACATGGCTCTCAGAAGTTCTAATTTCCTCAAATAAAACCCCAAATTATTCTACCTAATGGTGAAGCCAAAACCCTTGAGAGTGACTGCTCAAATATGATGCTTTTTTTTTTTTTTTTTTTTTTGCAGTTGTGGAGCCTGAAATCTGGACCTCGGTGCCATCCCTCAGCTCTTCAGCTCAAGGCTAGTGCTCTACCACTTGAGCCACAGCGCCAGTTCCAGCTTTTTCCGCTTATGTGGTACTGAGGAATCGAACCTAATGCCTCATGTATGCAAAGCAAGCACTCTACCACTGAACCACCTTCCCAGCCCCTCAGATATGATGCTTTCAAATGGCTTCAGCAACCAACTCCTTTCATGTGTTTATTATTCTAATATTTTTAAGGAAAGAAGAACCACCAGGAGTGAACTAAGACAGGGGCCATGGCTACTAGCTACTCACGAGGCTAAGATCTCAGGATCATAGTTCAAAATCAGCCCAGGAAGACAGGGCAAGAGATTCTTATCTCCATTGAACCACCAAAAAGCTGTAGGTGAAGCTGTGACTCAAGTCAAAGAGTATTAGCCTTAAGCAAAACAGCTAAGGGCAGCATCCAGACCTTGGGTTCAAGCCCCATTATGGGGACACAAAAAAGAAAATGAACTAAATACATATTGGAAAAGTTCCTTTAGAATGCACACTGACAGCTTAGTTATAACTAAGCTAACATGTATAGACTAATGGAGAAGGCAAAGGAAGTACTATTTATGAGCAGAGAATGCGGTTCTTTTTTATTGTAAAGATACTATACAGAGGGGTTACAGTTACATGAGTAAGGTAGTAAGAACATTTCTTTTTTTTTTTTTTTTTTTTAGTCAGTCGTGGGGCTTGAACTCTGGGCCTGGGCGCTGTCCTTCAGCTCTTCAGCTCAAGGCGAGCGCTCTACCACTTGAGCTACAGTGCCACTTCCGGTTTTCTGGTGGTTTTATTGGAGTCTCACGGTCTCTCCTGCCCAGGCTGGCTTTGAACCGCAATCCTCAGATCTCAGCCTCCTGAGTAGCTAGGATTACAGGTGTGAGCCACCAGCGCCCAGCAGTAAGAACATTTCTTATGGAGTATTGTTAGTTCCTCTTTTTTTCCCCATACCATCCCTTCCTTCCCCACCTCCACAACTCCGCCCTCCCCCACCAAAGTTGTAAATTTCATTTTCAAAATAGTGTCTTGTACATCTCATTGGAGAATGAGGTTCTTTATTTTTTATTACCAAATGAAAATCTTCACCCTAAGTCTGAATTGCTAGCTTTAACTTTTAAATTTTTTCTTCGGTCAGAGGAATGTAAAGAGTTCTATAAAGAATCAGAAACTGAATAGGGGACACAGAGTCTTGGAATCTTATTGTCAAATCATACTCAAGAAGTATTTCAAGCTAAGTGCTGGTGGCTCACACCTGCAACCCAACTACTCAGAAAGCTGAGATCTGAGGATTATGGTTCAAAGCCAGCCTCAGCATCCATGAGATTCATATCTCCAATTAACTATGAAAACAGCCAAAAGTGAAGCTATGACTCAAATGATAGCGCTCCAATCTTTAACAAAAGAGCTAAGTGCCAGAGCCCAAGCCCTGAGTTCACGGCCCAGAACCATCACAAACAAAAAGCAAAGTGGGCTACATCTTCTTGAGTTGGAGTGCTAATGTGAATGGGATTGCTTTGGGGGGGATACTGGAAATATTTAGGAATTAATAAGGAAACGTCACAATTTTCTGAACACAATGAAAAAAAAAAAACCACTGAATTATATATAGTAAAAGGATAGATTTTTGCTGGGGATGGTAGTCATGCATCTTGAACTCAATGACTTGGTGCTATCCCTGACCTCTTTTGCTCAAGGCTAGCACTCTACCACTTTGAGCCACAGTGCCACTTCTGGTTTTCTGGTGGTTACTTGGAGATAAAAGTCTCACAGAATTTCCTGCCGGGGCTAGTTTTAAACCATGGTCCTCAGCTCTCAGCATCCTGATTAGCTAGGATTACAAGAGTAAGCCACCAGCACCTAGCTGAAAGGATACATTCTATGGTGTAAATTACATCTTACAACTTTTCTTTTAAAAATGGAAATGCAATAAAGAGATGTAACAAGTCATTATGTCGAAAAACAAACTTTACAACTTTGGTGGGGGGGGGGGGGGGGGGGGACACGAGGGGGAGGAGATGGGAAGGGGAAACAAAGGAAGAGGCTACAATGCTTGATAAGAAATGCACTCGTTATCTTGCCCATGTAATTGTAACTCCTCTGTACAGTATTTTCACAATAAAAAAAATGGAAATGCATGAGAAGTTGGCCACAAAAGTTCATGTGTTTTGCAAGAATTGACTACTTAAAATGACTTAACTCCTGGAGGAATGGCTTACCATGCCCATGTGTGAAATTTTTGTGTGCTGTGCTTGTATCTTTAGCCAGAGAATAAACAACAGCCCTCCTGAACCTTACTGACAGGGTTCCCTAATTATTGTGCATACTCCCAAGCAATACTCCTCACAGGATTATCTGGGATGTGTTTGCCTCTGTAGAAAGTGCCAGATAGCCTTGTCTATTATGTGATCTTGGATTAGTTAGTTCATCTTATTGGATTTGTTAGTTCATCTTATTTGAACCTTAATTTCTTTTACACTATCTGTTTCTCAAGGCTGGGAACTCTACATGAGATGATAGGCTTGAAGTCGTTTTCGCAGTGTTTAGCCTGATAAAGGCCTCAGTTCATATTGGGTCATTCTCTCCTTTTTATATTCCATAATAAAAAAATAATGCATGCCTACAATCCCAGAACTTGGGAAGCTGAGCAAATGGATCACGTGTTCAAAATCAAAAGTATAAGGCCAGTCTGGACCATATAGCTCAAAAAACAAACAAACCAAACTTTTCTGGACAAAAGTATAGTCCCTGCAGGTCAGAGGTCACTGCTCTGGCCAAACATAGGCAGCCACCCATAGACTGCCTATTGCAATACAACACAGGTGAGGAGTTTCCTTTTCCACCTGTAACTCCTACTGGGCCTTTTCTAGTGCCTGGCTGTGTTGTTGGTATACTTTTGTTGTGAGCTTGGAATTCCTAGGAGAACACATCGGCAGTGTACATTTCCCAGCCTGGTGCTGAAAGCATGTATTGTCAGCATGAGTCTGCGACAAAATGAGCATTGTTACTGCTTCTTTGGAGTCACTGGGACTTCCACTTGTGCTGAACAGCAGAGGACTTAATTAAGTTTAATAGCCAAGAAGAGTGAAGGCAGAGTCCTCAACCCCTGATAAAACCAGTTTTACAACTCTTGCTTTCCTCCCAAACTTTCCAGAACCTCCTCTCTTCCTCACATCAACTCCAACTCCCAGCTTGTACTGTGATACTGTGCTTCATGTTCCTGAGATATTAAAGATGAGGAACTGAGTACTGGAAGAATGAGCTGAAGGACGTGAACATGGATGTTTTGGGGAAGGGGAAATAAAGACGAGTTCATCTTAACCACCTTCATAGTTTACTTTATTAAAGAAAATGTTCATAAATAAATTTAAAATGTTTCTTTGTGTGTGTGTTTGCCTGTGCTTGGGCTTGAACACAGAGCCTGGGCACTGTCCTTGAGCTTTTTCACACTCAAGGCTGGCACTCTACTCCTTGAGCCACAGCTCCACTTGCAGTTTTTTGGGTGATTACTGGAGATAAGAGTCTCCCAGACTTTCCCACCTGGGCTGGCTTCACACCAGGATCCTCACATCCTAGCCTCCTGAATAGATATAATTTCAGGTTGGAGTCACTGGCACATGGCTCAAAGTCCACTTCTGTCTTCCTGGATTCCCCTAACCTAGACGTTGCTTATGACTGGGGTCATGCATTAGGGCTATGATTGGTTCCTTACAATTAGCAAGCTTTCAAGGTTTATCCACCCTATATCTCATAGTGTGTAGCATTCCTTTAGTAACATTTGACTCTATGAAAATATGGTGGTTTCTTTGCAAACTCATCACTTGATGCACAGTTGGATCCTTTTATGACTAGCACAAATAATGCTTTCATAGGAATTCTTGGATATGATTTTCCATGGTTATATTTTCATTTGTCTTAAGCATGAATTTAGTATTGGAATGGATGAGAGTAACATGCAATTGTTTATCCTTTTAAAGAATTACCAAACTACATTTCCAAAATAAGAGTCCTACACTATGGCGATGAGCAAGAGTCTCCATCTTCCTACATTATCAGGAAAACTTATCCTTATCTGTGTTTATAATCAAGCTAGTGGAAGCTAATGGTATTTCACTGAGAGTTTAATTTTCCTGCTGACTCCTAGCATTACACATTTTTCATCCTTTGCAAATATTTTTCCGACGTTTTTTGAATTACTTTACCTATATTTTATATTAGGTTTTATCTCTTTATTTTGGAGGTACAATAATGCATTGCATATTATCTAAATACTCTTTGTAACTATCTCCCATTCTTTGAGCTCTGTATTTGTGTGTGTGTTTGTGTGTGTGTGTGAGAGAGCGCGCGCATGCACCCGAGTGCGCATGTGCACCAATACTGGGGCTTGAACTCAGAGCCTGGGCACTGTCCCTTAGCTTCTTCACTCAAAGTTGGCACTCTACCATTTGATCACAGCTCCACTTCTGGCTTTTTGCTGGTTAATTGGAGATAAGAGATAATTGGAGATCAGATCTCTGTCTTCTGAGTAGCCAGGATTTCAGGCATGAACCACTGGTGCGGTGTACATTTTTATAATAACCTACAGAGCATATAACTTTTTAATTCTATGATGTTTCATTGGCTGATATATTTTCCTATGGTTACTTATGCTTTTGGGGTCATACCTAAGAAACCATTGCCTGGTTTCTCAAGATGATTTTTGTCTATATTTTCTGCTTAAAGTTTTGTATTTTATTTTTATTTTTTTGGTGCTATTCTGGGCACTGTTCCTGAGCTTTTGTGCTCAAGGCTGGCACTCTACCACTTGAGCCACAGCTCCACTTCTGAATTTTTGGTGGTTAACTGGAGGCAACAGTCTCATGGGCTTTCCTGCCAGAGCTGACCTTGATATGCACTCTTCAGATCTCAGCAATCTGAGTAGCTTGCATTACAGGTGTGAACCACAGGTACCCAGCCAATCATGCATTTGTATTTGAGTTTGCAAAGTTTTATTTTTCTTCCTAACTTGAATTCATTCTTCTAAGTCTTTGCATTTTATTTTAAAGTGCTATTAATAATTATTTCAACCATGTTTTCTGATGAGTATAATTCAATTCTTATGTCTGGATATCAGTTACATTTTCTTACCTTTTACAACTTAAAATTCATGAAAGCAATACACGTTCAAAATAAGTTCAAATTATTCAGAAGTGTCAAGGTATAAAACATAAAAGTGTTTCCTTCTCTCTTACCCACAGTTTAGCTAGTGATAAATATTTCAGAGGGCATCTTTCCTGGGCATGAGGTAGGTCTTGTGCAAATGGCATGAGTAAGGCTCACATAGGTTAACCAGTTTCCCCCAAAATAACACAGCAAATGACATAAAGCATTTAAATGATTTCACAGTAGTTTCTCGGGCCAAAATAATCAAACACTGGAGTAAGAACCTGGGCCCAAGATTTAAATTTAAATACATGAGAAAATATAATATCAGTTTTTAGCCAAACCTGGTGGCTCACACCTTTCATCCTAGCTACTCTGGAAGTGGAGGTGGCAATCAGAATTTGAGGCCAGCTTTGAGGCAAAAAGTTAAGAAGAGCCCAGATCAACCAACAAGCTGGTATACTGATACACACTTGTCATCCCAGCTATACAGGAGGCATGGGTAGAAGGATCATAGTCCAGACTCCCCACACAAAAACATGAGACCCTATTTGAAATATAACTAAGTCAAAAAGAGGCATAGCTCAAGTGGTAGAACATTTACCTTCAAATGCAAGATCTTGAGTTCAACACGCGAGAAGTATGAAGTTGTTTTTTTTTTTAAATATCTCATGCCTAGGTACTCAAAGGATGACACCTGTAGCTGATGTTTAAGTAGGTTTAAAAATTCTAATGTGGAGGGACTGGGAAGGTGGTTCAGGGGTAGAGTGCTTGCCTTGCTCACATGAGGCCCTGAGTTCAATTCCTCAGCACCATATAAGCAGAAAAAGTCAGAAGTGGCTCAAGTGGTAGGGCACTAGCCTCGAGCTGAAGAGCTGAGGGACAGTGCTCAGGCCCAGAGTTCAGGTCCCACAACTGACAAAAAAAAACTTCTAATGTGGAAAAAATTCTAATGTGGCTCTCTTTGCTTCCTAGTCTCCATGATATGAAGTGCTGTTCTGCACTACTGGAAGCCCTACATTTCTAATAATACATATCTTGCATAGTTGTTTCAAGCAAGACCCAGGCTTTTTCATTTTAAAAGGACCCAAGGTATTTTTCCAATAACAAATCAGCTTGTTATTTGCAGGTACATAGTTTTCAGTTTGGGTTGTTAAACATACTGTATCAAATATGAGGCAATGAATTGTTTTGAAAAAAAATCAATTTGTAGTTTTCCTACCGTTCCTTTCCACAAGAGACAGTGGAGATTATGAATTTCAGTTCAAAATGTGTTCTTTTATCCACTGGGTCCAGAGGTTGCAAGACTTGTGGGTCCAGTTTGGTTTCTTTGCCCTTTACCTGTTCTCTGTTACTGAACAGTTTTGTTCTTTGCAGCTATGTAGTGCTGTGTTACTTGAAATAAAACTTTAAACAAACATAAGGATTCATATATTAAGGAAAATACCTCTTTCCACTGAACAATGTTGGAGAAAGCCATATCTAGCCTGACTATATTCTAGGGAAAAAGTGACTTAGCTAGACACCTGAGACTTATGCCTATAATCCTAGCTATTCAGGAGACTGAGATGTAGAGGACTGACATTTGAGGATAACTCTAGAAGAAAAGTCCACAAAACTCCATATTCAATTAACCAACAAAAAACTGGGATGGAACCATGGAGCAAGTGGTAGGCTTCCAGTTGGAAGTAATCAAGCAAGCCAAGTAAGAGTGTGAGGCCCTGAGTTCAAGCACCAGTATAATACAAAAGAAAGAAAAAGAAATTAAATCACAAGCTTTATGACAAATCATAAATTCATATGGCTGGGCTAAGAATCTGTCCTAGTGGTAGAGTGTTTGCCTACCATGCACAAAGCCCTCGATTCCTCAGTACCACATAAACAAAAAAGACTAGAAGTGGTGCTATGGCTCAAGTGATAGAGTGCTAGCCTTGAGCAAAAGAAGCTCAGGGACAGTGCCCACGCCCTGAGTTCAAGCCCCAAGACTGGCAAAAATAATTCATATAGATGAACAGCCAAAGGTGGTCTGACAAAGATCCTCTGAATTGGGATGAATGCATTCTCTTCTGTCTGGAAAGCACAACTGCTTGTTCATATTTTCTATTTCTGCCCCTCACATGAAAAATTTCTTAAAATATGTATAATTTGATTCTCATGCAAAGTCATCTGTCTTTAGAAGGGTTAACACTCCATATCCCCCACAACAAAACAACAAGAATGGCTCAATGATCTCAACAACAATTCTTAAATCTAACAAGGCAGGAAAGGGCAAGGATAATTGAGAAATAATATATCCTGCCATATTCTCTTCCATAACCAGAAAACATTTTCCAAAATTGAAAAACCAAGAGATTTCTATGACTGTGACCTTCTACTGAGATGTTCACAGACCATAGGGAGAGGAAGGGCAATAAAAAGGCAAGCTTGACCTGGCACTGATGGTTCATGCCTAGCATCCAAGCTACTCAGGAAGCTGAAATCTGAAGATCAAGGTTTTCTAGCCCATCCAGGAATGCCCATGAGACTCTTATCTCCAATTAACTACCAAAAAGCCAAAAGTGTAGCTGTGGCTCAAGTATTGGAGCATACTACTTTTGACATCAAAAGCTCAGGGACAATGCTCAGGCCCTGAGTCCAAGCCCTAGTACCAGTATAGACACAGACACACAGACACACACACAGACACACACACAGACAGACACACACACACACACACACACACACACACACAAAAGCAACAAAAACCTTGACTTTTACCTTTCCCTTCTAGATCTTTAATCCAACTAGAGTACACCTCTGGTTTTGGTGTTAGGTACGAATCCAGTTTTCTATTTCTCTAAATACTGATTTTGTTTTTGTTTTCCCAAACCCATACTTTGGAGAAATATTTCTATGTTAAGTTACTGTGTAGGTTTACCTAATACGTATTTTGAAAGATGGTAAAGTTAATTTTTGTGTCTGTGCTGATACTGGGCTAATACTGATTTTTCTATTACATGGTCAAATCACCAGCAAAAATTGCCATTTTTATATTTTTCCTTTCTATATTTGTACATTTACTTAAATTTCACTCTCATAGCACTCGTCAGGCTGTCCAGAATTGAACTAAATGGTACTAGATATCCTACTCTTCCTCCCCATCTTAAGAGTAATAAATAATTTATTTTCTCCATTTAGTATATTGTTTGCTATAGGTCTGATTTCATGACCAGATGAAGTCCTGGGCTGTAATCCACCTATTTTTTATTCCATGTAGCTGGGATGACAGGTGCATGTCACCATGCCCAGCTTCTTCCTTTGAGATAAAGTCTGAAAAACTTTTCTTGTTAGGCTGGCCTTGAACTATGGTCCTATCTTAGCCTCTTGTATACCTAGGATTACAGGCTTACAGGTATGAGCCACCAATGCCCATCAGTATCCCTTTTTTTCTTTGTTGTCTTGTATTCGTTTTGTCTCATAGTCTCACAATAGCTTGGGCTGGGCTTGAACATACTATGCCTTCTTAAACAGCTTTCTTCCTAAATGCTGGCATTAACATGTACATCTTACCACATCCAGCACCATTTTTTATTACATCAAGTATTTTATATTTATATTTTATATTTTTATAGAAATTTACTTCTCTTTTTCTAAGAGAATTAACACAAAGAGGTTGATGGTTCACTTATCTTTTCTAAAAACATTCTGCACTATATTATTATACAAATTTTATTCTTTGTCCTGCATTTTGTTCATTTATTTATATCTTCTCTCCCCTTGGTGAGTCCTCCAGTGGTTTATCTTATTAATCATTAGTCATTTCATTAATTTTTGTCTCACTAATAATTCTTTCATTTGTGATTATTGTTGTCATAATTGTTTTATTCCTTTGCTTTCTGCTCTTAAATCTCTTATGTCATATGTCTGAGACAAGCAGAAAAGGTCATATAAAATGATGTTAGGTGCTGGGCGCCGGTGGCCCACGCCTGTAATCCTAGCTACTCAGGAGGCTGAGATCTGAGGATCGCGGTTCAAAGCCAGCCCGGGCAGGAGAGACCGTGAGACTCCTATCTCCAATAAACCACTAGAAAACCGGAAGTGGTGCTGTAGCTCAAGTGGTAGAGCGCTCACCTTGAGCTGAAGAACTGAGGGACAAGTGCCCAGGCCCAGAGTTCAAGCCCCACGACCCCCCCCCCCCCCGCAAAAAAAAAGATGATGTTAAGTGAAATGAACCCCAAGATAAGAACACAAGTAGTTTTTTCTTTCTTGCTATTGTTTGTAACGTATTTATAAGGTGACTGTATTGTTCTTTTGTATATCCCTCCCCCATGGTATAACCCTTGCTTTCACTGTATTTGATGTTGTTATAATTTGGGGAGAGGAAGGGAAAAAACAAATTGTTTAAATAGGGATACAGGTGGACCGATTGCAACAATGAGATGTACAAAATGCTATGTTTAAAAACAAACTTTACAACTTTGGTGGGGGGGTGGGGGGAGTGTAGTCGTGGAGATGGGAGGGCAGGGATGGTAGGGGAAAAACAAAGGAGGAGGCAACAATGCTTAATAAGAAATGTACTCATTACATTGTTTATGTAACTGTGACCCCTCTGTACAGTATTTTCACAATAAAAAAAAACATTTTAAAAATCTTTTACGTCCATCTATCCTATTATCTTAAATTACCTCTGGTTTCCAGCCACATTGTTTTTAATCTTTCGTGTTGATATATTTAATATTTACTATTCAAAAACTTCTCTATGCACTGCTGATTTGTGAGCCATAAATAAGGTATATAATGATTTCATTATCATTCAATTTACAAAGGCATTCTTTTTTAAAAACCAAACTATGTTCAATATTATGGTAGTTCCCTCAAAATAGAATGTTTTGACTTTGAATATTCATTTTTAGTTGCCCTTCTGGAAAGCCTCCACTATTGCCTACAGGGCTAAATTTATACTTCTGAGAGAGATGGTGACGAGAACTTTGACAATCTTTCTACCCACCATGCTATCACCATGCTATCCATTAAGCAAACTCCTCCCCATACTAAACTTCCCCAGGTAACTCCAGTTCCTCCTTCAACGCCGTATTTTGCTGTCTCCAAGGAGTTTTTCTTACATCTTCCTCACTGTCCCAATTTCTTAGCCCAGATTTGGGGCTCCTCCTGTGTTCCCTAGGTATTGTACAAAAACCCCAATGGACTGTCCAATCTGCTTATGTCCATTGTGAGTTTGCTGACAGCAGAAACAGTGTCTCACTTATTTCTGGACAACTTGATATGAAAATATGACAGATAAGGTACTGAGAAAATGAGTGATATGCCAGAAGGTGAGAAGAATTGAAACATTAAGAAGGAAATCAATAGACAAATGGAATGAAAGGAGGGAGGGTGGGGAAAATGGTTTTAAATAGGATTATATGCAATATAGTAATTATATTAATATATAATATATATTGCATTAATTAATACTTTTAGTCATTTTAGAACATTCTGGAAAGATTGTCTAGAAACAAAATTGGAAACATTGTCACAATGTCATTTTTTATGTGCCAGTAGTTCCAGAGTCTCCCTTTGTTTGACATTTTCACTCAAGGCTGGCTTTCTACCACTTGAGCTACAGGTCCACTTCTGGCCTTGGGTGTTTAATGGAAAGAGGAGTCTCACCGACTTTCCTGCCACGGTTGGCTTTGAACCACAATCCTCAGATTTCAGCCTCTACAATAGCTAGGATTACAGACTGTATATATGTACTAGCATTGTTACAAAAAAATCTCAGAACAAAGCCTCAAAGTACTAAAACTATAGGCAAACTGTGATTTTCCCTTGTAGGCTCTAATTTTATTGCTAAAGCACAAACTCATCATTTCATCAATACCGATTATTCTATCTGTGCCAGTTGTCAAAATGGGAAGGAAGCATTGCCAGGCATGAGCTTAGCACTAAGGGAGAATCCAGAGAAGAGAAGGTCATTGAAACTAGTCTTTAGGACTCCCATAATCCAGTAAGGACAAGACATGAATCCCAAAGCTCAATATTTCTTTTGGTTATGAAAAGATTTGCTGGACTTAATTAATGCTATAAACATTATAACTTAAATAAAGTTATAAACAAAGTTAATCAAGAACAGCATGTTTATAGAGCTTCCTTACTACCTTTCTTTCTTCCTTCCTTTCTTCCTTCCTGCCTGCCTTCCTTCCTTGCTATCCTGGGGTTTGAACTCAGAGCATAGGCACTGTCTCTGAATTTTTCTGCTCAAGGCTCAAGCTATAGCACTTGAGCCACACATCCACTTCTGGATTTTTGCTAGTTAATTGGATATAAGAGTCTCACAGACATTCCTGCCCAGACTGGCTTCAAATTGTGATCCTCAGATGTCAGATTTCCAAGTAGCTAGGATTACTGGTATGAGCATCAGTGCCTGGCTCTTCCTTTCTTCCTTCCTTCTTTCCTTCCTTCCATCTTTCTTTCTTTCTTCCTTCCTTCCACCTTTCTTCTTTCTTCCTTTCTTTCTTTGTTTCTTCTTTCGTGAGATAGGGTCTCATTATGTAGTCCAGGCTGACCTCAAACTTGGATCATCCTTTAGCCTTCCAAATGTTAGGATTTCAGATATGACCCATCACATTCAGCTGTTTTTTTTTAGTATCTCCTGGGAAAAAATTCTTTTTTCTTACTCCTTTTCTTTTAGTTTAATGTGTCAAAATGGATAGTGAGGTAAGAGTAACTCTCCACAAGTCTGAGGATTGTTTTGCACATCATCACCCAGAGAAGCTTCTATCAATCAGCAGCTGGATGGGGGGAGGAGGACGGAAAATGAAGACCACACAAAATGCCTAGAGAACATTATGTCCAGACAACCAGAGCCAACAAACTTCTGTCCTAGCTGGAGGAAGTTAACACAAATTTCCAAAGGTTTAAGACATTGGTTCTGGTTCAGCAAATCTCCTCTTCTATGTACTGACCAAATGAAGCTGGAACCACTTGGGCTGGCAAGGCCAGCTATGGAGCTGACAGCTGTTTTCTCTCTCCTCCTCCCACTTGGAGGAAGATACATGCTTATATAACCTCTCCACCCACTTGCACCAGTCCCATAGGAGTGCAGTCTGCAGCACAGGCAAGGCTGTGAGCTATGTGGGCAGCAAAGAGATACCTCGGTCACCAGGAAATGGGACCTCAGCCTGGAGCAACATACTGGGGTCCCTACTTTGCAAGGTCACTTGGGCAAAGATTTACTGTTTAGAAGGATGTCAAGAGAAGAAATGATAAACTCCACAACTTGGAAAACTCTAATGGAAGATTCAACAATATGCACAAAACCCAAATTCAGTACTTTTGTGGTTTTGGTGTGGAGGAGGAGCTGGAGATGGAACCCAGGAACTCACACATGCAAAAGCAGGTGCTTTACCAATAAGCTAGTTACTGGCCCTTCCCACGAGGTCAAATGTAGACAAAAAGGAGATGCACTGTTTAACAATTGTCCAAAAAGCCAAGACATGTGAGATCACTGGCTCTCCATCCCCACCTCAAAGAAAATTGCTTTGTTGCTCTTTTCTTTCAGTCAGATGTGGAAGTCCAAAACAAATTATCCTCAGCCCACTGAAGACTAAATCAGAGAAGTCAATCCAATTACTCTTCATAAAGACTATAAAGTTTAAGCTGGGCACCAGTGGTTCATGCCTATAATCCTAGCTACTCGAGAAGCTGAGATCTCAGAAAATCCTTATAAAGTTTAACATCACCGTTCCAAGTCACACAGAATACTAGGCAGAAGCTAGTGGTTCATGCCTATAATCCTAGCTACCAGGAGGTTGAGATCTGAGGATCATGATTTAAAGCCAGCCCAGGCAGGAAAGTCCATAAGACTCTTTTTTTTTTTTTTGGTCGGTCATGGGGCCTGAACTCTGGGACTGGCACTGTCCCTCAGCTCTTCAGCTCAAGTCTAGCACTCTACCACTTGAGCCATAGCTCCGGTTCTGTCTTTTTCTGCTTATGTGGTGCTGAGGAATCAAACCCAGGGCCTCATGCATGAAAGGCAAGCACTCTACCACTGAGCCACCTTCCCAGCCCAAATTACAGATTATTTCTTTTTATTGTTGGTCGTGGGGCTTGAACTTTGGGCTTGGGCACTATCCCTCAGCTCTTCAGCTCACAGCGAGCACTCTACCACTTGAGCCACAGTGCCACTTCCCATAAGACTGTTATCTCCACTTAACCACTAAAAGAAACTGAAAGTAGAACCCTGGCTCTAAGTGATAGAGCACTAGTACCCGGAAGCAAAAGAGACCAATAATAGTTCAAGCCCCATGACTGACAAAAAAAAAAAAAAAACAAAAAAAAAGCAAAAACAAGCAAATGGAATATTCTCTCTCTCTCTCTCTCTCTCTCTCTCTCACACACACACACACACACACACACACACACACGGTACTACTGGATTTGAACTCAGGGAGTCTGAGCATCGTCCTTTAGGTTTTTCACTTAAGGCTGGCACTCTACCGCTTAAGCCACAGCTCTACTTCCAGCTTTTACTAGTTAACTAGAGATAAGTCTCAGGAACGTTCTTGCCCAGTATGGCTTTGAACTACAATCCTCAGATCTTAGCCTCCTCAGTAGAAAGGATTATAAGAGTGAGCCACGAGTGCCTGACTAGGAAGATATTTTAAATTCCAAAGAGTTATTTCATAGAAATGAAAATTGTATCCTGGTGCTAAGCTTGTCTGACTCCTGATCTCATTTCATCTTAATATGTACTCTGTCCAGTAGGTATGAGCATTATACACATTTTTTCCAAAAGAAAAGGAAATTCTACCAGGTGAAATTATTCACTCCATGTCACAGAATTAGTGAACAGTGGGGTGTTTCAGTTTAATTCTAATGTCTATTAACTGAGATAGTACCCAGATGACTACATGTACCAATGCATTGTGAGAGGAGAACCTGGAACCAGATTACCTGGGTTCATTCCACATTCTATTCCTTCTAATGCAGAGCTGGACAAAAGTTCTATAGGCTGCCTGGATCTTAGGTTTCTGCTGTGGTGGTTCTTGATTTGACTTTGTGGGTTTTTTCTTTTTTTTGCATAAACAGGAATACATAGGAGGGCCTCTCATCATAAAGTAGTTTGCTGGCTTAAATGAATAATTATCTGGAATGCTGGCACAAGATAAGCACTGTGTGAAAATACCACAAATAAAGAAATACACATGTGTGGATAGAATCCTACAGTTAGAAGAGGTCATGAGTCATATCCAGCCCAGTGTGCAACTTCCGGTAATAACTCCGCTTGTGTTATCACACAGTGACAGATGCTACTTGGAAAGATCTCCAGAGTCAGCAAGACTACTAGCTCTCCCTGTCATTGCAGAGCATTGAAATGCTATTATATCAGGAGGGACTTCCTCAACTTAAACTTTAGCCCTTTCTATCTTGACTTTGGCCCCAGAAGGAAACAGAAATAGCTGAGTATGCCAATGTGGGAAAGGAATCACAGGAAAACAGCTTATTGGTGGTGGTGGTGGTGGTAGTGTGTGTGTGTGTGTGTGTGTGTGTGTGTGTGTGTGTGTGTGTGTGTGTGTGTGTGTGTACGTACGTACACGCGTACACCAGTTCTGGGGCTTAAAGTCAGAAACTATTTCTTAGAATTTTTTTTTTGGGGGGGGGGGGGGGGGGGGGGAGGTCCGGTCATGGGGGCTGAACTCTGGGCCTGGGCACTGTCCCTCAACTCTTCAGCTCAAGGCTAGCGCTCTACCACTTGAGCCACAGCACCACTTCCGGCTTTTTTCTTTTTGCTTATGTGGTGCTGAGGAATCGAACCCAGGGCCTCATGCATGCAAGGCAAGTGCTCTACCATTGAGCCACCTTCCCAGCCCCTTCTTAGAATTTTTGCTCAATGCTACCACTCGACCATTTTGAGACACAGCTCCACTTCTGGTTTTCTGATGGTTGAATGGAGATAAGAGTCTCAAAGACTTTCCTAGTTGGGTTAGCTTCAAACCACAATCCTCAGCTCTCAGCCTCCTGAGTAGGTAAGATTACAGGCATGAGCCACTAGCACCCAGTTTGGAAAGGAGCTTTCATTTCATCAGGCAGGAGGAGTACTGCCCCACCCCCATCTCCCTCCAATTCTTCTTCTAGAGTGCCAAAGACCTAGGAGGAGAAATGTTCTCTGTAAACCTAAGCTAGTTCCTTCATCCCTACTGCCCCAGCACTGTCTCCTAGGAAACAAAAAACATCAGATGAAGAGATCACACAGCCCTTCCTCATTCACATGACTTTCTCAAAGTCCAGTCAAGTAAGAGGCAGAGTAAAAGCAGTGAGCACTTCCCTAATATTATGTATTAGGCACTGGCACTGGGTGAGGGAAGAGGGAGAAGGAAGGGAGAGGGAGGATAAGAGGAAGGAAAGGAGTGAGGGATGGAAAGAGGGACGGAGGGAGGGAGGAAAGGGTTAAGTTCAAATCCAGAGCTCCTGGCCCCATTCCGCATTTCATTATTATCCCACTAGATAGCACATCAAAAAATTTTTTCTAGAGCTGGAAATGTGACTTAGTGGTAGAATGCTTGCCCAGCAGGCATGAAGCCCTGGGTTTGATTCCTCAGTACCACATCAACAGAAAAGATAGTGGCTCAAGTGGTAGAGCACTAGCCTTGAGCACAGAAAGGCTCAGGGACAATGTCCAGGCCCTGAGGTTAAGCCACGAAACTGGCAAAAACAAGTTGTTCTAGCTTTCCCTGTTCCCAACTCTTCCAGGTGCTGTATCTGTACTTGGCTAATATGACATGGAAGTTCCTCTAGGTGCAGAATTCATTTCACTACCTTAGTGGTTGAGCTTCATTATATGACTTATTTGGACCAATGGAAATTGTGAGAGAATGATCATGTGCCAGCTTTGAGCCTGGCTGGATAAGACTTCACCTGTCCCTGCTCACCTATCATGCATTACTGCCATCATCATAAAATGAATAGATTTCAAGTAACTCCCTGAGAAATACATGGGTCAGACCTAATTATAATTAATGACCTCAGCCAAGCCCTAACAAATCTAACTGAAACCAACCATCTAGCTCAATCAAAACACAGTTGTAAGATTTAGAAATAAATGCTTATTATTATATGCCACTGAGCTGGGTTTTTTGTTCATTTTTTCTTTTTCTTTCTTCTTTGTGTGTGTGTGTATGTGTGTGTGTGTGCCCGTGCCTGCCTATACTTGAGCTTGAACTCAGGGATTGGGTGCCTTTTTACTCACCTGGTTCTCTACTGCTTGACCTATACCTCCACTATCAGCATTTTGCTGGCTGATTGTAGATAAGAATCTCATAGACTTTCCTGCCTAGGCTGGCTTTGAACCCCAATCTTCAGATCACATCATCTAAGTAGCTAGGGTTAAAGGCATAAGCCACAAACACCTGTCATGCCACTGGTTTTTAAGGTGCTTTGTTATACTATCCTTCGTATCACAGCTAGCCAATACTGTAAGGTTTTCTGGGACTCCCACAAAAGTGTTTTGTGACCATGATAAACATCTTCAAGGAATTAAAACTGGAAATTAAATTGTCATACATATTAGCAGGTGACTTCATCTGCCAACAATTTCCAATTAGCTGTCTTGAACTCAAGCATCAGCTGATCTAAACTTTCATGCCACAGCACCCTCATCTGCAAAATAACATCACAGTAATACCTGCATTAAAGGGTTGATGTAAGCCTCCAAATAGCTAATGTGTGATAAATACCCATATATAATGATGTTGGTAAGCATAGCAATGACATTGTAATGGTCATGGTAATGACTTGGTACCTTCTTTGACATAGTCAAGCAGGGAATATAAAAATGCTCGCAAGGGCTGGGAAGGTGGCTCAATGGTAGAGTGCTTGCCTTGCATGCATGAGGCCCTGGGTTCGATTCCTCAGCACCACATGAGCAAAAAGAAAAAAGCCAGAAGTGGTGCTGTGGCTCAAGTGGTAGAACACTAGCCTTGAGCTGAAGAGCTGAGGGACAGCGCCCAGACCCAGAGTTCAGGCCCCACGACTGACAAAAAATAAAATAAAATAAAATGAGTGTTTAAAAAAAAAAAAAATGTTCTCGGGGCTGGGAAGGTGGCTCAGTGGTAGAGCGCTTGCCTTGCATGCTCAAGGCCCTGGGTAAGATTCCTCAGCACCACATAAGCAAAAAAAAAAAAAGCCGGAAGTGGCACTGTGGCTCAATTGGTAGAGTGCTAGCCTTGAGCTGAAGAGCTGAGGGACAGTCCCCAGGCCCAGAGTTCAGGCCCCACGACCGGACCCAAAAAAAAAAAAAAAAAAAAAAAAAATGCTCTCAAAACATTAATAAAACATTTCTTTGAGTAGTAAGTTGTTTTTGGTGGGTACTGGAGTTTACCTCTGGAGTAAAGAGTACATACCTAGAATGTACAAAGCCCTGGGTTCAATCCTCAGCACGTGCACGTGCACACATACACATGCACACGCACGCATGCACATGCACACACGCGCACACACACGAAAAAGTTCTGCATGGGATTTAAAGCTTTTTTACCCTTCTTGCCTAGTACTGCCAACTACTCCCTAAATGTCAAAGGTTATAAAAAGCAACTAAGTACATTATATCCCAAATACACAAAAACTGCACAAATTAGTAATCAAAAATATCTCTGGGTAGCTGAACATAGTCATACATAACTGTAATGAAGCAGGTATATTGAAACATCAAGGCCAGCCTGGGCTACATAGTGAGGCCTTGTCTCAAAAACAAAACAAAACAGAATAAAATCACCAGCCACGCTGTCTTGAGGACAATACAAATTCCCAGGGGGAGAGGGCATAATTCAGAAGACATCTGGCATCAGAAGACATACCTCCTCCAGGAGGTGCCAGTCAGAAGTAAAATACAGTTGGGCACTGACAGCTATGCCTGTAATTCTAGCTTCTCAGTAGGAAAGATTTGATGATCATGGTTCAAAGCCCACCTGGATAAGAAAGTCTGTGAGACAGTGAAAACAGGGGTTATGCCGTGGGGGAGGGACATAGAAAGCAACAAAGAAATCATCTTATAAATATCTTAGAAACAATGGCAAGAAAGAAAAAAAAAACATTTGAATCCTTATCTTGGGGTTCATTTCACCTAACATCAACTTATCTGACCGTTTCTGCTTGTCTCAGACATATACTAGTAATTGCAAATACGGGAAACCATGGGACCTATGTTTCTTTGGACCTGGCTTACTTCACTTAATTAAAAAAAAATGCCTATCGCTTTCACACCATCATAAAGTTGAAGAATTATTCATTTGAACCATTATACATCAGAGGTGCTTTCTACAAACATCCTGTCAGTTCTGTTTATCTGGAGACCTTAATGTATAATGCATTCCAATATTAAGGATGATTTGTGCTGGAAGTTAATAAAAAGCTGAACTGACTCATTCAGTCCCATCCTGGCCACTTATTCCTCTTGAATGTCCAACTGCTCTAAAGAGACAATTTTCCAGCCATCACAACATACTGGGTTTTCTTTGTTGTTGTTTTTGTTTTTTTTTTTTTTTTCAAGAAAAGTAGCAATCAAGAATGTGGAAAAAATAGAAATATAAATAATTTTAAGATAATTTGGAATGAGCAAGTTTAGGCCATTTCATTGTAACATTTTCTGCTGTGTAGCTGGAAGAAAGTAATAGAAACCAAAGGATAGTACACCAGTCAGGGTAAATAAAATGAGCTTTGGAATTGGAGAGATGTGGGTTTAAATCCTGGCAATGTCATTTTGTAGCCTGTATAGATCCTGGGTAATATTTTTGTCTTATTTGAACTCTGGTTTCCTCACTGATCAAATAAATGTTAGGTGTCCTACACTTATTTACCAACAAAATGATTTAAATATTGCTTGAACATATGATCCATTAAAATTACATAAATCTGAAATTTCAGTACGTCAGGTCACACTATAAGCAGCCATTAGCTGGAGGCGGTTGTTTGAACTTACAATCCATTAAAAGTACATAAATCTAAAAATTCAGTACCTCAGGTCATACTAGAAACTTTTCAAGTGTGCCTTTCTGAATTATTGTCACATAGCTTAGCTCTAACATTGACTACCTCATTGTCCCTTCTTATGCACTGACATATAAACACACAGGAAATTCTGAAACTTAAGGTCAATTTCTTGCAAAGTGGTAATGGATAAATCTGTTGCTCCCACCCCATCTCTAGGGTACTCTCTGGCCTTTGGAATGCAGACCAACTCTAATACCTTTGCCTTCATCAACCCTCCTACTCAGGTTTGTGCCTTGTTCCACCTTCTGTATTTTTTCAGCCATGTCATTTTCTCTGTGCATGGAGATGAAACAGCAAAACTGACAAGCCCCTGCTGTCAGTGGCCTCTTCCCTGCCATCTGTTGGGTGAGAACAGTATATCATAGCTTCCACACCCGCTCCAACCCTCCAAGAAGTGGGTTAAATGCAAGCTCAGATGTCTTAGTCAGACAACTTGGCCCTGGTCCCACCAGAAACCACACAAAGGCGCAATTCACTGGTTGTTCCTTTCTGGCAAGGACATCCTTGAAAAAGAACTAAAAACATCATACTGTGGGCAACTTTGACAAGACTCAAAAAATATGAATCAAAGGGTACAAATACTCTCCCTGTCATGTGTCTAGAGGAGATGACTGAGTCTTTATTCTGCCATCACTAATGGACAGTCCAGTATTCTACACTGTAGGATGAAAGACCCATTATGAACAGAGCTGGACTAAGGCCTGTTTGTCCTCCTGTATCTTGGGTCAGGGGGTAGGGAAGTTGCATGGTGGTGAGAAGGGAGATCATGCTGAGAAGGGTTCTGTTAATCAAGTGGCAGCTAAAATACTCATGGGGAGGGTAGAAAGTCACAAACTTTGTATGGGATGGAACTATTGATAGGTAAGAGAAATAGGAGTTTTAACCAAGCACAAGTCTAGAGTAGATGGACAGGAAACGTCAAGTCCAGTAGACAAGAAACTAGAATGACAGGAGGCTGAGATCTAAGGATTAGAGTTTGAAGACAGCCCAGGCAGGAAAGTCCATGAAACTCTTATCTCCAATTAACCACAAAAAGCCAGAAGCAGAGCTGTGGCTCAAGTAGCAGAGTGCAAGCCTTGAATAAAAAAAGCTCAGGAACTGTGCTCAAGCCCTGAGTTTAGGCCCCAGCACTGGCACCAGAAAAAAAAAAAAAAAAGAAAGAAATTAAGAAGAAAAAGTAAAAAGAAGAGGTCTCCCTTGATATCTCTGCCCACTACAAATTAAATCTAACTTGTCAATGTTCAGAAGTTATAGCTCAAAAAATGTGTATTCAAATCCTGGCTTTATTTGCCAAAGTAAAATGAATTTAATGATAATAACCAAAAACATTTTAGAGTAGAGTAGTCAAGTTACTAATCACTATCAGTGAAAAGTAAAAATGTAGCTGATGAAAGGTGAAAGGTTAAAGGTAGGTGGGCAGTGGGGGGGACTAAAGAAGAAAAAGAAGACACAGGGGCTAATATTTTGACATTGCAAGCAACAGTCAAAAGCTGATGGAGTGGGCTAAGAGGAGCTCAGTGGTAGAGCTCTTGCCAAGCATGTGAGAGGTTCTGGATTATAGCCCCAGCATTGTAATAAAAGGTGCTGAAGTAAGAAATAGGGTTTGGGTATACTATTTAAAGCAACAGAAGTAACTAATTTCTGTTTTACTTTTATTTTACCTCTTGGGTCTGGCATGGTAGCTCATACCTATAATCCCAGTTATTTGGGAAGTAGAGATCAGAAGGATTATGGTCCAAGGCCAGACCTGGAAAAAAATTCAAGACTCTATCTGAAAAACAACTAGAGCAAAAAAGGGCCGGAGGAGTGGTTCAAGTGGTAAAGCATCTACCTAGCACACATGAGGACCTGACGTCAAACTCCAATACTACTTTTAAAAAATAAGAGGCGAAATAGTGTTATAATTATCAAAAATTAGAAGAGGAAAAGGAGAAATCAATGATCTATATTTGTAGCATGAAGAAAGAAATCTCTAAAGTTTAATCAATATAAATCACTCTTAAAATAGTACTCCAAGGTTTATTTTTTACTTATTTGCCTATTTTGTTTTATATTTTTCAATACTAGTGATTGAACCCAGAGCTAGGCAAGTACTTTAACATTGAGCTACATTCTATCCACTATTATATTTTAAAATAAATGTGTTACATAATTTCAATTTTTAAAATGAAAAATCTAAACCACTTGTTTTCAAAATATAAGGGTTGTGAAATAGATTAGTCTGATAAAGCTGTCAGTCACACATCAAAATCAGAATAAAATATAGGTCCTGACTGTAAAACAAAGAGTGTTTGGGAAGAAAACTAGTAGGAAGGGGAAGGTAAAAGGAGAGGTACTGTGAGACAATTATTATCAAACACTTTACAGGCATATATGAAAACAGTAATGAAGCCCCCTAAAATAGTTCAAAAGGAATAGGAAGGGTAAGAAAAATCTATCCATAGAAGGGGATAATTTAGTCAAAGTACACTAGATGGAAACACACCTATTATCGTAGATACTTAGAAGACAGATCTAAATGACTAATGTTCAAAGCCAGCCAAACAGAAAAGTTTACAAGACTCCATCTCCAAAATAACTAGCAAAATGTTGGGCTGGAGTCATGGCTCAAGTGGTAGAACATGAGTCATGAGTTAAAAAAGCTGAAAAAGCATGAGAGAGAGTTCAACTTCTGGCAACAGGACACGGACACACGGACACACACACACACACACACACACACACACACACACACACACACACAAAATCAAAAAGGATTTGAAGTACTAATGATTTTTATTCCAATTTTATATATCCAATTTCTCACACAATGGTTGAAAAACATACCCTATTTAATTAAAAAAAGAAGATGTCTTGGATTTCAGAACAAGAAAGTGGTTCCTAAATTATTTTTTTTTGGCTGGGAAGGTGGCTCAGTGGTAGAGAGCTTGCCTTGCATGTATGAGGCCCTGGGTTCGATTCCCCAGCACCACATAAGCAAAAAGGAAAAAAAAAGCCAGAAATGGCGCTGTGGATCAAGAGGTAGAGCGCTAGCCTTGAGCTGAAGAGCTGAGGGACAGCGCCCAGGCCCAGAGTTCAGGCCCACGACCGGGCCCCCCCCCCCCCCCAAAAAAAAAACCTCTAAATTCTTTGTTTTGTTTTGTTTTTGCTATGTGGCAGCTCTGGGGCTTTAACTCAGGGCCTAGGCACTGCCGTCCTTGAGCTAGTATTTACCTACCAATAGCTACTACTACACTCTGGCTTTGAGATGGTTAATTGGAGATGAGTTTTACAAGACTTTCCAGCCCAGGCTGGCTTCGAATCAGGATCCTCAAATCTCAGCTGCCTGGGGGCTGGGAATGTGGCTTAGTGGTAAAGTGCTTGCCTAGCATGTATAAAGCCTTGGGTTCAATTCCTCAATATCATATAAACAAAAAAAAAAGCTGGAAGGTGACACTGTGGCTCAAGTGGTAGAGTGCTAGCCTTGAGCTGAAGAGCTGAGGGACAGCATCCAGGCCCAGAGTTCAGGCCCCACGACCGAACCCAAAAAAAAAGAAAAGAAAAGAAGCTCAGAGACAGTGTCCAGGCCCTACATTCAAGCCTCAGGAGTGGCAAAAAAAAAAAAAAAAAAAAAAAAAAAATCTCAGCTTCCTAAGTAGCTAGGATTAATAGGCACAAGCCACCAGTGCCCAGCCCAAATACTATTTTAAAACAAATGCCTGTCCAGGCACCAATGGATCAGGCCTGTAACCCTAGCTACTCAGGTGGCTGAGCTCTGAGGATCATGGTTCCAAGCCAGCCCAGGCAGGAAACTGTGAAACTTATCTCCAATTAACCAGTTAAAAGTGGAGCTGTGTGGCAGGTGCTGGTGGCTCACACCTGTAATCCTGCTACTCAGGAGGCTGAGATCTGAGGATTGCAGTTCAAATCCAGCTCAGGCAGGAAAGTTCCTGTGAGACTCATCTCCAACTAACTACCAGAAAACTGGAAGTGGCTCTGTGGCTCAAGTGATAGAGCAATGTCCTTGAACTGAACAACTCAGTGACAGCGTTCAGGCCGAGAGTTCAAGCCCCACAACCAATAAAAAAAAATGGAGGTGTGACTCAAGTGGTAGAGCACTAGCCTTGAGTGACAAAGCTAAGGGAAAGCAACAAAGCCATGATTTCAAGTCCCCATATCAGCTCGCATGCACGCACATGCATGCGCGCTGCGCGCACACACACACACACGCATGCGCGCGCACACACACACAAACACAAACCTGCAACAAAATGAAAAGAAATGTAATGCAATGAACAAAAATGGAAACAGAAGAGGAGACAAGAAGGGGGGGAGGGGGAGAAAAAAGAGTAGACGAGGGGGAGGGGAGGGGAGGGGAGGGGAGGGGAGGGGAGGGGAGGGGAGGGGAGGGGAGGGGAGGGGAGAGAAAAGAAGTAACCCACAAATCCATTTATAAATCCAAGGAAAAGGGCCCTGGCTGGAGTAGGGTTTAGGGGCTTCATCCAATTTCTCGTGAACAAGAAGCTGCTGGTGGAGATGAGACCCCTGAGATCATGTGTGCCATTATGCCATGCTTGGGAAGCCATCCACCTGAAAACCACCTAGGAGTCCTGGTAGAACAGAAGTCAATGCCCACAGCATCACAAAATGGCTCATATAGAGAGAACTGTTGTCTTTGGGAAATTACTCCATTGCAAAGCAGTCTTTAAGATTAGTGGTGAGTCAGACCTGTCCACTAGAACCCAAACATTCATTCACATTGACAACACAGCTCACTAGCCTGCAAATGGAGTCTGCATAAGCCCACAAAACTATGCCTGACCATTAGGCTGGAACATGGTCATGGGTGGTGCTCTACACCACTTGATCCATGCTTCCTGTACAAATGTAAAATTAATTCAATAGCATATTGAACCCAATATCACTTTGGCTTGGTGTTTGCATGGAGGATTTTTCCCCCCTAGGATCCACTTCATACACTAAAGTGCACAGATGCTCAAGACCTTCAAATTACATAGTATTTGCATATAACCTATGTATATCTTGTTACATACTTTAAATATTCTCTAGAATTCCTATAATAATGAACACAATACAATGTTATGTTAGTAATTGTTACACTTCCCTGTTCAGGGAATAGAAGCAAGAAGAATATCTGTACATTGAGTACAGACATACTTCTTTTTGCCTTTAGAATTTATTTAGCCAGTATTGGGATTTGAACTCAGGATCTTATGCTTATTAGGCAAACTACTACTTATACCATACAACCAGCCCTCAGACATAACTCTTCCTGAATGTTTTCTCTCCATAGTTGGTTAAATTCTTGGATGCAGATCTCATGAATATCCAGAGCTAACTGTATATCAAAAAATATTAACAATTCAACATGTAATCCGTGTAACCTATGAAGATTATATTTTACATTGTTCATACTGTTTTCAAAATCCAAGGTAGGTCTTATATTCACAACACACTGAATTCTAAATAACTCACTTTTAAGTATTCAACAGACACACAGTTATTTACCTTTAGATTCTTAAACTAAGGAAATATCTGATTAGGCATTATTTGATTTCTGTTCTTATCATAAATGTAAGATCACTGAAACCAGTGCAACAGCGATACTCACAAGACACTATGTTGGAAATGAACTTTACAACTTGGAGGAAAGGAGTATGGATGGATGGGAGAAAATGAGGCAGGGGGGTAACACTGTTCAAAAAGAAATGTACCCACTACCTTACTTATGTAACTATAACCTCTCTGTAGATCACCTTTACAATAAAATAAAAATTAAAAATTAGAAAATAAAAAATAAAAAAGATTACTGAGACCATGGTGAGACTCGGTATTCCATAAGTGAAATGAGCCCTAGATTAACAATTAGGAATAAATTTCAGTGTGAATCCTTCCATAGCTCAGTTGGTAGAGCGGAGGACTATAGAGGAATAAATTTCAAAAGCTCTGCCACACTCTGGCTGTGAGACCTTAGCTATCACATCCCATTCAACCATCATACCTTCGATGTTAGTAGGAAATCTCTTTTCCTCAGGGTTGTTTTGAAGTTTAAGAGAGGAAACAAAACTATGGCTCAAGTGGTAAAGCATCAGCCTTGGGTATAAAAGAAAAGTGAGAGCGAGAAGCACTGTTCAAGCCCCACTACCAACCAAAAAAAAATAAAATTATGAAGCCAAGGTTGAAGGAAATATAAATTTATGGTAGTTCATTCCTGTAATTATAGCTACTGAGATCTGAGGATTGAATTTCAAAGCCAGCCAGGGTAGGAATATCTGTGAGACTCTCACATCTAATTAACCAGAAAAAAGGTAGAAGTGCAGCTGTGGCCCAAGTAGCAGAGTGACATCTTTTTTTTTTTTTTTTTTTTTTGGGGGGGGGGGGGGGGAGGTCTGGTCGTGGAGCCTGAGGGACAGCCTGGATGCTGTCCCTCAGCTCTTCAGCTCAAGGCTAGCGCTCTACCACTAAAGCCACAGCTCCACTTCTGGCTTTTTTTTTCTTTTTGCTTATGTGGTGCTGGGGAATCGAACCCAGGGCCTCACGCATGCAAGCCAAGCGCTCTACCACTGAGCCATCTTCCCAGCCCCGCAGAGTGACATCTTTGAGCAAAAAAACTCAGGGACAGTTCTCAGGCCCTGAGTTCAGACCCCAGTACTGGCACCAAAGAGAGAGACACAGAAACAGAGACAGAGAAAATAAATCCATGTTTGGCATAACTGATTCACAACTGTAATCCTAGTTACTCAGGCAACTGAGATCTGAGGATTGAGGCTCAAAGCCAGCCTAGACAAGAAAGTCTGTGAGATTCCTATCCTCATTTAACCACCCAAAATCTGGAAATGAGTCTGTGGCTCCTATGTAGAACACCAGCCTTGAGCAGAAAAAGCTTTACTTCCAAATTGGTGGTTAAATTGAATCTCCCAGACTTTCCTGTCCAGGCTGGCACCAAACTGCAGTGCTCAGATCTCAGCCTCCTGAGTGGAGATGTAGCTCAAGTAGTAGAGTGCTAGACTGGAGGAAAAAAGGTCAGGGATAGCACCTAAACCCTGAATTCAAGCCCCAGGTCTGACACCAAAAAAAGTTAACCAACAAAATAGTTCTATGCTATTTTCTTTTATGTTCTGGATAAATGATAATCATAGAAAATTTAATTTCCTCAATAAGAACAAAGAACATAAAACCTATTGGCTCCATTTTAACTAATAAAGAAAACATACCTTTGTGAAACCTATTTGTTCTTTCCGGAAATTTTCAAGGGGTTTGATCAGCAAATCACTGGCATTTTGCACCTATAGAAAAAGAAAAAAAACACTCAAAATAACTTTAGGTTAATAAGATTCTGGTACAAATTTGCTTATTACTAGGTCATTTTCTTTTAATACATCATCCTGCAAAATACTGACTGGAGGTATGAGTGTAGCTCAGTGATTAGGAATGTGATTAACATTAGCAAGGCCCTGGGTTCAATTCTAATTGTCAAACCAACCAGCATGCTAACTGGTGTTCTGGTTGACAAGGGTTGTTACTGTTTCTTTCAACACTGTGGAGTTTTTAAATAATAAATATCTGGAGTCATGTCCAAAAAGAAGTGGGGTGGGGAGACAGAAAGAGAATGGGCAAATACCTAGAAAAGCCAATATACTAAGTACAAATGATTTCATGGGACTCAAATGAGTTTGCATTAGGGTAGATCCTATAACAAACTACTCTAGTTCCTGATCCAATGTGTCATTGAAACAGAATATTTCCTTTAGAAGTAGAAGCCCTGTGCTATGATATTAGAGAACATTAGGCTAACTTTTCATCTTACCTAACTATATATGTTTGGAAGCTGATAGGAATGGCCTAGCCAGGTACTACAAATATAAGTAATAATAGGTCCTGGACACATAAAATCATCAAACTCAAAATGAAGCCCTTGATCTATGGACAGGTGACGATTATACCAAGCTTTTGCTTCATCCAAGTGTCTTGGTGACCATATCTGTCTGGGGCAATAAGTAAGGTGTATTTCCTCTGGGTGAATCAACCCCACCATAATGGAAGACCTCAGAGAAAGCAACTAAAGGGCTGGCTTTTAGCACCTGCATTCACAGCCATCTATTGTAAGAAAAGGGAAATGCAGGGTTAACTTACTTGTTGGATAAGACAAACGTTATCAGTAATATGTCTCCATGCCAAAAATAGAAGAGTGGAGCTGAGGAGAAAGATGACAGGTAGTATATGTTTTGCACATGCAAGGCCATGGGGTTGATCACAGAGAGAAAGAAGTAGAGAGAAAAATAGAGAAAGAGAAATAGAGAGAGAATGAGAATACGGAAGGCCAGGTGCTGGTGGCTCACACCTGTAATCCTAGCTACTCAGGAGGCTGAGATCTGAGGACGGTGGTTCAAAGCCAGTCCAGGCAGGAAAGTACCTAAAACTCTTTATCTCCAATAAAACCACCAGAAAACAGGAAGTGGCACTGGTGGCTCAAGTGGTAGAGTGCTAGCCCAGCTGAAGAGCTCAGGGATAGCACCCAGGCCCAGAGTTCAAGCCCCCATGACTAATGGGGGGGGGGGGGGGGGGGGGGGGGGGAGAGAATGTCATGGAAAGTCATTATTGACCAGTCTACAATTTTCCAAACTAAAAAGCAATTTTCAATCTACCACAAAAAAGCATGGAAAGTTGGGGTCTTCATGTATACATGAACTACAAATAACTTGGGCATCCTGTTTTGTCTAGGTTCAGTGTTCAGCTTACTGAACAAATATCTAACAAGTGATAAAAACCTTTATATGAAGCTGGATATTCTGATCTATTGAAGCTCTTAATATTGCCCTCCAAGACTGCCAAACTTGCAGAAAATATAAAAATACTCAAGTTTTTCCTTAAGAGCCTTTCCCCTGTATGTCTACTGTTGACCATCATTTCTATAGCTCATTTTCAAAACTCCGTTTAATACAAGTCTAAACACAGGAAATCACATAATCCATCCTTACCTTGTTAACTCATATAAACATACCTTGCGGGATGTCAGTGACTCATATCTGTAATCCTAGCTACTCAAAAGGATGAGATGTGAGGATCGAGGTTCAAAGCTGGCCTTGGCAGACAAATTCATGAGAATCTTCTTTCCAGTTAACCATCAAAAAGCCAGAAGTAGATATGGAGCTCAAGTGCCTTGAGTGAAAAAGCTAAGGCCCTGAGTTCAATCTACAACACTAATGCAAAAAAGCAGGGGAAGGTGGGGAACCAGACCATTTGCCTACAAAGGCTTCCACACCTACCCTTTGTGATTATCATCACTACTACTCATCTACTGGATATAGGAAATCTGTTTCTAGATTCTACTGGCTCTAAATACATTATAACCTACCTCCCCATGTGACCTTTAACATCCCTACATCCCTGAGTACATTAATTACCCAGAGGTAGGAAGATTCATTAATTCATCCTATAAGAAGAACCTCTGTGGAGGTAGAATTCAGACAGAAAAAAATGCCTGAATTCCTGACCAACAAACTAATCAGACCTAACTGAACAGTTTTAGTTTTAGAACAGCACGTTGTTAAACTGGGTATTGGTGGCTCATACAATAATCCTAGTTAATCAGAAGGTTGAGATCTGAGAATAGGGGTTCAAAACCAGCCCAGGCACGAAAGTTCGTGTAACTCTTAGAGCAAACTCCAATTAACTGCCAAAAAGTCAGAAGTGGAACGCAAGTGGTAGAGCACCAGCCTTGAGGAGAAAAAAAAAGTTAAGGGACAATACCCAGACCCTGAGTTAAGAAAGAAAGAAAGAGCACTGCAGATATGTTCTTTGAGAGTGAGGACCTAAGGGCTTCCTTATTTTATTTTTGGCACTCTTCAAAGACAGAGGCCCCCCATAGAAGAAGAAAAGGAGGTAAATAAGTTTCCTATTTATGCAGGAAGTCTGCAATCCAGATGCATACAGACAACCTCTGAAGAACTACAATCCCTTCCAGAGTACTTGTAAGTGCATCACATATGGGATCCTCCACATTGCCTCCCTTCATACCTCCTGCCACAAGTTCTATTCATTTATGGAGATGAATAATCACACATTATTAATACCTTCTGGAGTTCTAACCTTCATGCTGTTACTTCAAATCTTATCTTAAACTTTTACTTTAGGAGGGATACAAAGCTGATACACATCTCCCAGATTATTCAGATGAGGGTAGATGATAGTCATTTTGCCACCCCCTCCCTCCCAGAAAAATGGAAGGGTCCAATCAAGCATGGCATCAAAGGCTCACATTAACCTTCACAGAACTCCTGGAATTAAGTGGAAAATGGGGAGCACACACAATATATGATTGAAGAATCCTGGGAAACAAAAGGGCCTAACATAATGAGAAACTGAAGTACATGAGTCAGTCATGTAGCTATAACAAGCCAGCAAGAAGGGTGAGAATAAAATCTCAAAAGATGAATCCTACTTCAATGTTTTAGAGTTTTGTTAAAGGGTAAATGAAAGAGATCAAGAAACAATGTACAGAGTGGAGAGGGAATACCTCTGGAAACATGAACACCCGTCCATAAGGACTTTGGGCAAAAAGAACAATCAGGAATAGTGTAGATTAGCTGCTGGGCGCAATCTATGAGACTTCTTAGAAACCATTCATGTTGGTCTCTCAGTGGCTTTAGAAGCAAATTTCTTTTTTGTTTGTTCCAGTACTGGGATTTAAATTCATGGCCAGGGTAATTATTGTCCCTTAGTGGTTTTTTTGCTCAAGTTCTAACACTCTACCACTTGAGCCCCAGCTCCACTTCCGGATTTTTCTTTCGGAGATTTTGTAACTTTTTTGGAATATTTTATTATCTTTAAGTAGTTGTACCAAGGAGTTGTTGACATTCATCCCCTTCAAAATTCTCACTCACCCTTCCCAATCCACTCTTTCCCTATCTTATCTTAATTTTAGGTTATGTATTGAGTTTTTCGCCATCTAAAAAAAGAAATTTATGTGTACAATGTATCTTGATCTGTGTCATCACTTCAACATCTTCAACCCTCTTCGACCTAGTCCTGCCTTTATATTTCTCAATTCTGTGGTATATAGAATGAAGTCTTGCCTGCCTTCTCCTCACTTCTCCTTTCATTCCCCTACAGTTCTCCCTTTTGCCCCACCCTCACCTCTTGCAAGTACCCATGTCCTGGTTCTTATTTTGTTGGGCTTTGACTTCGTCTTATTAAAGAATTATATTGGGGCTAGGAAGGTGGCTCAGTGGTAAAACGCTTGCCTTGCATGCATTCCTCAGCACCATATAAGCAGAAAAAAAAGCCAGAAGTGGTGCTGTGGCTCAAGTGGTAGAGTGCTCCCCTTGAGCTGAAGAGCTGAGGGACAGCGCCCAGGCCCAGAGTTCGGACCCCCCCCCCCAAAAAAAAAGAAAGAAAAAAGAATTATACGATTTGTACTCTCTATAAAGTCTATTTTCTGCAAAGAGGCACCAACAATGTGGCCCCCACAGCAGCACTTCCAGAATTTTGCTGTTTAATTGAAATTAAGACTCTCACAAACTTTTCTGTCTGGATTAGCTTGGAACTGTGATTTTCAGCTCTCACCTTCCTGAGTAGCTAGGATTTACAGATATAAGCTACTGGTAACCAGCTAAAAGCAAATTTTTTAAAGTATGAAAGTCTTAAGTAATATTTCCATAAGCAGATTTTCATGAGAAATCGAAGATAACTAAAAACAACATATATAATATAATTTATAAAATACATCTATATGTATTATATCATTTGGAGTATTTCATGTTAACTATTACAGGTAGGGATTGTTTTCTTCACTTTATAAAAAATATACGAGGGTCTAGAAAAATAGTGATTAATCTGAAAACAACCAGTAAGTAGTGCCATACAGGCTTATCTTCAATTCTACTTCTCCACGAACCAAGGGAAAAGAAGAGTAGTATTCTGAGATGCTAGCACTACACTGTTGAAAGGAAGGGAGATTGTGGATGAAAGAACTCTCTGGGCTGGAGGCATGGTTCAGTAATACAGCACTTACCCAGCATGTATGAAGCCCTTAGTTCAAACAGTTGAGAGAGAAACAGGAAGAGGAAGGGAGGGAAGTAGAGAGAGCGAGAAAACCCTCTTGTTATTGGAATCAATGCGTTTAAAAACCTGAGATGCATGCAAACCATTAAAAAAAAAACTGAGGTGCTGATTTTTTAAAAGGCTACTCAGAATCACAGGAGGTAGCTCCCTTTGCAGTCCCTTACACCATTTCCTAATAAATATGAACAATGATTAATGAAAGGATTTCCATATTTAAATCCCAAAGGTGGGGCCAAGATCAATTTCCGAATGAGTCTGAGAATTCAGGCCTAGTACACAAACACACACACACACACACACACACACACACACAGATCATTTTTTTTGGTGGTTGAACTCAGGGCCTGGACTCTGTCCCTGAGACTCTCTGTGTTCAAGGCTAACACTCTACCATGTGAGCCACAGTGCCACTTCCAGCTTTTTCTGTGTATATGGTACTGAGGAATCAAACCCAGGGCTTCATGCATGCTAGGTGAGTACTCTACCACACTAAGCCATATTCCCAGCCCCCTAAAAAATATTTGAAACTAATAAAATAATTAAGACTCCATGCACAAAAACACGAAATTCTTGGGTACAAGTCTAGAAACATATATGAAAGACCTATATGAAGAAATTATAAAACCTGATTAAATAAACCAACTAAGATACAAATCAACAGAGAGCTAATCTGTGTTCCAAGATACAAAGTCGCCACTGTCAAGATGGCAGTCCTTCTCTACCAGATCTACAACCAAAATGCTGGCAACTTCTTTTGTGGCTATTAAATGATTGTAAAGTTTATCTCTAACTTCAAGACTCTAAAAAGTTATAGTAAGACAGCAATGTGGCACTGGGGAAATAATAGGCAAATACAACCATAGAACAGAATGCAAAGCCCAGAAATGGATCCACACAAGTACAGTCAGTTGACCTTTAGTTTAATTAGATAAAGAACAAAAAAGCCAAGTCTTACAAATAGTGCTGGAAGAAAGGGCAATTAAATGGAAAAAAAGAATCTAGACACTAATCTTAAAGTCTTCATAAATTAATCAGAAAGGATCACAGAGTTAATTGTACAAAAGTCCTGGAAGATAATATAGAGACTTAGAAATGCAGCACAATTGTAGAGTGCTTGCTTAGGATGTGGAAAGTTCTGGGGTCCTTTACAATGAACACAGAAGAAAATCGAGATGGCTTTAGCTTTGGTGATGACTTGTTGATATAACATCAAAAGTATGACTGATCAAAGAAAAAATTCATACATTGGACTTTACTAAAATTAAAAGTTTATGGGGCTGGGAATGTAGCTTACTAGTAGGGTGCTTGCCTAGCATGCAGGAAGCTCTGGGTTCGATTCCTCAGTATCACAGAAACAGAAAAAGCCAGAAGTGGTGCTGTGGCTTAAGTGGTAGAGTGCTAGCCTTGAGCAAAAGAAGCTCAGGGACTGTGCTCAGCCCCTGAGTTCAAGCCCCAGGACTGGCCAAAAAAAAAAAAAAAAGTTTGTGCTCTACAAAAGATATTGTTAAGAAAATGATAAGAGGGCTGGGAAGTTGGCTCAGTGGTAGAGCGCTTGCCTTGCATGCTCGAGGCCCTGAGTTCGATTCCTCAGCACCACATAAGCAAAAAGAAAAAAGCCGGAAGTGGCACTGTGGCTCAAGTGGTAGAGTGCTAGCCTTGAGCTGAAGAGCTGAGGGACAGTGCCCAGGCCCAGAGTTCAGGTCCCACGACCGGACCCAAAAAAAAAAAAAAAAGAAAATGATAAGACACACCATAGATTTCTCCTAGAAGAAAACTTATATCCAATAAGGACTGGCATCTAAAACACACAAAGAAATCCTAAAACTTGACAATAGTAAATAACCAAATTAAAAACTGGAAGAAGCAAGCCTAGACAGACATTGCCTCAGAAAAGATATGCAGATGGCAAATAAGCATATGAAACATTGCTCCCCATCACATGACACTAAGAAATCAAAAATTAAAACAACAATGAACTACTCTTTGTATACTTTTTAGAATGACCAAAATTCAGACCACTGACAAATGACATGGAACTCCCATCTACCACTTGGAATGCTCTGGCAGTTTCTTACTCACACTTACCATATGATCCAGAAGTTTACATTCTTTAATACCTAATCAAGTGAGTGAAGAGCTTATATACATACAAAAATCTAAACAGTAAAGTTTATAGCAACCAGGTGCTGGTGGCTCACACCTGGGTTCCTAGCTACTCAGGAAGCTGAAATCTGAGTATTGCTGTTTGAAGCCATCTCAGGCAGAAAAGTCCCCACAAGACACTTATCTCCAATTAAGCACTCAAAAACCAGAAGTGGCATTGTGGCTCAAGTAGTAGAGCGTTAGCTTGAGCACAAAGAGGCTCAGGGACAGTGCCCAGGTCCTGAGTTCAAGTCCCACAACTGACAGAAAACAGCTTTTTTTTGGGGTCTGGTCATGGGGCCTGAACTCTGGGCTTGGGCGCTGTCCCTGAGCTCTACCACTTGAGCCACAGCGCCACTTCCGGCTTTTTCTCTTTTTGCTTATGTGGTGCTGAGGAATCGAACCCAGGGCCTCATGCATGCAAGGCAAGCGCTCTACCACTGAGCCACCTTCCCAGCCCCAAAACAGCTTTTTTCCATACTGACTGGAATTGACTATCAACCAAGATATCCTTCAGAAGGTAAATGGATAAATCATATCATACAATGAAATATCATTTAATGATAAAAACAGAAAGAAAAGAGCTACGTAGCCACAAAAAGATGTAAAAGAACTTTAAATGCATAATGCTAAAGGTACATATTGCAGTATTCTTATCATATGTCATTCTGGGGAAAAGGAAAGACCAGTGGCTTTTAAAGTTTTGTTGCTAGAGGAAGAACACAAGGAATATTTAGGATCATGAAACTGTTGTGTACAATGGTAGTATAATGGTGGATCCATGTCATTACACATTTGTCAAACTCACAAAAAATGAAGCCTAACATATTTTACAATGGAATTTAGTTCATCATATTGTGTCAATGTTGGCTACACTTATCAATTATAATAAAACATACTATACTTGCAAGATGTTTGTAAGAGCACTCACTGTACTTTTCACTCATTCTTTCTGTAACATTTAAAGTGCTCAAAAATAGGCTTTGGTCTATTACTTTAAAAAAAGACATGCTCCAAGCCAGTGATTTGTGCCATAATTCTAGCTACTCAGGAAAGTCTGAGGCATGACAAGATATTTCAAATCCAACCCAGGCAAGCAAACTCAAAAGTCTCTTATCTCCAATTTACCAGTAAAAACAAGAAGTGAGGTATGCCTCAAGTGATAGATATCCAGTCTTGAACCAAAAACCTTTAGGGAAAGTACCCAGGCTCTGAAGTCAAGCCCTAGTACCAGCATGTACACACATGTGTGCATGTATGCACACACACAAACCAATAAATGTAAGGAAAAATAGACTTTAATAAAACAATCATTTGTCAGATACAAACAAAGCCCATATTAGTATTTCTGGCAGCAGAGAAACATTACTAAATAGATAAGTTGATTCGAAATACTAAAAACTACAAGTTTTGTGAACATATTCAAGCATACAATTTAAGCTCCTCTGAAATCTTTTGTAGCTGAAAGGAGTAACGATGAACTTCTCCCATCTATCTCCTCTACCAAATGCCAAATAGGCAATGTGAGAGCTTGAGTGAAATAACAGATCTATTAGTGAACATGAGGAAGCCATGAGTCAGGACTGACACAATAGAGAATCAAGGTCAGTGAAGACAGAAAAGAATCCCCAATACCAGCTCTGATCTCAGCAACAGGCTGAGTGACCTACCATCATCATCCTCTCGTTTTCAACTTCATTGAGCAATTCAGCAAATTCTTTGAAGGATTCAGCTGGTAAAAGAATAAAAGATAAAGCAAATTAATCATGGAAGTTGATAGATAAGAGGACAGAAATGGGTGCAACACAAAATAGGAACCAGTGCCTAAAGACATGAAATGAAAGCCAGATGCTGGTGGCTCTCACCTGTAATCCTAGCTACTCAGGAAGCTGAGAGCTGAGGATCTCAGTTAAAAGCCAGCCTGGGCAGGAAAGTCTGTGAGACTCTTATCTCCAATAAACCACTCAGAAAACTGGAAGTGGCTCTGTGACTCGAGTGGTAGAACACTTGCCTTGAGCTGAAGAGCTGAGGGACAGCACCTAGGACCAGAGTTCAAGCCCCATAAGCAAAAAGAAAAAACCATGAATTTATAAATCCACTAGGGAGATAGGTTTAGAGCCTAATGTTCTTGCTTATCTTTTTTGCTCAAGACTGGTACTCTACCACTTGAGCCATACCTCCGACTCCAGATTTTTGTTGGTTAGTTCATCTCCCGGAGGTCAATTTTTCCCTTCCTAAAAATAACTCCTGTCTCAAAGACTTGGGTGTTTTTTTTTTTGGTCCAGTCGTGGGGCCTGAACTCTGGGCCTGGGCACTGTCCCTCAGCTCTTCAGCTCAAGGCTAGTGCTCTACCACTTGAGCCACAGCGCCACTTCCGGCTTTTTTCTTTTTGCTTATGTGGTGCTGAGGAATCGAACCCAGGGCCTGAGGCATGCAAGACAAGCGCTCTACCACTGAGCCACCTTCCCAGCCCCTCAAAGACTTGTTTTAATGGTCAAATAAGCTAATAATGCCAGGTGTTGGTAGCTCACACCTATAATCCTAGCTACTCAGGAGGCTGAGATCTGAGGATCCCAGCTCAAAGCCAGCCTGAGCAGGAAAGTCCTGGAGACTCTCATCTCCAATTAACCACCAGAAAAACCAGAAGTGGCTCTGTGCCTCAAAGTGGTAAAGTATTAGCCTTGAGAGAAAAGGCTCAGGGACAGCTCACCCAGACTGAGTTCAAGCCCAATGTCCACAAAAGAAAAAAAGGTAGGAAGAAAATGGCCATGTAGCAGCCAAGAAGCCTGGAGCAGATCCTCCCTCTATAGCCCTAAGAGCCTGCTAACACCTTGATCCAAACTTCTAGCCTCCAGAAATGCATCTCTGGAAATGGAACATACAGATCTCTAAGCAGGAACCCAAGCAAAAGCTTGGACTAAAAAATTCAAATTCCAGCAGAAGATGGTGGTTTTCCTTCAAAAACTTCCCTTCAAAAAATTCCTAGTGGAATAATGAACCAAAACTTCTGGATACTGATTATGTGTTCTCTTGTCCTTGAACATGTACATGACTGAATGTATTAGCTAAAACTTCCATTTATGAGGGCTGGGAATGTGGCTTAGTGGTAGAGTGCTTGCCTAGCATGAATGAAGCCCTTGGTTCGATTCTTCAGTACCGCATACACAGAAAAAAAAACCCTGAAGTGGCACTGTGGCTCAAATGGTAAAGTGCTAGCCTTGAACTAAAGAAGCTCAAGGACAGTGTCCAGACCCTGAGTTCAAGCTCAAAGACTGGCAAAAAAAAAAAAAAAAACCAACTACCATTTATCAGCTCTCAAAAAAACTACAATTTAGGGGCTGGGAAGGTGGCTCAGTGGTAGAGCGCTCGCCTTGCATGCATGAGGCCCTGGGTTGGATTCCTCAGCACCACATAAGCAAAAAGAAAAAAGCCGGAAGTGGCTCTGTGGCTTAAGTGGTACAGCGCTAGCCTTGAGCTGAAGAGCTGAGGGACAGTGCCCAGGCCAAGAGTTCAGGCCACACGACTGGACCCCCCTCCCCAAAAAAAAAAGATATAAATATAGATATAGGTTCAGTTAAAGTTCCTTTTCATTTTGTCACATGAATTTCCACAATTTATTATTTTTATGCCCCCAGGAATATAATTCTTAACCTACTTTCGAATTCTTACTCTGTGGCATTTGGCCACAAAGAATACACTGTATTTATAGAGGGGGTGTAGCCATGAGCCAGTGGCTCACACCTGTAACCCTAGCTACTCAGGAGGCTGAGATCTGAGGATCAAGGTTCAAAGCCAGCCCAGGCAGGAAAGTCCGTGAGATTCTTATCTCATAGAAAACCGGAAGTGGTACTGTGGCTCAAGTGGTAGAATGCTAGCCTTGAGCTGAAGAGCTGAGGGACAGCACCCAGGCCCAGAGTTCAGGCCCCACGTCCAACAACATCAACAACAACAACAACAAAAAAAAAAAAAAAAAAAAAATGCTGAGTTCTGGCTGGGAACGTGGCTTGGTGGTAGAGTGCTTGCCTAGCATGCAGGAAGCCCTGGGTTTGATCCCTCAATAGCATATACACAGAAGAAGCTGGAAGTGGCACTATGGCTCAAGCAGTAGAGTACGAGCCTTGAGTAAAGAAGCTCTGGGACAGTGCCCAGGCCCTGAGTTAAAGCCCCAGGATTGGAGGGGGGGAAAAAAAAAAAGCAGCATGAAGTATATTTTCAAATGGTATCTGAATTACAGGAAAAGTAGTCTAGCTGACTTATGTAACTGTAACCCTTCTGTATATCACCTTTATAATAACAATAAAAATGCAGGGGCTGGGAAGGTGGCTCAGTGGTGGAGTGCTTGCCTTGCATGCCTGAGGCCCTGGGTTCGATTCCTCAGCACCACATAAGCAAAAAGAAAAAAGGCGGAGCCGGGCGCTGGTGGCTCAGGCCTGTAATCCTAGCTACTCAGGAGGCTGAGATCTGAGGATCGCGGTTCAAAGCCAGCCCGGGCAAGAAAGACCGTGAGACTCCTATCTCCAATAAACCACCAGAAAACCGGAAGTGGCACTGTAGCTCAAGTGGTAGAGCGCTCGCCTTGAGCTGAAGTGCTGAGGGACAGCGCCCAGGCCCAGAATTCAGGCCCCATGACCGGACCCAAACAAACAAACAAACAAACAAACAAAGCAACAAGTGTCGATGATGATGATGATGATGATGGGGGGGGGGGGGGGGGGGGGTAAATAGAGTCTCTCTTCATATAAGCCAGGCTGGCTTCAAATTTGTACTCTTCCTGTAATGGTTTCCCAAGTGCTGGGACTGTGAACATGTATGCTACCACACCTCACCAGCAAATTAACATTTTTTTTGCTGGTCCTGGGCTTGAACTCAGGGCCTTGACGCTGTCCCTGAGCCTCTTTGTATCAAGGCTAATGCTCTGCCACTTGAGGCGCAGCATCAGTTCCTGCTTTTTTGAGTAGTTTATTGGAGGTAAGAGGGCACAGGGACTTTTCTGCCCAGGCTAGCTTCAAACATCAATCCTCAGATCTCAGCTTCCTGCGTAGCTAGACGTGAGCCACCAGTGCCCAGCTCAAATTAGCATTATTTTTTTGTCATTTGTAAGGCTTGAAACTCAGGAGCTGGGTCCCTGGGCTCTTTTGCTCAAGGCTAGCACTCTACCAATTTGAGCCACAGCTCACTTCCGATTTTCTGTTGCTTAATTGGAGATAAGAGTCTCTCAGTGACTTTTCTACCCAGTTTGGCTTTGAACCATGATCCTCAAATCTCAGCCTCTTGAGTAGCCAGGATTACAGGCATGAGCCACCAGCGACTGGCTAAATTAACATTCTTTAACCAAGAAATCTTTTGCTAGATTTCTCCTCCTAGAAGAACTAAATAGGTAGTGCAGCATTTCTAACATGAAGGAAATGAGGTTCAGGGTCAAGACAGGACATGAGAGGAAGGCATTTGATTTCTCCCAAGGATTAAGTTACTGCATATATCCAGGGAAGCCAGGGAAGAATTGAGTTTATTCAAAAGTCAAGCTCAGCATATAGAAGATAAAAACCCTTCTCAGAAAGAGTGAGAAGGAAAAATGGAAATGTTTACTGAACTCCAGTCCCTATACATTTCATGCTAGAAAAGGAGTCAGAGAGAAATCATGGCTGATACTCTTGACATTTTCCCAGGAAAGATCAGTTTGCCTCTGAAGGAATGCAATAGGTATCATATTAAAACACTTCAAGGAAAAGATTAATTTCTTGAATTGTGAATGTTCCAGGATCCTGTCTGAGGGTTTAACCACCAAGGTAACTGAATAGCTACATGTTATTCAGTATTCCTAATTTAGCAGGGAGAAACCCAGTGTTCTTAGGGGGTAAGTAACTTGGTGGTCACACAAGTAGTGGATGACAAAGCTAATATTCAAATCCAGAGTTTTGCTGTGCACACTCATCTCTAGCCTCTGTTATACAGTCTACATCTCTCTAGGGAGAAGTAAGTAATTAACGATTAATGAAATAGCACTCCTCTAGATTACCATTGATAACACACATGGAGAAAAGCCAGAATTACCACATTTAGGCTTTTAACCTGATTTAAACATCAAGCGATACATATTTTAATCAAAACATTATAAGCAACATATTGGTATGTACAAATATTTACATTTTTATGCAGTTGTTAGAAATAAATTTAATGCCAGACATGGTGATTCCATCACTTGGGAGGCAGAGGCAGGAAGATTATGAGTTACCAGAGGATACAAAGTGAATTCGTCAGCCTGGAATACAAAGCAAGGCCCTGACTCAAAACACACAAAAAAATCAATTAAAAAAAATAAAGAATGAAGGCTTATAATTTTGCTGAGTCCAAAGTACACCATTTTCACTCTTATTGAGTGTATTTTTGGTTTCTTACATAAGAAACAATTTTTTTTCCCAGTCATGGTGCCTGAACTCTGGGCCTAGGCACTGTCCTTCAGCTCTTCAGCTCAAGGCTAGTGCTCTACCACTTGAGGCACAGCACCACTTCCAGCTTTTTCTGCTTATGTGGTGCTGAGGAATCGAACCCAGGGCCTCATGCATGCAAGGCAAGCACTCTACCACTGAGCCACCTTCCTAGCCCCTTAAGAAACAATTATTGAACCAAAGGGTATATAACTCAAGTGGTAGAGCACCAGGCCTGATTGGAAAAAGCCAAGTGAGGGAGTTCAAGTTCTAGTATTGGCACCAAAAATGAAAATAAAAAAAGAAACCATCCTAAGAGTCAAGTCCTTTAGATTTATACTTGTATATTTTCTTCTAAGTGAGTTAAAGGTTTTAGCTCTTATTCTTAGCAACTATATTAATTCTGAGTTTATTTTTGTATGTGATATGAGTCAAAAGTCCCAATTCACTGTTTTCGATGTGTCTATTCAGTGATCCAGGCACCATTTGTTAACAATTCTTTCCCTAATTGAACTGTCTTTGCACCTTTGTAAAAAAATCAATGGACCATAAATTAAGGGATGATTTCTAAACCAGTAATTCTATTGCACTGATAGCTATGTCTGGCCCTAAGCCAGTACCTCAGTCGTGATAAACATTACCTTTGTAATGACATTTGAAATGAGCAAGTGTGTATCCTTCAACTTTGTTCTTTTACAAAAGTGTTTACTAGTCTGGGCTTCCTGAATTTCCACATAAATTTTAAGTATCACCTTGAAATGAAAAAAAACAAAACAAAACCACGATGGCTGAGATTTTGGTTGTTATTGTGCTCGTTTTACATTACATGGTATTTTTGTAGAAACATTTTTGAGTTGATTTTTCTTTTGTGAAATAGTCATGTCTTTTCAGCTGTGGCATTAGACATTATTCTTTTGTGTGTGTGAGTGTTTCTATACTAGGGCTGGAATTCAGAGTCTCTAGCTCTTCCTTGGCTTTTTCACCCAAGGCTGGTGTTCCATTATTAAGCCACATCTTCACTACTAGCCTTTCACTGGCTAAAGGTAAGAGCTGAGTTTGTCTGCCTATGCTGGCAGACCTCAATCCTCAAGTCTCAGTTTCCTGAGTACCTAAGATTACAGGCATGAACCACCTGTGCCAGGTGGTAGTATTATTCTTGAATTCAAATGTTATCCGATGTTCCACACATACAAATGATCAATAGTGATGTGTCAACTGCAGTCATTTGAAGTCTTTGCCCATGTAGAGATAACTTTTATTTGGGCAATTGAAGCCATGGCTTTGAACTTGATAGGCAAACACTGTACCACTTGAGCCAGGTCTCCATACAGAGAGAGAGAGAGAGAGAGAGAGAGAGTGTATGTGTGTCGGTCGTGGGGCCTGAACTCTGGACCTGAGCACTGTCCCTCAGCTCTTCAGCTCAAGGCTAGGGTCCTACCACTTGAGCCACAGTGCCACTTCGGGCTTTATTTCTGCTTATGTGGTGCTGAGGAATCCAACCCAGGGCCTCATGCATGTGAGACAAGCATTCTACCACTGAGCCAATTTCCCAGCCCTCCCTCCAGTTTTTAAGTTTTAATCTGATCATTCTCTGAAGCATTCTTAGTCAGCCACAGACCAACATGCTTCATTATTAGTAAAGAAAGATTTCTCCAGAACCCCACAGAAAAGGACTATGACAGAAACCATTTGTACAAGCTCATGGTAACACCCATTGAAAAAATATAGGACACACCAACAAGCTAAGAATTTCCAGAACTCTAATGAATAACGAGCTAGAATTCTGTGATAGCTATGCTAGCTAAAGAACAAGAGCAAATCAGGACTGAATGAACTGATGAAGGTTGGTTGTTGACTTTATTTGGAATATTACTGCACTTTTAGTGCTCTACTTTTTTCATATATTAGGAAATCATTTCTCTTATTTTGTAGGCTCTCAATAACTCATAACAACTTAATAGACTATGCTTTTGTAACTTTAAATGTTCATAAATGGAATCTTATTCTCTCTTACAAATCCCCTCCTAGATTTAGAAACTCCTATTAAATAAATAAATATATATATATATATATATATATATATATATATATATATATATATATATATATATATATATATATATATATATATAACCATGAGATTAATTACTTGGAAATGCTTAATAAGTAACTATCCTATTTTTGCCAGCCCTGGGGCTTCAACTCAGGGTGCACAAGGCTAGCACTCTACTACTAGAGCCCACCACCGTTTTTTTCTGTTTATGTGGTACTAAGGAATTGAACCCAGGACTTCATGCATGCTAGGCAAGCACTCTACCACTAAGCTACATTCACAGGACTATTCATTTTTTAAGTGCTCTCCACAAAGATGCTGATTGATTCCTTCATTCTACATGGTATCTGGTATCTTCTTTTTTATTCACAAGACTTTGAAGCATTTGGATTATCTTTGACTTTGAGTTTCCTTGAGAGATGTATTTAAACAAGTCATTATTTTCACGATTACCTTTATGTCACCATCCTAAATTAAAATTAGTGATACCAGTGGCCAGACTCTCAGTAACACCATATATTCTCACCTGTCACATCTCCAAATGAAAAGTTAAGCTGGTATGTTAATCACTGTCTTTAACTTTCCCTTTTATTGTTTCAATTACTAACACAGATTCTACTCTAGGTCTAATAGTTCACACTTCTCCTCAATACCAGTGCTTTGAAGTAATTTTTCTTCCACTTGGACAATTTGAGCTATTGATAACCTCAATTGACTTTCTGTTTTTCCAGATGTTTCTTTTATTTACCTTGGATTACTTTTATTTACCTTGGATTAACAAAATGTTGTTAATAACAACCAAAAAAAGTTTCCCAGACTTGTCGGTCTATTCTGCCCAGGATCCTCAGATCTCAGCCTCCCGAGAAGCTAGGATTACTGCCATTGGCACCTGGTTGAAAGCAAAATCATTACTGAGAATTCACAGCTGAGTTGTAGCAATGAAAACCACAGTTCCAACCGTGCCATTAAACCCAACTCTTACTACTTGAAACACACCTCCAGTTTGCTGGTTGGCTGGAGGTAGCATCTCACAGACTTTTCTGTCTGGGTACGCTTCAAACCACAATCCTCAAATCTTAGCTTCCTGACTGACTAGGATTACAGGCATGAGTCACCAGAAACGGTATTTTAAATTTGGCTTGATTCCTAATATTTTTAAAGAGGCATGATGCTTCTGGATATATCATTCTAGTGAAGAATGAGATAATCTGGCTACACTAGAACCAATTCTTGCATGGCCACAATCACTGTAGTTCATTTGGAGATATTGCTTTAAAATAGACTGTCTTTTGCTGGTCACCACTGGCCCCAGTTGATTACTAACTGCAGGAGACAAAATATGAGTTGACAGCTGGACAGCCGGTTGACTCTGCGGATTTTCATCAGCTCTGGCAATGGAGCCTCTACACACCTGCCTGTTCTGAACTCAGTCCTCTTCCCTCTCTCCAGTCCCATTCAGTTACTTATAGCTGCAAGAAAGATGTTCTCATTCAGTACTTTTTCTGTGTCTTTCCCAACACTTCAGTCTTTCTTCAGAAATTCAACTCATACCAGAAGCCTTAGGCAAGCAAGGATTCTCAGCCATAACAATGAAGGAAGCATAGTCATTCTCGGTGTCAACCTGCACTTGCATAAACCCCAAAGTGAGGGTCTCCTTAAATCTCAGCTCTAGCCACTTGAAAGCCTCAAGCTGGCTCTGGAATGGACTCTGAAGTCAGTTCTCTTGAGAAGCCTTTCTGGCTTCCTCTGTCCATTACCTTCCTCTCAACACACACACACACACACACACACACACACACACACACACACAGAATCTGGATTAGGCACTACCACATGCTTACCTCTACCACAGTACTTAGCACATGATATTGGAAGTAATTGTCTATTTCCCCAGCTACCTCCTTCCTGTATATGAGTTCCTTCCAGGCAGATGTGCACTGTGTCTCTGAAACCTTGGTCTATGGCACTTAGTAGACTCTCCATCTCTTTCCAAATGAACAAATAAATGCCTTTCATTAAAGATTTGAAGCTGATTCTCTTAAGCTCATTTGGCAATCATTCTTCTTTAGAGCTGCTGGGACTATTTTGGAATAGTCATTTGTCTAAAGCTCTTCTTCAAATTTATCTAATTGATAACATGGTTTATAGGTAATCATTAAAAATGTGTTGAATGACCCAATTGAGCTTTTTAAATTTTTTTTGTTATTAGAAAGGTGATATACACAGTAGTTACGGTTACATAAGTCAGGTAATGAGCACATTTCATCTTGGACAATGTCACCCCTTCTGTCACTCCCAGTTTTTCCTTCCAGTCCCCAACCATAAATTGTATAGTTCATTTTCAAATTAGTGTCTAGTGAGTACCACTGACACATTTCTTCACTTTGTCCCCCCCACTTCCATGCCCTCCTTACCCCAAAACAGAGATAAAGGAACAAACAAGACAAAAAGAAACAAAAAACCTCTTGTTTCCATTTCCTGCAGTTCATTCAATTGAGCTTTAAGAGACACCTGTTCCAGTGATATACCTGTTACTATCCAGATGTTGGAACCTTCCACAACCAGTTCCCTAACACTGGTCTCAGTCTCTCTCTCTCTCTCTCTCTCTCCCTTTTCCTATTCCTCTCCCTCTCTCCCCTTCCCCCCTTCCTTCCCATCTTCCTATTAGTTTATGGGAATGTAGTCAGTATGCACTCTAACAGTATCATCTTCTTTTCCTCTTTCAATCTGCAAGTTTCATTCTTCAAGAAAATTCTTCCTTGAAAATCCAATATAAACATCTTCTTCGTTTGAACTTGGGTTTGTGGGAGAGTTTGAGGACCCAAAAGCACAGTTTAAAAGAGCATGAATTGTGCCATAGAGGTCCATTATGCCCACTGACACCATGATGACTGTACAACCAGTCCATCAGGACCCTGGGCTCCACAACTCCACTTTTAAGATTCCAATTCTTTTGGACTAAGCAAGTCCTGAGACTGGTTCAATATGTCTAGTTGTTTCTGATACAAAGCTCTATTAGAAATAACTGAACCAGGGGCTGAAGACCTGGCTCAAGTGGCAGAGTACCTGCTTAGCAAGCATAATTCCTTGAGTTCAAACCCTAGTACTATTAAGGAAAAAAAAAGAAACAGAAGTAGACAATTTTTAAGGGTCCAGCTATCAGAGACATTTTATAATTCTGTGTTTTCCTTTCATAGCTAATTTGACTAGCATAATTTCAAATGAATGTCTCTTCTCTCAAGTGAGTATCTATCACCTTCCTAAAGGATAGATCAGCATTATGTGGTATATATGATATAACAACTATTACTTTTTATATGAATTACTGAACTATAGTAACTGAATTATTGAGCACCAAGTACATACCAGACACTGAGCTACCTGATTTATATATACTCATGCATAGGCATTATTTCATCCATTCTTCATGGCCCCAAGAAGCAGATTATATCCCCCACTTGACAGAAGAGGGAAATAAAGGCTCAATGATTCCAAAAAACATTGCCAAGATCCCATAGCTAACAAATAAAGCTCAAATCAGAAGCAGATACAAGACTCCATAAACACAATAAAAAATGTAAAAAGACTCCATTAAAAAGGTAAAAAGACTCCATAAACATGTGTGTTTTCTTTGGCTACTCAGCCCCATAGGGAGAAAGAAAAGGCCAGGAAGTGCCAATTGAAGTACAGATGTCTTGCTCTAGGGCAATGGCAAATGTCACGGTCTGCGAAATGAGACATGGTCTGTCCCTATTAGACATGAAAAAGTCAAGGGCAATTCCTACAGCTGATCTCCAAGGATAGGACCTCTTCACAGAAGCCTTGAGCTTTCAGGCTTTTCCCAAAGGCTACTGAATCACAGCCATCTCTGCTGAAAAATTCCCTACAACAGACTTCATGTTTCTGAGTTAAGTCTTTCTTTTTCTTGCCAGGCCTGGGGCTTGAACTCAGGGCCTTGGCTCTGTCCCTGAGCTCCTTTTGCTCAAGGCGAGAGCTCTACCACTTGAGCCACAGCACCCCTTCTGGTTTTTTTCTGTTTATGTGGTACTGAGAAATTTAACCCAGGTTTTATGCATGCTAGGCAAGCACACTACCACTAAGCCACATTCCCAGCCTGAGTTAACTCTTGAAGAAGCCCATTATGGGGAAAGGCCCCGTGAGCATATAATGAGAAATCTCAAAGCTCAGATCCAAGTATCTTCCTAACTGTGCATGCACCTTGTCTCTGGAAAAACACTGGTGCATGCAGTGAAGGAATGCCAGTCGTATTGGTTCCTGAAGGGCAAGGTCCAATGGACACGCAGAACAATGGTTCTTTCCCAACATAGCCTCCAAGTAGGCCTGCAGGATTTCTTCTCAAAGCCTCCAAAGAATATCCATTTCAACAGCTGGAGCACTGGCTCTTCCTCTTATTGCCACCTCTAGTCCCAGCTTTCAACATGACCAGTTGAACAAGCACAGTGGAAAAAACATCACTGTTCTGTCATCATTCATGGAGTCAGTTCCCTTAGAACAATGGGAAGACAATCCTCTGTTTGTATCTGAGGTTGACAGATAAAGATGTCACAACCAATAGTATGCCAAGGAATCTGGCAGTGCTGGTGAGTCATTTTCATTTGGTGTATAAGTCATTATGTTCAAGTGCACATATTTCTTTTTTCCTTGACTGATTTGCACTATCATTTGCAGTAAGGTTCAGAGGGGGTGAGTTTGAAGCAAAAAGTTCAACAGGAAGGATGAGGCAAATGGGGACCTGTTCATCAGATGCTTCAACAGCGAAAGTCGGAATTTATGGAGCGGAAGGTACATACACCTGAAGGCTGACATTCACAGGCAGAAGAACTGCTACATTAAGAGAAATGCACAGGGGGCTGGGAAGGTGGCTCAGTGGTAGAGCGCTTGCCTTGCATGCCTGAGGCCCTGGGTTCATTTCCTCAGCACCACATAAGCAGAAAAAAAAAAAAGCCGGAAGTGGCGCTGTGGCTCAAGTGGTAGAGCACTTGCCTTGAGCTGAAGCTGAGGGACAGTGCCCAGGCCCAGAGTTCAAGCCCCATGACTGACAACAAACAAACAAACAAATAAATAACCATGCCAAGTGCTGGTGTGATTCACGCCTATAATCCCACCTACCCAGGAGGCTGGGATCTGAGGATCATGGCTCAAAGCCAGTCCAGGCAGGAAAGTCTAAGTGATCTAATGTCCAATTAGCCAGCAAAAACATCAAAAGTAGAGGAAGTGGAACTGCGGCTTAAGTGGTAGCGTGCTAGCCTTGAGCACAAAGAGACTCAGGGACAGTGCCCAGACCCTGACTTCATGCCCCAGACCAGCAAAAAAAAAAAAAAAACTATATAAAAATCAGAAGTGGAACTCTGGTTCAAGTGGTAGAGCACCAGCCTTGAAAAAAGACCAAGCAGAGAATATGAGGCCCTGAGTTCAAGCCCCATTACTTGCATGAACACACACACACACACACACACACACACACACACACACACACACACACACACACACACACACACACACACACACACAATATCACTGTATCTTTTAGGAAAATACAAATGTTCATATATTTGCTGATTTAAAGCAAAGTCCCCCTGCTGATTGACTGCAGCAGAGGCCTCAGTGGTCCTTAGGAGAACTTAATCAGTTGTATAGGAAGATAACAAGGGCAGCAGCCCCAATCCTTCCTATGCAGGTACTGGAACAAGAGGGAGGCACATATCCAGGGAGCTGCATAGTGTCAGTCAGGAGATGCATGTCCACTTACCGATATTAATCTCATCATCAGTCAGAGTGTCCCCAATGAAGTCAAACTGGAACGAATGCAGTGTCTGGGAAAACTTCTGAACAGCAGAGGAATAATCTGCAAAGGGAAAGGACAGGGGACATAGAAAGTCAACACAGTTTCTACATGGATTTTATGTCACTAAGGGCAGACAGGAGGATCTGGAAGGGCTGAGTGCTCAGAGTGGGTGGCAAGTTGTTTTTCATGAATTTACATGAAGAAAGCCCAAGAAACTACAAATACTAGTTAAAGAAGTGTTGGAGGCATGCCTGTAATCCTACAGACTCAGAAGCTGAGATCTGAGGATCACAACCCAGAGCCAGCCAGGGCAGTAAAGTCCATGAGACTCTTATCTCCAATTAAACCAGCAAAAGTAAGGAGTGGAGCTATGGCTCATGTTGTAAAGTGCCTGCCTTTAGTGAAATAGCAAAGGATCAGCACCCATGGGTTGAGTTCAAGCCCCAGTACCAGTACAAAATAAATAAGGAAACACAAAGCAAGTGAGATTGGTTTAGTGACGTCCTTCTTAAAGTGACAGGACACTTTTTAATCCTCAGTCCCTTTCCTCCCTGTCCTCTACCCAATGGTAGAATCTATTTCCTTGTATTCATTCAAAGGCCCTTCCCATAACCACCTGGGTAGCACCAGGAAACATTACACACTAATCACATAGTAGCCTATATTTGGGTAAAAGTCTGACAGAGAACTGATTTAGTTTCTTCAGTGTTTACCATGGTCCCTAGCCTAAAGCAGTAATGAATGGAAATGAATCAGGTGCACCTAGTCAGATAAACGCTTTTCTTTGTAAATAACTCTGAACTTTCATTGTAAAAGCTCTCTATAGGTATAAAATTAAATCACATACAGGGCTGATATGGTGGTACATACTTATATAATACCAAATATTCAGGGAGCAGACATAGGAGAATCACAGTTTGATACCTAGCCCAGGCAAAAAGTCTGCAATACCCTATCTCAATAGTCAAGTCAGGTGTACAGATGCATGGCTGTGATGCACTGTACTCTACAGGTGGAAGCAAGAAGATCTTGGTCCAAGGCTGGACAAAACAAAATCGTAAGACTCTATCTAAAAAATAGAAGTAAAAGCAAAGAGGTTGGACGAAGTGGCTAAATGGTATAATATTTGCCTAGCAAGCAGAAGGCTAAGTCCAAACCCCAGCATCAAAACAATAAATTAAAATAAATTTAGAGAAAACTTACCACTAATGAACATTTTAAAATATTACTGTGAAGAAGAGGCCCAAGTAAACTCTTATTCCTGTCTACTCTGTACATCGCGCACACACGCGCACACACACACATACACACACACATTCTCTCTCTCTCTCTCTCTCTCTCTCTCTCTCTCTCTCTCTCTCTCTCTCTCTCTCTCTCTCTCTCTCTCTCTCTCTCTCCCCCTCTCCCTCTCCCCCTCCCCCAGCTCTCTCTGTCTTTCTCCAAACCTGCTAAGGTAGAAACTTCTAAAAATACAATATTAAGAAGATCCACACATTCCCAGGAATTCAGCTAGCCCTTGAACCATTTAGGAAACTCAAGCTTACTAATCCCTTTTAGTTTCTCTGTCCTCCTCCTTCTTTGGTTCCCTGGTTTCACTGTCCACCTCCTCTGGCAGAAGAAGGCTAGCTGAGCCTCAGCAGAGGTAACAAGGCTGGCCAAATACTGCTCTCCAGCATAGCACATAACACATGGCCAGGCATTTGGTTGGGACAGATGACAGGCCAAGACTCTTGAGACCATTTGGTCTAGGTTCCATTTTCAACAGTCTTGTTATGAGAATTTCGAGTCTTGACTCTTTGAACACATCGCTGAAAGGACTGGTAATAATACAAACATAATACCATCATAATAAGGTTTTACAGAGTTCAGGAATTGTAGATCTGTTGAGGAACATGTTTGACAATTACTATGCTCTACAATCATACCTTACAGTCCTACACATGTAGGCTGAATGCACAGCACAGGAGAAGCCATCCTTCCAATCTGTCTATATTTCATCAGGAAAAGATCACAAACCAAGCATCCGCAGGTAGCAGAAAACCAGGGCAGCCCTGAATCCCCATCTTTGTTATGTTCACAAAGATGAAAATAATGAAAATAAAAATATTCATTACTACACAGGACTGGTAGCTCATGCCTGTAATCCTGGGTACTCAGGAGGCTGAGATATGAGGTTTACAGTTCAGCCAGCCTAGGCAGGAAAATCTCAGAGACTCTCATCTCCAATGAACCAACAAAAAGCTAGAAGTAGGGCTGGGTGTAGCTCAATGGTAAAGCACTACCTAGCAAGTGCAACCTCTAGGGAGCATTCACTAGTACCAAACAGGGAAAGACAAAAATATATAAAATTAAAAGATCCAGAAGTAGAGATGTGGTTCAAGTAGCAGAGTACCATCCTTGAGGGAAAAAGCCAAGGGACAGCACCTAGGCCCTGAGTTTAAGTCCCAGTACCAGTACAAAACATAAACACACACTTACAAAGGAAAGAAGAGAATTTAACTCCTAATTTGTTTCCAATTAAATAGAAGAAAAGTACTAGCAAGCCATGAATGGAATGTTATCTACATGTACGATAATGTATGTGTCCCCATGTTAAACAAAATCCCTTCGTTTATATGAAGTTTTTAATTGGGAGGGAGGAAGCTGAAGTATTTGGGTTTCTATATGACTCACAATCTGACCAAAGCAACTCATCTGAAGCCTGTTACACAATGCAAATGCCTAGGGATCACCAGACTTCGTGGTTTTGATTGCTTTCTGGCAAGGAAGAAAAAGATATGGCTCTTTATGCTTATGAACAGATTTCTTTCTATGAATCCTCGTATTAGGCGAAATGGAATTGATGACTTTGTTAGTTATTTATGACTATTTTAGTTTAAATGGAACTGGTTGTGTGTATAACCAAGGCAGATCACTATGTCTAGAGTGCTAGTCTTGGCTTTGGGAGCAAATCAGCTTTGTGGATTTACATAAACTATCTTCTTCCAGCCTTCATTCGAAAAATGGGAAAAAAAAATATCAATTGTTTTCCAGCTACTGAAATTTGTCTTTGGCCACAATTGTAAATAGAGGATCATATCCTCTACCTCAAAGGATTATGGGGAGATCAAAATAAGATGATTTCACAAAGTGTTTTAAAAATAATTTTATGACAAGTGCAGTAGCTCATACCTCTAATCCCAGATACTGAGGGGGGAAAGAAAAGGAGGATCACCATTTCAAGCCAACTTGTACAAAAAGTTAAAAAGACCCCATGTCAACAGAAAAGGCTGTCATACTAGTCATGGGATGAAAAGCAGAAACAAGATTGGGGTCCAGGCTGGTCTAGGCAAAAGTGAGCATAAAAGGCTCACAGAATGGCTTGGGTAGGGACTGGGAAGGTGGCTCAGTGGTAGAATGCTTGCCTTGCATACCTGAGGTCCTGGGTTTGATTCCTCAGCACCACATAAGCAAAAAGAAAAAAGCCGGAATTGGTGCTGTAGCTCAAAGTGGTGGAGCGCTAGCCTTGAGTTGAAGAGCTGAGGGACAGCGTTCAGGCCCCACGACCAGACCCCGCCCCCCCCAAAAAAAGAATGGCTTGGGTAATAGCAATGGCTTACTAAGTATAAAAACTTGAGTTCATAGCCTAGTACTGCCAAAAAGAAAATTATACAAATAAGTATGGCTAAAGCTGAAGGGAAAAATATCTATTTCTGCAATAATAAAAACAACACTAGAGAGAATAACCGAACAGTCAGTAAGGAAGCATTTTCCAGGACAATGTGTTAAGACATGAAAAATGTTAATTTTTTTTTTTTTTGGGGGGGGGTCCGCTTATGGGGCCTGAACTCTGGGCCTGGGCACTGTCCCTCAGCTCTTCAGCTCAAGTCTAGCGCTCTACCACTTGAGCCACAGCGCCACTTCCGGTTTTTCTCTTTTTGCTTATGTGGTGCTGAGGAATCGAACCCAGGGCCTCAGGCATGCAAGGCAAGCGCTCTACCACTGAGCCAACTTCCCAGCCCGAAAAATGTTAAATTTAAAACATTAAAATCACTGGTGGCTCACACCTGTTACCCTAACTATTCAGGAGGCTGAGATCTGAGGATCATGGTTCAAGGCCAGTCTGGGCAGGAAAGTCTATGAGATCTTTATTTCTAATAAACTACTCAGAAAAGACACTGAGGCTCAAATGGTAGAGCACTAGCCTTGAATAAAAAGAAACTCAAGGAGGCTCCCATCCCTACCCACAAGTTGAGGATCTCAGCTGAGACCTAGAGGATCTAAGTTCGAAGTCTGCATAGGAAGACAAATATGTGAGATTTTGCTCTAATTAACCAGCAAAAAGCTAGACAAGGCAAGGCTCAAGTGGTAGTGACAGCCATGAAAGAAAAAGCTTAGAAAGGGCATGGAGCCCTGAATTCAAGCCTCAGTACCAGCACACATATTTTTGAAAAAGAAAGGAAAGCCGGGCGCTGGTAGCTCACACCTGTAATCCTAGCTACTCAGGAAGCTGAGATCTGAGGATTGCAGTTCAAAGCCAGCCTGGGTAGAAATGGCCTTGAGACTCTTATCTCCAATAAACCACTAGAAAACCAGAAGTGGCGCTGTGACTCAAGTGGTAGAGCACTCGCCTTGAGCTAAAGACCTGAGGGATAGCGCCCAAGCCCAGAGTTCAAGCCCTACAACCTATAAAAAAAAGAAAAGAAAAGAAAAGAAAGAAAAAAAAAGGAAAAAATTTCTTAATAAAAAAAAAAACAGAAGACAGCATTCTCAACATGACAAAGGCTTGGTATGAAAAAAAAAATCATATAGCTGACGTCATACTCAGTGATCCAAGTCGAAAGAATTCCCCTTAACATGAAGAATAAAGTAGGAGTTTTACTCTGTTTACATCACCTCTGTTCAACATAAGTTCGAACCAAGGCAATAAGACAAGAAATTCAAGTTGGAAAGGAAGAAGTAAAGTTATGTTTGCAGACACTATGAACTTGCATACATAATCCTAAAGATTCACAAAACTATTAAAGCTAATAAATTTAGCAAATACACAAAACACAAACACAAAAACTGGCATGCATTAACAATGAATAATTTGAAAAGAAAATTGAGAGAATAACTCCATTTATAACAGTGTAACTAAATCATCTGGCATAAAGTGAACAAAGGAGCAAGATTTACACACTGAAAAACAGAACACTGATGAAATCTGTAAAGAAGACATAAATAAAGATTTCAATGGTTATATATTGGAGACATCATATTATTAAGATAAAAACATAATATTATTAAGAAAAACGTAATCTATAGCTGGGCATGGTAGAACATTCCTGTAATCTCAGTACCCAGAAGGCTGTGACAGGAAGATTAAAAAATTCAAGATCAGGTTGGGCTACACAGTAAGTCTGAGGAAGGCCAGCCTAAGAAACATAGCAAGATCTTGTCTCCAAAGTAAGAAATCTACAGACTCAATGCAAATCCATGGTTATCCTACATGTTTTTTTTGTTTTGTTTTGTTTTTCCTACAAATAGAAAAGTCTATCCTAAAATTCAGATGTAATCTCAAGGGACCCCAATAGACAAAACAATCTGAAAATAGAAACAAAGTTGGAAGTATCACACTTCCTGATTTGAAAACTTAAAACAAAGGTATTATAATGAAACAAACATGGCACCTGCATTCAGGACACAAAAGAACAGGACAAAGAACAGAAATGACTCCTAGGTCAATTGACTTTCAATAAGGCTGCTAAGACTCTTCCCTACAGAAAGCTCTTTTTTTGGAACTATTGCTGCTGTGTAAACTGAATGTCTACATGCCAAAATGTGAAGTTGGACACTTTCCTAACCATTCAAAATACATCAAACTTCTAATTCTATGAGCTATAACTCTATAATTCTATAACTCTAAAAAGCTATAATTCTATGAGCTACAAAATTCTCAAAAGAAACTATATGGAAAACCTCTATAACAACAAGTTTTTAGCTATAAATACCAAAAGCTTACTAACATCAAAGGTAAAAATAGATGAAACTGGACTTCATAAAACTAGAAACTACTGGGCAGCTAGGCCTGATGATAAATAACCGTAATTCCAGCACTTGAGGGGCAAAAGGCACGATGATAGCAAGTTACAGTACTGGACTACACAGTCAGTTCTCGGCTACCTGGGCTACATATCAACATCCTGTCTTTAAACAAACACCCTTAAAAAAGAATAATATAGGGCTGGGAAGGTGGCTCAGTGGTAAAGCGCTTGCATTGCATGCATGAGGCCCTGGGTTTGATTCCTCAGCACCACATAAGCAAAAAGAAAAAAGCCGGAAGTGGCACTGTGGCTCAAGTGGTAGAGCACTAGCCTTGAGCTGAAGAACTGAGGGACAGGGCCCAGGCCCAGAGTTCAGGCCCCACGACCGGACCTCCCCCCCCCCCCCCCCCGCCCCTGTCCCCGAAAAAAAGAAGAATATAGGGCTGGGAAGGTGGCTCAGTGGTAGAGTGCTTGCCTTGCATGCCTGAGGCCCTGGGTTTGATTCCTTAGCACCACATAAGCAAAAGAAAAAAAGCCGTAAGTGGCGCTGTGGCTCAAGTGGTAGAGCGCTAGCCTTGAGCTGAAGAGCTGAGGGGCAGCGCCCAGGCCCAGAGTTCAGGCCCCACGACCAGACCCACAAAAAAAAAAAAAAAAAAAAGAATATAAACTGGGCATTGGTGTCTCATGCCTGGAATCCTAGCTACTCAGGAGGCTGACATCTAACGATCTCGGTTCAAAGCCAGACCGGGCAGGAAAGTCCATGAGACTCTTATCTCCAATAAACCACTCAGAATACCAAAAGTGGCACTATAGCTTAAGTGGTAGCGCACTAGCCTTGAGTAAAAGGAATCCAGGGACAGTGCTCAAAACCAGAGTTTAAGCCCCAAGACCAGGAAAGAAACAAAGAAAGGGAAGAAAGGGAAGAAAGAGAAGACAGACAGAGAGAGAGAGAAAGAAATAAAGAAAGGAGGGAGGGAGAGAAGGAGGGAGGGAGGGAGAGAAAGAGAGAAAGAAGGAAAGAGAGAAAGAAGGAAAGAAAGAGAGAAAGAAAAGAGAGAAGGAAGGAAGGAAAGAAAAAGAAAGAAAGAAAAGAAAAGAAAGATAAGAAAGGGGCACTAGCAAGAGAGGGAACAGAGAGTCCAAAATATGGAAGAAAATAACAATTGTAACTCAACAAAAATAGATAACCCAAATAGACAATGGATTTAAACAGACATTTCTCCAAAGCAAACAGCTAATGGCAAATGAAAAGTTGTTTGGCATCACTACTTTCTAGGCAAGTCTATGATGAAGTAGTACCTCACAACATTTGCATGACTATTCTTTTTGTACCCGTACTGAAGCTTGAACTCAGGCTCTTGATTGGCTTTTTCACTCAAGGCTGGCACTCTACCACTTGAGTCACACCTTCGCTTCTCGCTGGTTAATTAGAGATGAGACTCACAGACGTTCCCTGTTAGGTTGGTTTCAAACTGTGATCCTCTTACTCCAGCCTCCTGACTAGCTAGGATTCCAGTTGTAAAACATTGGCTCCTGGCATGTTTATCTGTGTGTGTGTGTGTGTGTGTGTGTGTGTGTGTGTGTGTGAGTGTGTGTAAAACATTGGCTCTTGGCATAGTTATCTGTGTGTGTATTTGTATGTGTGTGTGTGTGTGTGTGTGTGTGTGTGTGTGTTTCTGGGCATGGAATTCAGGACCTCCATCATACGTGGCTACTATTCTACCAGTAAGCTAAACTTTAGCCCAGCAGATATTTTAATTTTTCTAATACTATCCATAACAGAATGTTATTATTGAAAATTAAAAGTGGAGATGGGGAAAAACAAGTCGTTTAAGGATACAGGTGGACCTGTTGCAACAATGAGAATTACAAGTTGTCATGTCGAAAACGAGCTTTACAATGATGGGGGGGGGGGGGGCTGGGAAGGGATATGAAGGGTAAACAAAGGAGGAAGCTGCAATACTTGATAAGGAATGTACTCATTAACCTGCCCATGTAATTGTAACCCCTCTGTACAGTGTGTTCACAAAAAAAAAAAAAAAAAAAAAGAAAGAAAATTAAAAGTGAATGACAATGGCTCAACTCTGTAACAGTAAGTACTCAGTAGTCTAAGATCTCAAAATCACAGTCCAACGTCAACCTAACCAGGAAAGTCAATCCCCAATTAACAAAAAAAAAAAGCCAGAAGTGGGGCTATGGTACAAGTGTAGAACCGTAGCCTAGGCCCTGAGTTCAAGTCCCAAGACTGGAATAAAATAAATAAATGAGGCTGGGGGTATAGCTCAATAGTAGCACATGTGCTTAGTATACCTGAGGCCCTGGGCTCAATTCTCAGTTGCATACATGCATGTGCGTGCGCACACACGCACGCACGCACGCACGCGCGCACATACACACACACACTCTCTCTCTCTTTCTCTCTCTCTCTCTCTCTCTCTCTCTCTCTCACACACACACACACACACACACACACACCAGCAAATGAATTACATCTATGGATATCAATGTGACAATATCGAAACAATAATGGTGACTATGTTATGAAAAACTGAACATTTCAATTGTATATAAACATGGCTATTTTGCATGTAACCCCTCTCAATCATGTTTCCAATATGTAATAGTACCCCTATTATATGTGTCATCTACTATATCGTGTAATATATACCTAATGTGTACTGCACATTAGACATATAGTATTGCTATATGTACTTTAAGTATGTATATTATCTATTTTTTAAAAAACAAAACATTACCATGAAGAATACTTACCAAGCTGTCTCTTGGTGAATACTCAGGAAAAGGACATAAACAAAAATAAACCTTCACTCTTTCTGTATTGTTTTATTTAGGTTATTTTTTTAAGCAATTCAAAGCAAGTAACGAAAATGTTTATCTTGGGGAGAAGGGTACTACAATGTTCATTATGTAATTCTCTATACATTAAAATTGGAATTGATACTGATAGCAGCAATGATGAAAATAATCAGTTTTTTCTTTTTGTCGGTCGTGGGGCTTGAACTCTGGGCCTGGGTGCTGTCCCTCAGCTCTTCAGCTCAAGGCGAGCACTCTACCACTTGAGCTACAGCGCCACTTCCGCTTTTCTGGTGGTTTATTGGAGATAGGAGTCTCACGGTCTCTCCTGCCCGGGCTGGCTTTGAACCGTGATCCTCAGATCTCAGCCTCCTGAGTAGCTAGGATTACAGGCGTGAGCCACCAGTGCCCGGTGAAAATAATCAGTTTTTTCGAATGGCTTGGATGCTCTTTCTTGGGACGAGAACCCCCCCCCCCCCGACCCCCCACACACATTTCCTATGTGGCAGCTACTTGGCAGCTGAGCAAACCCTGGCAGTCAGGGGCTTAAATAAGACAGAAAAAAATAGGAAGAGTGCTGCTCACTGGCTGGAATTTTGGGAGCTTGTACTGAATTCCAAGTTCAAGGCGAGCAGTGCTGGGAGAATTGCACCTTTGTGATTCTTTCCTCAAGTTATCAACAGCCAGCCAATCTGGCTCCAGCCCAGGGAAAGGTTATACTGTTCGGGTATCTAATCTGCACATCCCAATCAGACTACACAGTTTCCTGGGTCAAACTTACACTGATTACCATCTGAAAAGCTTGTGTTTTTTTTTTGTTTGTTTTTTTTTTCAGATTTACTGAGTACTGGGTTCTTCTCTGATTCCCAAGGGAAACTCCAGTTCTCCTTGGCACAAAAGCCTCAGCTTTTGAAAGAATAAAGGGATGGGGTGGGGCTGTGGGCCTCCAAGGACAAAAGGAAATACAGTATAGTATCTCCCAACTTCTCTTACCTTTAAATGGTCACTTGTGGATATTACTCTGTTTTTAAGGGAAAAAAAAGCAGAGAGCTTAAAATCTTCAAATCCTAGAAACAGGGGCTCCTGTGCCTAGATCTTCTGGACAGGAAGGAGAAATTTTACCCCCTAAACGTAGAAACCACAGCAATCCTCTCTGGGAATAAATGTATTTTTTCTGCCACAGAAAAATAATGTTCTTTGTAGATTGACTACTCCATCAGTGGCAAGGCTCTGGGTCCATTGAAAAGCTTTCACTGCAATTTCAAGTTCAGATTCTAGCCTGTTTCATCAGGACTACAATATACATATGGTAGTCAATATCAACCTTCAGTTCAAGAAAGAGAAGGAAGGGAGGGAAGGAGGGAGGTATCAATTAGTCAATCGATCAATTGAACAATGGTGACCAAGAAATTGAAGCTTCCTGGCTCCCTCACCATCCAGCCTTATACATCTGTACTTGCTTCATTGTTACAAAGGGTTTGTAACATAAATTTTCCCATTAGTCACCCAATAACCATATGACTTAAGATAAAGCAAAAATTCTTTTTCCTCCCCTTTAGAAAAGGAAAAACAAGCGCAGAAAAGATGTTTTTCAACATGGTCCTATAGCCAGGAAGTGATAGCTCCAAAACCCAAAAAAGTACTTAACATTTTAACATCCAAAAGGAGGGGAAAATTGGAAGTTTGAGTCCAGCCTAAGCTACTTAAAGAGATCCTATGTCGATAATAAATAAGACTCCACACTAAATGTGGAAGCACATGTCTGTAGTTCAAAGCCCACCTGGGCAAAGATAATTATGATGATGATTATATAGTGATATATGTAAACAAAAAGGAATAAAAAGGAAAGGTACTGAAAAAATTTTAACATAACCAACTCTGTAAATGTAAGTTTGTTCTGTTTCTTGCCCTTCCTTCAAAGCTATAAAATCTGTGTACTGCATTGTTGAAGTTGTAGAAACACGGATATATTATGTAAAGCAATAAATTTTTAAGCAAAAGGGGAAACAGAACAAAAAGATCAGACAAACTAGTAAGTAAATACGTAGCTATAGATCCAACTGGATCAGTAATAATGAAAAATGAAAATTCACAGTGGAATTTTATGCAGTCATTAGAAAGAATAATATTGTATCATTTGCAGGAAAATGTATTGATCTAGAACAAACCACATTAGGTGAGGTAAGCCAAGCTCTGGGGGACAGAAGGCACATGTTTTCTCCAATATGTGGAAGATAGATCTAATATATACTGGAACGTGGTAAAATGTACAGGACCCTAGACATTCACACACAGTGAGACCAAAGGAGAATACTGTTAGGAGTGGAACAGAAAGGCACAATACCTATCTGCATCTAATCATATGAAATAATATTAATTGAAATGAACTCCAGGAAATGGAAATAGGTTTTTGCTTTGTTGCTGTTTTTGTTTCTTTCCTTTTTGTATTGTTTGTTCATTTATCTCTTTAGGAGGGTAAGGTAAGGGGGGCACAGAAATAGAGAGACAAAGAGTGAACAAATGCAGCAATGGTACTCACTGCTTACTATGTTGAAAATGACTTATACAGCTTGTGGGTGGGGATGGGAGGGGAAAACTGGGAAAGCAAGAAGGTTGGGGTGACATTGTCCAAAAAGAAATGTATTCATTTCCTGACTTATATAGCTGTAACCCCTCTGTACATCACGTTTATAATAATAATAAAAATAAGTCTAAAAACCAATTGAGTAAAACTTTTTTAAAAAAGAAAGAAATCCACCCAGCCAAAAGACAACAAATGCCAAACAAAATTTTGAGTTAATTTAGCCAGGTGCCAGTGGCTTACACTTATAATCCTAGCTACTCAAGAGACTGAGATCTGAGGACCATGGTCGAAATCAGCCCAGGCAGATTATGAGACTCTTCTCTCCAATTAACCACCAAAAAGCTGGAAGTGGAGCTGTGGCTTCACAGAATTGAAGCCCTAGTACCAGCACCAAATAAGTAAATAAAAAAAAAAACGAATGAATGAATATAGGGGGACTACAGGATACATCTACTACATTTAAAGACACAAATAAGTCAAAAATAAAATCTAAACTGGAGTGTCTGTTTCAGCATCAAAATAGACTTTAAAATAAAAAGTACACTAGGCCCCATTGGCTCATGACTGTAAACTTAGCAACTCAGGAGAATGAGAGCTAAGGATCCAGTTGGAAGCCAGATGGCACAGCAAAGTCCAAGAGACTCTCCAATTAACCATCAAAAATCCAGAATTGGAGCTGTGGAACAAGTGGTAGTGTTAGCCTTGAATAAAAAAAAAAAAGAAGCAGCTAAGGAAGCTTAGCACCAATGGCTCAGACCTGTAATCCTACTCAGGAGGCTGAGATCTGAGCATCACAATTCAAAGCCAGCCTGGGCAGGAAAGTCTGTGAGACTCTTATCTCCAATTAACCACCAGAAAACCAGAAGTGGCGCTATGACTCAAAGTGGTAGAAAACTATCGTTGAGCAGAAGAGCTCAGGGACAGCATCCAGTCCCATAGTTCAAGCCCTATGACCAACAAAAAACAAAAAATGAAAGCTAAGGATATTGACTAGTCCTGGAGTTCAAGATCTAGGACTGACACAAAAAGAAAAAAAATGATCATAGAAATGAAGAGAGACATAACATAAGGATAAGTGAGTCAATCAGTCTGGAAGTTATACAGTTCAAGATATATACACACCTAGCAATGCACTGAAATGTACAAAGCAAACAACAGTGAAGGGAGAAATAGGAAATTCAAAAATAGTAGTTAGCTAGGAGAGATACAATCCTAGCTACTTGGGAAGTTGAAATCATGAGGATTCAAAGATGACCAAGGTAAATATTCGAGTCTTTTCAACCAATATCTAATCACAGTATCACAGGCTTGTAATCCCAACTTCATGGGAGGCTAAGATCAGGTAAGTCTAAGATCAGGTAAATCAAACTTCCAGGACAGCCTCTGCCAAAAAAAAAAAAAAAAATAGTCCAGGAAACTATTTCACCAGGATAAGCTGGATGTCGTGGTAAATGCCTGCTATCACAGCTATGACAAGAAACCTAAAATAGGCAGACTGTGGTCCAGGTATAAATCCAGACAAGAAGATCCTACCTCAAAAATGACTAGTACGCCGGTGGCTCATGCCTGTAATCCTAGCTACACAGGAGGCTGAGATCTGAGGATCATGGTTCAAAGCCAGCCTTGGCAAGAAAGTCAGTGAGACTCTTATCTCCAATAAACCGCTCAGGAAACCAGAAGTGGCGCTGTGGCTCAAGTGGTAGAGTGCTTGCCTCCAGCTGAAGAACACAGGAACAGCACACAAGCCCAGAGTTCAAGCCCCATGACTGACAAAAAAAAGACTAGTGCCCCACCACCACCAAAAATGAAGTGGAGGTATAACTCAGCTGTACTTGCCTAGCAAGCAAAAGGCCCAAAGTCCAAACGGTCAGTACCACAAAAAATTACAGCAAATTTTTTTTTAAAAAAATACTAATTGGGGGGCTAGAAATGTGGTTTAGTGCTAGAGTGTTTTCCCAGTATGCATGAAGCCCTGGATTCGATTCCTCAGCACCACATAAACAGAAAAAGGTGGAAGTGGCTCTAGTAGTAGAACACTAGCCTTGAGCACAGAGAGGCTTGGAGACAGAGACCAGGTCCTGAGTTCAAGCCCCAGGATAGCAAAAGAAAATACTAATTGGAGAATCCAGTAACTTGCTTTCAATAATGGTTAGAAGCAGATAGGAAAATACATGACTTACCCCATAAACTAACTAGATCTAACACACATCTACAGAACACTCCATCAAACAACAGCAGAATACACATTCTTCTTTTTGAGGGTGGGGGCAACCCTGGGGCCTGAATTCAAGCCTGGGCACTGTCCCTGGGCTTCTTTTGCTCAAGGCTAGCACTCTACTTAAGCCACAGCACCACTTCTGGCTTTTTGTGTTTATGTGGTACTGAGGAATCAAACTCAGGGCTTCATGCATGCTAAGCAAGCACTCTACCACTAAGCCATACTCCCAGCCCTGGAATACACATTCTTCTAAAGTGCATATTAAACAAGTGTCAACAAATATGAAGGAACTGGTAACAAACTTTTCTATTTAGGCACATGGCACAAAATTACAAATCAGTAAGAGAAATAAGGCTGGGAATTTTATAAGTATATGGAACACATTATTAAGTAGTAAGTAGGAAAAATACAAGAAAAATTGGAAAATATTTTCAGATCTATTGAAACATAGATACCATTAAAAAAACTGAGGACATATAGTAAGGCATCATAATATTTCATGTGAAATTCTTGGCAATAAATCCCTACATTTAAAAAGAAAAAGATATCCCACCAGACATGATAGTGCATTCCTATATTTCCAGTACTCAGGAAGCTGAGGAAAGAAAATTGTGAGTTGAAGGTCACACAACAAGATTTTGTCTCAAAATAGTCCAAACTCTAGATCTCAAATGTTTAGCCTACCATTCCAAGACACTACAAAGAAAGATCAAAACTTTAAGGAAGTATGCCTAATAAAATAATGATTAGATTAGATCACTAATTAATAAAAATAAAGGCAAAAAAACAATAGAGAAACACAAAAGTTAGCTTTTTCAAAAAGCTATCCAGTTTGTTGTTGGTCCTAGGGCTTGAACACAGGGCCTGAGGGCTATACCTGAGCATTTTGCTCAAGGGTCGCAATCTAACACTTGAGCCACAGCTCCACTTCCAGAGTTTTTCATTTGAATAATTATTGGAGACTCAAAGACTTTCCTGCCCAGTTTGACCTCAAATCACAATCCTCAAATCTCAGCCTCCTTAGTAGCTAGGATTACAGGTGTGGGCCACTGGCAAGGGGTTCTTGGTTTCTTGAACAAACCAATAAATCTTGAGCTATACTAACTTAATCTAACAAAATGTTAGATTTCAATGTCAGAGTTCAATTTATCTAACCTCAGAAATTAAAGAATGGGGGCTGGGAAGGTGGCTCAGAGGTAGAGTGCTTGCCTTGCATGCCTGAGGCCCTGGGTTCGATTCCTCAGCACCACATAAGCAAAAAAGAAAAAAAAGCCAGAAGTGGTGCTGTGGCTCAAGTGGTAGAGCGCTAGCCTTGAGCTGAAGAGCTGAGGGAGTGCCCAGGCCCAGAGTTCAGGCCCCACTACCGGACCCCCCCAACCCAAAAAAAGAAATTAAAGAATGGACATTAATATCTTACAGAAATAAAATAATTATGAGGGAATACTATGAATAATTAGTTACTTAAATAAAATATACAATTTCTTTTCAAGACACAAATTGCCAAAATTAACTCAGGATTAAGTTGGAAATCTGAAGCTAGATGTAAGTCAAGAAATTAAACATATAATATTAAAGTGTCTCATAAACCTGGGCGCTTGTGGATTATGCCTGTAATCCTAGCTACTCAGGAGGCTGAGATCTGAGGATCATGGTTCAAACCCAGCTGGGGCAGGAAAAGCTGTGAAACCACCAGAAAACCAGAAGTGGCACTGTGGCTCAAGTGGTAGAGCGCTAGCCTTGAGTTGAAGAGCTCTCGGACAGCACCCAGGCCCAGAGTTCAAACCCCATGACGAACAAAAAAAAAAATCTCATAAAATAAGCTAGACTAAGAAAAACAAATATTGTATAAACCTAAAACAAAAGAATGGCATATATGTAAACTGCGAGGACCATTTTGAGTGTGAACCAGCAACGGAAGGCAGGGTGAACGAGAAAGGCAAGGTAAATATGATCCAAGAGAGGTGAATATGGTCAAAGCATTCATACATATGTGATAGAAAACAGAATACCAAAATCTCACTAAAATCTGTTTTAAAAGAGGGAGATAAAGTGGGCACCAAGTGCTCATGCCTGTAATGCTGAGATCTGAGAATTGGGGTTCTGTGAGATTCTTATGTCCAATTAACCACCCAAAAAGTAAAAAGTGGAGCTGTGACCCAAGTAGTAGAGTATAAGTCTTCATCATAAAAACTAGGGGAGAGTCATAGGCTCTGAATCCAACCCCAATACCAGCACAAAAAAAGGTGTGAGGGATAACAAAGTGTAATAGAAGAGGTGAATCTGGTCAAAGTACATTATAAGCATATAGGAAAATAAACAGTTAATATATACTAATAAGATAAAAGAATATAAAGGAGAGTTCAGGCAAAGATGACTTCACTGGTGAATGCTACCAAATATTTTTAATTAATTTAACAAAAATTCTTATATGTTCCCAAAAATAGAATAGAAAAGAATACTTCCTAACTCATTCTATAAAAATAGTATTGCAGTAACATAAAAACAAGACCAAGTAATGAAAAGAATAAGAAACCAGGAGAGCAATGGAATTTTACTCATCCACCAGCAAGAATAATACTACATTATTTTCAGGGAAATGGATGGTGCTGGAATAAAATAATATTAAGTGAAGTAAGTCAGCTGAGATAGATAAACAGCACATGTTTTCCCTTACGTGGAAACTAGATCTAAATTACAAACTTACATAAAATCAAGTGCCAGTGCTCATGCCTGTAATCTTAGCTACTTAGGAGGCTGAAATATGAGGATCTCTGTACAAAGTCAGTCCAAGCAGAAAAATCCATGAGACTCTAATCCCTAATTAACCAGTAAAAAGCCAGAAGTACAGCTGTGCCTCAAGTAGTAGCCTGGAGCACAAAAGCTCAAGGACAGCATTCATATCATGAATTCAAGCCCTAGGACTGGTACAAAAAAAAAAAAAAAAAAAGAAAAGAAAAAAGTGGAACATATAACAAAACATGTTCAGGACAGTATGAATATATTCACAAACTGACTAAAGTACACACAGAGGAAGAATTCCAATTGTGTAACTTCTTTGAACAACAGAAATCTAGAACATGTGTTGTATGGAGATGTCAGGGGAATGGTATGGATAAATTTAGAAAGAGTGGGTGAATGCATTCGTTATATTCAATATACATGTGAAAATGGAACTAGGTAACTTGTGGGGATGGGTGGAGTTGGGAGAGGCCAGGGAGAGTAATGAAAGGGGTAACTTTGATTGGGATGCACTGTACGCTTAACTGACATGTTGAATTGAAACCTCTTCATGCCACTACTTAATGATAACTTTATAAATCCTCAAAAACTAGCTGTGTGCCAGGTGTTAATGACTGATTTTTTTTTTTAATGGAGACAGCAAATGTATGTGCTTAATTTTAAAAAAATCAAACATGTATCAACTGTCAGGAGTGAAACAACTGTCCTTCACTCCTATTAAATAAATGTATAAATAAAAAAGGCTTCGAGCAAAGCTCATGAAAAAAATACAGAAGAAATAATTTTAAAAGTATAACAGTGTAAATCACCCAAAATCATGTGCACATAGCGGGGGGGGGGGGGGGTGCTGGACATACAATGGTGCACTGTGGCCCAAGCTACCTTAAAACTGTCCACCAAGGATGACATTGTGCCACCCTCCCCACAAATCAGAGAGGAAGTGTGTGTGCGTGTGTACACACGAACCCCCCAGTCCTGGACCTTGAACTCAGGGCCAGGGTGCTATCCCTTAGCTTTTTACTCAAGGCTGGTATTCTACCACTTGAGCCACAGTTCCACTTCTAGCTTTTTGCTGGTTAATTGGAGATAAGAGTCTCAAGCACTTTCTTGCCTAGGCTGTCTATGAACCACAATCATTAGACCTCAGCATATTTCAGCATCCTGAATAGCTAGGATTACAGGTATGAGTCACTGGTACCTGGCAACCAGAGATTGTTTTTAAAGATGAAACTCACTGTTTCAAGCAAACACATAGACTTCTTCAATTGATGATGATCCTATCATTTACTATGAATTTATGCCATTCATTCAGTCATTCAATGAACACTGAATAAATATTCATTCCAGGAGGACTTACTTTGCCACAAGTGCTGCCTTAGTAAGGAGCCAGAACTTTCCTAAGATTGAAACTTAGGATTCCTGGCCTGTTTGAACTTCAGGTTCAACCAGAGGGAAATAACACTTCCTATTTTTACAAAATGCTAAACACACTTCCTCAGTTCTTTTCATTGAAACTTCAAACAAATCTTTGGGACACACATTATTCTTTTCATTTTGCAAATAAAGCAAGTAGGCCTAGGAAACAGGAAGACACTGAACAGAGATCACACATAAGTGACAAGACCTGTCATCCTTCCACCATTGGGCAAACTTATTCCCAAGAGATTTGGTTTGGGTGAGATTTTTGTTTTCTCTTTCTTTCTTTCTTTCTTTCTTTCTTTCTTTCTTTCTTTCTTTCTTTCTTTCTTTCTTTCTTTCTTTCTTTCTTTCTTTCTTTCTTTCTTTCCTTCCTTCCTTCCTTCCTTCTTACCTTCCTTTCTCTTTCTTCCTTTCTTTCTCTCTCCCTTTCTTTCTTCCTTCCTACCTTCCTTTCTCTTTCTTCCTATCTTTCTCTCTCCCTTTCTTTCTTCCTTCCTTCCTTTATCCTCTTTCTTTCTTTCTCTCTCTCTCCCTCCCTCCCTCCCTTCCTTCCTTCCTTTCTTTCTTTCTTTCGTTTCCTCATGTAGCCCAGAGTGGCCAGAATGATCATACTGCCTCAGCTTCCCAAGAGCTGGGATTACAGGCATGCGCCAACATGCTCAGCTCAAAAGTTTTCAAAATGATAACCTTCACTGGGAAATCATATCCATGGGAAATAACTTGAAAGAAGATTAAAAACCCTTATGTCAAAAAATAAACACCAGATTCTTTAACTCTCATTTCCTGTATTGGCAACAGGAAATGTTTCTCTCTGTTTTTCTATTTCTTCCTACTTTAACCCTATTACATGAAAATAAACCTTTGCTAAAATTTACAAAAGGGCTGGGAATATAGCTTAGTGGTAGAATACTTGCTTAGTATGCATGAAGCCCTGGGTTCAATTCCTCAGTACCACATAAACAGGAAAAAAAAGCTGGAAGTGGCACTGTGGCTCAAGTGGTAGAGCACTAGCCTTGAGCTGAAGAGCTGAAGGACAGTGCCCAGGCCCAGAGGTCAGGCCCCACGACCAGAAAAAAAAAGAAAGAAAGAAAGAAAGCTTGGCAATTTCTTACTAAATCTGATGTAAAGTCCAGTACAGTGGTTCATTCTTTTAATCACAGCTACTTGGCAGGAAGATATTAGGAGAGTCACTATTTGAAGGTAGCCTTGGGCAAGAAATTAGCAAGATGCTATCTCAACAAAGCAGCTGGGTATGGTGGCACACAACTGTTATCCTGGAAATTGGGAAGCTAAGGCAGGAGCATCATGTGTGAAGCCAAGTACGGACACATAGCAAGTTCAAGGCACTACCTTGTCTCAAAATAAAATTAAGGAAAAAATAATACAGATATGGTAGTAGGCACCTGGCATCTCAAAACTTGAAAGGCTGTGGTGGGAGAACTGTAAATTTGAGATCAGCCTTGGTAACTTGGTGAGAACCTGTCTCAAAAAACATAGATAGATAGATAGATAGATAGATAGATAGATAGATAGATAGATAGATAGATAGATAGATAGATAGATAGATAGATAGATAGATAGATAGATAGATAGATAGATAGATAGAGATAGATAGATAGATATCAGCAAATGTATGTCACTAATGCAAGGTTTTACTATCAAGAGAGATTCAGAGAGAGAGTGAGGAGTGACCACAGAGACTGAACTTTTCCCTATTTTTCTATAAATTTGTTGTTGCTGTTTCATCAGTGGTGGGGCCTGAACTCTGGGCCTGGGCGCTGTCCCTGAGCTCTTCAGCTCAAGTCAAGTGCTCTACCACTTGAGCCACAACACCACTTCTGGTTTTCTGATGGTTTATTGGAGATAAGAGTCTCATGGATTTTCCTGCCCGGGCTGGCTTTGAACTGTGATCTTCAGATCTCAGCCTCCTGAGTAGCTAGGATTAGAGGCATGAGCCACTGAAGCCCAGGTTGTCTTTTGTTTTAAAGAAGATATCACCTGATAAAAATTATCCCAGACATATAATAATTATTGCAAATGGGGGAAAACATGGGACCTATGTTTCTTTGGGCCTGGCTTGTTTCACTTAATATAATTTTTCCAAGTCTTTCCATTTCCTAACAAATGGGGCAATGTCATTCTTTCTGAAGGAGGCATAGAATTCCATTGTGTATATATACCACATTTTCTTGATCCATTCATCTACTGAGGAGCATCTGGGTTGGTTCCATATCTTAGCTATGGTGAATAATGCTGCGATAAACATAGTTGTGCTGGGAGCTTTAGTATGGCTGCTTTCAGCATAGGCTCATCCACATGAAGAAGAACTCTGTTTCCTAAAAGCTGGGGTTTATTATTAGCTCACCACTGGATTGCACCAGCCAACTGATCAGTCAACCGAGAACTGATCAGGTATAGTGGTCTATGGTTCCCCTCATTTGCAATAATTAGTATACGTCTAGGATAATTTTATCAGATGAGCAGAAAAGTTCAAAAGCTATGTACATATGACCATATAAGATGATGCTAAATGAAAATGAACTCCAAGATATGAACACATGAGGTCTTTCTTTGTTTTTGTTGCTTTGGAATGTACTATGTGATATTTTGTTGTTTTTTTTTTTTGTATGTTCTTCCCCCTGTGGTATATCCCCTGTTGTCACTCTATTTGTTACCCTACATCTTTTTCTTTTTCTTTTTTTTTTTGGCGGGGGGAGGGTCGTGGGGCCTGAACTCTGGGCCTGGGCGCTGTCCTTCAGCTCTTCAGCTCAAGGCAAGCGCTCTACCAATTGAGCCACAGCACCACTTCCGGCTTTTTTTCTTTTTGTTTATGTGGTGCTGGGGAATCAAACCCAGGGCCTCATGCATGCAAGGCAAGCGCTCTACCACTGAGCCATCTTCCCAGCCCCATCCTATATCTTGTATATACATTTATCTAATTTGGGGAGGGGAAGGAGAATAACAAAACCCTGAAACAAGGGCACAGGATGACCCATCATAACAATGATACCCACAATACCACACTATATTGGAAATGAACTTTACAATTTCGGGGGGGGGGGGGGGGGGGAGTGAGAGAACAACAAAGGAGGAGGTAACAATGCTGAATAAGAAAAGTACTCATTACCTTACTCGTGTAACTGTAACCCCTCTCTACAGCATCTTAACAATAAAATAAAATTTAGAAATAAAAAAGTCTCATTATGTAGCCCAGGCTTGCCTGAAACTCACAATCCTGTAGCCTCCCCCTCCCAAGTACAGAGATTACAAGCATGTGCTACCACACCCAGCTGAATTTTGTTTGCTTGGGGTTTTGTTTGTTTTTAGCCAGTCTTAGGTGCTGTCTCTGAGTGTCTTTTGCTGAAGGCTTGGAACCTCGATCCTTAGATCTCAGACTCCAGAGTAGCTAGGATTACAGGCACAATACACCAGCGACCAGCTACTTGTTTTTATTTTTGAGACAAATTTACTTATGTATATTGGGAGAGCTTTAGTTACTATACAGCCTACAGTGGCCCAGAACTCATGGGATTCCAGATGTATGCTTCCACACCCAGCTCTCTCAGCTGTTAATTTTTTTAAAGACATTTTGAGATATTCCAGAATATATAAATATAGACTAGTGGTAAATATAGACAATATAAGCACAAGCCTGTATCCTAGTTACGCAAAAGGCTAACATCTGAGGCTTACAGTTCAAAGCCAGCCCAGGCAGAAAAGTCAGTGATACTCATAGCTAATTGATCAGCAAAAAAAGCCAGGAGAGGAGATATGTTTCAAGTAGCAGAGTAACCAGCCTTGAGAGAAAAAGCTAAAAAAGAACACCTAGTTCAAGCCCAGGACCAGCAAAAAAAGAGAAAAAAAAAAAAAGCTTAACACAAAACTTCTCATATGTCCTGGGATTTCCATTCCTAATAATATACCAAACACAGTAAAAGCAGGGACTCAAACAAAAACTTGTGCCATGCTAGGGCTGGAACTCAGTGATTCAGGGCTTGCCTAGCATGTACAAGGCTCTCAAATTTATCCCAGCACTGTCAAAAAAAAACCAAAAAACAAAAAAGCAACCTTGTTAGATCAATGTTGGTACCAGCACTATTAATAACATCCAGGCTGGACAAGGATGACTCACGCCTGTAATCCTAACTACTGAGGAGGCTTAGATCCGGGGATCACAGTTTGAAGCCAGCCCAAGCAAAGTAAGACTCTTATCTTCAATGAACCAAGAAGAGAGCCAGGATTGAAACTACAGCTCAAGTGGCAGAGCGCTAGCATTGAGCAAAGAAAAAAGATAAGGGACAGTGCCAAGGTCCCAAGTTCAAATCCCAGAACAGCACAAAAATAAATAATAATAACCAATGTGAGAATAATCCAGATAGCTATCCACAGCTCATTTATTAGCCTACTTTTTACTTGATGTTAAAAAGAAATGACATACTGCTACATACTACAACAGGTCTCACCCTAAGAAATATTCCACTGACATTCATTCTATAGAATGAGCAGAGTCACACACGGGTAAGTACATAAGAGGTTACTAGGCTGGAAGAGAATGGGAAAGGAGGAGGTAACTGTTGATGTTTCTCTTTTAGAAGCAGTCCTGATAGTTGTCCAACACTATGGATCTTTAATGCCACTGTGTTGCCTACTTCCAAATAAGCAAAATCATCTATTTTACGTCATTGATATTTCATCAAAAGAAAGTATGCAAATGAGGTACTCATTGCACCTCAAGGCTCATGGTACCATCCATTGCACCAGAACTCATTACACCCTCTGCCCTGACCTCATGAATAGTGCCCTCGTCTGTAAATTAGGAACGGTAATCCTATCCTACATCTCCCATGCTTGACCAGACCCTGAGTTGGGGGGGGGGGGGGGGGGGGGGGGGGGAGAGGAGGCAAGCCTGTAACCACCAAATCCTGGTCACGGGGACTAAGAAAAGTTCCTGGTGAGCCCATGGCACAGAAGACCAGGAAGCTGAAGTGACTGCTACCACAATGTCTGTACTGTCCAGCTTTAGAAACGGTGCCCAGAGTAGGGCCTACCATAGTCATATAGCTTCTGGGAGGTGTCCTCCACCCTAATGAGTGCATAGGCAACCCCTAGCTGCTGGCACCAAGCTTCATGTAGAGAGTTAGAGGGCAATGCCTCCCGGAGGACACTTCACACTAGCCCAGGGCCAGTGATCAGTGATAAGGAGACCCCACACCCTGTTTTTCTCAATCAAGGTCTAATCTGCTGCCTCTACAGCTTTGATCTAGGACAGCTGGCTTCATTTTACATTTTTGCGTGCTGGGTAACACAGTCTAGCCCTGTAGCAAACTGACTGGCCCCATCCCTAGTCCTCATCCAAATGCTGCCTTTCCTGACTCCACCTCAGCCCTGGCCCAGGGGCCCCAGCCACTCTGGAATGGAACAAAATGAGCAATGTAATAGGTTATAAAATGTAGTAAGTCAGAAAGACAAACATTTGAAACTGCAGAAAACAATAGCTAATTTTATGTTTGGGAAGGATAAGGGAAAATGATGAAAGGAGTGACATGCATCAAGATGTATTCTACTGCCCCACTGGTGGCTCACGCCTGTAATCCTAGCTACTCCGAAAGCTGAGATCTGAAGATCACAGTTCAAAGCCAGCCCAGGCAGGAAAGTCTGTAAGATTCTTATCTCTAATTAACCACCAGAAAACCAGAAGTGGAGCTGTGGTTCAAGTGATATACTGCTAGCCTTTCAAGTACAAGTCCCCAGGCCCTGAGTTCAAATCCCACGACCGCCACAAAAAAAAAAATTCATTTACAAATAAATTTATGTGTTGAATTTGTACAACTAATGATAATAAAAAATTAAAAACATTATGAGATGTACGTTAGATGCCTATATATATATAGTTGAGGACTCTTCCCAACCTTATGAAATAGATGCTATTTTTATCCCTACTTTAGTTTCTGTTCTGTTTTGTTCTTATTTTGGAGTCAGGTCTCCAGCCCAGCTTTTGACTGGGTAATTAGAAATGGAGCCTCATAGACTTTTCTTCCCCTATCCCTGCTGGCTTTGAACTACAATTCTCTGGATCTCAGCCTCTTGAGTATAGAATTGCAGATGTGATCCACTGGCATCTGGCAGTTTTTCTTTTTGTTTTTGTCTCACTATGTTGCCTATGCTAGCATTAAACGATTGGGATAGAGCCATTCTTCTGCCTCAGCCTCCTGTGTAATGAACTGGGAAACAGATACATTTTCATCACCCTATCTGGCTTGTCTCCATTTCAGACAAAATGAAAGCTAAGTGATTTCCAAGGGATAAAAAAGCGCCAGGGGCGTTTCAACAAAATAATGCTAGAACAATTAGAAGGAAAAAAAAGTCAGCCTAAGCCTCAGCCCTTATAAAAATACTAACTCAGCATAAATTATACATCTAAATTTAAAACCTAAAACCATAAAACTTTACAAGAAATAATAAATAGACTTTGACTGTGTATGTGATGCCCTCGGTTTTTTCCCAGCACTGGAAAAGAAAAAAAAAAAAAAAAACATAAAATCTTTACCCTGCATAACTGATGTAAGATAATTTTTTAAAAACCTCTATATGGCCTACTTAGCTGAAATGTTCTTACATGTGATTCCATTGTCAGAATCCAGGAAAGAATAATAAAAAAATTGGACTTCATCAAAATCACAAAGCTGTGCTGGCTCTGTGAAAGACCTGAATAAGAAGATATTTTAAAGGACAAAATACTCACTAAATTCAAAAACAAGAAAGCAGCTACAGCTAGGCACTGGTGGCTCACACCTATAATCCTAGCTACTTCTATTACTCAGGAGGCTGAAAGCTGAGGATCATGGTTCAAAGCCAGCCCAGACAGGAAAGTCCATGACACTCTTATCCCCAATTAAGCAGCAAAAAGATAAGAAGTGGAGCTTTGGCTCAGGTGGCAGAGTGGTAGCCTTGAGTACAAAAGCTCAAGGACAGTGCCCAGGCCCTGCTCTCTAGCCCCAAGACTGGCACAGAAGAGTAAAATTAAATAAATAATTTTTTAAAAAAGGAATCTTTCTCCAAAGGCAAGTAATTACTACACTGTGCCCAAAGCCTACAGAATCTATGATGTTCACTTGTTTTCTGTAACAAATGGCTCACCTGTCATCCTAGACCAAACGCACATTGCTTGAGTAGATGTCAAAAGCAAAATTTCTCAGGTACTGTAAAGGAGCTGGGAGCATGTGGGTCCCACCTGTAATCTTAGTTACTGAGGAGGCTGAGATCTGAATCTAGTGATTCAAAGCCAGCCCAGGAAGGAAAGTCCAGGAGACTATCTCCAATTATCCACCAGAAACCAGAAATGGAGCTGTGGCTCAAGCAGTAAAGTGCCACACTTGAGTGCAAAAAGATAAGGGAAATGGAAGGACAAAGGTTAAACAAATGCAGCAGTGGTACTCACTAGATACTATATGGAAAATGAACTACACAACTTGTGGGTGGGAACTGGAAGAAAAAACTGGGAGAGAGTAACAGAAGGGGTGAAATTGTCCAAAAAGAAATGTACTCACAGTGCTGGGAAGGTGTCTCAGAGATAGAGTGCTTGCCTTGCATGCATGAGGCCCTGGGTTCGATTCCCCAGCACCACATAAGCAAAAAAGAAAAAAAGCCGAAAGTGGCGCTATGGCTCAAGTGGTAGAGCGCTAGCCTTGAGCTGAAGAGCTGAGGGACAGTGCCCAGGCCCAGATTTCAGGCCCCACGACCAGACCACCACCCCCCAAAAGAAAAGAAAAAGAAATGTACTCACAGACAGGGCTGGGAAGTTGGCTCAGTGGTAGAGTGCTTGCCTTGCATGCATGAGGCCCTGGGTTCTATTCCTCAGCACCACATAAGCAGAAAAAGCCAGAAGTGGCTCTGTGGCTCAAGTGGTAGAGTGCTAGCCTTGAGCTGAAGAGCTGAGGGACAGTACCCAGTCCCAGAGCTCAGGCCCCATGACTGACCAAAAAAGAAAAGAAAAGAAATGTACTCACTACCTGACTTATGGAACTGTAACCCCTCTGTGCACCACCTTTATAATAACAGGTTTTTAAAAAATTAAACATAGCCAGGCGCCGGTGGCTCATACCTGTAATCCTAGCTACTCAGGAGGCTGAGATCTGAGGATCACTGTTCAAAGCCAGCCCAAGCAGAAAAGTCTGTGAGACTCTGATCTCCAACAAACCATTAGAAAACCGGAAGTGGTGCTGTAGCTCAAGAGGTAGAGTGCTCGCCTTGAGCTGAAGAGTGCAGGGACAGTGACCAGGCCCAGAGTTCAATCCTCACAACTGACCAAAAAAAAAAAAAAAAAAAAAACACATAAAGGAGAATAACCATGCCTTGAGCTCAGGCCCCAAAGTTGGAAGGAAGGGAGAGAGAAAGAGAAAGAGAGGAAGGAAGGGAGGGAGGGAGGGAGGGAGGGAGGGAGGGAGGGAGGTGAGGGAAATGAGGAAAAATGGCTGTTATTACTCTTTTTTGTGATGGGAAAATATGAGCATTCCACTCACCCATCCAGCCCCAGGATTCTTTCTCAGAGGCAAAATTTCCTATTACACAGTTGGTGTCCTAAGTATCAAACACTATAAAACCGTCATCATTTGCTGACAGGGGAGGGAAATTAAACTCTCAGATATCTGACATCAACAAAACACCATGAACAAAATGAAGTCTTCATTCCCTAGTGTCTGCTTAACAAAATAAACTTCAGCCTGGTGCCAATGGTTCATGCCTCTCTCCTAGCTACTCAGGAGGTAGAGATCTAAGGATTGTCATTGAAAGCCAACCCCGGGCAGGGACTTTCTTAAGACTCCAATAAAAAATAATAAAAGAAAAAAAAAAAAAAACAACGTGGCACTGTCGCTCAAGTGGTTGAGCTCTTGCCTTTAGGAAAAGAAAGTCAGAAATCGTGCCTAGTTCATGACTTCAAGCATCAGGACTGGCACAAAAAAATAATAATAACAACAACTAAACTTCTAGAACTCAGTGTAATAAAACAAAAAACTGACTGTGAGTCTTCAGATTAATACCCCTCTCTGTCTCACTGTCTCTCACTCTCTGTCTGTCTGTCTCTCTCTCACACACACACACACACACAGAGAGAGAGAGAGAGAGAGAGAGAGCGAGAGAGAGAGAGAGAGAGAGAGAGAGAGAGCAGGAACTTTATTAACAGTAAACAGATGTTCTTCAACAACCATTTGCTTTTGTTTTTGTTTCTGTACAAAAAGCCACAAACAGTAAATGCCATTAGACTCGTTGCTCCCAACTGACTGGAAGTCTAGGTTGGAGACAAGGAGAAGAAGGTGGGGACAGTGCCCCAGGCCGCCCTCCCACTCATGCTCCAGGCAAGCAGACAAGGGCAGTGGTTGTTTATCAGCTTCCTCCCCAGAGTGCAGAGTGGATAGGGTGCAGATGATAGGGAAGTAGGAGAGGAAGAGAGAAAGCAGTGAAGAAACTGATGGGGAAGGAAGGGGTGGAGAGGGAGAAGGAGAAGGAAGGTAAGGAGGTGGAGAAGGGAATGGAAGAGGGAGAGTTAGAAGAAGGATGATAAGGAGAGGAGGGAGAGAAAAGGGTAGACAGGGAAAAGAAAGAGGAGTGGGAGAGTAGAATGGGGAGGAGGGGGAAGAAGGAAAAGAGGTGGAAAGGGAGGATGAATTGAGAGGGAAGATGGGGAAAAGAAATGGAGAGAAAGGAAGAGGAGGAGGAGAGGTGGGGAGGGAGGTGGAGTGAACGGGGAGGTGTGAGGAGGTATAGGGAGAGGGTGAAAGGGAGGAGATGGGAAACTTGACTTCTTCAGCTAATGAATGACTTTAATGGCTGCTGAGTGTGTGCCCAGGACTGGAGTCAGCCTTGCAGATTAGCAACAACAACTTCTTTGTTTGCTCATCCTACAGGTGAATCAGGTGAAATAAAGCACCTATTTCCCCAACCCTCCCCACAAACCACCATGATGTACCAAGCCAGAGAGAGCCAACATCACAGCCCCAAGAGAGAGAGTAGGTGTCCTAATTACAATCCTTTTCCAAGATGGCTTTGGGGGGGGAAATCCCCTTTCTCATTTGTAATAACACTAGCTAAGCCCATTGCTCAGGAAAGACAAGTGTAACCCATTCCTGAAATGGGACAAGAGGACAATGACTGATCCATGTGCTTTGAAAACTTGATTTCAATCCCCCAGCCCACTCCCACCCAAGGAGCTCTTCTCCATGGCAGAAAAGGCAGAGGTCTGCAGGCAGCCACATGATGGCAGTTGTCTCTTAGAACACAAGTTCCAGAAATGTAAAAGTCCTGAGTCGGCACTAGCAGCCTCTGCCAGTGGCCTTGCTGGGCTTCGATCCAAATGCTAGAGCCTAGTGTTTCAAACTAAGGCCAAACTCAACCCTCAACAACCATCCTTACTGTTCAGTAGCACCGAACTTCTAAGAATCTTCTGCTAACGGCAAATTCTCATATACAGCAGGGGAATGCATATTTACATTTGTCCCTGATGAATCCCTTATTTGATTTCCCGAACTCAGCTCTCAGCAACACTCATGAACCTTGCCAGGCCCACAAGGCCACAGTCTTGTAGGTCAGATTTTTATAGATTCAAAAAGGAAGGAGAGGGGAAAAAACATCTTGACTCAATCAAAATGTTTACCAAGGGTAGAAAATAAGAAAACCAAAGGAGGCAAGCCACCATGATGCACACCTATAATAACAACTACTGAAAAGGTGGAAATCAAGAGAATTATGAATTATGCTTCAAAGCTGGCCTGCCTCGGGCACTGGTGGCTCACGCCTGTAATCCTAGCTACTCAGGAGGTAGAGATCTGAAGCTCACAGTTCAAACCCAGACCAGGCAGGAGAGTTTGTGAAGCTTTTATCTCCAATTAGCCACCAGAAAACTGGCACTGTGGCTCAAAGTATAGTAAAGCACTAGCCTTGAGTAGAAGAGCTCAGGGACAGTGCCCAGGCACTGAGTTCAAGCACCACAACCAACAAAAAAGGCCGGCCTGGGCAAAAAAAAAGTCTCTGTCTGTCTGTCTGTCTGTCTGTCTCTCTCTCTCTCTCTCTCTCACACACACACACACACACACACACACACAACCCACACACCCACGTCTCAACAAACAGGCCAAGCATCTGGTATATACTTGATATCTCAGCAATTAGAGAAGCACAGGTAGGAGAATTCAAGTCTGAGGCACAGGTAGGAGAATTCAAGTCTGAGGCTGGCCCTAAGCAAAAACTAAAGAAAAGAAAAGAAAAACAGAAATAAAATGTGACCAAATCCAAAAGTTAATTCAAGTAAGAACTGTGGATATGACTCGTGTTAGAGTACCTACTTAGCAAGCATGAAGATGATACCTTGAGTTCAAACGCTATTACAGCAAGAAAGAAAAAGAAGAAAACTCAAGAATTTCACAACACAGCAAACTGATAGGAACTGTAGAAATACTTCCTTCTTTCATTTCCACTCTCAGATACCTGACATCAACAAAACACCATGAAGGCAGGCCTTCACTGCTTTTATCCACTGGTCAATAATGAGGGCTGTGCTTTCTAAGTATTTGCTTTCTCTCAGTGCACTACTCGCCATACCCAGCACCACCATAGCCCAGGCCACATTTGTCCCTTGCTCAGATCATTAATACAATCATGTCATCACCCCCAACAGATCTTATGCCAAGCACAGTGCCTGAAACACAGATGTTCAATAAATATTTATGCAATAAATGTTCAGTCAACAGATGTTTACAGAGCAAAGCTGTGCTAGGTGACAGGAATGACAAAAATGAATACAACAACATGGTCCCTATCATTGAGAGGCAGAAACATTAACTAATCACCACACAAGCTGGTAAGTGCAATAAGCATATGCTGGAGGTATAAGAAATCAAAGACAGGGCTGGGAAGGTGGCTCAGTGGTAGAGTGCTTGCCTTGCATGCATGAGGCCCTGGGTTCGATTCCTCAGCACCACATAAGCCGGAAAAAAAAAGCCGGAAGTGGCACTGTGGCTCAAGTGGTAGAGCATTATCCTTGAGCTGAAGAGCTGAGGGACAGTGCCCAGGCCCAGAGTTCAGGCCCTCTACTGCACCCAAAAAAAAAAAAAAAAAAAACACAACAAAGAAATCAAAGACAGTAAAAGTAGCAAGGGCTGGGGGCCAATACCTATAATCCTCAGAAGGCTAGGATCTGCAGGATCAAGACTCAAAGCCAGCCACGGGGTAGAAAGGCCTAGAGAGACTCCATCTCCAATTAATCAGCAAAAAGCTGGACTGGAGGTGTGGTTCAAGTGGTAGAGTGTCAACTGTGAGCAAGAAAATAAAGCAAGAGAAAGATGTCTTGGATTCAAAACTCAGTGCCTTCTACACACGTACACACACACACACACACACACACACACACACACACACACACACACACACACAGAAAGGAGTCATCTAGGCATGAGAGTGATACAACTTCCTGGAGGAAAAGAATGAATTTGAAGGGAAGCAAATGAAGAGTTTCCGAGCAAACTCACAACACATAGAAAACGTATGAAGGCCAGCTACTGGAAGAAACCAGCAGAGCTTGGGTGTCAGGAGTGGGATCAAAAAAGTAAAGATGAGCACATGACGTGAAAGGTGTGTCAGCAAAGAGAGCTAGAGAGGCAAAGAATGGTGGGTAAAACAAAGATAATGTGCACAGGAACATGCACTGTGTCAGGAACACTAAGGCTGGCAGCTCAGGTGGAGGATATATACGAAAGGAAAGGAACCTTAAACAATGGATTTTAGTCAGATTATAAAGGACCCTTCTGCACATTGAAGTGTGACTCTATTATAGAGGATTTGCCTAGCATGTGTGAGGCTCTGGGTTCTATCTCTAATAACAGCAAAAAAATAAAAAATACATTACAAAAAGAAATTTTTGGGATCGGCTATAACTGTACACCTATAATCTCAGCTACTTGGACGGAGAGGTGGGAAGATTGTGCTCCAAAGACAGCCCAGGCAAAAAGCATAAGACCCTATCTGAAAACAAAAAGTAAAAGCAAGCTAGGCACTGGTTGCTCAAGCCTGTAATCCTAACTACTCAGCAGGCTGAGATCTCAGGATTGCAGTTCAAAGACAATCTGGGCAGGAAAGTCAGTGAGTCTTATCTCCAATTAACTACAAGAACTGGAAGTAGGGCTGTGGCTCAAAGTGGTACAGTGCTATTCTTAAGAAAAAGAGCTCAGGGACAGTGCCCAGGCCCTGAGTTCAAGTCCCATGACCACCAAAAAAAAGGAAAAACCAAATGACTGAATGTGTGATGTGGCTCAAGTAGTAGAGCATGTGTAAGACCCTGAGGTCTCTTCCCAAAATGGCAAAGTTTGTTTTTAATGGAGGAATCAGCTACGTTTTCAAAGGATGTATTCAACAAGTATTTACTGAGTTGTCTGATCTGATTTCATGCTTAGCAGGATAACACAGGTAACAGAGGTAAAAGTTCACTAGAGTAAGGAAGAAAATGGAAGAAAGAACAAAGATTTCAGATACTACTATTACTCATTCTAGTGGGAGAGATTTTAAATGTCGAAGGTTCCTGGCCCCATCCCAGAACTACTGTATTGAATCTCTGGATGGACATCAAGAATTCGTGTTTTAAAACTACTTTATTATGAAAGGAGTACATGTTGATGGAAAAACTTCAACCTGTTCAGTAGGGTATGAGTTGAAACTTACTCTTTCCCCAACACACATCTTTCTGTAACAACAACCACCCATCCAACTTGCCTCTTCTCACTGTCACAAAAGCTTTTTTTTTTTTTGGGGGGGGGGGGGGGGGGGGCGCGGGTTCTGGTCCTGGGGCCTGAACTCTGGGCCTGAGCACTGTCCCTGAGTTTCTTTTGCTCAAGGCTAGCACTCTACCACTAGAGCCACAGCTCCACTTCCGGCTTTTTCAGATATATGGTACTGAGGAATTAAATCCTAGGGCTTCATGAATGCTACGCAAGCACTCTACCACTAAGCCACATTCCCAGCCCTTTCCTTGTGTTTTACTGCTTTTCATTGAAACCAGTGCCTCAAATATGCTAAGCTGGCAATCTACCCCAGACCTACTCTAAAACTCCTTTTTTCTTGATGCTGGACATGGAGCTTGAACTCAAGGCCTGAGTGCTGTCCCTAAGCTTCTGTTTAAGGCTAACATTCTACAACTTAAGCTACAAACTCAGATCCTCAGATCTCAGCCTCCACGGTAGCTAGGATTATAGGCATGAACCATTGACAACAGCTCTAAAACTCTTAAAAGAGATATGGGGAGGAGGGGTGGGGAGGGGAGGGGAAGGGAGGGGAGGGGAAGGGAGGGGAGGGGAAGGGAGGGGAGGGAAGAGGGGGACAGGGCAGGACAGGGCAGGGCAGGGCAGGGAATCTAGAAGACGAGGATAAAATGCTAGGCAGTGGCTTAAAATGACTTCTGGGATAGGATACCAAAAGTACAGTAATGGCAACAATAGCATAAAATACAGATAACTGAACCTCATCAAAGCTAAATACTTTTCATATATCAAAGAACACTACTGAGACAGTGAACAGACAACCCATAAATAAGGAAAAACACAAGTCATATATCTAATAAGAAATTAAGATCAAGAATATATAAATGTACAGATGTATTACAATGTCAGAAATGAGCAGCCTAGGACTTGAATAGTCATTTCTCACAAGAGGAAAAAATACATAACAAGTAAACACCAGGAAAAAAATCTTATCATCACTGAACATTAGGGAAATGCACATCAAAACTACAATGAAATTCACACCTACTATGGTGTTTGTTTTTTTTATCAGAAAATACCATCTGGAGAAAGTACAACTCTTTTCCACTACTGATGTTGTCATGTGGGAAAGAGTGTGGAAGTTCTCCCAAAGAACAATTTTATCCAGCCCTGAAGAGGCTGAGACTAGCAGATCATGAATTTTAGGCCAGCCTGGACTAACATAGGACAGTCCTCTAAAAAATATTTTAAAATTGGTGCCACTGGCTCCTACCTATAATCCTAGCTACTCAGTAAGCTGAGATCTGAGGATCACTGTTTGAAGCCAGCCCAGGCAGGAAAGTCTGTGAGACTTTTATCGCCAATTAACCACCAAAAAACCAGAAGTGGAGCTGACTCAAGTGGTAGAGAGCTAGCCTTGAGGAAAAATGCTAAAGGGACAGCACCCAAGACTTGAGTTCAAGCCCCAGTACTGAAAAACAAGTAATTTTTTAACAAAACATAGAATAAGTACATACTCTACCTATCCTACCTCCAGTTTTGCACCCAAAATAAATAAAAGCAGGCACTAAAACAGAGACCTACACATTTTCATGACTGCGTTGTTCACAACAGCCAGGAGGAGAAAACAAACCAAATGTCCATCAACAGATAAACACATACAAACTTCAGTAATAAATACAAAATATTCAACAAGAAAAAGTATAGGATTCTGACCAAACTATGAAATAGATGAACCCTGGCAGTATTATAGTAAATAAGGTAAACCTGACCCAAGAGAACAAATATGATAGGGTGATCCAATACAGAGAATAATTAGTACAAATAGGCAAATTCATTGACTCAGAAAATAAGCTGAATGCCAGTAGCTCACACCTATAATCCTAGTATCTAAGGAGGTAGAGATCCAGAGGATCTTGGTTCTGAAGCCAGAGTGGGTAGGCTAGGATTACAGGTGAGAGTTACTAGTGCAAAGCTTTTCTGGGTAACACATCTTCCCACTGTAAGCCTTGCTTTGGGAGTAACACCAGGACTACTCAGCAAGAGCCCTGGGGAATACTCTCCAGCAAGTTTACCCAATTTCTCTGGCTTTTTTCAGCCAGTAATGCAACTTCAATGTAGATAAAAAATCATGGTGAGTTGGGCATCCATGGTTTACACATTCAATTGTAGCCACTTAGGAGGCTGAGCTATGAAATGTGAAGTCAGCCTGGGCAGAAAAGTCCTAAGACTTTATTTCTAATTAACCAGCAAAAGGCTGCAAGTGGAAGTGTGGCTCAAGTGGTAGAGTACCAGCTTTGCGCAAAAAAAAAAAAAAAAAGCTGAAGGACAGCTCTCAGACCCTGACTTCAAGCCCCAGGAACTTCAAACAAAAATTGTGGCAACGGTTAATGACATTTTCCTTTGATGTGTTTCTCAACTTCCATATTGACTAAAAATGTAGAGACAAGAAAGGTTTGCTAGCCGGGCGCTGGTGGCTCACGCCTGTAATCCTAGCTACTCAGGAGGCTGAGATCTGAGGATCGCGGTTCAAAGCCAGCCCAGGCAGGAAAGACCTTGAGACCCCTATCTCCAATAAACCACCAGAAAACTGGAAGTGGTGCTGTAGCTCAAGTGGTAGAGCGCTCACCTTGAGCTGAAGAGCTGAAGGACAGCGCCCAGGCCCAGAGTTCAAGCCCCACGACCGACCAAAAAAAAAAAAAAGAAAGAAAGAAAGGTTTGCTAAAGAAACAGTTTCCCAGAGTTCCCACATCAGACCTCCCCAGTGTTTTCGCTGGTGCCAGGACATTTCTCACCAGGAACTATGCAGTTTCCAAAGCAGCTGGATGCATTTCTACACTCTGACTTAGCACATCAGAGGAATCTAAATCTTTTTTTGTCTGTACATTAGTTAGCTAGTTCATTTTATTTGTGTGTGTGTATGCGCGCGCGCATGCACTCGTCAGTTCTGAGGTTTGAACTTTGGGCCTGGGTAATGCCCCTAAGCTTTTTCACTCAAAGCTGGTGCTCTACCATGGTGAGCCACACCTCCACTTCCAGCATTTTAGTAGTTAATTGGAGATAAGAATCTCAAGCCTTTCCTGCACTGGCTGGTTTTGAAGTACAATCCTCAGATGTCAGCCTCCTAAGTAGCTAGGATTACAGGCCTGAGCCATCAGCACCCAGCTAGAGTTACCCCATCTGAATTGCCCAGGACACTTTCTGTTTTGCCATTTTCCTTATTTTATCACTGGAAGGTCTGACACTGCTCTGCCTCACTTTCATTTTCTTCTCAGATCAGACTCCTTCCAACCTTCAAAATTAATACAAAGATCTAGCTTGGATGGAGAACTAGTGGCCCATGCCTGTAAATCCTACCTACCTAGGATGCCGAGCTCTGAAGGACTGAGGTTCAAATCCAGTCCAAGTCAGACAAATCTAAGACATTCTTATCTTTAATTAACCAGAAAAATGCTGGAAAGGAGCCATGACTCAAAACAATCTACTTGTATACAGAAAAGCTATGTTTTTGTATGCAGATTTTGCATCTGCTCCTATAGTAAAAGAGTACTGAAGATTTAAGAATCTGCTAGTGGATCTGTAGGGCCACTTCAATACAGAAGCATATCCTCTGCAAACAGGACTTGTAGTTTGACTTCTTCTTTTCTTATGTGTTTCCTTTGTTTCTCTCTCTTGCCTTATTGCTCTAGTTAAGAAATTCAATCACTAACTGGGCACCAGTGATTCACACCTGTGATCTGAGCTACTCAGGAGGCTGAGGAGTGTGGTTTTAAACCAGCCCAGGCAGGAGAGTCCAGGAGACTCCAATTAACCACCCAAAAAAGCCAGAAGTACAGCTGTGGCTCAAGTCTTAGTACACTAGTCTTGAGGGGAAAAAAAACAAAAACCCTCACGGACAACAACTAGGCTGAGTTCAAGACCCAGAACCAGTATTAAAAAAAAAAAAAAAAAAGAATTCAAGCACTATATGTATTGAATAATAGTGTTAATGGATACCCTTGCCTCACAGGTCTGTCAAACATAGCCTTTATTATGTTGAAATATGAAACGTCTGTTCCTAGTTTCTTCAGGGCTTTTATCATGAAAGGATATTAGATTTTTTTCAAAGGCTTTTCTATATCCATTGAGGTGATTATATGACTATTGTCCTTGCTTCAGTTTTGATACTATATTAAACTTAGGAATTTGCATATGTGGAATCACCCTTGCATTCTTGGAAAAAAGACCCTGACATTGAAAATGACGGAACGCTAAAGAAATTGGAGAAGACACTAAAGATGGAAATACCTCTCATGAGCTGGGCGCTGGTGGCTCATGCCTGTAATCCTAGCTACTCAGGAGGCTGAGCTCTGAGGATCATGGTTCAAAGCCAGCCCGTGCAGAAAAGTCTATGACTCTTATCTCCAATAAACCACTAGAAAACCAGAAGTGGTGCTGTAGCTCAAGCGGTAGAGGGCTTGCCTTGAGCTGAAGAGCCCAGAGTTAGCGCCCAAGCCCAGAATTCAAGCCCCACGACAGACAAAAAAAAAAAAAAAAAAGGAAATACCTCTCATGTTCATGGATCAGCTAAATTAATATTGTGAAAAGGGCTATACTTCCAAAATTAAGATTACAAATTCAAGGTCCTCTCTATCAATGGCATTATTTTCAGAAATAGGGGAAAAATCCTAAAGGTCATATGGAAATATAAAAGACCCTAAACAGCCAAAGCAATCAAAAACAATCAGGTACAAAAATACCTGACTTAAGAGTATACTAGAGTCATATTCATGTAATAGTAGTCAAAACACTGATAGATACTAGTTTGAGTTAATTCCAGGGATTGTATAAATCAATAAGAGGAATAAAATTATACAACTAATTGGTATGTAACCATATACAGCCAATTGGTGGTGTTGAAAATAAAGACCTATGTCCTTGTTTCAGCATTTTGTTATTACAACTTGGGAGGGGAGGAATGGGGAAGGGGGGAAAGGGAAGGGATAGTAGGAAAAAAAAACAAAGGGGTAACAATGTTCAGCAAGAAATGTACTCATTACCTCACAAATGTAACTGTAACCCCTCTGTACAGCATCTTTACAATAAAATAAAATTTAAAAAAAGAAAATAAAGACCTAGTAAATTTTTTAAATAACAATAAAAAATGAAAGCAAATAATATACTCAAAAAATATAACAAGAATTGATAAATGTGATTACACAAAATTAAAGGCATAGCTGGGCACTGGTGGCTCACGCCTGTAATCCTAGCTACTCAGGAGGCTGAGATCTGAGGATCGCGGTTCAAAGCCAGCCCAGGCAGGAGAGACCGTGAGACTCCTATCTCCAATAAAACCACCAGAAAACCAGAAGTGGCGCTGTAACTCAAGTGGTAGAGCGCTCGCCTTGAGCTGAAGAGCTGAGGGACAACGCCCAGGCCCAGAGTTCAAGCCCCATGGCCGACAAAAAAAAAAAAACAAAAAACAAAATTAAAGGCATCTACACAGCAAAAGGAACAATTGATCAGAACTGGAGGTATGGCTGAAGTGGTAGAGTACTAGACATGAGTAGAAAAGACTGAACGAAAACAGGGGGAGGAGGAGGGAAGTTGAGGGAGAGCCTGAGTTAAAGAGCAGGGGGAGGAGGAGGGAAGTTGAGGGAGAGCCTGAGTTAAAGTCCAAGTACTGGCACAAAAGAAGAGGGGAGAGGGAAGAGGAGAGGAGGAAAAGAGAAAAGGGAAAAAGGGAAGGGAGGGGAGGGGAGGGGAAGGAAGGTATTAAAGTCTGTGACACACTTATTTCCAATTAACTAGCAAAAAAGAAGCAGATGTGTGGTTCAAGTGGAACAGCACCAACATTGAGCAAAAAAGCTAAGGGACAGCACCCAGACCCCTGAATTCAAGACCCAATATTCGGGGGAAAAAGAGTAAACACCAAAATAAACAAATAATCCAATCAATAAATGGGCAATCAAGGTGAACATTTTTCAAATGAAGAATTACAAATGGCCAATGTGAATACAAGACAAACTTCTTGGTTTCTTTAGCCATCAGCAAAATGTAAATCACAACTACACCCAGAGCACACCTCACCCCAATTAGAATGGCTCTCATTAAGAAAACAAGTGATAAATGCTGCTCCAAAAGAAGGGAAAAGCAATTCTTGTGGACTAACTAGCAGAAATAGAAATTAATCTGGCCACTATGGAAATCAGTATAAAGGTTCCTCAATATATTTTTAAAAAAGAGAACTCATCTATGATTCAGCCATAACACTTGTGAGTATATAGCCGCAAAAAGCAAAATCAGCTTTACTGTGCACCTCTGTCTGTGGCACTATTCCCAAGAACACCAAGATAAACAAACTGGGAGGTAACTTCTGTATGTTGTTTGTGTTGTTTTGGCTTATATTATTATCATTATTATTATTATCTTTGAAGTAGTTGGAAAGAGGAGTTTCAATTCAACATGTCAATTTATGAGTATAGTACATCTTGATCAGTGTCACCCCATCCATCCTCAAGACTTGTTTATTATGAGTAAAAGTCACAACTGACTTGTCCTCTGCTATTAAGAAGAATGAAACTATGTGGTTGGCTAAAAAATGGATGTAAGTGAAGATTATATTAGATGAAATAAGCCAGACTCAGAAAGACAAGTATGGCATATTTGCTCTCATTTATGGGAAAATTAAAACAAAATAAAGCAAAACAAAACCACCATGAAAGTGCTCACTTCAGCAGTATGTATATTAAAATTGGAATGATACAGAGAAGATTAGCACGGCCCCTGCCCAAGGATGACATGCGAATTCGTGAAGTGTTCCATATTTTTTTATCGCAGAATTATTTACCATAGCTAAGATATGGAACAAACCCATATGCCCCTCAGGAGATGAATGGACTAAGAAAATGTGATATAAGAATTCTGTGCCTCCATCAGAAAGAATGTCACTGCCCCATTTGTTAGGAAATGGAAAGACTTGGAAAAAATTATATTAAGTGAAGTAAGCCAGGCCCAAAGAAACATAGGTCTCATGTTTTCCCTTTATTTGCAATAACTAGTATATGTCTAGGACAAGCAGAAAAAGTCAAAAGCAATGTACATATGCCCATGATTATGTTAAGATTATGTTAAGCGAAATGAACCCCAAGATAGGGACACAGTGGTTTTTTCTTTCTTGCTATTGTTTTTAAAGTATTTATAATGTACTATGTAATTTTTTTGTTTCTTTGGTATGTTCTTCCCCCATGTTTTCACTGTATTTGATTCCAGTGCCCTGCATCTTGTATGTACATTTTTCTAATTTGGGAAGCAGAAGGGAAATAACAGAATGCTTAAATAAGGATACAGGTTGATCCATAGTAACAATGACATGTACAAAACACTATGTTGAAAACAAACTTTACAACTTGGGGGTGGGGGGGAGGGAGGAGTTGGAGAGGTGGAGAGGGAAGGGATGGTAGGAGAAAAACAAAGGAGAAGGTAACAATGCTTGATAGGAAATGTACTCATTACCTTGCTCATGTAACTGTAACCCCTCTGTACAGTATTTTTACAATAAAAAAAATATTAAAAAGTTTTTTTAACACCATGAAAAACTAGGCACTGGTGGCTCACCCTATGATCCTAACTATTCATGAAGCTGAGATCTTAATCTTGGTTCAAAGCCAGCCCAAGCAGGTAAGTCTATGAGACTCTTTTCTCCTCAATTAATCACCAAAAGGCTTTTAAAAGTACAGTTGTGGCTCATGGTAGAATGCCAGTCTTCTTTTTTGTTGTGGGGGGGGGGGGGCGGTGTTGAACTCTGGGCTTGGGCGTTGTCTTTGTGCTCTTCAGCTCATGGCTAGCACTCTAACGCTTGAGCTACAATACCACTTCTGATTTTCTAGTGGTTTATTGGAGATAAGAGTCTCAAGGACTTTCCTGTTCTGGCTAGCTTTGAACTGCGTTCCTCAGATCTCAGCCTCCGGAATAGCTAGGATTACAGGCATGAGCCACCGTTGCCCAGCTAGAGTGCCAGTCTTGACTAAGAAAACTACAGTGCCCAGGACCCTGAGTTCAAGCTCTAATACACACACACACACACACACACACACACACACACACACACACACACACACACACACACACACACAACCATGAAAATAAAAGAGGATAATTAGAGAAGTGAAAGGGGGAGGGGAGAACTAGAAGGGGAGTTATGGAAGAGAAATTCATGAGTGACTGTGATCAAAGTACACTGCAGGTATGTATGGAAATATCATGAGGATTTCCTTTTACTAAACAGTCCACTATGATATATGCCAGCAAACAAAAGAGATGGCTGGGAACCAATATTTATTCAGATTAAAAGTAACAAGGGGGCCCGGAGCCAGTGGCTCAGGTCTGTAATCCTAGTTACTCAGGAGGCTGAGATCTGAGGATCATGGTTCAAAGCCAGCCCAGGCAAGAAAGTTCATGAGATTCTTATCTCCAATAAACCACCAAAAAATGGGAAGTGGTGCTGAGGCTCAAGGGGCAGAGCACTCACCTTGAGACAGCGCCTAAGCCCAGAGTTCAAGCCCCACTACCGACACCCCTCCCCCCCCCCCCCAAAAAAAAAGTAACAAAGGTTGGAAATGCAGAAAGGAAAGAGGCAAGAGAAGAAGGAAGATAAATGGGAACGCTGCAGGCCAGAGGGAAACCTTCCAGACTGGGCCATGCATTGGATTTCAGCAGTCACGACAGAAGGAAGGAAGGGAAGGAAGACAAGTCAACAGGCTGTCTTTGAAATTTCCAATCTGGTAGATCTGCAAGCTAGCAAGACCAGGAATCAAAATAAGGAAGTCAGTGGGATATGTGGAAATTGGAAAATGAGTAGCTGGATTTTGCCTCAAAGTAAAGACAAAGGAAATGACTAACCATTAACCTCCAGGTGTAAAGAAATGCTGCAGTAGATTTGCCACCAGAAGGGAGATCACTGATCTGTTCCTTTCAAACAACCCAGTAAAAGCTGGGTTGCTGTTGGCTCAGGCTGGTATTGCTAGCTACTCAGGGGGCTGAGATCTGAGGATCAAGGTTCAAAGCCATCTCAAATAGAAAAATCAGAGAATTTTATTTCCAGCTTATCAGCAAATTGCCAGAAATGGACCTGTGGCTCAAGTGTCAGCGCACCAGTCTTGAATGAAAAAAAGGAGAGACAGCACCAGGCCCTGAGTTAAAGCCCTAGGGCACACACACACACACACACACACGCACACACACGCACACACACACACACACACACACGAAGTAAACTAGAACTTGAACAAACAAAAGCCAAGTCACTGGCAAGGAGACAATGAAGAAATCAAAGCCAGGGACTTACAACCAAGATACAGCTCCAGCTGCCAAGCAGCAATGTGTGCCCAGGAAGAATCAGGCAAAGCTGCCAAATGCTACAAGTCTCTAGCCCCCAAAAGGGTACCCTTTGTTCAGGGATCTGCAGTTTGGGGAGCTTGTCTTAGTTTGTGAGCCTCAGAGCCCAGATATAGCAGTTTTAACTGGAACAAAAATGAATATGGATCCTTGTTAAGGAAGGCAAAGAGAACCTTAAAGCAGGGAGATGCAAATCCTGAGAGGAAGCATGCTTAGAGAGAAGGCAGGGTTTCTTGCAGCCAAAATACAACTCATGAGTCTTTTTAAAATTACTACTCTTCCCTACAGATCAGCAAACGCTTCTAGACGTGTGTCAACATGTTTTCTTTTCCAAGGTATTGATGTTGAAATGATAATCTGCTTCCCATCTGCTGAAATCTAGGTGAGGATATCTGTGCTCAGCAACTAAGTCAAAGAAAACTGTGCCCTTTCAACTTTCAAAAGGAAAATAAATTTTCCAAGTGGGGTGTGGTAGTAAACACCTGTAAACCCCACACTTCAGAGTTTGAGGCAAGAGAATTAAGAGTCCAAATCCAACAAAGCAAGGTCCTGTATCAAAGAATAAATAAATAAGTATATAACAACAATAATAACAATAACAATAATGATTCTACTTCACAGTCGAGTACCAGTGTCTTAGGCCTGTAATCCTAGCTACTCAGGAGGCTGAGATACAGAGGATTATGGTTCACAGCTGTCCCCAGCAGAAAAGTTCAAGGGACTTCATCTCCAAAGTAACTAGCAAAAGCTAGGCTAGAGGCATGGCTCAAATGGGAAAAAGGCAGCAGCAAGCTAGCAGAATAAACAACAGACCCTGAGGATCACTTTCCTATCACAAACCTACTGCTGTAGAAATTCCCAGGTCTGGGGGCTGGGAAGGTGGCTCAGTGGTAGAGCGCTTGCCTTGCATGCATGAGGCCCTGGATTCGATTCCTCAGCACCACATAAGCAAAAAGAAAAAAAGCCGGAAGTGGCGCTGTGGCTCAAGCGATAGAGCGCTAGCCTTGAGCTGAAGAGCTGAGGGACAGCGCCCAGGCCCAGAGTTCAGGCCCCATGACCGGACCCAGAAAAAAGAAAAAAAAGAAATTCCCAGGTGTCTGTGCCAGCTAGCTGTTTCCTGGTGTACAATCTTAGTCTCCAGAGAATGAAGCAAAGAAGCAATAAACACTGTCTATGTCACTAGGCATCCGTGGCCCATATTATTATAATCCTAGCTACTCAGGAGGCTAAAAGATCTAAAGATCATGGTTCAAAGCCAGCCCATGCAGGAAACTCAAACAAACAACAACAAAAAAATGTGTGAAACTCCTATCTCCAATTAACCAGAAAAAGGATGGAATTAGAACTGTGGTTCAAGAGGCAGAACACCAGCCTTGAGCAGAAAAGTTAAGGGAGAGCACCCAGGCCCTGAGTTCAAGTTCCAGTTCTCTCTCTCTCTCTCTGTCTCTCTCTCTGTCTCTCTCTCTCTCTCACACACACACACACACACACACACACACACACATACATATACATACACATACAACCAAAAATGTCCACAGAGACAGCATGCAAAAATCAGGTATTGCAGAGGCCATATTGCTAGAGTGCTTGGGGATTTCTGGAGCAAAGAGAACAGTTGTGTCACCTACCTTCTGGGAAAAGATTAGCTGAGAAGCACTGGGGGCATCATGACAGAAGCAGGGAGTAAGGCAAGAGGAAGAGAGACACTACGTGCATACTCACCTTGAGTTTTTGCCCCTGGCTAACGTAAGTATGTTAAGTTAGGATATCTTTTTTTTTTTTTTTTGGTCAGTCATGGGGCTTGAACTCTGGGCTTGGGTGCTGTCCTTGTGCTCTTCAGCTCAAGGCGAGCACTGTACAACTTGAGCCACAGCACACCTTCCGGTTTTCTAGTGGTTTATTAGAGATAAGAGTCTCCAGACTTTCCTTCTGGGCCTGGCTTTGAATTGTGATCCTCAGATCTCAGCCTCCTGAGTAGCTAGGTAGGATATCTTCTTTATTTGTACAAAACCTAAAAGACAACCATTCTGGGCATTTCAAATAATTCCTAAAATAAGCCAAAAGCAAAAGTGCACATCTATTGTGGAAAACAGAGTCAAAGGTGTCCTCAGGCTGGGCACTGGTGGCTCACGCCTGTAATCCTAGCTATTCAGGAGGTGAGATATGAGGATCACAGTTTAGAGCCAGCCCGGGCAGAAAAGTCCTTGAGACTCTTATCTCCGATGAATCATCAAAAAGCCAGAAATGGCCGGGCACTGATGGATCATGTCTGTAATACTAGCTACTCAGGAGGCTGAGATCTGAGGATTGTGGTTCAAAGCCAGCCAGGGCAAGAAATGCCATGAGACTCTTATCTCCAATTAACCACCAGAAAACTGGAAGTGGTACTGCGGCTCCAATAGTAGAGCACATTTGAGCTGAAGACTCAGGGATAGCACCCAGGCCTGGAGTTTAAGCCCCAGGACCAAAAAAAAAAAAAAACAGAAATGGAGCTGTAATTCAATGGGTAGAGTTCTACCCTTGTGCAAAAAGCTCAGAGACAGTGCCCAGGCCCTGAGTTCAAACCCCAGGACCAGCAAAAAGAAAACTGTCCTCAAAAACTTAAAGTCAAATTATCAAATAATCTAGCAATCGCACTTCTCCATAGATACCCAAAGAAATGTCAAGCAGGACATCTGCGTACAAGAGCCAAGTTCATACTCATGTTCATTGCAGTGTTATTCACCAGAGTCAAGACACAGATAGGACCCAAATGTCCACAGATGGATGAAGGGATGCATGGATGCATGGATGCATGGATGCATGGATGCATGGATGGAGAAATTGTGGTGCATACATGCAATTGAATACTATGCATCCTGACAAAGAAAAGAAACTTGGACATATGTTAACAAATATATGTGCATTACAGACAACAGGATAGGTGAAGTAAGCTAGTCACCAAGGCACTATAGTTCCACTCACATTAAGTAAGTAAAGTAGTAAAAAAAAAAATCATATACATGTTGCTTACAACTTTTAAAAAAGCAATTGAAAGTTCAGTCTTCATGGCTTACATAATCCTAGTTAGAAGGCTGAGATCTTTGGGATTGAGGTTTGAAGCCAGCCCAGGCAGAAAAAGTTTGCAAGACTCCATGTCCAAAATAATTTAGCCAAGGCCAGGTTGGAGGTATGGCCTAAGGAGTAGAGCATCACCAGGCAAATAAGCCTAGCAAGAGTATAAGGCCAAGTTCAAAGTCCAGTGCCAGCATATACACACACATAAACTCTAATTAGTCTTAATTCACTTCATACATAGCTTTCATCCAAGAGATTACTTCAAAACATTTGTGACCTAGCAGGCTAAGAGAAAATTTTAGTTTTAAAAAATGGCCAATAGAGCAGGGCGCTGGTGGCTCACGGCTGTAATCCTAGCTACTCAGGAGGCTGAGATCTGAGGATCGCGGTTCAAATCCAGCCCGGGCAGGAGAGACTTTGAGACTCCTATCTCCAATAAACGACCAGAAAACCGGAAGTGACGCTGTAGCTCAAGTGGTAGAGCGCTAGCCTTGAGCTGAAGAGCTGAGGGACAGCGCCCAGGCCCAGAGTTCAAGCCCCACGACCGACAAAAAAAAAAAAAAAAAAAAATGGCCAATAGCTGGGCACCGGTGGCTCACGCCTATAATCCTAGCTACTCAGGAGGCTGAGATCTGAGGATTGCAATTCAAAGCCAACCCAGGCAGCAAAATCTGTGAGACTCTTATCTCCAATAAACCAACAGAAAACTGGAAGTGTCACTGTGGCTCAAGTGATTGAGCGCTAGCCTTTAGTGAAGAGCTCATAGACAGCGCCCAGGCCCAGAGTTCAAGCTTCATGAACAAAAAAAATAAAAGGTCAATAATAATGAAACCCAACCCATCATCCTGAACTGAAGAAGGTATTTGAAGAACAATTTCTGAAATCTGAATGTGGACTTTGGATTTGGTAATACTCTTGTATCAGTGCTATCTTTCCTGACTTTACTAGTTGCACTATGTGAAGCAAATATCTTATCCTTCGAAAATCCATATTACAGAATTCAAGTCATGACATATCTAGAAAAACATATATAATACAAACATTCAAAAATAGAAAAGGCCAAAAGGCCAGGTATCAATGGCTCACACCTATAATCCTAGATACTCAGGAGGCTGAGATCTGAAGATCAGAGATTAAGGCCAGCCTAGAGGTGAGGTGTGGCTCAAGTAGTGGAGTACTAGCCTTGAGCAAAGCGTACCCAAGCCCTGAATTCAAGCCCCAAGACTAACATGCATGTTAGAAAAAGAAAAAGGCTAATGCACGAAAGTGTTGGCAAGTGGTAAATGTGAGTGAAGGATATACTGAAGTTCCTGGTACTTCCTATAATTTCTCTACAAATTGTAACTTCTGCTACAGTGAGTAGCAGAAGCATACTGCAGAGTATCTAAATGCAGCATCATATTCTCTGAAATACATTTTGTTGGCTGAAGTCCTAGAAAGGAGGAGATATGGATTGTTTCCAAAAACTACAGACCTCACAAAATGGTCATCATCACTAGGCAGAGGATTATATACTCAGCAGACCAAAATATCCTTTTCATGCTGTTGTCATGTCCTTCAATGTTGAGGACAATGTTGTGAATGTCCTAAGACAGCTGAAAAGGACAGAAAGAAGATCCAAAACTGACCAGGCACAAGGCGTATTCCAAAATGAGAGGCAGGTGCATGCTTAAAAAGAATGATATGGTAAAAGGAAAATTAGGATTCATTTTCTCAGAGACAATAAGGATGGAGAGCCAAAAAGAGATATCTTAATAATCAGTTGTGCAGCTGGGTGCTGGTGGGTCATGCCTGTATTCCTAGCTACTCAAGAGGCTGAGATCTGAGGATCGTTGTTCAAAGCCAGCCAGGGCAGGAAAGTAGTTCGAGAAACTACTTTTTTTTTTTTTTTTTTTTTTGGGGGGGTGTCCAGTCGTGGGGCCTGAACTCTGGGCCTGGGCACTGTCCCTCAGCTCTTCAGCTCAAGGCTAGCGCTCTACCACTTGAGCCACAGCACCACTTCCGGCTTTTTTTCTTTTTGCTTATGTGGTGCTGAGGAATCGAACCCAGGGCCTCAGGCATGCAAGGCAAGTGCTCTACCACTGAGCCAACTTCCCAACCCAGTGACCAGAAGTTCAAGCCCCACAACCGACAAAAAAAAAATCAGCTGTGCAAGCTCAACACTAGTATCTCACACTTGTAATCCTAGCTATGCAAGAAGTTGAAAGCTGAGGATTAAGGTTCAAAGCCAGCACAGCATGGCAAGACTATGAGTCTTATCTTCAATTAACCAGCAAAAAAAAGAGGTGGAAGTAGAGCTATGGCTCAAGTGGTAGAGCACTAGTCAGAGCAAAAAGCTTAGAAACAGTGCCTAGGTCCTGAGTTCAAGCCCCATGACCAGGGCACAAGCTTGTTTAGGGGTGTGTGTGTGTGTGTGTGTGTGTACATGCACACACAAACGTGCGCACGCACACGCGCGTGCACACACACAAATCAGCTGTGCACTGATGGTTCATTCCTGAAATCCTAGCTACTCAGGAGGCTGAAATTTGAGGATTGTGGTTTGAAGCCAGCCCAGGTAGAAAAAATCCATAAGACTCTTACTTCAAATTAGCCAGCAAAAAAACCCGAAGTGAACCTGTGGCTCAAGTGGTAGAGCACCATCCTTAAGCGAAGAAGCCAAGCAAGAGCCAGAGGCCCTGAGTTTAAGCCCCATTACAAGCACACACACACACATGCACACATGCACACACGTTCACACACACAAAGAAATGTTAAAAATTATACCGGGTGGGCTGGATATGTGGCTTAGTGGTAGAGTGCTTGCCTGGCATGCATGAAGCCCTGGGTTTGATTCCTCAGTACCACAAAAAGCCAGAAGTGGCGCTGTGGATCAAGTGGTAGAGTGCTAGCCTTAAGCAAAAACAGCTCAGGGACAGTGCTCAGGCCGAGTTCAAGCCCCAGGACTGGTAAAAATATATTTCACAGGGTAAGGAAGGAAATATAACAGAGTTCTTTAGACTAAAAACCACAACTCAAAGGGGTGCCCTCTTAAAATTTCGAAGAAACCTTTTTTTTTTTTTTTGAGCAATGCTAGGGATGGAACTGAGGTCTTTACACATGCTAGTCAAGGGTTCTACCACTGAGGGACACTCCAACACTCCAGATCATTGCTTTTGGAGACAGGATCTCACTATATAGTCCAGGGCTGGCCTTAAGGTCTGATCCTTCTGCTTCCTACCTCCACCTCCTGAGTGCTGAGATTGCAGAGGTGTGCAAACCTCAATAAGCATCTGCTATGAGAATTCCTCTCTGACTTGTTTAGGCCTAGTACATAATAGAGCTCATTTTGGGGCTTCATCTGAGATTTCTAAATTCCTCTGTAACAACTGGAACATGGTTTGAAATTCCCAAAGCAGACGGCTTCCTGGAAACAGAATGACTATTTTGGGAGAAGAGTTCTCCTCACATCACCATTAACATACACTAGCCTTGCCCTATGGCTTTATCTGTTAGAAAACACAACTGTGTGTTCACCAATGTTAAATTCCTAGGGTATGCAGGCAGATTCAGGGGGATCAGGGCAAGAGAAGGCCATATTCCCTCTCCAACCACACCCACACCCACACCCACACCCACAAAGTGCTCTTACTGCCTTTCTCCAGGTGAAAACCATCTGCCTATAAAATCCATGTCACAGTCACCTATCCATCACACTCCCCCATCCTGCCCACTTTGTCCAAGCTCTGCCTCTGATGCAACAAGCAAATCCAAAAAAAGGGGGAGGGGAGGGGGTGTTGCAACAGCTAAGAAATTCCAGATCAAATGCTGTGCTTCCAATGGTCATGCAGCTTTGTTCTGGCACTTTTTTCCACCCTCCTAATTGAAGACAAGCAAATCACTAGCTGGCAAGGAGAAAAGATGTCTCTAGTACACTGGACAACTTCCACAGCTGAGAAGAAAGAGCCAGGAAGGAAAGGATCTGTGGTAAGGGCCAAGGTAGGTGACCCAATCTGATTATTCAAAAGGTCTCTGTCTCTGTGGATCTTTACATCAGCCACTGAACTGTTCTGTCTTTCACTTTATCTCCTTATAAGGCATGATCTTACTACTCATGCAAATAAAATACTCCCAGAAACACTAAGGAGCAAGCCCTGGGTTACGCACTTTGACCACACCTAAAGATCATTTTCTTTCTTAGTGGTGGGAGAACCATAAGGAGACAGAACATCACATCCATCATGTCATGATTGAAGGCCAACCTGAGCAGGAAAGTCTGAGAGACTATGCCTAACTAACCAGCAAAAGGCCAGACTGGAGCCATAGCTCAGAGACAGAGTGCCAGCCTTGAGCAAGCAAGCAAAGCAAGCATGAGGTCCTGAGTTCAAGCCCTTATATGGAGGGAAGAAAAGACTGTTTGATTGCTCTCCCTGATGACTTCACTTACTGTCACTGGAGTATCCACAGGGCTGTACAACAGGACAAAGTACAAACTCACCTTCCTTTGTCTCCCTTTTTGTAAAATGTGCTCTTGAATTCTCAAGGAATGACCCATATCCATCTCCAAGTAAGTTATCAATTATGGCAATTAGACATTATTGTGGGACAAGCTTGCCATAAATGTATTTTACAACATACTTAAGCAGTAGAGAACATTTGTCAAAAGCATATGACTTTCAAGTAAGTTTCATGTATTCACTCAATTACCATGATTGGTGTTACTATCTCCATTTACAGAGAGAATCCAGTGGCTGACACATGATAATCCTAGCTACACAGGAAACTGAGATCTAAGGAGAAAGGCTTGAAGTCAGTCTTGGCAAAAAAAAAAATGTCTGTAAGAGTTATCTCCATTTAACCATCAAAAAGCTAGAAGTGAAGCTGTGGCTCAAGCCTTGAGTGAAAAATCTCAGGGACAGTGCCTAGGCCTTGACTTCAAGCCCCAATACTGTCATATAAAAAAGATGCTCACAGCTTGCCAAATCTCACCATACTAGTCAATAGCATTCTACAGTGTAAAGCCACTGTGCTAAGGCTGGCCTTGCCGTTTTGTATTGAGGCGCTCCATTCACTCAATAGAGAAGACATAGAAACCTAAACTCAGAAACCTAACATCTGCTAGTACTACGTCTCCTAGCACTTCAGTCCCAAATGTCTTTTAGGTACATCAAACGAGAATAAATATAGAAGACTTAATCAAAGTCCCAGGATCCCCTAACAAACTAGCTCCAATGCTCCCAAAGAACAGAAGTGGACAAGAGGAAACATCTCCAAGGCAAATAACCTGTGGATTCCATGTCTACCTATCATCTGTCCTGTTTTTACATGATGACAAAAGAAAGAACTATGACTTCCCAGAGCCATCTGTAATTCTGCTTTCTCTACACTGGTTCCACAGGCAACCTATGATTATTGTCTGAAGTTACTTTTAAGGAGTCAGATTGTTCTACCTTAATGACAATATCAGAACCCTAGGGTTGTCTCATGTGATGGCCACACTTAGGGAAAAAATTATTACACTATAGCAAAAAAGTCATTCTGAAATAACAGAAATCATAGCAATCCATCAGCAGCTAAGCCAAAAGGTGCTCTGGCTCATATTTCTTTCCTTTATACCTCATTGCAACATTATCTGAGCAGTAGGAGAAAGCCTGGCTGGGAAATGTGCCCTTCTGCACTTCCTGTCCAGTCGCCATATTACATCATCCTTAGCTATAAAGGGAATTGCTGTCTGGCCCCTTTAGTGAATCAGAGAAGTTCTCTAACTTGTCAAAGAAAGAAAAGAGCCTCTCCTCTCTTATGACAAGTAGCATAATAGAAATTTTGAGTTTCTCTGCTAGAAAAATTGTAGACTATTGTTATCTGATGGCACGGAATATTTCAGGATTTAACATATTGTTCAAAGTTCAATGCACGGAACTAGTGGTTTATCCCTTTAACCTTAGCTACTCAGGAGACTGATTCGCAGTTCAAAGCCAGCCCTGGCAGCAAAGTCCATGTGACTCTTATCTCCAATTAACTACCAAAGAGCCAGAAGCAGAGCTGTGGTTCAAGTGGTAGAACACCAGCCTTATGAACAAAATCTACAAGGTAGTGCCCAGTCCCTGAGTTCAAGCCCCACTACAGGCAAAAAAAAGAAAAAGTACAAGAAAGAAACTAGCCTGGCATATGTACATGCCTGTAATCCCAGCACTAGAAGCAGAGTAAGGAGGATCCTGAGTTCAAAAGCCAGCCAGGGCTAGTTAGCAAGATCTTCATCCCCACCTCCCCTTTAAAAATAAAAGGGAGAAGCCATGTACCAGTGGCTCACACCTGTAATCCTAACTAAAGGCTGAGATCTGAGGATCATGGTTCAAAGCCAGCCTGGGCAGAAAAGTCTCCCTGAGACTCTTATCTCCAATTAACTTCTCAAAAACCAGAAGTGGCCCTGTGGCTCAAATGGTAGAGCACCAGCCTTGAGCACAAAGAGGCTCAGGAACAGCACCCAGGCCCTGAGTTCAAGTCCTGAAACCAACAACAAAAAAACCTGATTTGTACCAGAGAACCAATGTGTTTCTGACTGGACACCGAGAAAAGTAGAAGTCATGTGGCACAGCTAATAGAGATCAGAGCTGAGACTGTGCTGTGCTCAAGAGACTAGGAGCCCAGGGCAGATGTCAGACACATTGCCCATTGAAATAGGTAAATGCCTAATAGCACTAGATGCATTCTAAGCTGTAGGAGGAAGTAGGCCATTTCCAAAACCACTTCCTTACCTCTGATACAAGCCCAGCTGACTGACTATAGATACAATCACTAAAGTCCAAGCAACACTCAAGGAATTGCAGCCCTGCCCAACACAATTATGCTGTGTAGCCTATTTTAATCTCTGATGCAATGACTCAACTCGGCCATTTTATTGCAAAAGCAGCCAGTGGACAATATATAAACAAATGAGTGTAGCTATGTACTAAGAAATGTAACTTATCAAAGCAGATGTTATTTACCAAATCAACTGTTAGAACATAGCCAGACACCCTATCATGCTGTAGTGTAAATATAGAGCAAGGGGGTCTCCTTAAGAAATGAAATGATTGGGCTGGGAATCTGGCTTAGCAGTAGAGTGCTTGCCTGGCATTGAAGCTCTGGGTTCGATTCCTCAGTACCACAGACACAGAAAAAGCTAGAAGTGGGCTGGGAAGGTGGCTCAGTGGTAGAGCGCTTGCCTTGCATGCCTGAGGCCCTGGGTTCGATTCCTCAGCACCACATAAGCAAAAAGACAAAAGCCGGAAGTGGCGCTGTGGCTCAAGTGGTAGAGCGCTAGCCTTGAGCTGAAGAGCTGAGGGAAAGCGCCCAGGCCCAGAGTTCAGGCCCCACGACCAGACCAAAAAAAATTTATAAAAAAAAAGAAAAAGCTAGAAGTGGTGCTATAGCTCAAGTGGTAGAGCTCTAGCCTTGAGCACAGAGAGGCTCAAAGAAAGTGTCCAAGCCCTGAGTTCAAGCTCCAAAAAAAAGAAAAATGAAACGAAATGATTATAGCCAGTAGCTCACATCTGTATTCCTAATTTCTCAGAAACCTAAGATCTGAGAATTGCAAGTCAGCCTGGGGAAGGAAAGTTCATGAGACTACCTCTAATTAACCACCAAAAAGCCATACGTGGAGTTGTGGCTCAAATGGTAGAGCACTAGCCTTATGCAAAAAAGCTCAAAGACAGTGCCCAGGTCATGAGTTCAAGCTGCAAGACTGGCAGAAAAAAAGGAAAGAAAAAAAAAGAAAGAAAAATGTAAGCAAAATTAGGATGTCTGTAAGCAAGACACTCAAGAGTATAAAACCCTGAGTATCCAAATAGATAAATAACTAAACAAACAAAAACCTTGTGCTATTAATTCCTGCCTGGTTTCAAAACTAAGGTGAAACATCAAAACCCCAATTCACCAGCAGTTTTCTCAGTCACTGAAAGCTACAGAAAGGCCCTCACTTTGGAAAAGCCTATTCTAAAGTTAGCTGTTAGGCTGGGCACTGGTAGCTCATGCCTGTAATCTTACCAATTCTAGAGGCAAAGATCTGAGAAACATGGTTCAAAGCCAGCCTGGAAAGGAAAATCCATGACACTCATCACCAATTAACCAGCAAATAAAACCTACCAGTGGAGCTGTGGCTCAGAGTGGTAAAGCACTAACCTTGAGCAAAAAAGCTCAGGGACAGTGCCCAGGCCCTGAGTTCATAGCCCCAGGCCTACCATGTGTATGTATATGTGCACGTACATGATCATGTATGTGCATACACAGAGTTAGCTCTTAACTCCTTAAAGGTGAAAGACCGCTATCAAAAAGCAAAACATAAAAATTCTCCTGGAGAGACTTGCTAATAAGCAAGTGCTGCCTTGCTCAGTGGGCAAGTGAACACTTCCATCAGCTTGATCTTGCTGAACTTGTTATACCTGACCTGAGAGCAGTAATGGCTTCAGAAATTATGCCAAATGTAAACTAAGGCATAGCTGCCTGCCACAATGGCAGAGTAAAGTTCATTCCTGGCAAGATAGATAGCTCATGAGTACAAAAAGAAAGGCAGGTGCAGTGGTGCACACCTGTTCAAGACCAGCCCGAGCAGTAAGATGATATCTTAAGCCACAGCTCCACTTCCAGTTTTTTGGTAGTTAATTTGGGATAAGAAAAAGAAATGGTTGCCAGATACTAGTGACTTATGCCTGTAATCCTACCTAGTCAGGAGGCTGAGAACTGGAGGAATACAGTTTGAAGCCTAAGAAGACAAAACTGAGAGACTCCTCTCTCCAATTAATCAGCAAAAAAGCTGGGCTAGGGATGTGACTCAATAGTAGAGGGCCAGCCTTGAGTGAAAAAGTCCAGGAGGACGGGCTGGGAAGGTAGCACAGTAGTAGAGCGCTTACCTTCTATGCATGAGGCCCTGGGTTCGATTCCTCAGCACCACATAAGCAAAAAGAAAAAAGCCAGAAGTGGCACTGTGGCTCAAGTGGTAGAGCGCTAGCCTTGAGCTGAAGAGCTGAGGGACAGCGCCCAGGCCCAGAGTTCAGGCCCCACGACCAGACCCAAAAAAAAGAAAAGAAAAAGTCCAGGAGGAATAAAGTCTTGAATTCAAAGTTCAAATGGGGGAGGCAGAAGGAGAGGATGAGAGGAGGGGAGAGAGAAATAGTAGAAGAGCATCTGCTGCTGCAAGCAAAATACCAAAAAAAAAAAACAGAAATGCCCCTTCCCTTGCATTCTGCCAGTGTGGCTCAGCTGCCCCCGAGCAATACCCACCATGTTTTGCCATCTAGAACCATTCCACAACCACCATTCCCACAAACCTGCAACACCAGGCATTGATTCTAGAAGACCAATTTCCATACCTTCCCAACACTGAACAATACCAATATTCTCACATCTAACAGCAATAGAAACTCAGAGGCCAGCTCTACAACACTCTCCTTCCCCCATCTAATGAATTCAGGATGGATGTATTCTAGCTACTCGAGCTGTCAAATGCCACATGCATAATACATATTTTTCCAATCCCAGGAAAGCCTTTTCCACAACAGCCTGCCTCTGAAAAGAGAGTTCAAAACATATGCATGGCCCGCCTGCTTCTGGGAAATGCTTAATGAAAATCTTTTACAAAATGGAGGGACAAAGGGTAAACAAATGCAGCAATGGTACTCACTAGACACTATGCAGAAAATGCACCATACAACCTGTAAAGAGTACTGGAGAGAAAAACTAGGAAAGAGTGAGGGAAGAGGTGACATTGTCCAAAAAGAAATGGACTCTTTACCTGAATTATGTAACTGTTACCCCTCTGTATAAGTACTACCTTTATAATAACAATTTTTTCTCTTTTTTTTGGTCCGGTGGTGGGGCCTGAACTTTGGGCCTGGGCGCTATCCCTCAGCTCTTCAGCTCAAGGCTAGCGCTCTACCACTTGTGAGCCACAGTGCCACTTCCGCCTTTTTTTTTCCTGCTTATGTGGTGCTGAGGAATCGAACTCAGGGCCTCATGCATGCAAGGCAAGCGCTCTACCACTGAGCCACCTTCCCAGCCCTATAATAACAATTTTTATAAAAGAAAACAAAAGAACTGCCTTGAAGTTCCTAGTACAGTACTGTAGTTCTAGGCCACTTACGACACATTCCATTCTGCCTTAGGATAAAAATAAGATGAGGAGAACAACTTGTCACCCATTAGTAATGTCACACGTTTCCCAATATACACTCCTACACAAAAAGCAACTGTTTGTCCAGACAGAGAGACAGATGTGCAGGTAAGAGGAGAGCCCCCAAGCTGGGTGTTGATGGCTCACACCTATAATTCTAGCCCTGAATAGTTAGATCACTGTTTGAAGCTACCACAGGCCAGAAAAAGTCTGAGTCTCTTACCCAAAATTAACTACCAAAAAGCTGGAAATTGAGCTGTGGCTTAAGTGTTAGATACGAGCAGAAAAAAAAACAAAAATAAAAACAGGGGCTGGGAATGGGGCTTACTGGTACAATGCTTGCCTAGCATGCATGAAACCTTGGGTTCAATTCCTCAGTACCACATAAACAGAAAAAAGCCAGAAGTGGTGCTGTGGCTCAAGTGGTAGAGTGTTAGCTTTGAGCAAAATCAGCTCAGAGGCAGCGCCCAGGCCCTGAGTTCAAGCCCCCGGACTGGCAATAAAAAGCAAGGATTTGGTTTGTGTTTTTGTTTGGGTTTTTGTTTTTTTTTTTTTTTTGATGCACCAGAAATAGCATTAAGAGAAAGAGAGCTAGAGAAAGAGGAGGCCTCTATACCTGCCCACCCAGCTGGTAGACTTTGAGGGCAGAAAACCAGGAGGGTAGTTATCACACCAACTGGCATTCTATTACAAAAGCAAGACATAATCGCACATAATGTTAAGTGGGAACCAATCTGAGCTCAGCTATGATGAAGGTTGCTGGCTACTAGTGGTTCATATACATAACTCTAGCTACTCAGGATGCTGAGATCAGAGGGTCAAAGGTCAAAGCCAGCCTGGTCGGAAAAATCTAAGACTCTATCACTCCATTCACTGCTAACTGGGTCATTTTAAACAAAATCACCCCTGAATGTCAAGCACTGGTGTCTCACACCTGTAATTGGAGCTACTCAAGAGGCTGAGATCTAGAGGATCCAAATTTGATCAGAAAAGTCCTCAAAAGTTTATCTAAAAATAAGCAGCAAAAAGCCAGGATGGAAGTGTGGATCACATGGTAGAGAACCAAGTGAGGAAGCATGAAGCCCTAGGTTCAAACCTCTGAACAGACAAAAAGAAAAAGCACACCTCAGTCCAATAAAGAGCATCTAGACAGTTCAAAGGCCAGAAACTTATTTCAGAGTTCAATGCAGAAAGAGCTTAGAATGATAAACCAGGAATTTGCATGCCGGTCCCAATTTACATTCTCACTCTAGGTCCCTACAGGAATACTTTTCTCTCTCAGCTTCCCTTCTTCTGGATATAAACCCATTGGAACAGATGTAAAGCTTTTTAAGCAATCTTCCAAGGTCTGTTACTCTGAAGAATCAAAACAGACCCAAAACAGTTTATCAGCATTTCTGCCTCTGTAAACGCAATGTGGTTCCTTTTTTTTTTTGGTCCAGTCGTGGGGCCTGAGCTCTGGGCCTGGGCACTGTCCCTCAGCTCTTCAGCTCAAGGCTAGCGCTCTACCACTTGAGCCATAGCGCCACTTCCGGCTTTTTTCTTTTTGCTTATGTGGTGCTGAGGAATCGAACCCAGGGCCTCAGGCATGCAAGGCAAGCGCTCTACCACTGAGCCACCTTCCCAGCCCCCCCTTTTTTTTAAATAAGCTTTTATTGTGAAAATACTGTACAGAGGGGTTACAATTACATGAGCAAGGTAATGAGTGCATTTCTTATCAAGCATTGTTGTCTCCTCCTTTGTTTTTCCCCTGCCATCCCTTCCCTCTCATTTCCACAACTACACCCACCCTCTACCCCCCCACCCCCTACAACTCCCACTCCCACCCCCTGCCTAAATTGTAAAGTTTGTTTTTGGACATAGTGTCTTGTACATCTTATTGTTGCAATGGGTCAACCTGTATCCCTATTTAAACATTTTGTTTTTTCCCTTTCCCTCCCCAAATTATACCAAAATCAAATACAGTGAAAACAGAGGTTATACCATGGGGGAGGGACATACAAAGCATCAAAAACATCACATGGTACCTTATAAATACATTAGAAACAATAGCAAGAAAGAAAAAAACACTTGTGTCTTATCTTGGGGTTCATTTCACCTAACGTCATCTTATCTGACCTTTTCTACTTGTCTCAGACATATACTAGTTATTGTAAATAAGGGAAACCATGGGACCTATGTTCCTTTGGGCCTGGCTTAATTCACTTAATATAATTTTTTCCAAGTCTTTCCATTTCCTAACAAATGGGACAGTGTCATTCTTTCTGATGGAGGCATAGAATTCCATTGTGTATATATACCACAGTTTCTTGATCCATTCATCTACTGAGGGGCATCTGGATTGGTTCCATGTCTTAGCTATGGTAAATAATGCTGCAATAAACGTAGTTGTGCTGGTAGCTTAGTCTTGTTTGTGATCATTCGGGTAAATGCCCAAAAGTGGAATTGCTGGGTCATAGGGGAGCTCTATGTGGAGTCTTCTGAGGAACCTCCATACTACTTCCCAAAGTGGTTGAACAAGTTTATACTCCATCAACCATGAAGTATGGTTCCCTTCTATCCACATCCCCTCCAGCATCTGTTATTAGATTTCTTGATTATAGCCATTTTAACTGGGGTGAGGTGGTATCTCAATGTTGTTTTGATTTGCATTTCTTATATGGCTAGAGAGGTTGAGCATTTCTTCATGTGTCTATTGGCCATTCTTACACAGCTCTGACATATTGCTTATCTACCATAACATTCACTCAAAGTCAAAAGAAGTATACCATCATCACAGACATCTTAGAAAATATTCATGAAGGCCTGGAGGCCTGGTTCAGCAGTATCACACTAGTATAACAACTGCAAGGCTCTGAGTTCAAACCCCTAGGACTGCCAAAATAGATAAAGACATAGATAGATCTATAGATAGATAGAGAGAAGATACATGTCAGGGTACTGGAGGTATGGCTCAAAAGTATCAAGCAAGCCTTACAAACACAAGGCATTGAGTTCAAATCTCACTACCACAAAAATAAATAGGAAAGGAAGGGAAGAATGGAGGAAGGGAAGGAAGAAGAGGGGAGGGGAGAAGAGAGGAGGAAGGAGGGAAAGTGAAAATTTCTCACATCCTTATTTAGCAATTGTGTTTGTCATGGCCACCACTGTAGTGAATAGGATGTAATATTTTGTTGTGGCTTTGATTTGCATTTTCCCAAAGACTATTGATTTTGAGAATCTTTTCATGTCATTCTCAGTAACGTGCATATCTTCTTTAATGAAATAGCTATTCTAAAACATTTCTCATATTAATTTCTATGTATTCTGAATAAGTGTTATACCTAACAGATACTGTTTAATTTTTTTTTTTCCCAATACTGTCATGGGGCTGGGAAGGTGGCTCAGTGGTAGAGCGCTTGCCTTGCATGCCTGAGGCCCTGGGTTCGATTCCTCAGCACCACATAAGCAAAAAGAAAAAAAGCCAGAAGTGGCGCTGTGGCTCAAGGCATAGAGCACTAGCCTTGAGCTGAAGAACTGAGCGACAGCACCCAGGCCCAGAATTCAGGCCCCACGACCGGACCCAAAATAAATAAATAAATAGTGTCAGGAGTAGGAAACTGTCCTTCAACTCTTTTCTGGATATTATTTTAATCACAAAAGGTTTTAATTTGTAGAATCCTAATTGATCAATTTGATATTTTATCACTTGATAGCACAAATAAGAAACTACTTCTGGGTTAGTCACTGGTGTTTCACACATATAATCCTAGCTACTCAGGAGTCTGAGATCTAAGGATTACAGTCTGAAGTCAGCCCAGTCTAGAAAGTCCGTAAGAGTCTTCTCTCCAATTAAGCACCCAAAAAAAGCCAAAAGTGGATCTAGATCTGTGGCTCAAGTGGTAGAGCACTAACCTTGAGCAAACAAGCTCAGGGACAATGACTAGGCCCAGAGTTGAAGCCCCAGGAATCACACACACACACACACACACACACACACACACACACACACACACACACACACACACACACACACACACACACACACACACACACACACACACACACACACACACACACACACACACACACACACACACACACACACCAATGCCTATGCCAAGGTCAAGATGTTGGATACCATTATATATTACTTCAAGAGTTTTATACTTTTAACTCTTAACTATTTTCAGTTACCCAGCACTATATGCTGAAAACATTATTCTTCCCCCTACTTAATTACTTTGATAGCCTGATTAATTGCAGATAAGAGTCTCATGGACTTTCCTGCCTAAACTGGCTCCTAAGTACTTAGCATTATAGACATGAGCCACTGGCACCCAGCATCTGAATTATTTTTTTTTCTTTTCCATACTAACTACCCTTGCTAAAAGCTCCAGTGCAATAACAAACAGAAAATACTAGAGCAGTCATTCTTTTCCCTGTGTATCTCTAACTAACCATGAGTTTGTCATGCACACATTTCAGTTTGAGAATATTTCCTCCTTGTAAGTAGTCTACTGAGTGGTTTTTGTTTTTTTGAGATTGGCCTGAACTCTTTTTTTTTTTTTTTGTTCCGGTCGTGGAGCCTGAACTCTGGGCCTGGGCACTGTCATTTAACTCTTCAGCTCAAAGCTAGGGCTCTACCACTTGAGCCACAGCCCCACTTCCGGGTTTTTTCTTTTTGCTTATGTGGTGCTGAGGAATCGAACCCAGGGCCTTAGGCATGCAAGGCAAGCTCTCTACCACTGAGCCACCTTCCCTGGCCTGAACTCTTAATTTTCCTGCTTAAGCCTCTGAGTGCAGGTATAACTAGGGCTATAGGTATTTGTATCACCATGGCCAGCTATTGCAAGTTTTGGTATAATAAAGTGGTATGTGTTTGTGTGTGTGTGTGTGTGTGTGTGTGTGTGTGTGTGTGTGTGTGTGTATGTGTGTGTAGTGTGACTTGAACTTAGAGCTTATACACTATCTTTGAGATTTTTTTTTTTTGCCTAAGGCTAGCCCTGTACCACTTGAACTACAACACTACTTTCCAGCTTTTTGCTGGCTAACTGGAGATAAGTCTCATGCAGTTTCCTTCTCAGACTGGCTTCAAAAGGCAATCCTCAGATCTCAGCCTCCTGAGTAGCTAGGATTACAGGTGTGAGCCACTGGTGTCTGGCATAAGATTATAATCTGAGCATTTTTCTCTCTATTGTAATTATATAATAGATTATGCTAATTGATTTTCAGATGATCAACTAAATTAACTTTGTATTTCTGAAATAAATTGCAATGGGTGACAGCAAACTTTTTTTTGTATATCACATGATTTTGTTTGTTACATTCTCTTGGATTTCTACATTCTCTGTTCTAACAGTGACTTTTTTTTTTTTTTCCTTTTTGGAAGTGCTAGGAAGCTGTTGATGCTAAAGCCTGAGTTCTACAATTAAACTACATCTCCAGCCCTGCATCTACATTCTGGAAGGAATTGGTCTACAGTATTCTTTTCCTATGAGGTCTTTTTTTTTCAGTGCTAGAGATTGAACCTAGCTAGGGTCACTCACCTGCTTGGCAAGCACTCTACCACAGAACCACACCCCAGACACTGTAATGTCTTTGTCTAGTTTTGATATCAGGGTAATTTTGGCCTAAAAGAATGTGTTGAAACATGTTCTCTCCTCGTCTCATTTTTGGAATCATTTGTGAAGGACTGTAATTAATTTTTCTTTAATGTTTGGAATCATTAACTAGTGATACTATCCAGACATGAGCTTTTCTTTATGGGTAGTATTACCTTTTGCTGGTCCTGAGTCTGTCTGGTGCTGTCTGGGTGCTCTGAGCTTCTCTGTGCTCAAGGTTAGCATTCTACCACTTGGGCCACTTCCGGCTCTTTCTGAGAATTTATTGGAAATAAGAGTCTCACAGACTTTTCTGTCTGGGCTAGTTGGATTGCATTCCTCAGATTACAGCATCTTGGAGTAGCTAGGATTACAGATGTGAGCCACCAGTGCCCAGGTTATAGGTAATATTTTATAACTAACTGAGTGTCTTTACTTGCTACAGGATGTATCATTATGGAACCAATTTCAGTAATATATTTCTTTTTTTTTTTTTTTTGTCAGTTGTGGGGCTTGAACTCTGGGCCTGGGTGCTGTCCCTGAGCTCTTCAGCTCAAGGTGAGCGCTCTACCACTTGAAGCACAGTGTCACTTCCTGTTTTCTGGTGGTTTATTGGAGATAAGAATCTCATGGACTTTCCTGCCCAGGCTGACTTGAACCGTGATCCTCAGGTCTCAGCCTCCTGAGTAGCTAGGATTACAGGCGTGAGCCACTGGCACCCATCATTTCTTCTTAGAAATATGCCCCTGTTGTCTAATTATATAATTTATTAAAACAATATTGTAAGCCGGGCGCCGGTGGCTCATGTCTATAATCCTAGCTACTCAGGAGGCTGAGATATGAGGATCTCGGTTCAAAGCCTGCCCAGGCAAAAAATCCTATAAAATTACCTCCAACTTAATCACCAAAAAGTAGAGCTGTGGCAGAAGTAGTAGAGTACTAGCTTGAGCAAAAAGGCTCAGGGACAGTGCTTAGGCCCTGAGTTCCAGCCTTAGGACTGGCACACGCTCACACACACACACACATGCTCACACACATACACACATACTCACACACATACACACACACACACACACACACACACACAACAATATTGTTTATAAATTCCTTGAGAATCTTTTTTGTACAAACAATGATAGTGTCTCCTCCTTTATTCATGATTTTAGCCTGTCTGCTCTTCTACGTATCTAAAGCTATTCTTTTCCCCTTAAGCTTTGCTTTTGTTAAATCCTGTAAGTTGTCATGTTTTCCATTTTTATTCATTCCAAATTATTTTCTAATTTCACATGTGATTCCTTTTTTGATCCAGTGTTGATTTAGGAATATATTATTTCATTTTCACGTATGTGTGTGCTTCCTATATACCTTCTCTTATTAATTTATAATTTCATTCCACTATGTTTAGAGAACTTGCTTTGGATAATTTTATTCAGGCATGTTTTGAGACCAGTCGTGTTTTTTTAAAAAACCAACACAAGATCTTATTTGGAAAAATAAGTAAAGGAGAAATAAGAGCTGGATGCACAACTCAAGTAGTAGTAGAGTACCTGCTTAGCAACCACAAAATCCTGAGTTTTTAACCCCAGGAATACAAGTAAGTATGATCACAAGTTGACCACAAGAATAACTTTACACCCAAAGACACAAAAGTATTGAAATCACAAAACAAAAAAAAAGACATCTCCTACAACTATTACCCTAAGAAGAGCTGTTACAGGTATAATGAGTCAAAAAAAGAAAAAAGAAAGTCACAAGAAGCCAGACCCTGGTGGCTCAGGGCCTGTAATCCTAGCTACTCAGGAGGCTGAGAGCTGAAGATCAAGGTTCAAAGCCAGTCCAGGCAGAAAAGTCCATGAGATTCTTACTGACAATTAACCACCAAAAAGCTACCTGTGGCTAGACTGCAGATTTTCATAGTTAATGGCTTTCAGAGTCCACCCCAAAGCTAGGAAGAAGGGATTGAGAGGCAGGCTATTTTAAGTTGTCACAACCCTGCTACTATAACATTTCAACAGTATTTCTGAAGGCGTAACACTCATGAAACTGTTACAAGCCTTTGGTAAAATTCCACTTCTGAAAAAAGCTTATTTTAACCTTTTCTTTTGCCAATATTCCTTTGTTTTATGGGAGAGTAGATATTTAGCATTCTTCACTCCACATTTGTGTGTGTGTGTGTGTGCGCGCGCGCGCACTTGTAATAGGTCTGGGCACTGACCCTGAGGCTCGCACTCTACCACTTAAGCCATAGCTCCACTTCTGGCTTTGGGCTGTTGAAGATAAGAATTTCATGTGCATTTCTGCCCTGGATTGCTTTAAACTGTGATCTTCAGATTACAGTTGCTTGAATAGCTAGGATTATAGGCATAAGCCACAAATGCCTGACTATCTAAAAATATCTGCATATACTTATAAAAGAATGAGCTGGGCACTAGCAGCTCACACCTGTAATCCTAGCTACTCAAGAGGCTGAGATCTGAAGACCAGGGTTCGAAGCCAACCCGAGCAGAAAAGTCTATGCAACTCTTATCTCTAATAACCAGCAAAAAAGCCCTAAGTAGAGCTGTGGCTCAAGTGGTAGAATGCCAGCCTTGAGTGAAAAAGCTAAGGGACAGTGCCCAGGCCCTGAGTTCAAGCCCAAAACCAGCACAAAATAAAGAAAACGAAGAATAAAACAGTAACTGTTTTAAATTTTTCCTGGAGATTCCATGAGGTATACTATATTCTCTCTGCTTCTGAAAAACTATTCATTGACCTGAAAAGTAGTAAACTATAATGAAATGAGTTCCTTTGTCCCAAGAAGTCTATTTCCTTTATGGTAAATGGATGAATTAACATAGTACCTCTCCTTTTCTTGCCTGCCCCAAATCTCTATGTGATTGAGAACACATTGCACCATGAACTTTTTTTTTTTTTTTGGGTCCAGTTGTGGGGTCTCAACTCTGGGCCTGGGCGTTGTCTCTCAGCTCTTCAACTCAAGGTTAGCACTCTACCACTTGAGCCACAGCGCCATTTCCAGCTTTTTGCTGCTTATGTGGTGCTGAGGAATCGAACCCAGGGCCTCATGCATGCGAGGCAAGCGCTCTACCAATGAGCCACCTTCCCAGCCCTGCATGAACTTCTTTATAGCTCTTGTTCCATCAGAATAAAATTTCATCTAATGGGAATTAGATACGTCGTGAATGTTTCAGGAGGACAGAGCCTGTAGTAGCCTTACTCAACAATCTATTCCGCATTTCCAGGATAGTGCCTGACACACAGAAGGTGCTTACTAACTCTGCGCTGAATTAAACAGCATTGCCTTTACACTGCCCAAAGTTTAGGACTTGATGTACTTCCTGGGAAAGCTTCATGAAGCCTCTGTATACCACAAGGTAAAAAAAATTCAACTGGAGATTCAACTTTTCCCTGGAAAAATATGTGTCTTTCCAGGTCCTCCTGAGGACTAAGAAAATTTTTGTAGTAACTGATTAAAGAAACAGATGCCAGATTAAACAAAAGGTTTTGGCTATGCTTTAGAAAAATAAAATCATAAAGCTGAAACATGATTTTCCTTCATTATCCTTATGATGGAAATATGACTGGAAAACGTGTGTGTGTGTGTGTGTGTGTGTGTGTGTGTGTGTGTGTGTGTGTGTGTGTAGTGATACTAGATGTAGGGCTCCCACTCTTGCTTGGCTTTTTCCACTCAAGTCTGATACTCCACCACTTTGAGCCACACCTCCAGTTCAATCTTTTTGGTGGTTAATTGGAACTAGTCTCGTGGACTTTCCTTTTCCAGGCTGGCTTTGAACCATAATCCTCAGATCTCAGCCTCCTGAGTAACTAAGGTTACACTTGTAAACCACCAGAGCCTGGCTGAAAAACTTTTTCCTCTGTGTGTGTGTGTGGGGGGGGGGGGGGGGGGGGGGGGAATGTCCCCTTAGCTTTTTCACTTTACTACTCAAGCTACAGCCTCACCTCTGGATTTTTGTAGTTAGTTGGAGATAGGAGTCTCATGGACTTTCCTGCTATACTGGCTTTGAACCTTGATCCTCAGATCTCAGCATCCTGAATGGCTAGGATTACAGGTGAGAGCCACCAACACCCAGCATGAAAACTTTTCTTAATGGGTAAGATAAATTAAAATCTTGCTGGGAAGGTGTCTCTGTGGTAGAGCACTTGCCTTGCATGCCTGAGGCCCTGGGTTTGATTCCTCAGCACCACATAAAGCAAAAAACAAAAAGCCAGAAGTGGCGCTGTGGCTCAAGTGGTAGAGCGCTAGCCTTAAGCTGAAGATCTGAGGGACAGTGCCCAGGCCCAGAGTTCAGGCCTCACGACCAGACCCCCCCCCCCAAAAAAAAAAACAAGATAAATTAAAATCTCCTCTACCCTACCTCTAAAAAGAGTGGTCTCACAAATGGTCACCTTGAAAGGCTGACTTAGTTCAATTTTCCAGCTACTAAGGAATATACATCTTCTAAAGATTTCTACCAAACATGGGTCAAATCAGAACCAAGAAGTCCTACTGGCCACTGCTGCATGCCTACGAACAACAAATCCATTACTTTGATTGAAGATTCTGCAGGTGCAGAATAGTCCATGTACTCACTAGCATATGACAAGGGCCAGGGCCAAGTGTGAAACTATTACATTACCTACTCCTTCCTGTGCATACTGCACTACACCCCAGCCAATGGTTTACAAGCTTTGACTTCCCTCACCATAGAATTATTCAGGTCAGAACTGGAAGGCATCAGATTGACATACAAAAGTACTCATGTTCGTAGTCATATAGGCCAGTATGATTCAAGTCACCTACTTATGCTGAATACCAACTTGGGATTTTTCCTTTGACTCCTCTCCTAAAATAAAGAGAATTTGGCTCTTAAGTTTATTATAGGAGCCAGGCACTGGTGGCTCACGCTTGTAATCCTAGCTTCTCTGAAGGCTGAGATCTGAGAACCTTGGTTCAATTCCTTGGTACCACATAAAAAGAAAGACCAGAAGTGCTGCTGTGGCTCAAGTGATAGAGTGCTAGCTTTGACCAAACAAATCTCAGGGACAGTGCCCAGGCCAGGCACTTGAACTCAGGGTTAAAGGCTCAAGACTGGCACCAAAAAAAGCAAACCTAGCGCTGATAGCTCTCACCTATAATCCTAGCTACTTAGGGAGGTGCAATCTGAGGATCAAGGTTCAAAGATGCCTAGGCAGACAAATCTGAGGGACTCATCTCCAAAAACCAACAAAAGACACAACTAGAGGCTTGTCTCAAATAGTAGAGTGCCAGCTATGAGCAAGAAAGCCCAACCAGAGATCTGAGATCAAGCCTCGGTACTGGCACCTAAACAAAATAAAAACAAAAACAACAAAAAACCCATCAAAGAGAAAAGGGCTATAAGTTCAATCCTCAGCACCAGAACATTGACAAAACTCCTAAGCTTATAAATGGATAAAAGACTTACTCAAGGTCACACAGCTAGCTAACAGTAAAATTGGAACTAACCCATCCTTTCATGACAGCAATCACTCGACAACTACATGCCACAGATGCCAAAGTAAGAACTAAAAAGGCACCCCAAATGATTACCTTAATGTAAATATCTAAACCTCCTTTCTATAAACATGCAGAATGGCCAGTGTTTGGTGGCTCATGCCTAACATCTAGCTACTTAGAAGGGTAAAATCCAGGGAATCAAAGTTTGAAAACAGAAAATCCACAAGACTCCAACTTCAAAATAATCAGCAAAAGGCAAGGCTGGAGGTCTGATTTAAGTGATACAGCATCAGCTGAGCAAGAATCTTAGTGAGCTCATACTCAGGTACCAGCAAAAGAAATAAATTGTATAGAATAAAGAAAGTCACTCCCATTAAATAGTAAAGGTTATACTAGTAAAGCTGTACAAACTATATTTTTCCACAGTATCAACTTTTATATCATTTTAATATAGAATGCTTAAGAATTCTTTTTTAAAGCTTTTAAATTTTAATTTAACTACATACCATCATGCATACTAGAATAATGTGAAAATTGAGGTAAACATAAAAATAAAATCCCATAATTGGCTTAACCATTCCTTTCTGAGACCTTTCCTTTGTGCCAGTCTTTTTTTTTTTTTTGGTGGGGGGGAGGGGGTCCGGTCGTGGGGCCTGAATTCCAGGCCTGGGCGCTGTCCCTCAGCTCTTCAGCTTAAGGCTAGCGCGCTACCACTTGAGCCACAGCGCCACTTCCAGCTTTATTTTTCTGCTTATGTGGTGCTGAGGAATTGAACCCAGGGCCTCATGCATGCAAGGCAAGCGCTCTACCACTAAGCCATCTTCCCAGCCCGTATCTTGGGACTTGAATGTGGGACCTGGGCACTGTCTCTGAGATTCTTTGGCTCAAAGCTAGCACTCTACCACTTGAGCTATAGCCTTACTTCGGGTGCTTTTGGTGGTTAAGTGGAGATAAGAGTCTCACATATATTCCTGTCCCAGCTGGCTTCAAACAGTGATCCTCAGATCTCAGTCTCCTGAGTAGCTAGGATTATAGGCATAAGCCACTGATGCCCAGCTCTTTCTGAGACTATTAATCCACCATCTGCACTGTAGAAAATAGTAGGCTGTGGTATGTCAGAGTTGAAAGCAAGGTATACAGAACTCCTGCCCCTACCCTGTCTTTGTAAAGTCACAGACCTGGGTGCAGGTCACACAAATCACAGAATGAGCACCATATCCAGCTAGCTAGATGGCCATGGTCAGGATTCTTTGCCATTCTACCTCTGCTAGTTCAGTGTGTAAAGGCCTTTTGGATGGAGCAAGGATGCTAGGGCTAGCTACCCTAGTAAATACCTTATTTTAAACCAACATTTTCATACTGCTCTATGCACTCTTCTGACTCTGATAGCATTTGAACTTGGGATCTTTTCATGTGTGTACTGGTACTAGAGCTTGACCTCAGAACCTCATACTCCCACTTGGCTTTTTCACTCAAGACTGGTGCTCTAGCACTTATGCCACAGCTCCATTTCCAGTATTTTGCTAGTTAATTGAAGATATGAGTCTCATAGACTTTCTTTCCCAAGCTATCTTCAAACTGTGATCCTCAGATTTCAGCCTCCTGACCATCTGAACTTGAAATCTTGACATTAGAGATGGCATAATGAATACTGTATCAAGGTAAAAGTAGTTAATGGAAAATATGAGCTACAGTCACTAAAACCCACTGAAGTCCTATAGGTTAACTAGCAATACCAGATATTTGCAAAATACAGACCAGCAGAACTGAGAGTTGAATTTCTTAAATACTTTTAAATGATTAAAAACAATGCAAAGGAATGATACTTCCTAACATGAAAAGTTATAAAATTGACATTTCAGAGTTGGTGGTGTGGCCCAAGTGTAGCTTAGCAAACATGCTGCCTTGGGTTAAAACACTAATACCTCCCCAAAATTCACATTTCAATATTAATAAATACTTCTATAGAAATCCTCATTTTATTTACAAATTCTCTCCCCATAGCAGAGTTGCATAACTATAAATGGTACACAGTACTCAAAGACTAAAAGATATGCTATCTTGCCCTATATGAAAGAGGTTTGCTGACTCTGAGCTATATCAAAATGTATGAAAGACAGGTGTGGTGACACATGCCTATAATCTCAGCACCTTAGAGACTGAAGCAAGAAGAGCATGAGTTCAAGAACAGTCTGGGCTACATAGTAAGAACCTGTCTCGAACAAAATTATGCTCCAAATAAAGCTAAAAATGTACAAACTTGGAACTTGAGGTGTGGCTCAAGTGGTAGAATGGCAACCAGAAATGCAAAAGTTGAGCAAAAGCATGAGACCCTGAGTTCAAGCCTCAGACTCTCTCTCTCTCTCTCTCTCTCTCTCTCTCTCTCTCTCACACACACACACACACACACACACACACACACACACACACACACACGTACACACACACTCACATAGTGAGACCAAAAGGAGGATACTCTTACAGGAGGAACACAAAGGTGCAATGCCTATGTGCAGCTGATCATATACAATAACATATATTAAAATGAATCCCAGGAAACAGAAACAAGAGGTTTTTTTCTTTATTGCTGTTTTTTGTTTTCTTTTTGTCTTGTTTGTTTATCTGTCTTTGGGAGGATAAGGGGGCACAGAAATGGAGGGACAAAGGGTGAACAAATGCAGCAATGGTACACACTAGCCACTGTAGAAAATGAACGATACAACTTGTGGATGGGAAGGAGGGAAAAACTGAGATAGAGTGACAGAAGAGGTGACATTGTCCAAAAAGAAATATACTCGCTACCTGACTTATGCAACTGTAACCTTTCTGTACAACACCTTTAAAATAAAAATACTATTTTTAAAAAATGTCTCTATCTTACCAAAACTTGTTTTTTAGGTCATGGGGCTTGAACTCTGAGCCTGGACGCTGTGCCTCACCTCTTCAGCTCAAAGTGAGTGCTCTATCAGTTAAGCCACAGCATCACTTCCAGTTTTCTAGTGGTTAAGAGATAAGAATCGCGTGGACATTCCTCCCTGGCCTGGCTTTGAATCGTGATCCTCAGATCTCAGCCTCTTGAGTAGCTAGAATTACAGGCAAGAGCCACCGGCGCACAGCCAAAAGCTTCTTTTATAAAATTCTTTGCCTATGAAGTCTGAGCTCTTTAACAGGTCCTGGATGTTCAGGTGTCCACTTCCCATTCCAACTTCAATTTCCAAGCCTCTGTTCTTGGAGTTTGTATCCCAGATGATCTGAATTATTTACACTCTCTTCCATTCCTACTATATGATATGCAATGCTTGAATAGTAGCATGTTGTAAAATAAGCAGGTCCTTTAAAGTCAAGTCTTGGCTCTAATTCAGACTTATTTGGTCAACAAGTTACTTAACTCCTCTGGCCTTCTTTTCCTAGCTATACAATGGGATCATTAATCCTTGTCTTGGCCTGGGGTATGACTCAGTGGTAGTCTAGCATTTACAAAGTCCTGGATTCAAACCTCAGCACTGCAGAAAATAATAATCTTTACCTAATAAAGCTCTTACTATATGCAAGTCCTAGCTCATAGAAACAAGTTGTAAGAACCACCAGTTCTGCCCAGTTCCAAGGATACTCCCTCCTTTACCTTTAACCTGTCCTCCCATCAGGCAATGAACTCTCCTTAGAACATCACATGTACTCATGTTCACCTGTACTGCAGTAAGGGTCTCATGTGTATCTACTACCTTTTCTTTTTTAAAAAATATTTTTATTGTAAAGATACTGCAAGGTAATGAGTCCATTTCCTGTCAAACATTGTTACTCCCTGCTTTGTTTTTCCCCTACCATCCCTTTCCTCCCCACCTCCCAAGTCCTCCCCCCCCAAAGCTGTAAAGTTCATTTTCAACATAGTGTCCTGTACATCTCATTGTTACAATCCTGAATCCTTATTTCAGCATTTTGTTATTTCCCTTCCCCTTCCCAAATTAGAAAAATGTATATATAAGATATAGGGCACCAGGATCAAATACAGTGACAATATGGGTTGTATAATGGAAGAAGAACATACAAAGAAACAAAAAAAAAAAACCACATAGTACATTAAAAGTACATTAAAAAGAATAAGATAAAATCTCTTGTGTCCCTAATCTGGGGAACATTTTGCTTAGCATCAGGTTTTTGACCTCTTCTGCTTGTCCTAGACATATACTAGTTATTGTAAATAAGGGAAACCATGGGACCTTTGAGTCTGGCTTACTTCACTTAATATAATTTTTTGCAAGTCTTTCCATTTCCTAACAAATGGGGCAGTGTTATTCTTTCTGATGGAGGCATAGAATTCACATACATATATATATATATATATATATATATATATATATATATATCACATTTTCTTGATCCATTCATCTCCTGAGGGGCATCTGGGTTGGTTCCATATATTAACTATGGTGAATAATGCTGCAATAAACATAGTTGTGCTGGTAGCTTTAGTATGGTTTTGTTTGAGATTATTTGGGTAAATGCCCAAATGTGGGATTGCTAGGTCATAGGGGAGCTCTATGTGGAGTCTTTTCATGAACCTCCATACTGCTTTCCAAAGTAGCTGAACAAGTTTACACTCCCACCAACAATGCAGTAGAGTTCCCTTTTGACCACGTCCCTTCCATCATCTGTTGTTATTAGATTTCTTGATTATAACCATTCTAACTGGGGTGAGGTGGAATCTCAATGTTGTTTTGATTTGCATTTCTTTTATAGCCAGAGAAGTTGAGCATTTCTTCATGTGTCTATTGGCTATTCTTATTTCCTCTTCAGAGAAGTCTCTCTTTAAGTCTTTAGCCCACTTATCTGTTGTTTCTTTGAGGATTTATTTTTGGGAACTTAATTTTTTGAGTTCTAAGTAAATTTTAGATATGAGACCCTTGTCCATTGTACGGCTAGTGAAGATCTTCTCCCAATCTGTGGGCTTTCTATTGATCTTGCTAGCTATGTCCTTTGTCATGCAGAAGCTCTGCAGTTTCATGCAGTCCCATTTATCCAATCTTTCTTTGATTTGTTCTGTTTCTGGGTCTTTAGTCAAAAATTTTCAGCCTGTGCCAAGGAGCCCTAGAGTTTCTCCTATTCTCCCGTAATGTTTTCAGAGTGTCTGCTTTGACTTCGAGGTCTTTGATCCATTTGGAGTTGATTCTGGTGCAGGGTGATATATAAGGATCTAGCTTTAGTTTTCTACAGGCGTTTAACCAATTCTGCCAGCACCATTTACTGAAGAGGCTGTCTTTCTTCCATTCTACGTTTTTAGCTCCCTTATCAAAGATTAGGTGGCTATAGGTCTGTGGATTCCTTTCTGGGTCTTTTCTACTACCTTTTCTAACCCATGTTTCATCTCCCCTATTAGCCGAGGAAGTTCTAGAGGACAATCTCTACCTGTGACTAACTCAGTCTAGCTCACAGCTTCTGAACAATGATTAAAGCACCATATGTGCACAAGCATTTACTGAATGAATGGCATGTGCTCTCTGAACTATATATAAAACTATGTTAAGTGTCTCATGTTGCCTGGGGCTGTTAGCAAGGGGCCACATGGCTTGTTGTGAATAATGCATCTGATTGCTCAACAAATATTCAATAACATGAAAGCTCAAACTTGCCAACAAAAAAAGCCAAAATATTTCAGAAAAGAGGGCTATCTTTCAGAGTGGTGGCGTGTTTTGCACTAGTTTGAGTTATAAGCATCTGGGACTCCAAATATTATAAATAGGTGGTATTTAAAGGGAGGGGAGGAAAGCCAGGTGTCAATGGCTCATGCCTATAATCCTAGCTACTCAGAAGGCTGAGATATGAGGATCATGGTTCAAAGCCAATCCAGGCAGGAAAGCCTGTGAGACTCTTATCTCCAATTAACCACCAGAAAACCGGAAGTAGCACAGTGACTCAAGTGGTAGAGCTTGTGTTGAGCTGAAAAGCTCAGGGATAGCACCCAGACCCAGAGTTCTAGCCCCATGACAGACAAAAAAAATAGGAGGGGGAACATCCAGCATTTCCCCCAGGGAGATAACTAGAATATCATTCTTTCCATCAGTTACCTTCAAGCAATGACATAAGTACATCTAAATATTCTAACAGCTGAGGATTGGTGGCTCACACCTGTAATCCTTGCTACCCAGGAAGCTGTGATCTTGGGCTCACAGTTCAAAGCTAGCCTAGGTCGAAAAATCTTTGAGACTTTTATCTCCAATTGCCCAGCCAAAAGCCAAAACTTGAGGTATTGTTCACATTGCAGAATGCCAGCCTTGAGTGAAACAAACTAAGTTTTATAATGCCCAGACCGTAAGTTCAAGCTCCAGTACTGACACAATCAATCAATAAAAAATATTCCCACATGTCTTACATTGAATGAATTAATCATCACATACAATTGTGATCCAACCTTACCTATCTGGTTCAAACCCAGACACCAGCGGGATAAAGTGCCAATATCAAGTCCTACCTTACTTTTCTCAGCACAAGGTACTCAAGTCTCATTGGCTCCTAGAAACACTCCTAGAAGGCACTCCTTCTCTTCCTCCCCTTTAATACCAGGTCCCAGATGCCAATATGAGTCCACGCACATGAATACAGTCACAGCTGTAATGAATTTCCAACAAGGCAACAAGGGCAACTCTCTGCTGCCAGCTACTTCTGTTTACCCAGTTCCCTCTGGAAATCTACTGAAAATTGCTCACCCACATATATCTGTGACCTGAAGTGTAGAACTGGACACAATGTATGCTAGTTAGCCATCTTCAAGGCCAAAGCCCCTGTGACACCATTCATTCCTTTAAGCCTCACAACCACCACCATTTTTATAGTACAAATTTATAGGCTACAGTGTATTCATTCAACAAATGTATATACTGTCTAATGATCAGATTGAGATAATTAACACATTCACCATTTTAACAAAATGTAAACTCAGAACCTGGGAACTGTCCCTTAGCTTTTCACTCAAGGCTGGCTCTCTACTATTAAAGCTACACCCCCATTTCCAGCTTTTTGCTGGTTAATTGGAGATAAGAGTCTCACTGACTTTTCTACCATGGCTGCCTTTGAACCTCAATCCTCAGATCTCAGCCTCCTAAGTAGCTAGGATTACAGGAATGAGCCACCACTGCCCAGCAACATTTTTTAAATGTTTGAATTACTCCTATCCCATACATGAAATAGATTGTATGTCAGACGGGGAATCCAAGACCTTCTAACTGCAATTCTGGAGGTGTCTTTGCCTTTTTCCTCTACACAAAGCAAGAGTACACCTTTGTTTTGGGTCCACTCCACCTAATTTTGGGAAGTTGCCCTGCTGGCATAGTGTAGGAAGCTGAGTGGGAGGATAAACATTACTGAAGTCAAGACAGTGGGAAACTTTCCACTTTGCCCTCTTGCTAATGGAGTGTTTAGAATCCATCATCCTGAAACAAAAGCAATGGAGCAAGGGTTAGCTGCGGGTTTACCTCCCACCTCTACTATTTTGGGCTTTCTATGTATACTTGGAAACAGAAAACCACCAGAAATATGAAAAGCCCCTGGCCTAAAATATCTCCTGCATCTGTTGGCCACAAAGATTTGGGCCTGCATGATTGCTGGGTCTTCCCACTTTTAATCTGAAAAAAAAGTAAAGATAAAATGCACTACTTGCCTCTAGCTTACAGAACTTTGCCTTGTGGAACATTGTGGCACATATCTGGAATTCCAGTACTCAGAAGAGCAAGGCAGGAAGATTACAAGTTTGAGGCCAGCTTACACTATTTAGTAAAATACTTTCTATAAACATCAAGGCTGGGCTGGGAAGGTGGCTCAGTGGTAGATTGCTTGCCTCGCATGCATGAGGCCCTGGGTTCGATTCCTCAGCACTATATAAACAGAAAAAGCTAGAAGTGTCGCTGTGGCTCAAGTGGTAGAACACTAGCCTTGAGCTAAAGAGCTGAGGGACAGTACCCAGGCCCAGAGTTCAAACCCCACAACTGACAAAAAAAAAAAATCAAGGTTCATACCTATAGTCCTAGCTATTCAGGAGGTTATGTTATAAGGATTGGGGTTCAAAGGCAGCCCGGGAAAGGAAAGTCCATGAGATTGTTATCTCCGATTAACCACCAAAAATCTGAAAATGGAGCTTTGGCCCAAGTGATAGAACACTGTCTTTTTTTTGCGGGGGGTAGGGGGGGAGAGGGGGCCAGTGGTGGGGCCTGAACTCTGGGCCTGGGCGCTGTCCCTCAGCTCTTCAGCTCAAGGCTAGCGCTCTGCTACTTGAACCACAGCGCCACTTCCGGCCTTTTTTTTGCTTATGTGGTGCTGAGGAATTGAACCCAGGGCCTCAGGCATGCAAGGCAAGCGCTCTACCACTGAGCCACCTACCTAGCCCTAGAACACTATCTTTGAGGGGGAAAAAAGTCTTAGGAACAGCACCTATTCCCTGTATTTAAACCACAAGACTGGCCAATAAAAAAATCAAGAGTCAGATACCAGTGGCTCATACTTGTAATCCTAACTAGGACCTCAGGAGGCTGAGAACTGAGGATTGTGATTCAAAGCCATCCCAGAGAAGGAAAGACTCTGAGACACTGCTTTCCAATTAACCAGTGGTAGAATACCTGCCTAGCAAGCACAAAGCTCTAAGTTCAATTCCAAGTATTCCCACAAAAGGGAAGATGGTTGGAGATGTAGCTCCATGGTAGATACACTGGGTTTGATCCACATCACCAAAAGAATTCCCTTTCTCAAATATTTTATTAAACTGCATTTTTTTTCCTTGTAAATCCTAATGCCTCTGACATATCTTAGCTGGTCAGTTTTTAGCACCAACACTTTCCCAGGGCTTATCATGAGCCTTTTCACCAAGGATACTACATACAGCAGTTTGCTCTAAAAAGAAACCCAGCTGGGCACTGGTGGCTCATGCCTGAAATCCTAGTTACTCAGGAGGCTGAGATCTGTGGATCTCAGTTTGAAGCTAGCCAGAACAGGAAAGTCTGTTAGACTCCAATTAACCACCAGAAAACTGAAAGTGGTGTTGTGGCTCAAGGTGGTAGAGCACTTGCCTTGAGCACAATAGCTCAGGGACAGCACTCAGGCCCTGAGTTCAAGCCCCACAACAGAAAAAAAGAAGGCCTGGGAATGTGGCTTAGGGTAGAGTGCTTGCATAGCATGCATGAAGCCCTGGGTTCAATTCCTCAGCACCACATACACAGTAAAAGCCAGAAGTGGCACTGTGGCTCAAGTAGTAGAGTACTAGCCTTGAGCAAAAAGAAGCTCAGGGACAGTGCTGAGGCCCTGAGTTCAAGCCCCAGGACTGGCAAAAAAAAAGAAAGAAAGAAAAGAAATTCAAACCTTCCTTCTTACTCTTCCAATGAACCTCCAGTTGTGTAACTACTTCTGTGGCACAACTTGCAGATTCCTCAGCTTCTTAATGATCTCTGTTAGGTACAGACATATCTCAAAGCCTGGCCCATAAGTGTCTAAGGGTCAGCATCTTAAATGCCCCATCTTGCAGGGACCACCAGAAGTTGACTGTGTATCAGGACACACAGAGCAAACCACTAAGTAATCAAACTCAATCAAACAACCTGCAGGCACTTGAACAGTTCACAGGTTCTGCCCAAAACAGACAGACCACATGTGCAGATTCCAAACCAATTCCCAGGAGAGCAGTTACTATCCTGTTTGACTCCGGTTAGGTTAGATCAGTCTTACATAGGTCCTCATACTGGATCTACACAGAGGATTTGGGAGATAAATCTACTGGAAACAAAAGTGTAATTGTATAGTGGTGGCCTATGCCTATAATCCTAGCTATTCAGGAGGCTGAGATGTATAGTTCAGAGATTCTTACCTCCAATGGTAAGCCAGAAGTGGAGGTAGGGCACTAACTAGACTTGAGCAAAAAGCCAAGGGACAGCACCCAGGCCGAGTCCAACCCCCAGTACTGGCAGCAATAAAATAAAGGTTTAAGCATTGGGACATATTTGGCAAGGATTTCATTTTTCACCACCATCTTTTAGCCAAGAAGAGAAAAAAAGTGAATTATCACTCCACTCATTGCCTGCCATTCTCCTGGATGTATACTTTGAAACAAAGGGTTGGCTTGCTTTCTCTCTCTCTTTAGAGATGTTTATTATTCTTTCTTTTACTCCAAGCCTCCTGCCAACCAGCCGAAATAAAAACCTCCACATGAAGAAGGGGAGGGAAGAAGGTTCCATAGCTCAGGCAGCTGTGGTCACTGCAAAAGCCAAGCTAGGTGAGGTTCCTTCACCAGAGTGGCCCAAGCCCCAGCTCTGGATTTAACTCCCTGAGGACTGGGCAACTTACACCAGGAAGCAGGCAGGTCTTTGTTCCACACTGAAATAGAATTCAGTGGCATGTGAAGTCAACCAATGATCCTGAGGATGAACTGCCTTTGACCTAAGCCATAGTTAGCATGCTAAACAACAACAAAATCAGTGGAGCAAAGGTGCACCACTTCACAGCTGTCATAAGCAGAAACTAAGACAAAAAACTTTAGTCAAGCAGTTTGAAGCCAGCCTAGACAGGAAAGTCCATGAGAGTCTTATCTCCAATTATCCATCGAAAAGCCCAAAATGGAGCTGTGGCTCAAGTAATATGAGACAGTCTTGAGTAAAAAAGCTAAGGGACAGAGCCCAAGCCCGGAGTTCAAGGCATAATACTGGCACAGACAACCCCCCATTCTACCCCCCATAAAAACACTATTCAAATGCTAACGTTAATTCCAAATTCTTTAGGATGTGCTGGGGCCATTCTTTGGTCCTCTAGAGGTCATCTTGTGGCAGACAAGGGATGTTGAAGTCCTCTAACATTACAGACAGGTCAGATTGGCCTTTAGAATAATCACCTGCTTATTAAAGGTGACTATAAAGCCAAGACTTGAAGGCCCCTGGCACTGTTTCGGACCATGGTTTTAAGGTGAAAACCACTAAAGAGAAAAGTCCCAAACAGCTGGTCGCCTCTATCACTTTCCAAGTCGACTGATCCATGTAGCAAAGCATCAGAAAGACTTTAGATGTCAGAAATCTTGGGGTGAGAGTCGTCCCAAATCTCCCACCCCTTCACTTGCCCCTGTGATGGTAAAGGACAGAGACACCCTATCAGGATATCAGTTCATGGAAGCTTTCCACTTACTTCTCATAGCGCTGATGAGCGCATTGCCGTCTTTGATTACATCTTTGATGAATTTGTTGGTCCTCTCCAGCTCCTGCTCATAACATTTGAGCCTCTCCCGGAAATCGGGGCTGTCCAGGTAGCAGTCGCTGAACTCCAGCGGGGGGTGCCCCATGATGGTGATGGTGGGGCTGGAGTGAAGGGGGCGGGGGGGGGGGGGGGGGGGGGAGAAAAGACACAAAGACCGAGGGAATCAGTGGTGCTGTAGGGGAAGCAGGCCGGATAGACCGCACTCAGAACCCGTTTAAGAAGCCTCTTAGGCTCCCTCCCTTTTGGAGGACTGGTACCTGTTCCTAAGAAAGTCCCGGGGAGCGTTGAATGGTGCGCTGGAGGAGGCACGCTCGGCCCGAAGGTGGCTTCAGGTGAGGGGAAGCACGACTTCCCTAAAACAGTCAGATCCAAGCAGGGTGCTCCCTAGCAAGCAGCATCGCCTCCGCACTAGGCAGTAAAACACACACACACACACACACACACACACACACACACACACACACACACACACACACACACACACACACACACACACACACACACACACACACACACACACACACACACGGCCTCTTCAGAACCACCCGGTCCTTTCAGTGACACCTGGGCCCGCCCAGAGGTGTAGGCAGGGGGGTGATCGCGGGCGCTTGGTGCCACCTCTCCTCCCTGCTGGGCTCTCAGGGTTCCTCTGCTCCCCAACAGACTGCAGATTTCCTTCGGCGAACTCCCAGGGCCACCAGGCTTTCACTGTTCCCTCCCCCTTCTGAAAGCCAGAGCCTCCGCCCCGCCCCGCCCCGCCCAGCGAAGTACAAATCTCCAGTCCCAGCCCTCGAGCTCCCCCTTCCTCGGTCTCGCGGATCGGTTGGTTTCCTTACCCCGGCCGGCTAGCTGACTACAAAGCTTCCTTCCTTCCTAGTCCACTGGAGCCAGCCTGCGGTCCTGGTAGTCGCGTGAAGGGTTAAACCCAGGCGGTTCCTCCATAGACTCTGAAGCAGAGCAAGAAGAGAATGAAGAGCGCGCCAGGCACAATAGCTGCGGTAGCCTGGCGCTTCCCTGCGGAAACTGGGGAGCAAGTCAGCGCCCTAGGACTCCAGCTGGAAAGCGTGGCGGCCTGGGAGATGTAGTCTTTCCGACCGCACGCCCCGTGACTCCTCCCTGCGATCTCCTCGCCACCCCTCCAGGGCTGCCGCACTCCCCCCAGCCAGTCCCAGCCAGCCTCAGACACTGGGGCAACGCCTAGCCCCCAGGGCCTAGGAAGTTTCCACCCATAGAGAAAGAACCTAGGAGTGGGTGTTGGGAGCCTGGCTCTCAGTTCCCATTATTTACTAGGATTGGAAGTTCCTTTCCCCGTTGCTCCCCTGCCTCTTTCCACCCTCCCAGAAATCTACCAACTTATTTTCCTTTCTTTTCCTATTTTTCCTGGTCTAAGAATTTAATTCCCATAGGCTTAGGTCCTATTGTAGGATCTCTGTAAGACTCAAGACCTGTAACTAAAGAAAAGAAGGCTGTAACTAGAAATTAACTTTTTTCTCAGTAGGACCTTAGAGCATGTTTTTCATTTTATTTTTATGCCTGTCCGTGGCTTGAACTCAGTCTCACAATCTCACTTGGCTTTTTCCACCTCAAGTCTAGTGATCTAGCACCTCAGCCACACTCCCACTTCCAGCTTTTTGGTAATGAATTGGAGGTTAGAGTCTCATGGACTTGCCTACCTGGGGTGCTGTAGTAGGAAGACCCTTACTCAGGCAGGCAAGCCCACCTAGTCGTCCGCAGTGACAGAGCCCACCGCAACAAAGTTGATATTAAAGAAGCAACTTTATTGAGAAGGTTCCTACACTGACCGGCCAGGCTCGGGAGCTGATACTGCGACCCCGAGCGGCCCACGTGCTTAGATTTTTAAAGGCACAAATCACAAGGTGAAGCCTGGTCACGTAGGGCGACCAAGGAGATTTTCACACACACAAAAGATTGCACAGTCATACCAGACCACACGCAGGTGGCCAGTGAGGTTACACTTTGTCACATAATGGATGTTTAAACCAGCCTATCACTTTTGGTTTAAATGACTCGAGAATTCAATGGTAAAGCAGAGCTTAAGGTAAACATGCACAAAGGAGTTTAGTGGAGTTTAACATAAGCATGTGAAAAAGGTAGAGTTTATAGTAAACTCGGGATGCCAGCCAGCATGCCAGCATGAGCCGGATTACTGGCTACCTGTCAGTCTTTAACAAAACAATGAAGGTGGGTTAAGTTAAGGGGAGGGGGACCTAGAGGCATTCTTTTCATTCCAAGAGCTGGGCTGGTTGGAGCCAAGGTTTTTTTTTCTATAATCCCTAAAACAAAAACAAAACCTGTAAAGAAGCTGTCCCAGCTGGAGTCTCCTCTCAGGGCCTAGTTCATTTCCCCCTTTGACTTGTTCCTGAGTCTTTTTCCATCGGGATGGAATCATATTGAGCTCTCATTCCCATTAATTTTACAACTCCAATCCTCTTTTGTATGAATGACATTAATGCATTAATTACACAAGGGCCAATTAACAGCATCAGGAGGATAAGAATCAAGGGCCCAACAGTGGCTGAAATCAGAGTTGTCATCCAAGGGGACCAATTGAACAATGTCTCATACCATCCTTGTGATTCCTTCCACTGTCTCTCCCTTTCATCCAACCTCTAACAGCTGCAAGGCTGTTTTTAACGACTCCAGTATGGTTAGCCCAGAAACAGCATTTTTCCCCTAATGCTAAACATAGTCCACCTTTTTCTAAAAGTAAAAGATCTAACAATCTCCGATTTTGTAACACTACTTCTGCCAAGGAGTTGAGGGAATCAGTTAGACTACTTATAGACTCATGTATCTGACGTAAGTCAATGTCCACTTGTGTGGCAAGGGAACCAAAATCTACACTTTCTTTGATCAGTGCAGCTGCCCCTAGAGCTGAAGAGCCAATGATCCCTACTCCTACCACTAATGGGGCTGGGAGGGGGACAGCCCTTTTAGCTCTGCTCTCATCTGGCAAGAAGTGTTGAAATCCTTCTTGTCCTTCATAATAGTCCATTTTAGGAATAATATGGGCGGTTACACACAACTCGTTCCAGGTAAAGTTTTTGAACAAGGCTAAGTTTAAACAAGGCTTGAGTCCTGACTCGCATGCAAACCATATTCCTTTTGGGGCTTTGAGAAAGTTGGAAAATGAGGTAGGAATAATAATTTGTTTACATAAGTCCCGATATGAGGAAGTTAGGTTACCTTGGGGGGTTGCTATGCATAGACCCTTTCCTCGTATGTCCCCTAAAGTTAACCTAGGAACCTTTTCCCAGCTACATGAGTCAAATGAGCTTTCATTTTTGACATCTTGGTACTGCTTTCCTATGGAGAGGTTGGTACCTATTCCCAGGTAATAGGGAGGCTGAGGGTCTAAACAGAGCCAACAATCCTGAGTAACATTCGGGTCTGATGAATTTAAAAAGTTAAAGACAGAGCTAACCAAAGGCAGGAAAAGGTTAGTAACTATCCATTTGGTCCCTACCAGCTCTATCATAAGCTCCAATTTCAAGACATACTCATACCATTTGCTACATACTTATACTTTCTAAGGTTTGTCTTCTTTCCTTTCAAACATTTAAAGACAATCCTTACTTTTTTTTAAATCTTTTCTTATCCAGGATACCAATTTTTCCCCAATTCCTTTCCCAAGGCTTTCTTTACCACCCTCTTTTTCAATTTCTTGAGAATCTTTGTGGCTAGAGTTTAAAACTGCCCAATTTTCCTTTGACTTGCAGAACCTTTGCCTTAGAACAGCCTTAAGGCACCACTGTGATGCAGAAGCTTGCTAGACTTTAAGGCTAAGAGTACTACCTCCATTGATAACACACAAACTAGGCTGTGATCATAGAGTGGATTTTCAGTCACTATGCACTGAAGTGCCTAAGGCAAGCAAGCCAGTGATATCCTTGTCCCCAATATCCACTGTGGGAATAGAGAGGGTTTCTGGATATCACCCAAAAGAATGTCCCACAAGATCTTAGATTTAGCAGCTGTCAACCAGGAAGAAGACTCAGGTTGGAATCAGGCCGGAGTTCCTCCAGGTGACTGTCAGGCCGTCGTTGAACTTTACCCATTAGAGTATGCAGCAGCAGCAGCAAGGTCTCTCAGTGGCTCCAAGGGACTGTTACCTCATGCTGGCTGCAAATTTCTACACAGACTGGTTAAGGATACATTGCATAGGCTTGACAGGCTTTGATCCTGCTGGTTTTTAAGATCTTCAAACAATAGCCCAGGACAATTTACCAAAATCACAACTTTTTTACTAACCAGATATTTTTGTAAATAGACACAGAAGGCTTAGAAGGCTTAGTCTTGTAGTCATCTCTGACAGATGCAGTCTCCACACCTTGCACACCTACAACTGTTAACACTATTCTTTATGCCTTTTTCTAAAAAAAAATTATTTTATCTATTTTGCCTCATTTCTCCAAAACTGACTCTGGACCCTTGATCTTAAAAAAGGGGGTAGAAGGGTGAAGGTCCATCTTCTGTAACTTCTTCAAGCTGACTTCAGGGGTGTTGATCCTACCTAGCCAGGAACCTATAACCTTAGCCTATTTTACAAAGAGGCCATCAGGGTTATGTGTCATTAAGAACAATATTTAACTTTTGACAACTGCACAGACCTTTTCTCCGGCTACAGCAGTGTAGCTTGTTTAGCACTCTGGTTTGCAAAAGCATCTTTCTAGATGGCTTAGGAATGTGATCTCTAATGATCCCAACAATGCCTAAGTTACCTTTGCAGGCCTTTAGACAGATAAATAGAAACACACTCTCAGGTTTACAAACTTTTTCCTGAGCAGATGAATTTCATGTAACTAGTATCAGCTCAATTAGAGCTGCCAATTAGAGCTTTCGGCACATAAAGGGGTTGAGATTTAAACTATCCCCCACATTTTATAACATTAGCTTTTTACTATCACAGAGGACTGGCAAGTTCCTGTCCCTTACAAGGTAGATAGTCATGGACATTAGGCATGCTTACAAACTCTTGCCATGACCTCCTGGCTCTGACCAGTTTTGAAAGGCCACGCACAAATGACTCTAGGATCTGACATTTCTGCCATCCAAGCAGTGGCTTACTGCCTCTGGATGCTCCTCCATTGCTTTTGTCCCAGGAGTGTCTTCTCCACATTGGGATAAATGCCTCATTGGCATTTCCCTTTAGCTGGTCGCTGGACTTGAACTCGGGGCCTGAGCACTGTCTCTCAGCTCTACAGCTCAAGGCTAGCACTCTGCCACTTTGAGTCCCAAAGCAACTCTGCTTGCTCTTTCAGCACTTTGCTGGCTGAGTAGAGGTGACAGTCTCACAAGGACCTTTTTCTGCCCAGGCTGGCTTTGAACCAGTTTGCAGATCAATGAGTCTTATAAAAGGCCACTTTACTCCAATTAAAAGCAACAAGGTGGTCAACATAGAAGTAGCTTTTAAGCATGCTCTTACCTGAAACTTATTAAGAGTCAAAGTTACATCTGACAAACTTGTAAGTATCCTCTGTGCTTTGCTCTGGGCTTGCTGGAAACTTAAAAAACCTATAAAAGCAAACTGGAATAGCAATTATTTTGGTAATTCTAATTTTTCCTTTGTGCACATTGAGGCCAATGTTAAGAACAATTTTACTTTTAAACTTTATATCTAAAAATCCATTCCTAATTTTTAAGCTTCTTATTAATCTCCTTTAATATTCTATATTTAGTTTTCATTTGCATTTTGAAAAGATCCCTTGAAATCTTGAGGCCAAGTGTCACTCATTGCCTCTTGGCTGCTTGTTTTAAAACAGACACACATTAACATTTTTAAACTCAAATGACAATTTTTCCTTAATGCGAAAATAACAATCATGATAACTGAACCAAAAAGCTAGACCTAGCGTCTTTATGACTTTTAAAAACATCCTAATTGTAAAACATTAAAAGCAAGTCACATTATACAAATAACTTTTTTTTTTTTTTTTTTTTTTTTTTTTTTTTTTTTGGGGGTCCGGTCGAGGGGCCTGAACTCTGGGCCTGGGCGCTGTCCCTCAGCTCTTCAGCTCAAGGCTAGCGCTCTACCACTTGAGCCACAGCGCCACTTCCGGCTTTTTTCTTTTTGCTTATATGGTGCTGAGGAATCGAACCCAGGGCCTCAGGCATGCAAGGCAAGCGCTTTACCACTGAGCCAACTTCCCAGCCCCACAAATAACTTTTTAACTCTCTTTTTAAGGCCTTCCTAATTTTTTTTTTGGGGTCCGGTCGTGGGGCCTGAACTCTGGGCCTGGGCGCTGTCCCTCAGCTCTTCAGCTCAAGGCTAGCACTCTACCACTTGAGCCACAGCGTCACTTCTGGCTTTTTTCTTTTTGCTTATGTGGTGCTGAGGAATCGAACCCAGGGCCTTGAGCATGCAAGGCAAGCGCTCTACCACTGAGCCAACTTCCCAGCCCAAGGCCTTCCTAATTTTAATGTTAACACATCCAAGGGGAAGTTTTAGCAATACTAATCAGATCATCACATCACTCATTTAAACCATCATGTTTGTAGTGTCTATCTGCAGGGAAAAGATAGAACAAAGATGGGCCACTCAGCCCCTTCTATGGAATGGGCACACACCCAATCCGACTCTTCAGGGTTAGATGAACTGCGTTTGTGCCAGCTTGCCCTCTTTCACCATGCGTGGACTCCTCCCAGGGCCTGTCCCACCATGTATGACCCAGCTGAACTCCACTTTTGCCTGTTCACCCCTTACCCCTAAAGACAGGTCTTCTGTTGGTTTCTAAGTTTTTCCCCCGTCTCTTCTCTTGGTTCTTGAATGAAATACAGTTTTAAACAAAACAGGTACTGTCTTTGACAGTGTTAAACTAACCTTTACATTTAAATTTCTAATATTTATCCCCAAACTTTAGCCAAGGGAACTAAATCCCAAACAGCCAATGCATTTTTGCTAAGCCAGATAACGTGATTACAGTATAAACAGTCTTATGCATTTTAAAATATTAGTTTTTAAAATACCAGATTTTCTATTTTTCAAGTTAAAGAATCCTTAAAAAGTCATTTAAGACACTATGAAGATTCTTTAAAATTTTTGTTAATGCCCAAACCTCATAACCTTTTGAATTTTAAATTTAAACTCACCCAATTGTTACAGCACGCTGACAATTCTTATCTTTGAACACGTTCACAGACACACACAAAACACTCACACAGATCTGAAAGCGCGCAAAAATCAAAATCAGTCGTATGTACACCTTCTAAAGTTTTTAAACAAAAATTGAAGACAGTATTTCTTTTAAACTAGGTACCTTTGTTGGGCTTCATTTTCCCAGAGCTTGCTGGTCTAGCAAGGCAATTCACTAATTAGTCTTTTGAATCCCTTCTGTTGGAGGAGGACTGGGGGAGGGGGTCACCTAAAACTAAACTGGCCCGATTTTTTTTTATCCAATTTTAGACAAGAGCACTTTACAAATTCTTACATTGTCAGGACTAGCTGAAAAAAGTCCAAACCAGGCACACAGCCTTCTACACCCTCCCTGCCGGCAGCCTCCACAAGGAGAAAATGCAGCCTGAGGCTTGAAGGGAACCAAACTAGCCCAGTAACCTTCCATCCCTCACAGGGAGGGTGGGCATAACAGGTCTGTGACCGAGCCCAGCTGGAACTTTTATTCCCCCAGAGATGTTCAAATAGATAAATAACAAAAACACAGATAAACACAAAAACCTAAGATCCACATTCTAAAACAGAACTAGACAAGAACCAAAGGCTGAGTTGGGGACTAATGAGACCCAGTTTATCCCTACCGGAACTCTGTGCTGCTCCCACTCAGCAAGCTGAATCCAGAGTCTGCTGAATGAGCCTGCCATGCCAACCCAGAACTTTCCTACCCCAGAAAACATAAAACAAACACTCACACTAAAGTAAACAAGACAAACAAGTGGCCACAAAGACAAAATCAAGTCTCAGTGAATGGGGCGACATCTCACCACCATTTACTTACCAGGGGACTCAACCCTCCTACTCACCTCCGGAGAATTTTTCTCTTAGATTCCTGCAGACATTGACCCAGGGGCCTTCCAAGGTGGAGGAGAATTGCCAGTCATCTTGGGGCAAGGGAAAGAAGTCCCTAGCGGCCGTCCCCTCAGACTGACAGGTTCTCCCCCATGCTCAGACCCCCTGGGCCAAAGCCTGAGGCTGAGATCTAACTGGGGCCACTCGCAGGTGGTCAGTGGCAATTTCATAATTGACAAACAAACAAGCAAGTTAAAAAAGCAGAAAGCAGTTTTTGTTTTTGTTTTTAAACGAACTAGGACAAGGTCTAGGGGTGTCCCGGGAGTGGACTCACTTTGCCCCATATTTTTCCTGTAAAGTAAATCCAATTACAAACATGGCAAGTAAAAGCAAAAGCACAATGAGACACAGACAGACACGATTATACACAGAACGAGGAGGGATCCCAAAACCAAAAGTTACTTTTTTTCTCAACCTATTTTCTCCACAGGCAAGCCCCCGTCCAACTAGGACTGCTAGGACTGGTGGAATTGAGGGGTCCAGGCGTCCCCGGACCTCCTTGGCCGTAGGGGACTCTGCTGCGTCCAGCCTCATCCTACTTTTGGCCTCACTCTGGCGCCTTCTCTAACCTAGGTCGACCACGCTTACCTCAAGGCTTTCCTCGGAGCTTCTCTCCAACAGCTGAGTGCTGGCACACTGTCCTCCCGGCTGGGGATCCCAGTCCCCCTCAGGTTGGAGCGGCTAAGAGCTCTATCCCGGACGAGCCCCCACTAAATGTAGTAGGAAGACCCCTACTCAGGCAGGCAAGCCCACCTAGTTGTCCGGAGTGACAGAGCCCACCGCAACAAAGTTGATATTAAAGAAGCAACTTTATTGAGAAGGTTCCTACACTGACCGGCCAGGGCCGCAGCACAGGCTCGGGAGCTGATACTGCGACCCCGAGTGGCCCATGTGCTTAGATTTTTAAAGGCAAAAATCACAAGGTGAAGCCTAGTCACATAGGGCGACCAAGGAGATTTTCACACACACAAAAGATTGCACAGTCATACCAGACCACACGCAGGTGGCCAGTGAGGTTACACTTTGTCACATAATGGCTGTTTAAACCAGCCTATCACTTTTGGTTTAAATGACTCGAGAATTCAATGGTAAAGCAGAGCTTAAGGTAAACATGCACAAAGGAGTTTAGTGGAGTTTAACATAAGCATGTGAAAAAGGTAGAGCTTATAGTAAACTCGGGATGTACCAGCATGCCAGCCAGCATGCCAGCATGAGCCGGATTACTGGCTAGGAGTCAGTCTTTAACAAAACAATGAAGGTGAGTTAAGGGGAGGGGGACCTGGAGGCATTCTTTTCATTCCAAGAACTGGTTGGAGCCAAGGTTTTTGTTTTTTTCTATAATCCCTAAAACAAAAACAAAACCTGTAAAGAAGCTGTCCCAGCTAGAGTCTCCTCTCAGGGCCTAGTTCAGTGCCAGCAAGCTGAGATTCTCAGATCTCCACCTGCTGCGTAGATAGAATTACAGCCAGGAGCCACCAGCACCTGGCTGAGCCGGATTTTTTTTTTTTTTTTACGGCCCAAGTCTCTGCAGAAATTGATGACTAAAGCATCTGAAATTCCATAGATTCATGGAAAACCTGAGAACAGAATGTTATAAAAGGCCGTGTAATTTATTTAAGAGGTCTCTTGTTCATTGTTCATTGAAAGAGACCTGGAACTACTCCTGAAGACAGCTTCCTAGAGATTTCACAGTAGTTACAGCCTGCAACAACTGAAAAACAAATGTGCTCCAGAGCACAGAACCATTTTGATCTTGTGTTTATATGCAAGTGTCCTGTGAAGAGAACTAGAAAAGGCCAAAATGAGCAGAGCTCTCACTATAATGACTTATCCACCTGTACTAGTGTCCGGCTGCCCTGACATGTTGTCAATACTTAGTAGCTTAAATTGACTTTATTATTTTATACTTCTAGGAATCAGAAATCACAACTACAATCCAAGTGCCAGTGGTTCACACTTGGAACATTTGGATGCTGAGATTTGAAGATTGAGCTTCAAAGCCAACTGGGGCTGACAATTCTGAGAGGCTCTTCTCTCCAATTAACCACCAAAAAGCTCAAATGGAGGAGTACGTTCAGTAGTAGACTACCAGCCTTGAGCAAAAAAAAAATGCCAACGAAGCTGGGCACCAGTGACTTACACCTATAATCTTAGCTACTCAGGAGGCACAGATCTCATGATCACATTGCAAAACCAGCCCTCATGAAAATCCATGAGATTTTTTTCTTTTTTTTATTGTGAAAATACCATACAGAGGAGTTATAATTACATGGGCAAGATAATGAGTACATTTCTTTTTTTTTTTTTTTAATGAGTACATTTCTTATCAAGCATTGTTGCCTCCTCCTTTGTTTCCCCTTCCTATCCCTTCCCATTATGAGATTTTTTTTTTATCTCCAGTTAACCATCAAAAAACTGGAAGTGGGGGCTGGGAAGGTGGCTCAGTGATAGAGCGCTTGCCTTGCATGCATGAGGCCCTGGGTTCGATTCCTCAGCACCATGTAAGCAAAAAGAAAAAAGCCGGAAGTGGCAATGTGGCTCAAGTGGTAGAGCACTAGCCTTGAGCTGAAGAGCTGAGGGACAGTGCCCAGGCCCAGAGTTCAGGCCCCACGACCGGACCCAAAAAAAAAAACTGGAAGTGGAGGTATGGTTCAAGTGGTAGATTGCCAACCAAAGAGGGGAGAGGGAGAGGGAAGAAGGAAAGAAGAGAGAGGGAGGAAGGAAGGCAAAAAGAAATTAAGAAAGAAAGAGAAGAAGGAAAGAGATAAAAGAGAAGAAAGATCAGAACCGAGCCTCACTAGGCTAAAACCAAGATGCCAGAAGGTGTGTGTGCCTTTCTGGACACTCGAGGAGAATCCATTTCCTTTCCTTTTCCAGCTTCTACAAGCTTCCCTGTTCCTCTGGCTCATAGCTACCTCCTTTAGTCTTCAAAGGTAGCAAAGACCAGTTAGGTCTTCTTTGAGTGTTATCATGACTCGACTCTCTTGCCCCCTTTCCTTCTAAGAACACTCATAATTACATCAGGTCCACTGCTTAATCAAGACCATCACTTTACTTTATGATCCTTAATTTATCACAACTTTAATACAAGTAATGCTGTGATATAAAATAACATTTGCAGGCTCCAGGAATCAGACATAGATATCTTTTGGAGTTGAGGAATGGGAGGTATTCTGGCATCTTCTACATTAACAGAAGTTGACTTGAACTGAGCACTGGTGGCTCATGCCCGTAATCCTAACTACTCAGAAAGCTGAGATCTGAGGGTTGTGGTTCAAAGCTCGCCCAGATAAGAATGTCCATGAGACTCATCTCTAATTAACTACCAAAAAGCCAGAAATGCACTGTGTTCAAAGTGGTACAGCACTAGCATTAACACAAAAAGCCAGGGAAAGCACTTAGGCCCTGAGTTCAAGCCCCAGGACTTGCACCAAGAAGAGAGCAACTGCTTAAGTCAGGGTGCTTCTTTTGTGTTTGTTTTGTGGTATTAGGATGAACTCAGAGCCTCACAGTTACTAGTCATGTAATCTACTGCTGAGTCCCACCCCAAGCCATTTTTGCATTGTTTTATTTTGGGGTGTTTTTATTGTTGTTGTTGTTGTTGTTGTTTTGGTTCTAGTCTTAGAGGTTGAGGGCAGTGCTAAGCCACAGCTCCACTTTGGGCTAGGGCCTGTCCCTGAGCTCCTTTTGTTCAAGGCTAATGCTCTACCACTTGAACCACAGCACCACTTCCGGTTTTTCTGTTGATATACTGAGGAATGGAAATCAGGGCTTCACAAATGCTAGAGAAGCACTCTACCAATAAGCCACATTCCCAGCCCCAACTATGGGTTTTTTGAGTCTCATAGTCAGAACACAGTCTGCCTATTTTAAGCCTCCCATTCAAGCTAGGATGACAGGTATATACCACTTTGCACATCTGTTACTTCCAGAATGGCAGATCTTGTGAAGTGTTCTTCCTGGGATGGCCTAGAACCATCATCCTTCCAATCTCTACCTCTCATAAACCTAGCATTATATGTAAGAACTATCAACTCCCAGCTTCCAGCTGGTCCTTAACATTGCTTCCTCCACTTTGACACAATAAAATCCAAAAAGGGATCTGAACGCTGGTGGCTCGCTATTTAGGAAGCTGAGATCTGAGGACTGTGGTTTAAAGCCAACTCAGGCAGGAAAGTCTGCCTGCCTTATATGTCATCTCTAGTTAACCAAAGTGATGGAGCTCTAGCCTTGAGCAAAAAAGCTCAAGGACAGTGCCCACGCACTGAGTTCAAGTCCCCCCCCCCCCCCCAGCCCTCCAAGACCAGCACACACACACACACACACACACACATACACACACGTCCAAAAAGGAAACATGCTCAAAAATTAAAGAAGTCTCCACATTTCAAGGAAGGATTATGACTCCTGTTTTGTTTTTCTTTTAATTACAACCTGGAAGTTAGAACCCAGAAACATGCATGTGTTTATACCAGCAATGTAAGTGTGAGCTACCCCCAGTATTGCATCCTAGTTTTTATTTTAAAGGCTAATATGAGTTGGGAGTGTAGCTCAGTTGGTAGAGCACTTACCTATCATCCTCAATGCCCTGGTTTTAATCCCCAGCACACAAAATTAAATTACCAAATACGATATACGAACATTCCTGAAATGGTGTTTAAACTCACTGGGTGGTAGCCAGGTACCCACTGATAGCTCACACTTGTAATCCCAGCTACTCAAGAGGCCAAGGATCATGATTCAAAGCCAGCCAGATCAGGAAAGTCTATGAGACACTTATTCCTAAATAATCAACAAAAAGCCACAAGTAGAGTTGTGGCTCAAGTATTAGAGCACCTGATTTAAGTAGAAAAAGCCAAAAGGCCAAGAAAGGGTGTGATGCCCTGAGTTTACACTCCAGCACCAAAACTGTCCCGACCCGCAGGACTTCAACGAGGGCAGTGAACCTAAGTGAGAAGGAATGAAGGGACAAGAGACACGAAGAAGGACAGCAAGACAAGGATTCTGATCAAGCTGCCAATTTTTATTTTTCACACAGGGGTATTTATATGCTTAGAATAAGGAAGCTTTTTCATTGGGCGTAGCAGCTGCAGGATGCTTGCTTAGGGCAGTGTGAAAAGGTGGTCAATAGCAGCTACCTGGTCTTTGTTTGGGGCAGGATGAAAAAGACTAGATTCTGTAAACAGCCTCGAGATGTTCCAGGGAGATAGTCAAGCTCATCCTGCAGAGACTCCCTTTAGGGCTCCCAAGAAAAACAAAAAAACAAACACACCTATACACGAATGTGATAAAGGAAGGCATTCATGTTTACATTTAGTATTCATCCACTTAATCCATAAGCATGTTTTCAGTCTTACTAGTCTTACTAGGTGTTAGGTTTTTAAAAAGAGGTAGCCAAGTAAGAATAGCACCAGCAGGCACGTGGTATTCGGGTAAGGGGTAGGTTTATTCAGTAGACCTGCTGGGACCAGGCAAGGGTGGCACTCCACGTGGCTGGGAAAGGCCTGGGAATGAGAGAGAGCTGGCAAAGAGAGGAAAGAGCTAGAAAAGAGCAGAAAGAGGGGTAAGAACAGTAGCACGCACGTGGTATTCAGGTAAGGGGTAGGTTTATTCGGTAGACCTGCTGGGACCAGGCAAGGTTGGCACTCCACGTGGCTGGGAAAGGCCTGGGAAAGAGAGAGAGGAAAGAGCTAGAGCAGAAAGAAAACAGAGAGAGCTAGAAAAGAACAGTGAGGGAGATAGGTAGCAGAGAGCTAGAAACGGAACAGAGAGAGAGAGCTAGAAACGAACAGAGAGAGCTAGAATAGAACAGAGAGAGAGCTAGAATAGAACAGAGAGAGAGCCAGAGTAGAACAGAGAGAGCCTGGGCCTATGCTAGGCCTTATCTAGGGTATGGGCGGAGAAAGGTGTGGCCACATCAAATTCAGATGTGACCTCAGCGGATGCAGATGTGACCTCTTCCAGGTGTCCCAGTTGCCTAGGTAACGCAGGTACTGGGTGGAGACTTTGCTGCGAGGAGGGTGGAGTCTGCTAGCAATCCAGGAGCTGACCTTACACTAAGCAATCCAGGCTAGCCATGAACTCGCTATCCTTCTGCCTCAGCTTCTCCAGTACTGGGATTGGAGATCTGCACTACAACCTCCATCTTGATAAGAATTTTTTAAACACCTATGTAGGTTCTGTCTATATGTGTATATATATATATATATATATATATATATATATGTACATATATAAAAATATATGTGTCTGTATATACAGTATATATGTATATACATATACTGTCCATATGTATGCATATATACATATGTGTATATATTCATCACTATCAAAATGACCATTTATATTCATAATTTACTTATATTCATAAGTAAAATTATGCTCACCTAACTCAAACTGTTCCTAAACTCAAACTGATTCAGGACAGGTCAGAGGAAATGAGGCCTGGAAAATTGTAGCTGAGAATTAAGATACAATCACTGGATTAATAAATAGCTGAATTACAAGCTATTTTTAAGTTTCTTTGCTTTTTTTGCCAGTCCAGGGGCTTGAACTCAGGGCCTTGGCACTGTCCCTGAGCTTCTTTTACTCAAGGCTAGTACTCTACCATTTGAGCCACAGAGCTACTTCCAGCTTTTTCTGTTTCTGTGGTACAGAGGAATCGAACCACAGACTTCATGCATACTAGCCAAGCACTCTACCACTGAGCCACATTCTCAGTCTATTTTCTTGGCTTTTAAGTCTTACACTCTCTCCTAAGGTATATTTATTAAAAAGTAAAACACAAAAGGAAGAGCTACTTTCTTCCTCTGCCCTTGTCTGCTTTCCCAAATAATTGATATGCTCTAGTACTGAGTGAAGATATATATGTGTATGTGTGCATATATGCATATGTATGTGCATACACACATATTCTTTTGTGTGGGTACTGTGATTTGTATTCTGCCTTGGCACTGTCCATTAGCTTTTTCATTCAAGCTATCATTTTATCTCCTGAGCCATACCTCCTGAGTCTCACGGACTTTGCTTCCTTGGGCTGGCTTCACACCTCAATCCTCAGATCTCAGCCTCCTCAATAGCTAGGGTTACAGGTGTAAGCCACAGCCACCTGGCTGAGTAAGGACATCTTAAAGCAAGACATTTAGACTGGGGGAAAACACATGGTTTCTCTGGCACAAAAAGCTTTTGAAGAGAAAAATCTTCATTTCCGGCATGGATTCTTCTCTCTCTCTCTCTCTCTCTCTCTCTCTCTCTCTCTCTCTCTCTCTCTCTCTCTGTTGGTCGTGGGGCCTGAACTCTGAGCCTGGGTTCTGTCCCTCAGCTCTTCAGCTCAAGGCTAGCACTCTACCACTTGAGCCACAGCTCCACTTCAGGTTTTTTCTGCTTATATGGTACATATCGAACCCAGGGCCTCATGAATGCAAGGCGTGCACTCTACCACTGAGCCACCTTCCTAGCCCTGGATTCTTCTCTTGAGGACAGAACTCATCCTTTGTTTAAAGGGATGCTCAAACATCTATATCATAATGACCGAAAGTCAATAAGTGGACTTTGAAATCTCTGGGCACAATTGATCAAATAATTTAACAATAAAAATGATAGAATGTACCAGACGCCAGATCAAATGGAAACACATACTCTAAAGTGAATATGAGCAAACTCTTACCTACTTTTCCACCACATATACCCTTAATGTTACAACACTCATGACACCTATTCTCAGATGTGTCAGTACTCAGCTCTGAGTGCTGTTCTCTTTCTCCTTCCTTTGCTTTGAATTACTAATAAAGTTTCTTGGTGCCAATCTTGATGTGTCCTCAAATTCGTGTGTGTGTGTGTGTGTGTGTGTGTGTGTGTGTGTGTGTGTGTGTGTGTGCCAGTACTGGGTCTTGAGCTCAGGGTCCAGGCACTTCTTTGAGCTTTTGTTCTCAAGGCTAGCACCCTACCACTGGAGCCACAGCTGTACTTCTGGTTTTTTTCTGGTTAATCAGAGATAAGAGTCTCATGAACTTTCCTGTCTAGACTGGGTTCAAACTAGGATCCTCAGATCTTAGCCTTCTGAGTAGCTATGATTACAGGCATGTGCCACCTGCACCTCGCTTCAAATTCTTTTTTAAGATATTACAACATCAAATACAATGAAAGCAGGGGTTGGGGGACATACAAAGCAACAAAGAAATCATCTTATAAATATGTTAGAAACAATCACAAGAAAGAAAAAACATTTGAGGGGCTGGGAAGGTGGCTCAGTGGCAGAGAGCTTGCCTTGCATGCCTGAGGCCCTGGGTTCGATTCCTCAGCACCACATAAAGAAAAAAGCCGGAAGTGGCACTGTGGCTCAAGTTGTAGAGCGTTAGCCTTGAGCTGAAGAGCTGAGGGACAGCACCCAGGCCCAGAGTTCAGGCCCCACGACCAGACCCCCCCCCAAAAAAAAGAAAAAACATTTGAGTCCTTATCTTGGGGATCATTTCACCCAACAACAACTTATTTGACCATTTCTGCTTGTCTCAGACATATACTAGTTATTGCAAATAAGGGAAACCATGGGACCTCTGTTTCTTTGGGCCTGGCTTACTTCACTTAATATAATTTTTTCCAAGTCTTTCCATTTCCTAACAAATAGGGCAATGTCATTCTTTCTGATAGGGATACAGGTGGACCCATTGCAACAATGAGATGTACAAGTCGTTATGTCGAAAAATGAACTATACAACTTTGGCAGGGGTGTGGGGGTGTGGGGGGGAGATGGGTAGGGGAAACAAAAGAGGAGGCAAGAATGCTTGATAAGAAATGTACTCATTGGCTCTTTTCTAGCTCTCTCTGCTCTCTCCTCTCTCTCTGTTCTTTTCTAGCTCTTCTCTCTCTCTTTCCCAGCTCTCTCTCTTTCCCAGCTCTCCCAGCTCTTTCCCAGGCCTTTCCCCACCGTATGGAGGACCAAGATGGCCTGGTGCCAGCCGGAACGATGAATAAACCTACCCCTTACCTGAAAAAAAAAAAAAAAAAGAAAGAAATGTACTCATTATCTTGCCCATGTAATTGTAACCCCTCTGTACGGTATTTTCACAATAAAAAAAAAAGGATACAGGATGACCCATTGTAACAACAAGATGTACAAGACACTATGTTGAAAACAAACTTTACAACTTTGTGGGGGAGAGGAGGGAAGAGTTGGGGGGTAGGGGAAAAACAAAGGAGGGAGTAACAATGCTGGATAGGAAATGGACTCTTTACCTTGCTCATGTAACTGTAACCCCTCTGTACAGTATTCTTACAATAAAAAATATATATTTTTAAAAAATGATATTACAAACTAGGGTACCTGAGGGCCAGGCAGACAGACACCTTAGATTGAACAAAGAGCCTTGATTAAGTCAGGCAAGCTTTCTACCATTGACCTGTTCCCTCAATCCTTGTTATTTTGAGATAATGTCTTCCTAACTGATCTCAACCTCTCAGTCCCCCTCTCAGCATTCTCAGTGAGAGGATTAGAGGTGTGTGCCACAGTCCCCAGTTTGGGGATATTTGTTTTTGTTTTGGGTTTGGGTTGGTCAGGAAATGTTAACTCAGGGCCAGGGTGATGTCCCTGAGCTTTTTCACTCAAAGCTAGTGCTCTATAACTTGGAGCTACAGCACCACCTCCGGTTTTTGGCGGTTAATTGGAGATAAGAGTCTCATGACCTTTCCTGCCTGGGATGGCTTTCAAATGTGATCCCAAAATTCACACTCTTTAGTAGCTAGGATTACTGGTGTGAGCCACCAGTACCTAGTTGGGTTTTGTTGTTGTTGTTGTCATTGTTGTTTTAGGGCTGGGGCTGGGGGTGGGGGGAGGGTGGGGGTGGAGGATGGGAAGGGATGGGAAGGGGAAACAGGAGGAGGCTACAATGCTTGATAAGAAATGTACTCATTATCTTGCCCATGTAATTGTAACTCCTCTGTACAGTATTTTCACAATAAAAAAAATAAGGGGGCTGGGAAGGTGGCTCAGTGGTAGAGTGCTTGCCTTGCATGAGGTTCAATTCCTCAGCACCACACAAGCAAAAAGAAAAAAAGCCGGAAGTGGTGCCGTGGCTCAAGTTGTAGAGCACTAGCCTTGAGCTGAAGAGCTGAGGGACAGCGCCCAGGCCCAGAGTTCAGGCCCCACGACTGGACCCCCCACCCTCGCAAAAAAAGATATTTAGTTTGACATGGACCTTCAAACACTCAAGCAAAACAAAATACAGCCTCTTATTTAACCCTCACAACATTTACATTGTTCATTTTTTCTCCTGGTAATTAAATATGCATTACATTTTTTCTACACAAATTTACTCAACCTTATTTTTAAATTTTATTTACAATTTTTATTGTTATTATAAAGGTGATATACAGAGGGGTTACAGTGACATGTCAGGTTAGGAGTGCATTTCTTTTTTTTTTTTTTTTTTTTTTTTGTCGGCCGTGGGGCTTGAACTCCGGGCCTGGGCGCTGTCCCTCAGCTCTTCAGCTCAAGGCAAGCGCTCTACCACTTGAGCCACAGCACCACTTCCGGTTTTCTGGTGGTTTATTGGAGATAGAAGTCTCACGGTCTTTCCTGCCCGGGCTGGCTTTGAACCGCGATCCTCAGATCTCAGCCTCCTGAGTAGCTAGGATTACAGGCGTGAGCCACCAGCGCCCGGCAGGAGTGCATTTCTTTTGTGACAATGTCCCCCCTTCCCTGGCTATCTCCCAGTTTTTCCCTCCCATCACCTCGCCCACAAGTTGTATAGTTCATTTTTTAAAATCATTTTCAACGTAGTGTCTAGTGAGTACCACTGCTGCTTTTGTTACCCTTTGTCCCTCCATTTCTGTGCCCCCTTTAAAATTCATTTCAATAAATATTATTTTATATATAAGATGCACATAGGCATTGCATCTTTGTGCTCTCCCCTAAGAGTGTCCTCCTTTTGTCTCACTGTGTATGAATGCCTAGAGTCCTGTTTAATTTATCAGATCCCAGTGTATTTTAGATTTCACTTCCATATATGAGCATGTACAGTTTGTCTCTGAGATTGAGTTATCTCACTTGACATGATTTGTTCTAGGTCCATACATTTCCCTGAAAAATCACATTTTAGATGGATGGAGAGAGAGAGAGAGAGAGAGAGAGAGGGAGATTTTTTTTTTGCCAGCCAAGGAACTTGAACTCAGGGAGGCTGGGAAGGTGGCTCAGTGGTAGAGCACTTGCCTTGCATGCTTGAGGTCCTGGGTTCGATTCCTCAGCACCACATAAGCAAAAAGCAAAAAGCCGGAAGTGGTGTTGTGGCTCAAGTGGTAGAGCGCTAGCCTTGAGCTGAAGAGCTGAGGGACAGCGCCTAGGCCCAAAGTTCAGGCCCCACGACCGGACCTCCCCCCCCCCCAAAAAAAAAAAAAAGGAGCTTGAACTCAGGGCCTGGGTACTGTCCTTGTGCTCCTTTGCTCAAGGCTAGCACTCTACCACTTTAAACCTCAGGGACATTTCAAGTTTTCTGGTGGTCAATTGGAGGTAAATCTCAGGGACTTTCCTGCATAAGCTGACTTTGAACTTTGATCCTCAGATCTCAGCCTCCTGAGTAGCTAGGAGTATAGGCATAAGCCACCAGTGCTTGGCATATTATTCTTTCTAATGTCTGTGTAAAATTTCATTATGTATAGATTCCACAGTTTGTTTTTTTTTTGTCGGTTGTGGGGCTTGAACTCTGGGCCTGGGCGCTGTCCCTCAGCTCTTCAGCTCAAGGCGAGCGCTCTACCACTTGAGCTACAGCGCCACTTCCGATTTTCTGGTAGTTTATTGGAGATAGGAGTTTCATGGTCTCTTCTGCCCGGGCTGGCTTTGAACCGCGATCCTCAGATCTCAGCCTCCTGAGTAGCTAGGATTACAGGCGTGAGCCACCAGCGCCCGGCTAGATTCCACAGTTTTTGATCCATGCATCTATTGAAGGACATCTGTGTTGTTTCCATAACTTGGGTATTATGAACAGTACAACAATGAACATGGATGTGCAAGTGTTTTTATGGTATCCTGGCTTGTGATATTCTAGGTAGACGCCCAGGAGTGGTATGGCTGGGTCATACAGACAATCTATGTTTAGTGTTTGCTTGCAGAACCTCCAGATGCTGTCCAAAGTGGTTGTATTACTTTACATTCCCAACAGTGTATTAGGTTTCCTTTTTCCTCCACATCCTCGTGAACATTTGTTGTTTGAATACCTTAATGTATTTTTTGGGGGGGTCCAGTTGTGAGTCTGAACTCTGGGCCTAGGCGCTGTCCCTCAGCTCTTCAGCTCAAGGCTAGCGCTCTACCACTTTAGCCACAGCGCCACTTCTGGCTTTTTTCTTTTTCCTTATGTGTTGCTGAGGAATCGAACCCAGGGCCTCATGCATGCAAGGCAAGTGCTCTACCACTGAGCCAGCCACCTTCCCAGCCCTTAATGTATTTTTTATTCTTGAAAATCTACTATTGCTCACCATCCTGAATTTCTCTTCCACAAACGTATGTTCATAAATGGAAATTAAATTTTTATTGTGAGAATACCGTACAGAATTTTAAAAAAGAAATTAAATTTTTATTTACTTGTGGCTATAAACCACCAAGTATAAAATATTGAGTTGTGCTATAATTGCAATTATGAATATAAAATATAAAATAGTTTTCTTTGCCAGTCCTGAGGCTTGAACTCAGGGCCTGGGCACTGTCTTTTAGCTTTGTTTGCTCAAGGCTAGCACTCTACTATTTGAGCTACAGAGCACCACTTTTGTTTTTTTCTGTGTATGTGGTACTGAGGAATCAAACCCAGGGCTTCATGCATGGTGACAAGCACTCGATCACTAAGCCACATTCTTAGCCCATAAAATAGGTTTTTAAGGGATGAAAATATTTATATATTATGATTGTTATCATCAGTGGGTTTTACAAAGGGTTTCATTTTAATATGTATATAATGCATCTTGATCAGTCACAGACTCCATCTTTCTCCTTCCTCCGTCTTCTTTTTATTAAACATAAATTTTTATTGGAAATGCAATTATTAGAGAGATGAAGGAAGATATAGTTTACAGGCCCTGAGTTAAGAGAACGATCATTCATATCAATACTTGAGGTCTTCTTTCACTTTGTTTAGCCCAAGGTTTTTATTAAATAATTATTTTTATTGTTAGTATAAAGGTGATGTATTGAGGGGCTACAGTTACATGTCAGGTAATGAATAATTTCTTTTTGAACAATGTCACCCCTTCCCTTGTTCTCTCCCAGTTTTTCGCTCTGGTCTCCACCCACAAGTTGTATAGTTCATTTTAAACATAGTGTCTAGTGATTGGTCCAAGGGTTTTTAATACCCATCCTAAAACCACCAACATTTGACAGGTGAAATTTCCTTCTGAGAGGCTCACAACACTATGTAGGAAACGAACCCACAGAAGCTCCCGGGCAATTTTTTTCCTTTTCTCTTTTTCTTCTCTTTTTCTTTCTCTCTCTCTTCCTCTCTTTTCTTTCTTCCTTTCTTTTTTAGTTGCCGGTACTAAAGCTTAAACTGATGACCTGGACACTGTCCTTGAGCTGCTTTTGCTCAAGGCTTGTGCTCTGTCACTTGAGCCACATTTCCACTTCCACCCTTTTGTTGGTTAATTGGAGATATAAGCCTGTTATAGACTTTTTTTTTTCTGGGCGGGTTTGAACTGCAATCCTTAGATATTAGTCTTCTGAGTAGCTAAGATTATAGGCTCAAGCTCATGGTGCCTGAACCTGGAAAATCATTTTTAAGAACAGTTCCAAAGGAATGTGAGGATTTGGGAACTGATTCCCTCCAAGTTATAATGAACCCATAGTCTTAGGAAAGTGAAGCTTGCTAAGGAATGATGCATCCCTCCCTCCCGAAAAAAGTCCTAGGCAAATACTACTGCAACAATTAGGTAAAAGGCTACTGTCCCTTTAAATGAGTGTGAGCACCAAGAAGTGCCTCAAAAGTTTTTTTTTTTTTTGGTCGGTCGTGGGGCTTGAACTCTGGGCCTGGGTCCTGTCCCTCAGCTCTTCAGCTCAAGGCAAGCACTCTACCACTTGAGCTACAGCACCACTTCGGGTTTTCTGGTGGTTTATTGGAGATAGGAGTCTCACGGTCTCTCCTGCCCGGTCTGGCTTTGAACCGCGATCCTCAGATCTCAGCCTCCTGAGTAGTTAGGATTACAGGCGTGAGCCACAGGCGCCTGGTCTCAAAAGTTTCTTTTAGGCAAATAAGGTCCTCCACAGAAATTTATGAACAGCCAGTAAAAGTGCTGGGAAGGTGACTCAGTTGTAGAGTGGTTGCCTTGCATACATGAGGCCCTAGGTAGATTCCTCAGCACCACATAAAGCAGAAAAGCTGGAAATAGCACTGTGGCTTAAGTGGTAGAGTGCTAGTCTGAAGAGCTTGAGCTGAAGAACTGAATGACAGCGCCCAGGCCCAGAGTTCAGGCCACAGGATTGACACAAAAAGAAAAAAAAAAAGCCCTACCCTTTCTAGGTGACTAGAGTAAACTTTGCTTATTATAATATTAAATCTCCTGCCATGGGACTGGCTCTGCTCCCTTCTGTTCCCATTTTGATCAGCAATGCTTGAAGCGTGATTTGAACTGAGCAAACTCAAAACTGCCTACCACTACTTAAAATGGAAAAAATTATATTAAGTGAAGTAAGCCAGGCCCAAAGAAACACAGGTCCCATGGTTTCTCTTATTTGCAATAACTAGTAAATATCTGGGACAAGTAGAAAAGGTCAAAAGCTATATACATATGACCAGATAAGATGAAGTTAAACAAAATGAACTCCAAGATAGGGACACAAGTGGTTTTTTTTTCTTTTTTGCTATTGTTTCTAACATATTTATAAGATGATTTTTTGTTGCTTTGTATGCCCCTCCCCCACCTTCACTGTATTTGATGTTGGTATAATTTGTGGAGGGGAAGGGAAAAAATAAAATGTTTAAGCAGGGATACAGGTGGACCCATTACAACAATGAGATGTACAAGACACTATGTCGAAAAACTAACTTTACAATTTAGGAGGGGGTAGGGGGAGTGTAGTTGTGGAGATGGGAGGGAAGGGATGGTAGGGGAAAAACAAAGGAGGAGGCAACAATGGTTGATAAGAAATGTACAGTATTTTCACAATAAAATACTTATTTTAAAAAAAATGACAAAAGCCGGGCGCTGGTGGCTCACGCCTGTAATCCTAGCTACTCAGGAGGCTGAGATCTGAGGATCACGGTTCAAAGCCAGCCCGGGCAGGAGAGACCATGAGACTCCTATCTCCAATAAACCACCAGAAAACCGGAAGTGGCGCTGTAGCTCAAGTGGTAGAGCGCTCGCCTTGAGCTGAAAAGCTAAGGGACAGCGCCCAGGCCCAGAGTTCAAGCCCCACGACCGACAAATAAATAAATAAATAAATAAATAAAAATGACAAGTCTTTGGTTCATCGTCTCAGCAAGACCCACTTGGGGTT